>NC_141685.1:781920450-782660450 GCF_964263255.1 Lissotriton vulgaris
CTCTTTCTCTCCCCTCTCTTCGTTCACTCTCACCCCCCACCGTATCCATCTCCCCGACACAAACCAAGTCTTCCTCTGTTCCCCCTCTCGCATCCTCCTCCTCATGTCAGTGATAGGGAGCCCTGGGCCCTCTCTGAAAATGTGAGCTGGAGGTGACGTTAAGTGTGAAACCACCAAGTTGTGAACCGGGAGAAGAAGCGGGGTGGGGGGGTGTTCAGCAGGTAGAGGGTCGAAGGGGCACTGGCTCTCAGAGAGGTGAGGACGGGCAGGGAGCAGCCTGAGGACAAAAGCAACACCAGAGCAAGAGGCAGATGCTCCGCGGGGAGCCTGGTGTTCTAAAATGAAGAAACACACACTTCTTAGCACAATAAAGCCGCCGAAGGGCAGCTTTCACTAGAGCCAAAAACCTGACCCATCGCGAACAAACATCCGTCAACTGAGAAACCAGCGGTGTCATGATAACAACAAAGGACAGAGACAGACGACTGCCGCCGAAACCTGGAAGTACAACTTACACCTTTAACAAAAGGCAATTCCTGATGCAAGCACCACACGCCAGAACACTATAAATATATAAATCTCCAATCAATGCACATCTGAGAGTAAATAAAAAGATGAGCAGCAAACTAAGGCAGTGACTGACAGACACTATGCTGGTCCTATCGTACTGTGCCCTATTGATATTTACTATGCCACCTGTCACTCCAGCTCAGAAGAATTCCTTATTGATTGCTACTCTTACTGCCCCCATATACCTCACTGTCTTGTGTAGACTAATATGTTTTGTCGGACAAAAAGAAAAATATATTTTTTTAATCTGTGTTTTACGTTATGCAGCTATTGTCCACGTATGTTTCTCCCAGAGAAAAAGGGTGGTTTCCTTCCACAAGGATGATATGGGCTGTGTGCACCCACACCCTCTTCCTGCAAAGCTAGCCCCTCCTCGACCCGGCAACCATCAGTGCTCCATTATGCAACAGCCTTTTTACATGTTGTGATCAGCTGGTTTCTCGGTTTCAAGCTACACTGGGAAATAGTTTTTGTGCGTGACCCTGACCTTGGAACATCTGATTGGTACCCTCACAGACCTGGGGTACTTGAAGCACCTGCTGCACTTCTAGGTTAACTTAATGTTGGATTCGACAAGCAGAAGGCAGCAGAGGGGACAGTGGAAGCAAGGAAACCTCTGTGGAGCACATATTTCCCAACCAGGGCATTTCAAGTGGTGAAGGAACAGGCTGAATATAAAGCGCTACAAACCGACTAGCTCACCAGAGACTTCTAACAGGGATCAAGGCACAACATTTCCTATCCTCAGGTCACCAACGTAGTTTTAATAATTAGTCCATTGTGCTGCTCTTTACTTCGGGTACTGGACCAGTACTTGTGCTATCCCGAAAATCTTCCTGTCCCGAAGTTTAGGGTGTTAGTTACAACTTGTGGCGCCCCCTGCCTAGAAGGTCTTTGTGTGCGAAGGATCTCGGAATAGGGATCCTCAATTATGCAAATCTCACAGCCGCTACATTTAGACCCTACCTTCTTCTAAGCACCTACTGGCTATTTAGTTGGCTGCATGTGTCAAATGTATACAAAAATAAAAACATGTGCTATGGCCATTTACAACGCTTCACTGTGATTAAGAACAACTGTGAACAGTTGGACAGAAAAATAGATTCAGCCCAAAGTTGAAAAAGGATGGAAGGATGGCCTTTTTTGTCGCGTTACAAAGTACATAATTATGGATTCTCGACATTTTGTACTGTATTTTTGGTAATTAGGGAAGGGGATGATACATGTAAATGAAATGGATGTTTCTACAACCATTTTTACTCTATACCTCACAAATTGCATGTACTCCTTGTACTGGTGTTACTTAACTTGGTTACCTTTCTTAAGCTCAAGCAGTCTTGTAGCAAGCATGACAATTCTAAAATTAGGTCTGAGTGGAAGTTCGAACTGCTTGGTCATCGCTGCCCAACTAACGTCCTTGTTTCTGACATCACCAGATAGTAATTTAGTGCAGGTGAGGAATGCAGACATCTTTTTGGCAGGATGCTACGGAAATATCTTCCCCAGTCTACTCAGGAGCACCTGCTACGCTGAGTTTGTGTTATGTTTTCATACTCATTTCTGTGTCATTGCATGACTCCCAGAGTTTTACTGTTTTCTCTCTCTGACCGTCTCATTTTAACAATAGCTTAGGCTCAGACTCCAGTGCACAGGTTGGGAGACCCTTAAGTGCGTATGAGGCACTGCCCTAGTCTTGGGGCCCGCCCGTGGTGAGAAGTAGCTGCAAAAATTGGCACTGCCATCGGCAGCCAGTCTTTCCTCACTTTGTCTGTCTTCGGTCCTCATAGAAGTCTGAACTCCCTGAGGCCACATTCACCACACAAGCGCAGCCATAGCATCTTAGTCTAGAGCACACGGGTAAGGCAGGCCCAGCCCTACTCCACCAATCACACTCTACACTGTGAGTAGGATATGAGGCACTCAGCAGGGATACCCTATCAGCAGGGCCACTGTAATTATGAGGCATGGAGGGTCAAATAAAGCGGCAGGGTTGAGTGAATTAAGCGTCAAGAAAAATCAAATTATGTGGCACATTTTGTGACCATATAACTTCATTTTGTCATTTTTAAACTTGTTAACACTGTTTGGGCATTAGTTGCACCTCATTAGTACTAGTTAAACACCCAAATATAGCAACAAGCTACAGAAAGTTGATCAGTCAACCTTGCAAAGGACCTTCCACTGCCCGGCAACATGTGTCGCTGCATTTTTACTAACTTTTGAAACGTTTGAGCTAGAAACAATTTTTTTGTTAAACTCTGCAGCTTATGTGGCATATGTTGGATTATGCAACAATGCAGCAAATATACAATTATGTGAAAATCGCTGCACAATTGCATAATTCCAGTGGCCCTGCCTATCAGTCACATAGATGTAAACTTTCCGCTTTTTGGCTATCTATACCAATGGGCAGAATAAAACATTAAGGGACCCAAAAATTATTTTTAAAGCACACAGCCCTGATTTGCATGAGAAATCTGTAATGTTGCGGCAATGCGGGCAAGTGCCCAGAACGAGGTTCTCTAACCCTCAATGAGTAAGACTCAGAAGGGCTGTATGATAATTTCTACTCATGAATACATCTTACATATGCCTGCTCTTGGCGCCTCCTCCCTGCTCTGGACTACAGTAGAGACTACACATGGACTCAGCCTTCTCCTCTTAGCATCCACGCTACCTAGCCCATCTAGATATCCCCCTTTGTACTGACTTATGTTTAACACTTCATTTCCATTTGTTTTCTGTTTGTGTTATCTTTCTTGATAAATGCAACTTATTAAATCAAAAATTATCCATTGATGTGCACCATTTTATGACAGAGCGGTGCTTACATTAAAATATACTCTTTTATTCAAATGTGACTATTCTTTCTGCTTAGTAATTGACTTAACAACAACTGTTTTAGGCAGTCCATCACTATAATCCAATTATTATTTGAAAAGACTTTGCCTCAATCTTGTTATCGTGTCAGAGTGCGCTAAAAGTCCAAGGTTTCCTGGTGCTTCTGACTAAATTATGAGATGGAGGTGGGGGCAGAGGGTACTCAGAAGGATCTAGAAAAGAGCGGAGTCTCCAGGTGTTGTCTAGATGTGACATGCGATGAGATGAAGAGGAGTTCACCTAGAAGAGAGTGCCAAAGGGGCGGTGCTGGAAAATGGAACACAGCCTCTGCGTCTTGTCCTACTGAGCCATGGGATGCTGAGGAGCTTCAGACTAGAACACAGAGTGCGAGCTGGAGAGGAACAGTGGCTGGAGCACCAAGCGTAATGAATTGTGGCATGGGTGTCTGCAGGGGGGGCGAGGAGGGGCGCTCCAGGGGGGGCAAGCGCCCCTCCTTGCCCCTCCCCCTGCGGACGCCTATACCTAGGAAAGCTAGGGACAAGCTGTCATTTTTTGTTTGGCGTCCAGCTCGCGCACCCCGACAATATTTTTGGCTGCATCCACCCGTCCAGCAAACATCGAGCAGACATGGTTGGCGGCAGAGCCAGTGGAGACCACATTGTTGGGAAGGCTGTCTTGCCTCCTGTTGCTCTCACAAAAATGCTGCAGACAACTACTGTCCCGTTATTGGCAACCTCTAAAACTAACCTAATATGAGGATGATTATTTTGTACAGTTTTTAAGAACTCTTAACATAATCCATAGCAAGGTAGTATGCCCAGACTAAAGCAACAGGACTCTGTGATGGAAAAAAAACAACTGCTTGAAAATACCAAAATGGCTTATTATTAATACTTATGCCCCGCAGGAACTTAGCATAAAAGTACTGCTTGGTTGTGCCATAGGATTTTAGCTATCATGCACACACCCTGAGACTGCTGTGGGCCTCATTTATGAGAAGTGACGCATCGCTACATGAAAGCAACGATGTGTGACTTCTCAGTGCGCCCTCCTTGCGACATGATGGATGTGTCATATTTACTGTATGATGCATCATGTTGCAAGGAGTTACAGATACGTCAGTATTTCTGACATATCTGTATGACGCAAAAGTGACGCATTTCTGGAGTGTGTCACAAAAGTGACGCAACTCCAGCAATGTGTCCTTTCACATGGGCCCTTGCCCCAGGTGAAAGGAGCTGCGCATCAGTCCTATGCCTGCTGTGGGGCTGGCGTAAGATATTGACGGATTTGCACCCTAAAAGTGGCGCAGTGAAATCTGGTAGATTTCACATTGTCACTTCTACGAGGCTTACTTTCGTGGGAACGCCCACCCTGCATACATTATACCTGACGCAGGTATGTTGTACTGTAGGGGTTTACAAAGGGACGCATCTGCTTAAATCCGTCACTTTGTAAATAGGGCGCAACAGGAGGCATGTTTTACGCCGCCGATGAGTCACAAAAAGGGATGCATTGGAAGCGCAAAACTGTTGCAAGGCATCATAAATAAGGCCCTGAATCCTTACCACATAGGAACCCGATACATAGTAGGGTTGTCAGGAATGCCAATGGAGGGATGTCTGCAAGTTATTGTAAATGAACAATTCTTAGAGCATTGTGTTGTCAGTTGTAGGAGAGTAGGGTCTGCTTCCTATGGTTACCCCCACTTTTTGCTGTGTTTCACTGGTTTTTCGACTATAGTATGGCTGTGGACCTGCTAATCAGGCCCACAGCCTAGCTGTTCTCTCTCTAAATTGATAACATGTACTTTAGGTACATACCAGTTGGTTACTGGGTCACCCTTATGAGTCTCTGTATATGGTACATTAGGTACCCAGGGCATAGGGACCCCAGATGCCTACCAGGGGCTGAAACATATTTTGTGCCACCCCTGGTTAGCCTTCCAAACTGACACCAAAGGGCTGGACTTGCAGCCTGGGTAAGGTGGTGTAAGCACCCCTTACTTAGATATAGTATACCTATATCTACCTTTATATGTAGACACATAGTAACATATACGTCACTCCTATGGCAGGCGTTGACGATCCTGGAGGCAGAGTGCTTGATTTTGTGTGAGAGGGTGCTCTAGCATGAGCTGAGCCCCTCTGCAGCTTTCGTAACAATCTCCTTATAGCTGTTCTATAAAATAACCATACCATATACTCTTAAGTGCATTATAATCCTTGCGGTTAATGCTAACTTTGGTTTGGCTTTATCAAAACATGTCATGTAAGGTGTCAAACACTTTGGAATACTATCCCCCCCCCACCAGTTCTGGTGGTGGGTGTAGCATTCCACACTTCTAGAGGGAGAAGACATGTGCACACTGGTAAAACCGGTTAAAGTTAAACAGAGCCCGAGCATCACATAATGGATGCTGCTGCCACAGACATGAGTCTGCCCTCCTGCTGCTGGATGAAACTCCGGCAGGGAAGGCCTGGACAATAGGTTTCCCATCCAGGGAGGTGCTAGCACCTCCCCAAGCAGGCTTTAGTGTATTGGGGCAGGCTGGGTTGCATTTAGTGAATGCTTTTCAGACACTGCCTGGGGCACACAAGGTGCTCCCTGCATTTCCCAGTTCAAACTGGTTGCTGGGGCACTCAGCCCCAGCTCTGCCGTGAAACTGGACAAAGGGGATGGGGTGTAACCAGCCCCTCCCCAGGTCCATCCATAGGTGGGACCTTAGAGTTAGTGCAACCCCTAAACTTGCTACAAGAATAGGATTCCAGTCCCTAGGACTTTAGATTACCCTGGATGAACCTCTGCAACATATATCTTGGACCTTTGACATTCCATATCGATTGGAAGATGGAAGAAGTCTCCCTTGTGGTCAAGGAGTGACCACCCTGTTCAAACAGGCACCAAGAGCATCTTTGCCGGTCTCCCTTTTCGAGGCTCCCACTGGATCCTGAAGACTCTGCGACACGGGGCATGGACTTTCAGACATCTCTGAAGCTGAACCAAGATCCCAGCAAAGCTGAGACTTATAGCTTGCACGAGAGATGTGGGACCGGAACTCCTGGACATCCTGCATTTTTGCAACTGCACCTACTTCCCGAGGTATCCCGAAGTTGTGCATTGGGGTATTTGAAGCCCCTGCCCCGAGCACCTTTTGCACCGAAGTACAGAGGCCAGCACTCCAAGAGTGATCCGTGAGTCCTCTTTCTTCACCACAGCTCCAGGTGCCTTTGCGGTTCCTAGTTCGTTGGCTAGTGAGCCCCCACGAAGGCCAATCCTCCTTAGTTTCTTGAGCTTTCCAGTTTGTTCCAGGCGTGCTCTAACTCCCCTCCAAAGGAGGAGTCCATCAGACCTTGCTGGTCTGAACCGAAGCCAATCTTACCATCTTGCGTGGGTTGCTGTTGCTAAGGCTTGTTGGGTCCAATCCAGATTCCGACACTGCAGCACTTAACATCCTTTGTGGCACAGCTCGAATCCAGCTCCTGATCATCATCGACACCTCCTGGTCCTCGTGGCTGAAGAGTCAAGCTTCACCTCTTTCACCTGAAAACACTCGACATTGGTTGGCATCTTCCTATCGCCATCCTGGTCACTGATTCGTGACCCAGACACTGTCCCCTCTTCTTTCAGGTTCTTCACATCTCCGATCCACCCGGACACTTTTCCTCTTGTCGCCTGCAGCATTTCTTCGCACCTCTCCATAGGAATCGACTACGAAACCAGACACCAAAAGACACCTATGCACCCGGCTTCCCTGGGTGAGGTAACACGAGTACTCCAGTGCTCCCATGGGTCTTGACTCTAGCAGTGTCCTAGTCTAAAAGAGTTCCATCGTAGTTCACCTCTAAGTGCCCTTAATCTTTAAAGTTGTAACTTGTTAGTTCTCCATAGAAAGTCAATGGTGAGCCGCAGCTGTGTTTATACATGGCACGCGTCCCCCGTGGACCTCTTGTGTCCCTAGCTTGGGTGGTTCCTGGTAGCCCAAGCAGTTCTACAGGCCCTAGGCCTGCTTTCTAACCCTCACGTGATTCTTATACCACTATTTTAGTATATGGTTTGTGAGGCCCCTAGGGCATAACGTATACTGTGCAACTTATCGTATGCTAATTAAGTTCCTTGTATTGTACTGTTACCTTTGACCTCATAAAGAGTCCAGAGGGTTGTGTTTAGAATAAATACATATATATTTGATATATACCTTGTGTGGTGTGCTTTTATTTGATCAGTCAAGAGATTATAATTGGTAAAACAACTACCTTAACTCGCCTCTAAGTCTTAGCCTGAAGGCTGCTCTCCACAGCTACCACTAGGATAGCTTTCTATAAAGCTTGACTTTAAACCTAGCATCAATAAGGGTCGTTTGGACTGGTGCAAGGCGCCCTCTAGAATAGTGGACATCATATGCCAGGCCAACTTCTCACATCAGTCACTCAAAACGTGACTATTAAAGGTACATTGAGGGAGCCTGGATTTGAGATGTGTTTGTGGTTATGATCAATGCAGTCAGGTGAAGCGGCATAATTCTTTGTATTCGCTGACTTTGGGCTGACAAACCCAAACAGTGCACCTCCATGATACTCATATTCAGCTGGCAAATGTGGTAGCATAAATGTATTGGCTACTCTTAAATGTAGTTGAGGGTCTTGATCCAGACTGCCATGTTCCAAATGATTCCATGCATTCCTGTCGTGCTTACCGGACCAAACATGGCGTAAATGTAAGCATGTTTTAACTATTGAATAACTTTACCTCATAATTCAGGATAGACTCATTAAAATACCTACTTTAAATGGAAACATGATTTAAGTGTCTGTGTTATTAGAATATCTGTTCCTCTTTTCTAGGGCACCTTAAGCTACCACCACTGGAGAAATGCATGGAAGATATTGCTAAGAAGAGCAACGTGATAAATCAAAGGTAATAATTGTTCCGTAAGGAATGCATATGGCTCCAACCTCAAACTCCATCCCTTTCCATCATACACTGCAAGATAACTGCTTGCGCATTCACAAAGAGTATTTCTTGGTTTATGGCCAGTTACCTGTAAATAAATCTCTAGGATCATCTTCAGCTTGATGGCACCAGGTCTTGATGCTCCATCATGTATGGCACTGGGCTACACCTTCTGACTCTCTTCTTTCCCCACCCCAACCAACTGGGGCTGCTAAACTAGCTTCTAAGTTGTGTAAGTGCTCTCCAAAAATCACTAAATGATACAGAATGCTATGGATTTCTCTAGATATTAAAATTGTATTTTCATTTCTTTAAAAATGGTAAACATTTAAAGGGCCAATATAATATGCGTATACCAGGGGAGCATCTCACATGATGCTTCTGGATATAGAGAGTAGACTAATGATGATTATAGCTAACACAGATATACAAATAGACTATGGGTACAGAAAAATAACACCTATCATTATGCAAAGCTAGAGTTTATCATATATCACTGTCCTGATGTCTTTAGCCACATTAATTGCAGATGTGAGCAGTTTGCTAACGGGTCCCTGTTAACATATACTACTGTACTATTTCAAGTGTTCAGTTCCCCACAGCTTTGTGACTTTTCAATTCTTTTATTCTCCTATATCTTAATGCTCTTGAAGGGGATTCTAGTTTGCGACGTCGTGGTGATATTTCAAGCCTCAAGTTCTCTGTGTCTTATTTGTATTCTCTATTGTTATTTCTCTTTATTTTATTCAGGTCTTTATTGATCTTCTCCCCATACTTTTTTATCCGTTTTGAACGTCCCCTCTTCCCAAGTTTATCTGTTCTTCCAAGTGCCTTAATCTGTCGTGCTTTTCTGCTTGCCTAAGTGCTCTGGTCCCCTAGTTTTCATAATCCCTTTCTAGCCTTCCCTGTAAGTGTTGTATTCCTTAAAGCTCTTACCTGCACCATTGGGTATCCTGGCCATTTTCTATTCTAACATCCCATGTGTCTCACTCCACGGTTTCTTTAACTGCTTTAATTAGGATTTTGTCTAAAATTAAACTTAAGTTAAACTTTAGTGTGTCTTAAATTTTGGTCTTCAGACAAAATCTTATCTTAAGATAAAATCCTAATTTAGGACAAAATCCTAACTTTACTACTACTAAATGCCTTCTGTGAATACCAAAAGTAGTAAGTTTAGGATTTTGTCTCAGAATAGTTCTGTGAATTGGCCCCTTACTGTCATGTTTGCTTTAACTAACCTCTGACGTGTCTAATTAGTGCTTGTTAGATATAATTTCTAGTGCTGAAGTCCCACATTTATTTCATATCTTTAATTCATATTACCAAATGTTTGAAATTTAGCAAGGAAGAAAGGATAGAGTGGTGGAACTCAGTAGATACTTACTCTAGAAGCCAGAAGCACACATTGGTCACTGGTCAAGTCTCCCAACAATCTCCAAGATCTGTAGCCCTCATCTCTTTCTATTAAATAACATCTTCAATATTACACATATGCATTATTCCATTCCATATTACCACCAATCAGTGACATCATACTACAAGGCCAATACACTACCTACAAGACACATCTAAAATAACCTCATACAAACACACACACAACAAAAAAGAACAACGAGTAAATTACATAGTACCAGAAACATTTCACACGTATACCAAGTAGGTTTACAATTAGTTTCAGGAAAAAAATCAGCGAGCCTCATTAGAAGTTTCTTTCTGCACTAAACTTGAACAACACACCCCCATCCAGGAATGTTATCTTCACTTGGAAGACTCAAACCTGTAGTTTTCTTAAGTCACAATTGTCTTAACTTCATGTAGTCTGTGGCACTCCCTGTTGCTCCAGAATTGCCCTCCAAATCGCTGTGCTCTTCCCTAATTAATCTCTCCAAATCAGTTTTGTTTATTAAATGATAGAGCTTTAATCCTCAAATGGTTTCAGGTTCTCTTGTTGCAAAGTCACACAATTACACTACAGCCTAACTACCCTCCAAGCTTCAGATAAACAAAGCTCTAATTTTCCTACATAATCTTTCTGGTCTATTAACACATTTTCCCGAAGTCTGATTTTATGACAACATGCACTTTTTTCTGTTTTAATTTATATTCTTCCTCTGTTACTCATTCACTTTTCTCTCACCATTTTCCCCATTTCACATATTTCTGAATTCTATAATTTGCCATTTATGGCATAACCTAGTTACAAAAATCCTTTTAATAATTCAAAGATAGACCTTCCCATAAAAAAGTGGGGTCGTCCTGCAAATCATCAGAGAGGTTTGTGCACCCTTATGTCAGATTCTGGGATGGAACTCTGAAATCTCCACACATGCATTTGCCCATGTCTCTGCACCATCAGCTTCCTACATTAAAAAGTAGCAGAGTTGGGAAAACATCAAACCCATACCACAGGGATTCTGGAACATTTTGCTCTGTGGAAGTTTCACAAAAGTGTCCTTAACCAGTACAAAATGTTTTTTTCTTGATTCACTTTTCAATGCCAAACGTGTTTTGCGTTGGAAAGTGCCCAAAGGTAACAAAAAGCAGCACAAAATGCTGCTTTGCACTACTGTACGTCAAGAGGGTATTACATGGGTGGGACATGGGCGTTCCCAGGCAACAACCCTTTCTTTTTGATGCTAAACCCTATCCACTAACATTAACAGACAGGGTTCAGCGCCAAAAGTATGCATTAAAAGGAGAAATGTTTTCATTTCTCCTTTCTTTTCCAACTTTGCATGCGTGCTGCACTGTTCAGCACACATACGAAGTAGGAATGGGGTTTTCACTTGTCAAGCCACCTGACTCTAGACTGGTCCTCAAAACTGGGCATGACACTCCGGGTGAGCCTTTCACAGCTGCAGAAAATGCTTCCAAAGATGGCATAAGAACTGGATTCTACACTCCAGATGTGGCTCCAATAAGTGGTCAGAACATCCTAGAAAGTAGAGGTTTTTTTTACAGACTTTTATATAGCACAAACATGACCCAAATCAGGTATCAGAGCACTTTACATAGCACCAGTTGCATTACATAAGGACACATTTATTTTTGATAGGCACAGTGAGATTAAGTGATTTTCCCAGAATCACAGGATGTTCAGCGTCATTGCCGAGACTCAAACCCAGTACCCGAGATTCACAGTCGACCGCCCTAGCCGTTAGGCCAACTGGTTTGAGTGTGTCATCTGCAGCACAAGGGTTAATTCCTTGTAGATTCAAATCTGTCTTTCATTCACTAGAAAGCAATTTGGATGACATCCACTAAGTTGCTGAATACTATCATCTAAAATGGTAGAGATTCTAAGCAGAATGTATATGTATAGGAATACATTTTGATATAAATATATGAAATAAACTACTGTCTTCCCATGCACCTGCAGAATATATTTACTTGATGTGCAGCTATATAAGAGCTATATAAAAAAGCCGCATAAATAATTTAAAATGTATACATCTTGTCTACATTATCAGTCCTTGGCTGTGAATTCACAACTAAGCATCCTAGAAGCTGCACTGCTTTCCAAGTAGAGCTTCTTTCAAACATGGCTCGTGGCATCTGGTATCTGAGGAACCTATCTCTGCAGGACAGTGCACCTGGAATTGCTTCACCGTCAGCCATTCTGAATTCTCTCTACCTTTACCAGAGAAGTTGGGATTTATGCACACATTGTCATTCCTTTTACTAAGTAACTGAGGCAAGTAAAGCTAAAACAGAATAAACCCAGGATAAATTTATGTGCGCAGGATAACAAAATGAGGCTTCTTTCAAAACGAAGATACAAGATTAGGTCACCTGCTGTCCTAATATCTTTAAGTGCCTATTTTATATTCAGATTTCTTCATCTGTTGCAAGTATTTTAGGAAGCCGAAGCAAAATAGCATGTTGCCATTCAGGTGCTCTACAGCCCTACTATTTTAGGCTGTTTAGTGTCATCTGGTATGCGTTCAGGATTGCCTGTGGCATCTGTGTGCACTAATCCGTTTGCCTTACCACAAATTTCAGTTGTTGCTTATGGATTTTTTGACTTTGGAGTATACATGTGCATTGAAAAACAATAAGAGAAATCCTGCATTTATGATTAAATGCCAGCTGATGACAATAGGCACTATTCGATATTGCACAGTCATCTAACGTTGTAGTCAGGGCAAGCATGTATTCCTGAATCAGATTGCATGACCCACTGTATAGTCATTGTAAAGCTACTCAATCCCTGGCGGCACAGCACTCAGGATAATATACTGCATCACTAAACACTTATAAGGTCCCAAAGGACACTGCAAAACACATACGTAAAAGACATTGGCATTTAAGACACCAACAGCTTTAACTCTCACAAATGCGAGATCTATTGCATTGCAAAAGCTTGTTCTAGAGTGTGTTATGCAAAATGGTTTTAAGTAAACAAAATGAATCTCCCTGAGGGCACAGTGAACCTGCTAAACCAACAGAGAGCAAACAGGAAAGGGCTGCCTTAAGCCAGAGAGGCTGAACTAATCCGGGTAATTATGTGATTACCTGAAACCAGCCTCGGAATACTTACGCCGTCACCGAGTTGCACATTTGCAAGGTGAACAAGTCCAACAAACACTAGAAACTAAATTGCTTATACCTACAAGTCTGAATCCCGACCTCGGCACTAGAGTCAAAATCATGTGATTCTTGGCACTTAATTTCCCTGCACCAAAAATTACACATTCGTCTCATAGATCCCGACTCCTCCAACCAACAACCACCCACCTGGGGTTTAAAAAAATGTAATTAACTTACCCACTCTGCTGCCTCCACTGCTTCTCTCTGCTTCTTCAGTCTATCAGCTCTGGTGGTTCTGCAGCAATTGAAGTCTCCAGTCCAATCCAGTTGCTGCTGTCATGCTGTTGATAATGATAGCGGCATGAGAGCAGCGCTAGGATTGGCTGAAGCGGGCAGCCTCGAGGCTCCAGCAGGCACTGGGAGCCTGGACCTGCTCTCCACCTAGTGATCTTAGACAGCTGGGTGGACCGGTTTACATGGCACATGTTAGGCTGGCCGTCGCAAGACAAACGGCCAACCTGACATGTGCGGTGTACTTTATGGTGGAGTAAGCATCAGTCCCCTGCTACACGTCAGCAGCAGTGGCCCTGCTCCCAATCACGGCTCGGGTTGCGGAAATGGAAAAATAAAATAGTAAATTCTATTGCCTTTTGTAGCGCAGGCAGGGGGGGGGTGTTGTGAAGCTCCTTTGCCCTCTTGGAGGGGCCGCCACTGCAGATGCCCTGGTCCACGTCCAGCCCTCAGAGCATCCTCTGGCATATTATTATGAGACCTCTACTTGCCTAGTATGGATCTCATCACCTTATGAGCATCAGCTGATCCAGTGATTGTGTTTTAGGCAGAGCTGAATGCCACGCAGGATGCCAAGTTGTTTCAACCCTCTTGGCATGCTTTTTGTCCTGAATAACTAAACCTCCAAATCGTAGTTTCGCTCTAAGGAGCAGAAAATGTAAATGTTAAAATGTCCCTGTTTCATAGGGAGTTTTTCTCACTGAGCATCAGGAGCTATTTTGTTTTTACTTGTCATTTCCGGCATGCCTCAAAGAGTGTTCCATGGCAGATCAAAGATTTCCAACAGCAGAGGCAGAAGAGCATGGACGTCATTTAGGGTTCGCCAGTGGTTGTAGCCGGGACCCCTAGCTTGCACCTTGCGACCCATTAAGCATTGCTTTTGTGACCCAGGCCCCAGAGGTGGCAAAATGAATGCCAAGGACACAGGGACAGTCTGCTCTTTTAGTGGTTGATTCTCTACTCTTCTTGTTCACAGCTCACTTTTTTTATAATTCAAAAATAATTAATAAATAATAATGACTTAGGGGCATATGTAGGTAGGCGAAATTCGGCGAATTTCGGCGTTTGCAAATCGCAAACGGAGCTTTGGTATGTGTACCGACAGGATTTTTGGACCAGATGGGATCAGCTCCTGAGAGCACCTCTAACTCAGTCGGAACGTAACCACATCCCTCCCCAGGACCATCTATCCAGGCACCTGGGTACCTACCTGAGGATGGGGAACTCGCAATATACAAGCTCATATTATCAGAAACACCACTAAATCTATAGGGATACTAAGAATACTCACTGATTACTAAGGATATCCATGCCCTACACCACACTCATACCTTATAGTCTCGCGGCCACTCAGACCCAGACTAATCTACCCTGGGGCAGATATGACACACAATCCGGCGTGTCTACACACGTGGGTCTGCAGCCCCAGTGCTCTCATTTACACACGGTCCGCAATCCGGCAGACCTCCACGCTGGTCTCCTCCCCAGCGCTCTCATTTACACACGGCCCGCAATCCGGCAGACCTCCACGCTGGTCTCCTCCCCAGCGCTCTCATTAACGCCACTTACCAATGACGACCACTTTCCTATGAATACCTTCAGCTCTCTGTCTCTCTATGTTGGGAAATCTCTCTCTCTATTCACTAAGGGTTTGCTACTACAATAATATTATGGGATGGCGTATAAACTTTATCCCTTAGTTGCAGGTCTCCTATCTCCCTAATTATTCACTATTACTTACCTGATCAGGGGCAACATCTGTTCAAACAGTAATACCTGACTAGGACATAAGGTTACCTCCACTGTATGGGGACAAAAGATAGACACCACACTAGTTCACTATGGCTTTCCAGATTGCAATATGTACCTTCTGCTCCTGGCATCAAAGGTCCCCTCGCTTCCTATTTGTTTGGTCACTCCTTACCTGATCGGGATTTCACATCCGTTCATGCAAACAATGCTCAACTAGAAGCATAAGTTACCATGATTGAACAAGAATACAAGGCACATGTCAGTTCACTAGGAACTGGGGTCACTTTATTACAACAATATAGACACATACACAGATCTGTATTATAATGGACACATCCACATGTAACTGACAAAGACTATAGATAGAACACACCGCTGCAAGGAAAAGGATTAGCAATACAATAGCCTAGGGAATAAAGACAAGATTAAGATGTAAGTGTAAAGTAAACTAATATGACAGGACCGATATCACCTGATTAGTGTGAAGTCTTGTTCTAGCTGTCATCTGGGTTCCTCTCTCGTCTGTGCCTTGGCTCATCTCAGACTCTCTCTCTCTCCTGCACTCTTGGATACACGTCTGCGCTGATCACTTTGCACTGGATTTCTCTCCCCCACGGACTCTCTCCACCTTCCAACTTCAATCTAATGGTTTCTGCCGTTCTGATGACTGTTCATTCCACTAGCTTATTCACTCTGGATACGGTCTCTGTGCCAATGTCCAATTAACTCCAGCTGCTCCCACAGGTTAATCCACGATATAACTTCAGTCTCTTCTAAAAGGCATTACTTCAGACTCCAGCTATTCACAACTCCTCCTGATAAGTAACTGCTTCTGACTGCTTCCTTCAGTTCCAGCTCACTGACTGTCTGTTTGTCTTCTCTCTGTTCCAAGCATTTTCTGTCTCTTCTCCTCCTGCAATTCCACTCCTCCAACTCTACCAACACTCTCTGCTCCTCCAATTCAACTAACTGCAACTCCAACACCTCCTCTCTCTTCTACCACTCCAGCTCGACTCCCTGACTCCGCCTCTGCACTTCACTAATATAGAATGCTGTTTCCTCATGGAAAGTTCCAGCCAGCAGCTTCCTCCCACCAATCCCATGCACCAGGCTCCTTGCGCTAGACGCTCCCACAGTGACCAGCTGCTTGTTTCGTCTAGAGACCTGAGCCCAGGAACACTTCCTGATTAGATTCAGCTCTGGCCGGTTCTCTCCGGTTCGCTTAGGGCGAACAACAGCTTTAACTATAAAAGATTTTGAAGCAGTAGCGCTCAAGTTTAAGTAGACAGTCGGATACACCTGACTGAATGTGTTCCCCCTCCTGTAGTTCCCGGCGCCGTTTTTCAAAGACCATCTTTGAAAAACGGCGCCGGGAACTACAGGAGGGGGAACACATTCAGTCAGGTGTATCCGCCTGTCTACTTAAACTTGAGCACTACTGCTTCAAAATCTTCTCCTCCCGGTTATGGCTTCCTTACCACTACATTAAGAAACCATCAAACTACGCGAGCAACGTCTATCTTCCACACTTCGCCCTTTCGGGCGTTGGCCACAACACCATTTCCGGTTCTTTCTTTAAGAGGCCCTGAAGATTCGCAGTCTGTTTCCCTGCGATGAAACACGTGTTGGCCAGTACAAGAGGAACAATAAACCGGTGTTTTATACCAAGAACTTTACTTCATTTGAATTCCTTTTTCAGCACTTTGTAGTCTATTGACTTTGGAAATTTCGATGTGCACGTTTGACTTATGCTACTGAAACTCGAAGTCACCCAGACATTATTGTTGTTTACCCAGTGCAGGGGCTTTGTTGTTTTTGTGCAATTTGTGTGGATTTTCGTGATCCAACCTTGAGCGGTTACGAGGGATTACCGCCCGCCCTTTTGCCTGGATTTCGATACTCCATAGCAGTATAATACTTTGCGGTTACTTGGGTGCGCGCCTGGCCAATTCTGGAATACCTTAAACCCTCCCAGTAGATCAATAGCTTTAACTATAAACTTTACCTTTACCCTTGAAGTCTCTCAGCTCCATCAAGATGGAGTCCCTCTAGTTCTAGGCCTGTACGCCTGAGAAGGATGAAATAACCCTTAGCTCTGTCAGAATACCTACATAAACCATACCAATGTGTAATACAAAGTCAGGACCACAGGATCCAACCTCTACTATAAGCAAAAATAACAGGCCAAAGCCAATAGGCAATAGATGGCCTCTTCTAGGTCTGGAAGAAAGGGCTTAAAAGGGCCAACACAAGCTAAGAATACCTATCCTAGATGTGAGCAAGATTAAAGTCTATATCACTGCTAAATAGAGCCAAAAACCCTGCCAATACAGTATGTAGGTGCACATTAGCAAAATAGGGAATCGCAAAAAATGCGATTCCTTAAATGCTATGTAGGAGTGAATTTTAAAATGTGATTTTGTCTTAAGGAATCGCAAAATGCCACCTACTCCAAGTAGATGGTATTTTGCGATTTCCTTTCAAAATGCATTTTTTGAAAAAATTCAAAGCGCCATGTGGCGCACAGACATGCCCTTAGGGCATGTATGTGCGCCACATGTACTTAGAGGCACATTCCAGGGGTGCAACAGGTGTCCTTTGGACACCCTGACACCCTTGGAATTGCGATTCTCAAATTGCGATTTTCTCATAGAAAATCGCAATTTGAGAATGTATCCCCGTTCATTCCTATGAGCCTCTTAGCCCATAGGAATGAATGGGACACTCATTCCTTAATTGCGATTCACAATTTGCTAATCGCAATTAAGGAATGTTAGAGATTCACAAAAAAATTGCAAATTTTTACCTACATTCCATTTTGCTATTCTCAAATAGCGATTCATTAAAAATCGCTATTTGGGAATCGCAAAATGGAAATTACCAACATATGCCCCTTATTCACAATTAATATAATAAAAAAGGGAACACCAGGCGGTTGAACGACATTTGCTGAAAGCTAAGGCAAACAGAGCAATGTTTTTAAATGTATGTTGGGTGCATGTTTGCGCTGGAGTGTTTGTGAGAGAGTGCGTGTGGCTGAAAGTGCATGTCTGTACGTGTGAGCATGTGTGTGAGTGAAAGTCAGTGGGCGAGAGTCCGTGACAAGTGGTGAATGAAGTGAGTGTGAGTGGATGAGTAGACACATTACTTGTGGTCACAAAACGCCTTTTTTAGATGTACACTTCCACTTTAAGCCACTATCATGCCTTACAGCTCTATTTAACAGCCTATTTTTGTATTTGGTATTTGTAAAGCTCTAGTCTGAGTCAGTAACTGGTTCCTGGTTAATACAACTACTCAGGATTAAAGCTTGGATTATGTTACTTCTCCAAGTTACTGGGATCCGCCTGGACTATTTCCGAAGATACGTACCAGTCCCAACCACATCCCTCGAACTCTGGTGACTTGTTCTTGTAGGGACAGAGTATAATCGATGAGAAAGCCCAAATTTGTAACCAATTTTTTGGGGTTCAGCGCTGTGCCTAGTATAGCTGGCCACAACGAATCAGTAATAGATTTTTCAGCACTTCCGTACAATATTTCTGATTTATCTGCATTTAATTTCAGACAATGGAGATGCAGCCACTCTAGCTCATCAGAAAGACACTCGACTACATTATCCCTTGCTTCATCACATTTATCAGCAAAAGAGATAATTAGTTGAGTGTCATCGGCATACATGATGATCTTAAATCCTCTTTTTTCAGAATATTGGCTAGCTGAGCCAAGGTTTTTACTTAATGGAAGTAGCTTGTGGGGCACACTGCTCGTGGTGGCTTTGTTCAGTCAACTTGGTCCCCAGCCTGGACTTCCAGCAAGTACCATTTGTGACCTTGTTTGCTTTGCCTTTACTTGCTTCCCATGAATTCTTATTTTTCCATTCTGTAGCTGCCTTGCATATCTCTTATGTGTCTGGTGTGATAAAGCTGATTATCCCATAGTCCTTGCTTAAATAGCAAACTCTCACATGCAATATTGATCCACTGCATGTGCTATATATTATTTCTTATCCTGGTATCACTGTTCAAGTTCAAGTTCAAGTTTTTATTGTTTGATTAATTAAAATCATTACAATACCCCCCTGGTGCAAATAAAAGAATTACCCAGACGATTTATCAATCTATAAAAATACACATCACTTTTTGTTATAAAAATTTGTAACAATAACATTTTAAATATAAAAGGTTTTGCGTCGGCGGCTTTCAAACTTTAAACACCAGAGTTAACAGTGTAAGCCCCTTAGGAAGGGTAATAATATCATTTTGCAGAAATTTGTTTTGGGTCTCCGTTGGCCTGCCGTAGAAGTCTACTAACTGCATTCATGTATTTAACTCCCCTGCATGCCAGGATGTATGACGTGCCCTCTAGCCAGTGAATCACCGCTTGCCTGCTTGACCGAATATTCAAGTCGTTAAAAATTGATTTCAGGTGCCGCCTCCTTAGGTCTAGTACGGCTGGGCAGGCACATATTAGATGAATTAGAGTTTCTTTTTTGAAACCGCACAGTTGGCAGGACGCTGATTTAAATGCCTTTTTCCACAGAGGCTATAAGTCCTTTGACTCGTGGACGCCTATTTAAAGCTTTATGAAGCTCATTTTTAGCTTTTGGGCTGAAGTGGCGGATAAATATGCTTGTGGCTTTGAGAGACGGTAGGAGTTAATAACTGTCCATCCATGCCGCCTCTTGTTGAGCGCCTTTTTGTCCTCCCACAAGGATTTCTTTTTGGCTGCGGTTTTTACTATTTTGCCAAAGCTTCCTCTGTCCAGCCCTTTGTCCCAAGCTGTTTGTAGGCCCAACTTGGGCAGCGAGTCACTCAAAAAGCTTCCCCAGGAGTTAGGAGCATCCAACTCCCCCTGGGGCTTGATTACATCCCAGCATAAGCTATTCAGAGTGCCCGGGTCTGAAGAGCGAAATGTGTGACAAAGTTTGGTAAAGCTGCTCATTCCCCGGAGCTTCTGATGCTGGAGGCCGAATTCCAATCTAACCTGGGCAGGCGAGACACATTTTGGCAGGGCAAAGACTGATTTATAAATCTTTGTCTGCAGCTCGTTCAATAAATGCGCTTCTTTGCCGCACCAAGGGGCCAAGCCATAGGATAAACTGGGCTGGATGTGGGCGGCCATTACTTTTAGCAGATAGGAATGGTTCGGGCAGTCCATTTTTTTGCGTAATAGTCTGTAAGCATAAATTAGAGATTGTGCCTTGGCTTTTAATGCCAATTTGTGTTCTTTATGAGTTGCCCCCTGCCCGATTAATACGCCCTGGTATTTATATGAGCTGAGTTCTTCGACATTTGCCCCTTTGGCCATCCATTTACACTTGGTTTTTTGCGGTCCACTAGGCGGACGATTTTGGTTTTCTCTTTATTTAGCTCCAGCTGTTCCATGTCCAAGTAGGCTACGAGATTATTTATTGATCTCTGTAAGCCAATTGGGGTTTGGCTCAGCAAGACTATGTCATCCGCGTATTTTAGGATGGTGACTGGTGTGTTGGCCATTTTCGGGGGGTGAGAGTCTGGTTTCTCCATACCTGGTGCGATGTCAGATAAGAACAGGTTAAATAAGCTGGGGGCCAAGACACAGCCTTGTTTCAGGCCTCTTTGCGTAAAAATGCTCGCTGTAGTACTTAGCCCGTCGCCTAGCTTGACTCTTGCCCAGGTATCCCTATACAATGCGATTACGGCATTGAGCATTTTATTTGGCAAGCCCCATGCGTCGAGTTTCTTCCAGAGCTGGCTCTGCTCACTCTATCAAAAGCGGATTTGATGTCCACGAAGCAAGCGAACAGTTGCTGTTTTCTTATTTATGCTTTTTCTGTTAGAAGTGCTAGGATGGCTAGGTTGGATATAGTGCCCATTCCTTGCCTAAATCCTGACGGGAACTTAGGAATTATGTTTTTTCTTCCATCCAACCTTGCAGCGGAATTAGCAAGCATGAAGCGTACAATTTTGCTTCTACATCTATCAATGAGATTAGTCTATAGTTTCCCGGCTTGCGGTGATCTCCCTTTTTGAATATTGGGTGGATGATATTACCCTTCCAGGAAACCGGGATGTCGGACTGGTTGTAGATCTCATTGAAGAGTGGGGTGAGGATGGAAGACCACAAATCTGGGTTGTTCTTAAAAATTGCATTGGGAATGCCATTTGGCCCAGCTGCTCCCTCGGACTTTAGCTTCCGTATAAGCCCGCTTAACTCATTCGCGTTGGTCAGGGTATTAGACTTGTTGGGGCGCGACTCTGGCTGTGGGGGGCTGCCTTGTGCATGATCAGGATTGGGGAGGGTCTCTTTGTCTTTCTGATCGGGATCTTGCCCGTAGTGCATTCCTTCGGGACCAGTCACTGCCTGGTTGTACAGGGATTTCACATGGGCAATCCATGTATCTGCTCCATTTCCTGCTTCTTGCGTAAGTTTTGTGCCGGATGATAATTTATTTATTATGCCCCAAAAAACGCTGCTATTGGGTTTTTTGCTAACAGATAGTAGTTGCAGCCAGATGAACCCTTTATACTTGGTTTTTGCTCTCCCCAGATTCCTCTTGAATGTGCGCCTTAATGCGTGCAGCTTCGTTTTTTCTGCTTTATGGCCCTTTTTTTCCACCTGCAATTGCAGTCGCACTTCTCTTGCAATCTCTCTTTTTTGATTTCTAAGGTCTTGGGTGAACCGTGGTTTGCTTCTGATTACTGTTGATGGCGTGCGTCCTGGGATGACGGGAAATTTAAGGACTAAAGACTGGGCCAGCTGTTCCCAGGTGCTAACGCACTCGCTCTCTGGCTGGGGGGCCTAGATTAGCCAAGAAAGCTGTTACAGTCTCCTCAATGGATTGGGGCGTCACTCCCCGCCATTTTAACTTGCGCAGATTGAATTTTTCAGGTGCTTGCATAATAGAATTGGTTTTTAGTGTACACTTAACTTTATTTTTCACCTTCAAAATGAGCGGGAGGTGATCACTTTCGGCTCGAGGGATGATTTTGAGATTATTAATTTGTGGGAGCAAGTTATTGCTAATAATTGTGAAATCAATGGTTGAAGAGATTTTTCTGCTTAAGTATGTTACGGCGGCTGGGATATCCCCCGGTGCGTTGCCATTCAGGATTGTTAGATCGAGGGCTGATAATTTGCACACAAGTTCTCTTGTTCCCTGAATAGCTTTTCTTTTACTTCCCGTCCGAGTCTCTAGGAGTTTACTGTTAAAGTCGCCTGCGATCACTAATTGGCAGCTCTCATGGCTTCTCTGCAATGATGTTATTAATTTAATAAGGGTTACTTATTTTCCCTTCTTCTTTTTTCTTTCTGGGTGGATGTAAACGTTAATTAATATGAGTGGCCTCTTTGATTCATTTCTGCTTACTTTAATCACTTGGGTCCAGTTCCAGTTAGCCCCCGTGTCTAATTCTTCCGTTGCCCAATTCAATTTTTGTGTAATGAATGTTGATAATTCCCCTCTCGGATGTTCAAAACTTGAGTGTTTCTCTGCCAGGCTATGATAGCCAATAAATCCTGGAATTGAGCTTGCAACCAGGTTCCAGGTTTCCTGGAGCAGGATTATGTCTTGTTTGGAAAAGAATGATACGGTTTCTTGATCAAGTCCCATATCCTTAAATCCGTGCATGTTCCATGAGCAGAGCGAGATGTTGGCTGTACACACGCCTTCCACTAAGGGGACCGACTCCTTTTCTGTTGTTGCGCTCTTCTTTGCTTGGTTAGGAATGCTTATTGTTTAATGCTCCGCGAATCCAAGACCAGTCCATTGTTTCCTGTGAACTTCCCTCTTTTATGCCGGGGCTTTCTCTTATGAGGTGCCTGTTCTGACTAGAAGGAGCTACTGGTGAAGTGAAAAGCGCACAGCGTACGCATGTGGAGTTACTTTTTCCAGAGCTGGTCATTTCTTTTGGGTTTTTGAGGAGTGGATGCAGATACCTAGGGCGTTGGTGAGCCTTTAACATGATTCCCCATGCTTCGAACCTTCCGCTTGATGATAGTATTTTATCCACTAGGTCCTCGGATGACCAGGTTGTCATGGTCTCTTCAACTCCCTTCCCGTTCGTTTCTATAAATTTCACTGATATTAGGTTACACAAGTGGATTCTTTTTAATTCTGGAATTTCGTTAAACAGCCTCAGGAGATTTCCTCTGTTTAATGTATCTTGTGTTCCTTTTGTTGAAAATTCCGGGATGAAGGTCAGTTTTTGTTCGAACTCATCTGTTTGAGTTTGATCCTTGTGCAGGGGGGTCATTTTCCTTTCTTCCACCTTTAAGTCGTAAATTTAATGAAGTTTTTTGTCCACATTGTGGATCATACTCAGAGATGTCTGAAGTTGGTGCCTCTGATCTCGAGTTAGATGTTCCCGGGGTTTTTTGGATTGAATTCCCTATTTGCGGCTCTGATGGATCCTGGTTAAGGAACTTGCAGTGACGATCCTTTCCCTTAATCATTACAGCAATTGATTTAGAGAAATTTTGAGTCTGTTGTGGTGTTGGCACCTCCGACGTAATCAATAGATCACGCTTCTGCTGTCCTGACTCTGGCCCCTTGTTTGCTACCTCTTGTTGGACATCATATTGTTGTTTGCTCGGGCCTATGTGTGTCCTCTGGTTTCTGTTGCCTGTTGTGAGCCAGTTTTTTATACCTTCTCCCTCTCCTTTATTAGATGATACTATTCCTCCTTGTTGGTTCACTGCCGTGGTTGCTTTCTGGGCTGCTTTATCCGCTGGGGAAGACTTCCGTCCCCATATGTAACTTGGAGAGAATTTTGAAATGCGGCCGGTTGGCTGGAGCCCTGTTGCATTGAAATGGGGGCCTCGCTGGCTTGGGATTGGTCACTTCCCTGGCGTGCCACCCCAGACAGGGGGGGGGGGGCGTGTTTTTTTTTTTTTCCCTAGGAGATTTTGCTGTGAATAGCGGGAAAAGTTTTTCTGGGGCAGGGCTGGGCTGTTTGTGATATTTGAGCCGGGCCTTTCTAGCTCGTTTTCATTCCCGTTTTGTTGGTTTGACTGCCACGACTGCTGATTTGTAATGGTCATTTGATTCGTCTAGTTGCAGATCTATTGAGTTGAATTGTGCGTCGGGCTCGGTTTCCGCTGCAGCTTTATTAATCTCGTTTAATCCTTTGTTTATTTCATTAATGTCATTAGTTCTTACATCTTGATCGACGCTATTTTGAGGGATTGGATGGTGCTAACTGTTCTATGGTTGTTTTACTGCCCCTAGGACGTCTTTCAAAATTTACGGGAGCATTGCCAGTTTCTCGATTATGGGGCTGCATCGGCAGGGGGATAATTGATTGTTTATGTGTCTTTGTTGGTCCAAGTTTTCTTTTTTGTTAGTAGTGAGGTTTTTAAATCTATTTTGCTATTTACGTCAGAGATGTGGCTGGCTATGAGATTAATAAGATCGATTTGGACGTCCATTTTATCGGACTGAAAGTTTACGAACCTTATAGCTTGTTCCAGGGTATGGATCAGAGTTTGGGCCCATTGCAAGCTGGAATCCTCTTCGATGTGCTGCGCTGGGGCTTCTGACCCGACGCTTGACCCACTCACTGAGGAGATCATTATTGGTGAGGAAAGGTTTGGTTGCTTAATTATTATGGAGCTTTGGCTGGCCTCCGCTGGTTCTAAGTGCTGAAGATCTTGTTCGCCGTGTGGGCTTTGAGGTGTGGATGAGACCAGTTTGGATCTCCTTTGTGCTGTACTTTTACTTGAACCTGTGCTTTGGAATTCATTATCCTGACGGTTAATTTCTAGTGATTCCAGAATTTCTATCAAATTAGAGTCGTTGATGTTGAAAAATGAATTACTACATGCTGCTTCCCTAGGAGCTGGGTTTGCGGCGGATTTGATTAGGTTTATTTTTTCCTCCTTGGTCCATTTTGTGTTTGAACAGCCCGTTTCTTTAGGACCAGATGGTAAATTTCCTGCTTTTGCGCTTGTGACAGAAGTTATTCCTTTCGGTAATTGTTTTGTTGATTCGATATTAAGATTTAATTTTTCACCTTCTATGTTACCCCCCTTGGGGTCTCAATAGACTCAGCTCGTTCCCCACTGGGTGCGGTTTTTGTTCCAATCCCGTTGAGCATTTTCATTGGCATCCCAGTCTTTGTTGTAAGGGGAGTGACGGGTGTAGTGGGAGCTGTCTGATGTACTTGGGCAGTTGTTGTCACAGGCTTCCTAACGCCTATTTTATTTAAGTTTTTCCCTGAAAGAGATTTATTTTGGGGAGTAGTGAAGGAATTTGCAGGTGTACCTGGAATGGAGGCTTGTGAATTGTCAGGCTGCATTGGGCCTGGTAACAGAGCGGATTCTTTTGAGGGAGCATAAATTGCCGCCATTGAGTCTTTTAGAAAGAAGAATTTTCGAATCCCTGTTTGATTTTTCGGAGTTAGCAGTGTTTTTATTGTTGTTGGGCTAGGTGTGAGATTAGCCTCTCCCTTTGACCAGCCCCGTTTTGTGATTTATTGAGTGTAGAGTCCTCCTCTTGTACTGAATTGGATTTGGATTTTTTATTCGTTTTTTTTTAATTTTGTTTTTTACCTGTCGCCGCTTGACGGACTGTTCCTGATCTCATTTGTGCGGAACCCTGATACAGTTTTCTTGAGGACTCTGGGGACTCTGCTGGAAGTTGGTAGATTGAAGAACTGAAGGATTTGGGGAATTGAGATTTTACTTGGACCCATGTGTTAGGCAATCTTGCCCTAGCACATGCTACAAGTTGGTGGTGGCTGGGCCTCTATCTTCACCTCACTCCTCCTTCTCCCTTGCGGTGAACAGCACTCGCCCTGGATACCCTAGACACCTTGTCATTCGCAGAGGCTCCCGGGGGGTCAACGGGAGCTTGCTGTAGCTTAGTAGTTTGGTGCTTTGGGCTTGACTTGGCTCTTGGGGCTTGGGGATTCAGAGGCTCTAAGGCCAGGTGGTTTCTTTATAGTTCCCAAAGCCCTGGGTACCACCGCCTCACAATCCCACTGACATCTGCCCCCCGGGCGATGCCACTGCCTCACCTGCTTCTCTTCGCACCGTGGACCTGGTGAGGTGCCGATGTGAACTTCTGATTCACCCCGGGCTTGGGGGCGGTGCATTGCGGGCGACGCGGGATACTTTCGCGCTGTTGCCGGTTGCCTGTTGCTGTTGCTGATTGCCTGTTGCTTTTGCTGATGCTTGTTTTTCCTCTTACTTTCCAACGTCGGCTAATCCCCCTAGCTCCCGCTAGATGGCCCTGCCCTGCTCTGGCTGCTTGTTCCTCGCTGCCGCAGAGAGGACGAGAGGAAGAGCCGACGATAGGCTGTAGGCAGGCTGGAAACGATGGAAAACGCTAGAAAGAGCCCAGTGCTGGATACTGAATGCGAGCAGGCTGATCCCCCCCCCCCGGTGGCTCAGCAGCTGTTCAGCAGCACAGCCGTCCGTGGTCCCACCAGGAAAGCAGTCCAGGGGGCACAGCACAACAGCCTCCGAAGCTCTGAAGGCTCTGAAGGCTCCGAAGGTTCTGAAGCTCCACGCACCATGCACCACTTTGGTCAGCCGGCGGCCTCAATGCAAACTGCGAACTGCAGACTGTGGCAAACTGTGGCTGAGCACGGGTGGATAATGCCCCACCCGGCGGCTCAACCCCGCTAGAAAGCCGTCCCGTCCCGGAAAATCACAGCTCAACAGCCTCCGGAGCTCCACGTACTCCGGTGCGCTCGTCGTCGTCAGCGGGTTCACTGCAAACTGCGGACTGGTATCACATATACATTACCTTTACTATTGCTCACAATGTACCGCAACTTTTTGTTTCTACTCTTGTACTTTGCTCTTTAATACCTGTAATGCTCTTCCACACCTCTACTTCCTACGCTTAGATATTTCTTCAGTGATGTACCCCACTTTTTATCGCTGTTACAATGTGCTGCTCAGATTTGCACATCAAATGTACTGCATAATAACTTCCGTTTAGCTCCTGATTTACACTTTACGAAAGCCTATAGCTATGCAACCAATCCAAAGATCTAGGAGACCCACTATGTGACCCTCATGGAATTATTGCATCTCAATTGGCTACAATTCCATTTTCTTCTACAAATGGTTGTGCTTAGAGACTGGTCAGACTTCTTAAAAATAAGTAACTGTGTTCAAAATCAATAGATATGAATTAATAGCCCTCAGTTCTAATAACTAACATTCAATAGCATGAGACTCTATACTTTGCAGTGACATGGGGAAGAGGTGAAAGTATTTGAAGGAATCCCAGTCATCTTAATGAGACTTAATCTGGGTAATAGGAGTTTGAAGCAAAAGGCTTTGTGAGAGTGAGCGAGTATGGTTGCCTTTATTACCCTGAACCCAACTAGACATATCTACCCTATGACTGAGCAGCTGGCATATTCTCCCCAGTTAGAGTTTCTCATATGAAATGACAAGTAATGTCTCTAGCTTTTAATAAATGCTGTGTTCTTTCATTAAGGTATGGGACCATCGAGGGAAACGCCTTTCAGATCGAGTTCATCGAATATATTGACGAGCTTGCTTTAGAGATCGGCGTCAAGCCCAGTTTCTTCCACCTCCTTCTGAATGATCCCAGTCTGGCACTGGAAATCTTCTTCAGTGCTTGCACATCACCACAGTACCGACTGACCGGTCCAGGGAAATGGGACGGAGCACGGAACGCCATCCTGACCAAGTGGGACCGGGTAGTGACACCCATGAAGATGCGGGTGGTGAAGAAGACCAAGAGGTCTCCCCTTTCCACCATGCTTGGACTTCTCGGTCTCCTTGCTTTGTTTGCTTCAATTTTTATATTTACCTAAACAGCATGAAAATTATTTCTAATATTCAATCCATCCACAAATGTATAGAGGCTGTTTTATTATATTCACTCTTATTTTTTGTGTCTAAATAAGTAATTTTAATGCTACTTCCTCAATAATTTAAATGTCCATTTACTTCCCTAGAGCTGTTTGGATCTCCTACTAAAGCGCACCGTCCATATAATGGGCCAGATGTAAGACCATTACATTTTGTGACTCATACTTTGCAAAATGGAAAGTACAACAGTGACTCAGACACTGTTTGCAATTCCTAATGGGCTCGCAAAAGACCCATCTCATTAATATTAACGAAGTAGGTCGCAATTTGCAACCCCTTAGTAATCTCACACATCACAGAGATGGTGGCCTGCTGTGGACAACGGATCACTATGTCTGTGTTTGCTTTTTTAAAGAAAGCAACTTTTTTTTCTAATGCAGCCCGTTTTCCTTAAAGGAAAACGGGATGCGTTTCAAATAAAGAAATGAAAAGTTTTCTTTTTATTTTTCAAGGTCAGGCAGTGGTCCGTGGGAAAAATATTTTCGCATACATTCACAAAGGGGAAGGGGTCCCCTGGGGACCCCTTCGTGTTTGCATCTGGCTTGCCACCAACTTGAAGTAGGTGGCAACTGCGATTGTTTAGACACCGCATTTGCGGTCGCAACACAAAAAGTACATACCAGTGTGACTCGCTATTAGAAAGTGATGCCCTTGGCACGCCCCTTTCTAATAGCGACTCGCAAACCCTATTCTGAGAGTCATAATAGGGTTTGTACAACCATTTTTAGCTGTCGCAAACGGGCAATTTCCCGTTTGCGACAGCTAAAATTGGTGGTACATCTGGCCCCATGTCAGTCACACAGGTTTTTTACTGAGAAAGGCCTGCTGTGGAGACACCAGCCAATGTAATCAACTACAGAGAAAAAAACACATTTCTTTTTAGGTAGCACATGAAAATCTCAATTTGTGTCATATCGTCAAAATAGAAAGACCACTTTCTCACAAAAATGTTTGTCTCTGTAAATTTGAATTTGGATGTCTATCCATATACTCCCCTGTATGTATAAAACTTAGGGGCATATTTACAAGCCCCTATTGCTACCACAGCGCCACTTTTCATGACCTTGTGGTGGCGATAGGGGCTTTGCCTTATTACAAGGCAGCGTTAAGCCACTTAACATGGCTTCACACTGCCTTGTAAATAAGACCCCTTTCACGCTATCCTTAGCGTGAAGGAGGAGGGCAATGGGTGTGGTAGTGGGCATTCCACCGCAGCACCCATTGATTTTAACGCTGCCCCATATTTCAAGGGTGGCATAAATATGGGGCAGTGCCAACATTTGGAACAGGGGAACCTGGTCTTACCCTGGTGTAATGAGGAGAAATGCTTTATTTCTCCTTGTTTTTGCTGTTTCCATGTGTGCTGCATTTTGCAGCTCACATAGAAATAGCAAAACACCGTTGATAGTTTATGTGCAGGAAGGTGTCCCTTCAATCAATAAAGACAATTATGTTTTGCAACTTCTATGTGTGCTGCATTGAGCAGCACACATTGAAGTTACAAAACACTATTTCTTATGTGCAAGAAGGCACACCTCACTGCACATAAACAATCTTTCCCTCAACGCAGACAGCCTTGCACTATGGTGCAAGGGTGCCTGCATTGGCGCTTGGCAGCTAAACACTGTATTGCTGTAAAGATGGTGCAGTCCTGCGTTTCAGAAGTGCGGGAGCTCACTGTTAAGCCAAGCAGGCTAACATCGCGCTATGTCACTTCTATTAGACATATGCCCCTTAATTTGGCTTGTTGGCTTCAGATAGCAAATGATTACATGTTATGACACATTGATTCAGCATCTCAGTGTAACTAGTTGCTTCCAAAACAAAAAAAATATAAACTCTGCTGCTAATAAACAATACTTCTGCATAGGCGAAATCCAAATTGACTCATAAAGAACATCAAAGGTTTGTCACTAATGTGGGATGGGTCTAAGTTATAAAATGACTTCTAAGTGAGATTTCAGCAATATGATGGCTAACCCATTTTCCAAAGGGTTTGATTGTACAGGGCACATATTAATTATACGGTTTGTTCATTTGAGTGGTTGGTGGTCACTTGCCTTGGGCTACCAAGTGGCCTTTGTGAATGCCGCACATAACATAATATATTTATTTAATAGTAATAATCCATAACACAATAACATAACAATAGAAATCAATTAAGATGTTAAAAATAATATAAACAATTATACTTTCATGTTAAGGCAAACGAAAAAGTTGCAAAATGGCAAATTCATATTGTAATTTGTAATGTGAAATATCAATTATCAAAGCCTTTAATACAGACACTTTGCGCTGCCGCTAAAACAGCAAATATATGCAGAATGTGCAACCATGCTCGAGAAGTACTTTGCCATCCTAGGACTCGGAAATTGACTAATTAGCGCTTGTATATTTCTACTGGTCTTTCATTTTCACATATTTTTATTGTCCTTTTATATGAAGTACAAGACAAAAAACGTGGTGAAGACACGCACAGCTTGAATTATTCCTAGGGTTAATACATTGTAGCATGCTCCTGGGGTCCCACTCTCCAGGTCTGTAGAGTGTTGAACTGATCAATGAACTTGAAGCACCCCCTGATCAGGGGATGTCCCTTAGGGCACAGCATTGAAGCCTGAATAGGCTTAGCATTTCTATCCTCTGATTAAATAAACAAGAAGCTTATAACCAAAATCTTGAGTACATTTTTTAATGATGTCTGTGTCTTCCAGCCTTTCAAATCATTGTTAAATTCATATATAATTCATATTTCATTCCAAATTCAAAGTATTCCCGATGCATTTCAGGCATCTGTGTGCCCTTCTTCAGGGGTTAACTGTAGATGAAACCAAAAAAATGCGCTATTTACATACCTTAGTGTAACAAATTCAAACTTCATACATATGATTTTGTAATATCTTAATAAATATGTTCACATGTCTTCCTCTACTCCACCAGTGGAACTCTGTAAATGTGATGTCATTTAGAATGTTATGACCTGATTCATCACAGTTGGACTAGGGCTGAGCACCTAGCCAGGCGCTCATGGTGGGGCTAATTGATATTGTACTTCCAACATGTATCTTGTACAATAAATCTACTTAAAAGCTACCTTCAGTCTGGACCCAAGTTACTACATTTATTTTGGCGATTTCCAGATCAGATCAAGAAATCACCTGACAGTGATTTTAAGATATGTGGAGTGGATATAGTTTTGATGGTAGATTCAGGATCTCCTTGGACAATTATCACCCAGCAATATTTTTTGGAGAAATTGGGAAAACAGTTGAGTTTAGAGAATTTGATATCTCCTAACATTATGGCAGTTAGTTTGGAAGGGAATCAAATCGAAGTGGAAGGTTATTTTGAAGTGAATATTCTCTTCAAATATAGATCTGCGGTCATTAAACTATACATTGCTAAGAGAGGAGTTAATGTCTTAGGGTGGCGTGACCAGTATAAGTTAGGGATCATTTTGAATCCTAGAGCAAAGGAACCTGTGACTTTATGTGATGATATGTTATATAACCAGGTTGCCACTACTGGTAACCATGATGAGTGTAATGACAAGGAGAAGTTATTGATAAATACTTTCAAGAATGTATTTAGTGACAAATTGGGTAAATTAAAGAATTTCTCTCATAAAATTGTTCTAAAAGAAAATGCCACACCCATTAAACAAAAAATTAGAGGTGTCCCAATAAGTGTGAGACAAGAACTGAAGGATATGTTAAAAGAACTGTTGGATGAGGGTATCATTGAAACAATTGAATCAGCTGAGTGGGTTTTAGTATGCTTCCTCATCTCTCTTCTATTGTCTTTACTTTTACTGCTGGTTCTTCAGCTCTCTCTGTTTCTCTTTTGTACGTTTTACTTTTGGTTCTGCACACTCTTTGCTTTTCTGTGGTGTGTTATTTTCTTACCTAAGTTTCTTTCTTTGTGTTTCTTTTTAAGAAAGGAGGATATGTAATATCTTAATAAATATGTTTACATGTCTTCCTCTACTCCACCAGTGGAACTCTGTAAATGTGATGTCATTTAGAATGTTATGACCTGATTCATCACAGTTGGACTAGGGCTGAGCACCTAGCCAGGCGCTCCTGGTGGGGCTAATTGATATTGTACTTCCAACATGTATCTTGTACAATAAATCTACTTAAAAGCTACATTCAGTTTGGACCCAAGTTACTACAGATTTCAATAAGGTCCATATTCATGCAGCATATTCAGAAAGAAAGTCAACAGGGCAGTGCTGGTCCATTAAACCAAGGAGGAAAAAAGGTAATGAGTATGACAACCATTCTGAAGTGATAAGTGTTTTTTGTGATGGTGGTCTGTGTGTGTTCATGCTCACCAACATATAGGGCAAGGTAACAAGGGCCAAGTAGTGAAAACGTGGTGAAGACGGAAGTAGTGAAGGAATACAGCCAACTGGTGATGTACTTATGTGATGCTGAACGTTATTAAAGCGGCCAAAGTGAGAAAAGGTAAACCGGTATGTCTTACTGTCACGTTGAAGGCAGCGCCGGTAACCAAACAAACTGAGGTTACAGACTCGTAATATGGTCACAGGTATCTGAAGTATAAAAAAGGGCGGAATCGATGAATGAATATTATCAGATTATACGTTACGCTAAGGTTACAGGCGGGATAAACGCACCGCATTACTTACAAAAGTTGAAAGCGGCAGCTGCTCAACTCTCTGTCTCATGGAGAATCCCAGATAGACGCGTAACCATGAGGCTATGTTCATAAAAAGAGGACTCGATACAACACGTGACCGCAATGAAAGACCGCGGCCATCTATGCTGGAAGGAACTCAAGGGTAAATAAACCAAGATAAAAAGCGGACTCGAATGGTCACGTTGTCATGGTCCAACAGCTCCTCAGGATCGGGGCGATGCTATATGGGGTCCACCTCCAGCTTTCTCCGTGCTCTGGGAATAAATACCACCGAGCACGATAGTAAGCAGGCGAGGGAAAAAAGGTCCGGGACGGGAAACGGTTGTAGAAGAGGTATCTGTAATAACACAAAGAATACGCTGTAAGTGGAGAGTCCTACCCTTCATCCACTAAGCTTGATTCCCCTCTGATCTCCTTTCCTACCTGATTCGTCTCAGGCACCTCTCTCTTCTACGTGTAACAGCATATGAGATAATTTCTCTCACCGGCGGGGATTGTTTCCTGAAATACAAGAAACAGGCATGGAGTTAATCTACTTCCCTCCCTAGACTCTGACTATTGGCCCTTGTACCTGTTTCCATACATACCCTGCATTCTCCGTCCCTTATTTATGAATAAGTTCTACTTCAGGTCTTATTTGTTGCATAAGTCACTGGGTATTCATAACATAACAAAAACGTTAAAATGACAGTACTGCTCTGAACCGTTCTAATGTTCCTTCTTATTCCAGAAACTAAGCTTTTAGCCAAAAGGACAACTTCACATTAGAAACGACTGTTCTTACCAGGCGCTGGTTCAGAAGAAGGAATTACTTGTCATTCCCGGAATACCTCTTCCTTTCTTCTGTGGAGTCTTCCTGGGTTCGAACCCCTTTACTACACAGTGCCCTCAATGTTGAGATAGTTTACACCAAACCTTTTCCGACTATGAAAGGGGGCAAATCCAGCGTCTCTCCCGTCGGAAGAACTCAACTACTAGTGCTTCCACTCCCGCACTCGAGAGGGTGAAATCCGGCGTCTCCCCGAGTACCGAAAAGAGTCCCCACAAACTCCCGAACACGAGAGGGGGCAAATCCAGCGTCTCTCGCGTCGGAACCAAGCTACAAAACAACCAAACACAGAGCCGTACTCGAGAGGGTGAAATCCGGCGTCTCTCCGAGTAAGGCAATCCTGATTCGAATCCTGACTCACCGGCGATGACTACTAATGGCGGAGCTCACCTCCGCGAACTCAAATCCAAAGGTTTAAGGTAACCCCGCAGCCGCGGGTTACGGAAAGCGAAAACGCTACTTCCAGAAGACTGTCATGGGAGAAAAACTTCCCCCTCCGAATCTCCAACCTACACAACAAAGACAAAATCACGTGCATCGTACTCCCAGCCTCGCTGAGTTTTATGCCCTCTTCCATTGCCTTGTGCACGCTAGGCTTTCTGGGACTTGTAGGTTCTGGTTCATTATTGGGTAGGCACAAGTCGGATCCTGACACACGTAGCCACATGAATAACGGTGGTCATCTTAAGATGGTAAATCAAAGGAAGAATAGAGTGTGAACAACAAAGAAAAACTAAAGTTTAAATCACAACAGTGTGGTGTGTAAAAGGGAAAAGTGAGTGGTGATGTAAAGCAATCTGTAAATGGACAATCTCAATGTAATGATCACAAATGAAGCGAAAGTAAAAAACAATATAACAATGAAGACAATGTTGGTCATTATAATGTTGAGGCATAATACAACTTATCATTAAGTATATTACAGGTAACAAAGGAATCCCATCCTGTCGTTAAGCCCATTAGGATGCATTATGTTAAGGTACCGGATCCAAAAGTTTTCTCTTTGTAAAAGTCTGTCATTAAAGTCAATTCCTTCTTTCTTTTCAACAATTTCCAATATCAAGAATTTCAGTTGAGAAATGTTATGTTTGTGATCAGTGAAATGAACTGCCAATGCAGATTTGGTGTTCTTCAGGCGGATGTTGCTTTTATGTTCCAAAATACGTGTTCTTATTTTTTGAGAGGTTTTCCCCACGTAACAGAGGCCGCAGGGACACTTGATCATGTAAATAGCATTCACTGATTTGCAAGTAGCATTCACACGTAGCTTAATCGGTGTGCCTTTCATGGGGTGATTAATCGTAGCTCCACGGATGACATTGTTGCAGTTGCTGCAATTTAAGCAAGGCTGTAAGCCTTTATAGGAAGTTACTATTTGAGCCTGATCTGGTTTGGTTAGCATGTACTTGAGATTAGAACCTCTAGTGTAGGCGAACATTGGTGGTTGAGCATAGATGTTGTGAAAATCAGGTTCAGCTGTAAGAATCGGCCAATGTTTCATAATAATTCTTTTAAATTGGGAGCTCATGGTAGAATACTTTGAGGTGATCACCATACGGTTTTGTGGTGTTTTGATATTCGATTTTAAAAGATCTTCAAGTTTTTGGTTGTTGCATCTTTCTAGTGCTTTCTATAACACCTGTACCGAATATCCACGTTTTTCAAATATTGTCATCATATCTTTGATTTGTTTGGTGCTTTCTGTGGGATCAGAATCAATTCTCTTTACTCTGAGAAATTGTGAATATGGAAGGTTGCATTTCAGGTTGGGTCTATGAAAACTCTGAAAATGTAGAATGCTGTTCCTGTCAGTTTCCTTGCGAAATATTATGGTCTGAAGGTGATCGTTATGACGTACTATTTGAACGTCCAGAAACTGAATGCAATTTTGATGTGTCTCATATGTGAACTGTATTCGTTCATCGATGTTATTAAGTTGTGCAAGTGAAGCAAGTAATACATCTTTGCTGCCTGACCAAATTATGAACAGGTCATCGATATATCTTAAGAAGATTCTGTTGTTAGTCTTCCAGGGTTCATTGTGTACAATTGGCTTTATTCAAAACGATGATAAAAATATTCGCATATGTTGGGGCTGCGCAGTTTCCCATCGAGGTACCTGAGAGTTGCAAAAACCATTCATTGTTCCATTTAAAATAACTTTGATGAAGCGTACACTGTAGGAGTTCTATTAGAAAAATCTGTAGATCTGTATTGATGTCTGATCTCAATAACACATGTTCCACTGCTTCGATACCCAAATCATGTGGTATTGATGTATATAGTGATCTTACATCAGCTGTGCATAACCAAATTTCTTCTTCCGGTTGGAACCTTAATTGACTGATTTTGCCAATGAAATCCGTAGCGTCATGTATGTAGATATTCATGTTTTTTTACAAACGACTGGAGGTCTCTGTCTAAAAATTTACTAATGGGTTCATGGATGCTGCCACGAGTCAACAAGATAGGTCTGAATGGTGGTTGTTGTAAGTTTTTATGTACCTTGGGTAACATATACATAGTAGGTAATTTCGGGTTTGCTTGAATCAAGAATCTTTCAACTTTTTTTTTAATAATCCCTCCTGTCACAGCTTTTGAGATGATGTTCTTGAGTTCTAATTCAAATTGATTGGTGGGATTGTATCCTAATGGCATATATGTGTTGGTGTCGTACACATGCATGTTGACTTGCTCTACGTAGAATTGGCTGTCCATAATAACAAGGGCCCCTCCTTTATCTGCATTCCGACAAACTATGTTGGGATTGTTAGCAAGATTGCGAATGATTGCTTTTTCTTTCATAGTCATGTTGGAATGTTTAGATTTGTGTTGAAATTTTAGCTTGCAAGATCCCTTTTTACCATGTTTTCGAAAAGATCTAAACTCTTGTGGCTGATGGGAGGTAGGAAAGTGCTTCTAGGTCTTAGTCCTTTAAGGAGTACATCTTCAGTGGAATCTGCAATCATTACAATGCTTTCAAAGTAGTTCCTTAAACGTAGATTCCTCATGCATTTGAAGAAACTAATTTCAAGTTCCAAGGGGTTAGAGGATGTAGTAGGGACAAAAGACTGTCCCTTTTGTAAAGTAAGTATTTCAAACGTTGACAATTGTTGAGAGGAGATGTTAATGACTAAGTTGTCTTGGTCCACTATTTTTTGCTTCGGCTCTTCTTGCTGATAGTTTGTGGAAAATTCTCGATTGGTGGTTTTTTTGGGAGATTTTTGGCTCCTCCTGGGTTGCTTACATCTTTTGATCCTTCCTCTAAAAAATGAACCGCAGGGGTGGTACTATTTTGGAAATCCTCATGTATGATTGCAGTGATGTTTTCTGAGGTTGATGCTCCTGGATGGGTTTCTCCATCTGAGGACGATATTTCTGTTTCTGAATTAGGATTGTAAGGTTTGTTTTGGCCTCTGCGGGCATATACTTCTGCCCAAGTATAAACCTCCCCGAATTTGTAGTCAATAGTGTCTCTTTTATATGTACGAATCTTACGAGCATGGATGTCTTGAGTATATTTTTCACGTTGTGAATTGATGTCCTCAGGGATTTTTGTTCATCCTCCTCTAGCATGTTGTTTAACTCATATTTAATTTGGTTTATTTTTGTGTCAAGTTCTTCCAGTACGTTAGATAGCTCCTCTATGATTAACAGTATAAGGTTGAGAGAACACTTGTTTAGTATGGCATACCATTTTTCTACAAATTTTGAATTGTTTTTGCATAATAAAGGTTTGAGCGGAATCCTTAAACCACGTGAGATCCGTTGAACACGATGGTACCTAATGAGGGTACTGGTTTGTAGCCTTTGGTTTGTTTCCTATTTGGTTAAGTATAATAGTTGTTTGACATGGCTTTCCTTATTTTTGTTGGATGGTAATGGGAGTATGTCTTCTTGGATCAGCGCATAGACTTTCGTGGCATCTGTGTCTGTAAAGGCAAAGATATCTGCCTTTTGTTCTGTTAATTACGAAATGTTATCATAAGACATGATTGCTTGTTGTTCCAAATTTCTAGTGGCGTGCTGTGTCTTTCAATGACTGGACAAAAAGTACAAGACAAAAAAGGTGGTGAAAACACGCACAGCTTGAATTATTCCTAGGGTTAATAAATTGCAGCGTGCTCCTGGGGTATCACTCTCCAGTCCTGTAGAGTGTTGAACTGATCAATGAACTTGAAGCACCCCCTAATTAGGGGATGTCCCTTAGGGCACAGCGTTGAAGCCTGAATTGGCTTAGTATTTCTTTCCTCTGATTAAATAAACAAGAAGCTTATTACCAAGATCTTGAGTACATTTTTTAATGGTGTCGGTGTCTTCCAGCCTTTCAAATCATTGTTAAATTCATAAATCATTCATATTTTATTCCAAATTCAACGTATTCCCAATGCATTTCGGGCATCAGTGTGCCCTTTTTCAGGGGTTAACTGTAGATGAAACCAAAAAATGCGCTATTTTCATACCTAAGTGTAACAAATTGAAACTTCATACATATGATTTCATAAGGTCCATATTCATGCAGCATATTCAGAAAGAAAGTAAACAAGGCAGTGCTGGTCTATTAACCCAAGGAAGTAAAAAGGTCATGAGTATTACAACCATTCTGAAGCGAAAAGTGTATTTTGTGATGGTGGTCTGTGTGTGTTCATGCTCACCAACATATAGGGCAAGGTAACAAGGGCCAAGTAGTGAAAACGTGGTGAAGACGGAAGTACTAAAGAAATACAGCCAACTGGTGATGTACGTATGTGATGCTGAAGGTCAATAAAGTGGCCAAAGTGAGAAAAGGTAAACCGATATGTCTTACTGTCACGTTGAAGGCAGCGCCGGTAACCAAACAAACTGAGGTTACAGACTCGTAATACACTACATGAATTCTGAATGTGGCCTCCTAGACGAAAACGACTGCCCTATGACACATTTTACTCACTCCCCTGTAGGTGATTCTTTTAATGGTAGTCTAATGTCTTTGGAATTGTCTTTTGCTAACGAACTTACTGACCCCCCCGTGGAATTTAATCCTACTTTTCACGGAAGGGGTTGTTTTAGCACCATAGACTTTATATTATGTTCCTATTCATTAAAGGGTACTGTCTCACAGTTTAGTACAGGATCTGAAATCTCAGGAGACCACTTCCCCAACACAATAGTACTATCTCTAATTTTGAATGCCCCCCAACCTTTTAAGAAAAGCCTTTTGGCGCAAGAAACACTGTCCATGGCCAAAAATAATGGGTACTGTGTGAAATGGTCAAGAATCGAACCAGTAGAAACAACAACCACTGTGATCTCAAACGCACTCCCATGGATCAACACATGTTTAAATGAGACATCCTCCCCAGCGCAAATCATCACCAGTTTTGGGGAAATTCTGAAAGTAATCCAGAAGGCCCTCTTTAGACCTCGCAAGCAGGACCGCTGCAAGGAGCCAGGTTGGTTCAATACGGCTTGCAGGAAAGCTTTAAGCGCCTTAAAAAAAGAGCTACATAATCCAATCAGGGACCGAGTAAAAATAGCTAAACTAAGACAGGAATATAAGCAGGCTCAGCTTAACTGTAGGAGAGACCATAGGAATGACTTATGGGCCCAACTACACGAGAGTTGTAATAGAAAAGACAGCGTTCTATTCTGGCAAACGGTAAAAGCTCCCTTCCTGAGCGAGGGTAGCTCCCATCAATATCTGGATGTAGCTGTGTCTGCGGATGAGTGGGTGTCTCACTTTTCAAAAATCTTTAGTGACCCCATCGCAGAAAGTGTCACTCAACCAAATTTTGTACCCGAGCCCACTGAGAAGGGGGAATATCCCATTGACCTTAACTTCTCTCTTGATGAAGTTATAAGCGCACTATCATCTTCAAAAGCCGGAAAAGCCCCTGGTCCTGATGGTGCACCACTAGATATATTTCTTTTTAACATCGAGTTGTGGTCGCCTGTAATTACCCAGCTAATCGCTGCTGTATTAAAAGAAGGACTCTTGGCCTCTTGGTCTTCCTCCATACTGCTCCCAATCTTTAAAAAAGGCGAGAGAAACAACCCTACGTGCTACAGGCCCATATCCCTCCTGGATTCACTAGGTAAAGTTGCGGGCCGCTTAATTTTGGACCGCCTCCAGGACTGGGCGACAGAAAAAAACATCTTAACAGACCTCCAGTACGGTTTCCGGGAGGGACTGGGCACTGTTGAGCAAGCACTAAATCTAACACTTCTAATAGGGAAATATGCTGGAGTTAAACGGGGAAACCTTTTCATGGTCTACGTCGACCTCAGTGCGGCGTTTGATTGTGTAATCCACGCCAAGCTCTGGTCTATTTTGGACAAGTTGGGTGTCGACCCACCTCTTCTCAAATTCTTGCGGGAGCTCTATACTGGCGCATCGGCTCGCGTAGGATTTGGCACTGGTGGTGAGTTGACCCCATCTTTTCCAATAAATCGTGGAGTAAGACAAGACTGCGTCCTCGCCCCCTTTTTATTTAATTTATACACTAACGGCTTGGAAGCGGCCATGCTGGAGGGGAGCCGGGATCTACCTACCATCAATAAGTGCCCGATACCAGCTCTCCTCTACGCGGACGACTCCGTAATATTTGCTAGGACCCTAGTGCAACTCCAGAAACAGCTAGATAAATATTGCACTTTCATGCTCTCACTTGGGCTAAAGGTCAATAAGACCAAGACCTTTGTCATGCAATCAGGCCCCAAGGTAAAAAGCTCGAAACATCTTTGCATAGACCAATCAAAACTGGAACGCGTCACGGAATACCCCTATTTGGGTATCCTCGTAGACGATAAATTATCATGGAAAAGGGCAATGGCAAATAGAAGATTGCTCTACCAACGTGCAACTTCTGCCCTCGTTTCCTTTTCCAGAAAAGTGGGCAAACCATCTCCCCCAGTATTGCTTAATATCCATCAAGCAAAATGCCTGAGCATTGCTACGTACGGAGCCGGGGTCTGGGGCTACGTAAAAACAGATGAACTACAAAAAATACAAAATGGTTTTGTAAAATATCTTCTGGCTCTCCCGCAGAGCGCCCCCTCTTTCGGATGCCATATAGAGCTTGGGATAGATTATCTAACAGATTATGTTAGGTGTCAACCAATGCTACTATGGCACCGTATATGGACAAAGCCCCAGTGTCATCTTACGCGTGCCCTGATCTCAGATTGTCTCGAGATGTCGGCCTGGAAAAACATTCCATGGCTGTCTTTCGTGATTAATTTCCTGAAAGACCTTGACTTTACTCAGTACATCATCGAGCCTTCAGCCATTACTGAGATGAGTAGAAAAACCCTGAAAGCACATTGTCTTACTCATCTAAGGGAACTCCGTATGTCCAGTGAAGTATCCAAACAATCCAATGCCCACATTCTGATGGTTCAGACGTCTCTAGGCACTCAACCATATTTATCATATTACATATCTAATTATGAAAAGTACCTATTAACAAGGTTTCGATTTAATTTGTTTTTCCGTCTAGTTACTTTTCCTAAAATGTCTACCTGGTCACACGATTTGGATAAATGTCCATGTGATAAGGTCTCCCCCCAAACAACAATGCACGTGGTACTGTTTTGTCACTACTATGCAGTACCACGCAGGCGCTGGGTCTTACCTTTGTTACGACAAATGGGGTTGAGGACCTGTCGCCCGGCGTTCTTAGCCCTGCAACAGCTTGACACGCAATTTGTGGCAAAGAATTTAGCTGTGTTTTTGAAAACTTGTATAGCCATCCGTAAAACCCTGGAAATGAACTTGTCTGATTGTCAGTACTAGTGCTGTAAATGTATATAAACTGTACCCCTAAAATGTATTAACAACAATTGTGATTTTTAATGTATTGTTTTATTACGTTGTACTTTTTATGATTGACAAAACGGTTAATCGAATAAAAGAATTGAATTGAATTGAATTGAATTGACTCGTAATATGGTCGAAGGTATCTGAAGTATGAAAAAGGGCAGAAGCCATAAATGTATATTATCAGATTATACGTTACGCTAAGTTACTGGCGGGATAAACGCACTGCATTACTTACAAAAGTTGAAAGCGGCAGCTACTCAACTCTCTGTCTCATGGAGAATCCCGGATAGACGCGTAATCATGAGGCTGTGTTCATAAAAAGAGGACTCGATACAGCACGTGACTGCAATGAAAGACCGCGGCCATCTATGCTGGAAGGAACTCGAGGGTAAATAATCCAAGATAAAATGCGGACTCGAATGGTCACGTAGCCGCGTGAATAACGGCGGCCATCTTAAGATGGTAAATCAAAGCAAGAATAGAGTGTGTAAATGGGAAAAGTGAGTGGTGATGTAAAGCAATCTGCAAATGGACAATCTCAATGTAATGATCACAAATGAAGTGAAAGTAAAAAACAATATAACACGAAGACAATGTTGGTCATTATAATGTTGAGGCCTAATAAAACTGATCATTAAGTATATTACAGAGGAATCCCATCCTGTCGTTAAGCCCATTAGGATGCATTGTGTTAAGGTACCGGATCCAAAAGTTTTCTCTTTGTAAAAGTCTGTCATTAAAGTCAATTCCTTCTTTCTTTTCAACAATTTCCAATATCAAGAATTTCAGTTGAGAAATGTTATGTTTGTGATCAGTGAAATGAACTGCCAATGCAGATTTGGTGTTCTTCAGGCGGATGTTGCTTTTATGTTCCAAAATACGTGTTCTTATTTTTCGAGAGGTTTTCCCCACGTAACAGAGGCCGCAGGGACACTTGATCACGTAAATAGCATTCACTGAATTGCAAGCAGCATTCACACGTAGCTTAATCGGTGTGCCTTTCATGGGGTGATTAATCGTAGCTCCACGGATGACATTGTTGCAGTTGCTGCAATTGAAGCAAGGCTGTAAGCCTTTATAGGAAGTTACTTGTTGGGCCTGATCTGGTTTGGTTAGCATGTCCTTGAGATTAGAACCTCTAGTGTAGGCGAACATTAGTGGTTGAGCATAGATGTTGTGAAAATCAGGTGCCTTGATTAAGTGCGCAAGTGGAAGACGGAAGAGCGCGTTTAATTAACAGAAATAGAAGAGTTGCCGGACCCGATAAAAAATAGAAGAGGAGCCGGTTGTTCACTGCGAGAGGGCGGCTCGAGGCTGACATGCCGTAACTGTGACTATCTATCAGTGTCTGAAAATCGAGTACCTGAGGTTCCATTGTAATGTACGGTTAAAGACTGAGAAAAGAGTTTCAATTCACCCTCATCCCGAGGAGGCCAAGAGTCTTGGAGGCCGAAACGCGTCCGCGTCGACATACCATTTTGACAAGAGGAGTCTATGTGATATAGTGTACCGGATTTAATTGTTTGGCTATACACAATCTTTAAACATTGGTTCGGAATTGGTGAACTGATTGTGTGAATACATGACTTCCTCTTGAGTGTACCACCTGACTCCACAGTTGGACACCTCTTTAATTATGTATGATTATTTGGGTGAAAATCAGAAAACAATATTTACTAGTTTATTTTAGAATAATGTCTGTCAGTAGGATTTTTGTTTGATTGTAAAATGATGTGTATATACGTGTATTTTGTATAATTACTAATATTGTATAAATCTATACTACTATTATAAAGAGAGAACACAAACCTTTGAGCCAGGTTAACTCGGGAACCACAGCGCCAATCCACACACCCGATACATCGTAGAAATTGTCAGGGTGTGCAGATGGACATAGGCTATAAAAAATGTTTAAAAAATGTACATTTAAAAATATAACTTTAAAAAAAAAGTAGTGCCCTGAAAGTAGCGCCGGCCGCGATGCTGCGCTGGCCCCGACGTAGCGCTGGCTGCGACGTGCGTGATGATGAGGAGGAGCGGCGGACATGGAGCGGCGGTGAAGTGAGGAGCGCGGGGAGAAGCGGCGGCTCAGGTGCGTCATGACGAGGAGGAGCGGCGGATGTGAAGCGGCAGTGCAGTGAGGAGTGCCGGGAGGAGCGGCAGCTCAGGTAAGGTAAAGGGACACATTGGAGTCGGGGCGGGAGCGGGTGCGCACAGCGGGACGGGCTGGAGCCCTTACTGCACGCAAGCCTCACATGCTTCCCCCAGCCCCCAGCGGCGGATCAGGTAAGGTAAAGGGACACATTGGAGTCGGTGCGGGAGGGGGTCAGGCGGGAGCGGGTGCGACCAGAGGGACGGGTGGGAGCCATTAGTGCACGCAAGCCTCAAATGGTGCCCCCAGCCCCCTTCTGCCCCGGGCAACGCTGGGGCGGGCTGCTAGTATATAAAAAAGAGAATAACACTTTGAAGCTCAGATTGCCAAAAATAAAATAGGTGATCATGACGACTTGATAGCATGTGTTAATTGTAAAAAAAGTTATGTTATGTTATGCTAATTTTATTTGTATAGCGCATGGCTACCCCAGCAACGGGGCGTCCCAGCGCTTATGGACATGTCAGAGGATGTAGCAGCGAGGCAGGTGGGAGTGAGTAAGATGGAAGAGAACAACCAGGTTTTGATCTGTTTCCGGAAAAGCATGTGGTTAGTGGTAACCCGAGCCTTTAGAGGGATCGAATTCCATAGGTACCTGGCCCCGGTAAATTAAGACTGAGAATTATGTTCTTACTGTAGGGGGAATTTATAGTCCCTGTACGTGTAGCAAACTTTGAAATTGATCCCTCCCCACCACCTTCTGTGCTTTGCAGCATCTGTCTGTCTAAGCTGATTATTGCTGCTTCAAACTGTCTCTCCTTATCGAGAGCTCATGTTAATATGTCCTTGAGGACGTCAGAGACAAACAATTATATTTTATCTTTTATACATATTTTATATGGTGGCTACAGATGTGGTCTCTTTCATTAGGATTAATATCTTTTTGAGATCTGATTTATTCAAATGAGTATCGTTAGCGATATTAGAGATAAGACAAAATTATTGAAAATGGAAATAAAATAAATCTTGTACCATGTAAAATGGTATTGCAAAACTGCTGAACTGAAGCAGCGAAAAAAGCTAATTGCAATAAAATCATAAAAACCAATAACAAGCTTAAGGGCCCTTATTATATGTGAGTCAGTTGTCTATTTTCATGTGCAAATTCCCATTTGCACCTGAAAAAAGGACTATAGATAGATTGCATATTGTACCTGATGCAGGAGCTTGCCTCTACAATTTACAGCAGGTAGAATGTGCTGCACATTTTGGATGCACATTCCACCTAATTCTAGTTTGTGCGTACAGGACTAGGAGAAATCATGTAACTTCCCAATCCAGAAGTGTGAGTGCAACTCAGAATCGGATGTAAATTATGCACCCATTAATTACAGCACCCAATGGTAATTAGAATTGTTTGCAATTCACACGCACGATTTGCAAGGCTCATTTATTCAAGTGCTTGAAGGTCAAAGTAGTTGCAAAGTTCCATTCCCCTTAAATAAAAACAAAAAGGAGAGCAATTGGAGTAAGTGGAGTGGATAGACTAAGGGCCTGATTTAGATGTTGGTGGGCACACAGCCAGCCAGCGGCAGTCAGGAAAACACTGACAAGCAGGTGGCATCACGAACGTCGTATTACGATATCACTGCAGGGCTGGCGGTATGCCTGAGTTGTAGTCATGGCGGTGGAATGCTGCGGCTCAAGTTAAGAGCTGCAGCCAATGCTGGCCATGCTGAAATCCATCTGGGCAAGTGGGCACCTAGGGGCATATTATCAAGGGGGTTTATCTCCGCTTTTTTGGCTTTAAAAGCCAAGAAAGCGGAGATAAAATGATCTCCCTATTACCTAGCTGTCGCTAACACCAGTTAGCGAAAGCTAGTAGGAGATAGCGACCATCTTGGGCCCCACTTTGCATGTCAGTGATATTTATCACTAATGACATGCAAAGTGGGCGTGCCAAGATGTTAGCGACTGGAAACAGTTGCTAACATCGCTATCTCCTATTACCATCTTTGGAGATATTTGCGCTAAGCGAGAATATCTCCAAAAGCTAACACCTGCCCTGAGCAGTTCTTAGCCATGTTATCCAATGGGAGGTGGATAACATGGCTAAGAGCATTAGCTCGGTAATGCATGAATATCGCTGACTTTTCAGCGATATTCATGCATTGCGGACGATTTTTATCGCATTTGCGATAAACCTTGGTAATACCAAGGTTTATTTGCGATAAAATCGCCGCAGCTTAGCGGTAAATTTTTGTCTCTAACCAAGCAATAGCGATAATTATCGCTATTGCTTGGTAATATGCCCCCTTGTTTCCCTGCGGCATGGTCTGCAGGAGCAACAGTGCAAGCAACCGTGCAGATGGCAAGGGGGCACGCATAGGTTTCACCATGAACATGTCACCCTCGACCTGAAGACATGTTTTCACCCCCAAAACCTGCTTTTCTGGCAACCTTTTTCATGGTGCCCTGCCAGGAAAAGGTCGACCGAGAGGCAGGTTGTAATACTGACGGCCGTGCCCATATCAGCACTGCCACCAGTGAGTGCTGCTTTCCACAACACCATCGCCGCGAGTTTTAGATCTCGTGTTGGCGGTCTGAAGTTGGTCAGATGACAGTCTCATTGCCTGCATCATAATCAGCAGCTGGACCGCAGGGTATGTGGGTGGTTGGACCGCCAAAAAACAACAGTGGTCCCAGGACTGCCAACACCTAAATCAGGGCCCAAGGGTCCCAACACGTTAAATATACTAGCATTAACAAAGGAAACTGGTTTGACTTATGCAGAAAGTTGGTGAAGAATTACATTTGTGAAGCATAATCCAAATGCTGCAGTACATTATATTTGATTGACATCAATCTTTTAATATTACAGAGGTGGAAATGATTAACACGTATTGTAAACATTTATTTTTGTATGCAATTTAAAGCCAGTTTAGGATAAGAACTATACATCGACCTGGAATAATGATGCTAGGAGTATCCCTTGGATGTGCTACAAAGTGATTGATTAGTGGCCCAAGGCTCTCTTGCAGTTACCCAAGTTAGATTCTTTAGAATGCAGTGCAATAATGCTATGTAGTGGTAATGGTTCCGTGATGTAGTGTAGCATATCAGTCAATATTCCAAAGGTGCAGTGTGATGTCTTAGCGTCCATAGGATAACGTGCAAGGTCGTCTCTTAATATTCTAAGGACCCTGTTCTGCGTGGTCGCTGAGAGTCCCTAGGGTACTGGCCCGTTTGGTGGTTAATCTCTAGAGAGTATATTGTGGGAAGTTAGAGTCCTAAGGAGGCTGTGATTGTGTGGTGTATGTATTCAGGACGAAATGCATCTCTTCCCCGTCCCTAACTAGAGTATCCAAGTTTGTGTAATGTTTGCAACCAGTTGCAAGAAATGTCATGGTGTATGTGCTTTAGCTTAGTGTCCCTGGATGTGGTGTTAATACCTCTATGGCATGTGGCAGAGTTCAGCATTAGTACCCCTATGGTGCAACAATGTAAACTGTATTAGAGGCCCAGGATGCACTGCAGGGTTTGTGTACAGGTTTGAGTACTTTCAGATGCATTGAATTGCGGTTTGCTAGAATTCCTACTGTGATCATATAGCTCCCCATGATGGAGTCTACTGTGGTAGATTGGTGTCACAGGTATACTACTACTACTACTACTACTACTACTACTACTACTACTACTACTACTACTACTACTACTACTAGGTTGCTTGTTATTGTTCCTGATTTGCAATGTGAGGGGTGACTAGCGCTGGGATGCAGCGTGGTTGGTTAATGCTATTTGGAAGTAATTAAATAATATCAGTGATTTCCCGAGGATGCAGGGTGGATTGGATGGTAAATGATCATTAACTGTGCGGTGTAGGCCAGTATGCAGGAATAGTTCGCCTGAATAGTGTAGTATGCTTGTTAGTGAGCTCCAAAGGCGTGATGCAGTGGGACAGCCTGAGCACATCCAGTGTGGTTAGTCATTTCACTTGGATAATGAAATAATGCCGGTAATCTCCAATGGGTGCAGTGAGGTGCACTATGGATCAGTCCAGTGTGGGTAATAGTTAACCAGTGAAGCAGAGCAGTTGCAGTATGCTTGGTAGCAAACCGTTCAAAGATTGAGTGCAAGTGATGGGCTGAACATGTAGAGCAGGTAGAACAGAAGCAGCCACACATGTATATACAGCAGGTTGGTACGTGCACTATTTTGGAAGGCTTGCCACAAGCGCCCTTGGATCTCCAATGAGTGGATGATTGACCTTCCTTAGCCTCTGCTATTCCTCGAGATGTTGCTGCGGACCACAGATTGTCAGCAGTGGTGGCTGGTGACATTTCCTGTAAAAGTTGTGGACGAGTTTTAAGTAGGGAGCTAGCGGAGTGAGATAGCCCGACTGGAAGGTTAAGGGGGTCTCCTCTGGAGAAATGTTTGGAAAAGTCGGTATTTTACTACTAAACAGGCAGCCACAAGTACAGTTACCTTGCAGACAACAGGGTCATGATTTGAATGGTGTAGCAGATGCAGTGGAACTGGATCAAAAAGTTGTCAGAAGTCCTCTAAACACCTAACATTGCTATATTTAACTACTAAACAGGCAGTCACAATTGCAGTTACCTTACAGGTGAAAGGGACTTGATTTAAATGGTGCAGCAGGTGCAGCGGCACCAGGCCAAAAGTTGCCATAACGCCACTAAGCATCAAATATTGCTATATTTTACAATTAAACAGGCAGTCCCAAGTGCAGTTATATTTCAGGCACTAGAATCATGATTTGTATGGTGCAGCAGGTGCAGCGGCACCAGGCCAAAAGTTGCCAAAACGCCATTTAGCACCAAATATTGCAGTCCCAAGTGAAGTTATATTTCAGGCACTAGAATCATGATTTGTATGATGCAGCAGGTGCAGTGGCACCAGGCCACAAAGTTGTCAGAACTCCTCTAAACACCTAATGTGGCCATATTTTACTACTAAACTGACAGTCACAATTGCAGTTATCTTGCAATTAAATGGGTCTTGATTTAAATGGTGCAGCAAGTGCAGTGGCACTGGAGCAAAATTGTCATAACTACTAAACACCAATTATTGCTATATTTTACTACGAAACAGGCAGTCACAAGTGCAGTTATCTTGCAGGCAACAGCATCATTATTTGAATGGTGCAGCAGGTGCAGAGGCACTGGGACCAAAAGTTGTCAGAACTCCTCTAAACACCTATTATTGCTATATTTTACTACGAAACAGGCAGTCTCAATTGCAGTTACCTTGTAATTGAAAGGGGCTTGATTTAAATGGTTCAGCAGGTTCAGGACTCAGATTATTGCTATATTTTATTACCAAACAGGGAACTACAAGTGCAGTTACCTTGCAGACAACTGGGTCATGATTTGAATGGTGCAGCAGGTGCAGTGACACTGGACCAAAAAGTTGTCAAAACTCCTCTAAACACCTACTATTGCTATATTTCATTACTAACAGGCAGTCACAATTGCAGTTATCTTGCTGTTAAAATGGACTTGATTTGAATGGTGCAGCAGGTGCAGAGGCACTGGGGACAAAAGCTCTAGGGAGCCCACTAAACACAGAATATTGCTAAATTATACCACTAACGGGTATTCACAAGTGCAGTTAACTAGCTGGCACTAGGGCATGATTTCAAGGGTGCGGCAAGTGCAGTGGCAGCTGGGACCAAAAGTTGTCAGAACTGCTCTTACCACCAACTATTGCTATATTAAATTATGAAATAAGCAGTCACAAATGCAGTTACCTTGCAGGCACTAGGGTCATGATTTCCGTGGTGTAGCAAGTGCAGTGAAACTGAAGCCCAAAACTCTAGAAACCTCTCTAAACAACAAATATTGCAATATGTTTCTACTAAACAGGCAGTCACAGGTGCAGTTACCTTACAGGCAATAGGGTCATGATTTGAAGGGTGCAGCAGGCGAGGTGGTACCGGGACCAAGAGTTGTCATAACTCCTCTAAACACCAAATATTGCTATATTTTACTACTAAACAGGCATTTGCAAATGGAGTTATCATCCAGGCACTAGGGGCATGATTTGAATGATGTACCTGGACCAAAAGTTGTGAAAACTCTTCTAAACACATAACATTGCTATTACAGCAATTCATTCTATTATTTCCCTTTTTCATTTTATTTTTCAAAATGTTGCTATTACTTACACACACTATACCACTAGTAACAGCACAGTATATCGCCTTCTTCTACATAAACAAGTCAAAACACTTTAACAGACTTTCTGTAACTTATATTGTACAACCACTCAGCAAGCAACAACTTACAAGAAAACCAGCTGATTATTATTAACATAGGCGATACCTAATGCATTTGCCAATGCTTATTTATATAGCACTGAAGGAATACATTTTCCATTACCTTCCCCACTCGATAGGTTCCAGGTTTTTGAGGACGCCGGTGGCAGAGCAAAGATGCCTTGGCCTCCAATGCAAGAAATGTAAATGTGCCTTGACACCAAGCTCGGTTATCAAAAAAAGAATGCAGCTTAGGTTTGCTGTGCGGGCCCCTCAGGCACTAAGGGGCAGATTTACAAGCCCCGTAGGCCACATTTGCGCCGCCGTTGCATCACTTTTGTGAATTAGCGGCGGCACAAAGCCAGCGCCATGCTGCAGGGTATTTACAACGTGACGCATCTGGGGGATGCATCACGTTGTAAAGCCCGACGCCACATGTGGGCGTTCCGGCATGGGGGCGGGGGGGCGACACACATCTGCCCATCCGTGCGCCATGGTGCGCCGCATTGTAAAATGTGGCGCATCAGTGGTGGTGCACGGGTGTTTGGCGTGTCGCAACTGTTCTGGTAACAACAGAACAGAGCCACCCAATAATCCCTCCGGGACTGGGTATCATAAACAATAGAACAAAATGCCCAGGAAGGAACCATTTAAATATTAATTCACTGTTATTTGTGTCACAAACGTGAACACCTAATTATTGTAACCCTAGGGATTCAATGAAAACACTTTAATTGTATCAAACATATATACATTCTTTAATTATCAATACATAGGTAGCTTTTCTCTAAGATAAAAGAGGAACCATCTAGGAATCCTGGACATTCTGTCAGGTTTTCCGGGACTGAGTACTGCTGGTTTCTCTGCCGCTCGAGTTGTATGGTGGCTTATCGTTCCATTACCAGTCTGGCTTGTTCTGAACACTATCATTGGGTCTGATTCATGAGACATATATTCCTGTGCAACCGTTTTGTCCTGAAGATGGTCCTAAGGATTGTTTAGACCAACGAGGACCGAAACGTCGACGTATAACGCCTTTTTTGCATAAACCTTCAAATTTATTTTGAATATAATTAGTGAATTTTATTGTGTTAATTCACTTGAATGTGGTTGCATGATTTGTCCACATTGTATGCGAAAGGTGTTTTCTATACTACCACTGTAGCTACTGTGATTATTTTGGTAGTATTTTTGCTGTAAAATAAGGAATGTTTGCCTAAAGCATAATATTTTGTATAAAAAGAGAAGGCTGGCTTTGTAAGATTGAGCAGTCTCCTGAGAACATACACCGTGTTGTACTTTTAGGATACCTGTTACTGGCTGCAGCCAATAAATACGATCTTTGACTTCACCTAGAAGACTCTGTGTTTCTGTAGTCTGAAACAGGAAGAACTCGAAGTCTTTGGGAGTGTTCCCTGGCACCGCTGGGTTCTTAAAACCCAGTACTTCAGTTGGCGCTCAACGTGGGGCGATTTCAGCGGTACCGGTCCAAGCCAGAGGTTCGTGAGGAGCTTCGTGTGAAAATTCTGGAGGAAGGCCGCCACTTCATCGACCCCTGTATGTCGACGTGGTCCGAAAGTCTTTGCTGCGAGGTTCCCCGCTTCCCGACGGCTACGAAGGACTGCTGCCCTGACTATCGCCCTGTTTTGGACCCTTGATGATTGGTAGAGCGAAACAATAGACGAGTCTTCTGGTGACGTCATCGATACCTCAGTTAAGTATAAGTGGAGCGTCTCCCAGTCCTTAGTTTGGTTCTTAGTTTTTGGTATCCCTTTAGGATCGCTTTTATTTGGAACTTGCAAGTTCCAAAGCCGAGGGACTCGTGTATTCACGAGACTATCGTATTCGATAATCCTTCGAAGTTTGAAGCTAGACTAGAGAGTGAAGATGCCTGGTCTTAGCAGACTTGGAAATTTGTTTTGTCTTGGTTGTAATAGGGATTCCCGATTGGAGGACTCGTGTCCGGTTCCTCCGATTGGAACTCCAACCTATGAACTTTATGTGAAGCATGGATCCGATACACCAGGAAAGATGGTGCTTTAAAATGGCCCCAATATGGTAGTTTTGACACGGAGATTCTGGATAATCTGGAGGTTAAACTTTTTACGAAGAAAGTCCGGCCAGCAATGTTTGACTCTTTTCGCATATGGCGCAAAGAAGCCAAACAGAGAGAAATGAAATTAGCGAAGAAAAATAAGCGAGAACGAGGAATGTCAATGGTGCAAGCTGCTGTTGCATTTAGGGATAATGAGGAAGAGCAAGAGAGCGAACAGATGCTTAGGGTGAAGAAGTTAGTGGTAGATAGATGCTACCCAGTTTTGCCACGTAAAGAACTGGAAGAAAGGTAAGATCTTGAGAAAGATCCTTTAATGTCACATCTCTTGAGTTCGCCACCCCCTTATGCACAGAGTACTACGGCACCACCGGCACCAGCTGTTATTGCACAACCCCCAGTGGTTGTGCCACCTGTGATTCCACCACAGCCAGCTCCTTTTCCGATGGCTACTACTCCTTTGGCGCAGCCTCCTCAGGGGGCGCCACCTTTGCCTCTTTCTTCGTCTGCTACTTCTACGCCTATTCTTAATGTTCCCTCCATTCCGACTTTGGATACTTCTGCTACTGTTTCGTCTTCTCTTATTCTTTCACCTTCAACACGAGTTTCTGGGCTGTTGCAGAAGCTGCACTGGCTGCCCATCCGGAAGCGGATCATGTTTAAATCTTTGACACTGATGCATAAAGCACTTTTTGGCTCAGGCGCCAGGTATTTGCAACGGAGGCGGTCCTTTTACCGTCCAGCCCGCTCACTGCGGTCAGAATCTCTTTTCATGGCCGTGGTTCCGCGTGTGAGAAAGGCCCACACTGGGGGTCGCTCCTTTAGCTTCAAGGCCCCTCAGCTTTGGAATTCGCTTCCGATGGTTTTACGTAGCACCTCTAATTTGCTTCAGTTCAGGAAGAGCCTAAAGACTTGGCTCTTTAACCTCTAGGCCTTTACTTTTGTCTGTTCTCTGTCTGTTGTGTTATCTACACTGAGCTGCATGTGGAAAGCTCTTTTAGAGTAGCTGTGCGCTATATAAACACATTATAACATAACATAACATAACTTCAGCTAGACAACGAATGACTACTGCAGTTACTGGTTTCTTTTCTCCTTTGTTGGGACAATTGGGTATGTCCCCTGTTACTGAGCGTAGACAGTCACGTAGTCAGTTGCAGAATATGGATGAGCGTACGATTTTGGACCATACGGCGCGTAATGGATTATGTACGATACGCAATATGATATTGAGGGTGTTATGCATGTTTTCCTTCAATGGGAAGCACCAAAGCAACGGTACGTTTTCGATAAGATGTGTGCTTTTCTTGTTGAGAAATGGGATGAGGAAGTAGGACAAGCTCCTGACAAGTTGTATAGCATTAGTTCCGAATTTGCGAAGGGAACAATTGTGAGTCCATCTGATGTTGAGAAAGCGGTTGCGACATTGTTGTCATTTAGGAGTGAGTCCCCTTCTCGACAATTGTTTGGCCTGGATTCTTCGGTTGGGAGAAAGGCACGACAATATCCGATGAGAGAAGTTCCTCCTGTGTGGAAGGAAGAAGTAGTTGCGGGTCCAGGTAATAATCCGCCAGCTGTACCGGCTCATTTTCAACGTGTCTGGGTACATGTTCCATGGAAGCGTGCTGAAGTTTTAGCTATTAAGCAGTCTTTGCCTGATCCACGCAAAAATCCAGCAGGGTACTATAAAGAGTTGACTCAGACTTAAGCATGGGCGCAAAATCCGTTACGCTCGCGGATTTTGCGGATTTTCGGTAAATTCGCAATCCGCGAAAGCTCGCAAATTTACCGAAAATCAGCAAATTCGCACGCAGCGGATTTTTTTTTCTTGGTTATACAATTTTGCGGCGCGCGGCGTTTACTTACCGTCATTCAGCGTTTGCCGAGTTGTTTTTCTTGATATTTTGTGAGTGCTGCGCCATTTTGGATCTTGCTGCGGGATCCCGCGGGAATTTGGCAAGCGCGATTACGTAATCGCGGCTTGCCAACTTGCACAGCGAGAGTTTGTCAACGCGAGTACGCCGTGATCACGTATCGCGGGACTTCGCAATTGCGAGCTTGTAGATGCGGCGAGCAGCAACAATCTCGCACTCGCGAAAATACAAAATTTGCAATTCTGCACAAGAAATCCACCAGCAAGCAGCATAAACCTTCTGGAAATGATGATTTTTATCTGAATACCTCCTCAGGTTGACATTTGCCTGCACTTTTTTTGCGAGGAGTCCATTTTGGGGAGGGGGGTGGGAGGAAGGAAGTGCCCCACAGTCTTCAACTTCCTGTTCCTGTCCAGCAGGCTCCTCCCAGTGCTTTGTCCATCTCCTGGTCACTTTTCATTTGGATCTGGAGCTGGAAGGATTACTTTTTGTGGATGCTGCTGGATATTTGGATTTGAGGCCTTTTTGACTTTCTTTGGATCACTTTTGGATTAGAAATTTCACAAGTAAGTTTGTTTGGGGCATTACAGTTGCTGCAACTACAATTTTGAAATTTTCGATTTTTGGGGCCTTTTGCCCAGGGGTACTCAGTGGTGGGTGCACTGAGTCTTTCTATGGAGTGTTCTGAATTTAAACATCATGGAGGGGCTGGATGGCTTGGGATTGTGCTGATTTTTCTGTGATTTTCGTTTTTTTTGGCCTGTTGTTGTGGCCTTTTCACCAGGGGTAGTGAGTGTTGCATGAGCCTAGTCTTTCTGTGGGGTGTCTTGAATTTAAACATCATGGAGGGCCTGGATGGTTTGGGATTGTGCTGATTTTTCTGTGTTTTTCGATTTTTTGGGGTGTTCATGGGGACAGGCCATGTGCTGGGGGGCAAGTGGCCATTTTGAATGCAGTCAGTGTTGTTAGTCCTGCAACCATTTTGCCTACTTTTCAACCTTTATGCCCAGGGGTAGTGAGTGTTGCATGTGCCTAGTCTTTCTGTGGGGTGTCTTGAATTTAAACATCTTGGAGGGCATGGGATTGTGCTGATTTTTCTGTGTTTTTTCCATTTTTTGGGGGTGTATAACTGAACTGATGTCCCTCTGTCTTCAATTGCTTTTAGGTGCACAAGACTCAAGAGAACCACCAGTGCCAGGAAGAAGTCCTGCAGCGGTGTGTGTGTGCAGCATAACGTCACGCGACGTCACGTCTGGCCACAGACAACTCTGCAACTCGTGCAACTGCGGCCTGCTGTTCTGACCTGCTCTGAAGAAGATGGCCCCAAAAAGAGTTCCCCGTAGCTCCTCTAACAAGCAAATTGCAAGTAAGGAGCAGAAGAAGCAAGTTACCAAGGAGGCTGGTGTGCCGGCCGCCACGTGTTTGGGAGTAAAAAAAAAAGTACGCCTGCAGCAGCAGCGGGATCTGCTGGGGACCAAGCTGGGAGCAGCACCCCCGCTCCATTGGGCTCAGTGCCGCCACCACCACCACCACGCCAACTTAAGTCCAAGACCTTGAGTGCTGCAGAGGCAGTCAGTGTACTTCTTCAATCACCATCGACCAGTGATGTTGGCTCATCGCAAGAAAGTAGCAGCAATGTCCCTGAGTCAACACAGGTTGTTGTAACTCATCTGACAAGTGTTGAACAACCACAGCCGCAACAACAACCACATGTGCAAGTACAAGCCCAAGTACATGTGGAAGGAGAGGCAGCACAAGGAGATGCGCAAGCAGAGGTGCATGGAGGGTCACAAGTGCCCACAATAGTTGTTCCTCCCGAAGTAGGGGCACATCAGGAAATCGACAATCAAACCGGGGTATCATTTGAGGAAGCCACTCCTCCTGATGATCATTCATTGTCTTCTACATCCCTAGCAAGGAAAAGATCAAGGGGGGTGTCTACATCTTCTTCAAGCCCACCTCCTTCTGATGATCTGGATGAAGATTGGGAACCATCACGGCCGTCTGAGAGTGAGGCACACCATGATCTGACAAAGGTAGTTAAGCGTTAAAGGAAGGTCGTCGAAAAACTCATAGTTATGGAGTGTGATGAGGCTCAACAAGAAGTGGCGGATACTCCTGCTGATGAAGACTCTCACGACGACAACGCAGTCATCATAAAGGTCACTGCAGCCCCAGCGGGCATGCAGCAAAAAGACATTTTGACCCTAGCCCGAGAAGCTGCTGAGCGTGATGATGTTGTCGACGAGGAGGCAATGGAAGAAACACCACAATCTTGGAGTTAACTAGTACACCAATTCCTACCGCTTCCATATTTCTTACTCGCCAGAAGGGACCTCCATCTACCTCGACCTCAATTAGTGGTGGTGAAAGTGCAAAACGTACTGAAGTTCGGCAATCCACATCCTCCACTTCATCTGGCATTAGCAGCAGGACCACCACCACCAGTATCGCCGCCTCCTCCGGCCCCCAAAGACATTTCAAGTCCGCAGTTTTGGACTTCTTTAGTGTTTCCACAAAAAAGGAAAACCTTGCCATTTGTAGCATTTGTAAGTTGGCAGTTAGTCGTGGTAAGTTTGGTTCCAACTATGGTACCGGAGGCCAGAGAGGTCATCTTGAAAGAAAGCACGCTGTCCAATGGTTTGCGCACCTACCGGCGATCAAGGAAGGCCGAATTGCACGTAATGATGTTTCATCTGATGAAGACGAGGAGGAAGAAGACGTGTCAAACACTTCACTTACACCCAGTACCCCTGTCAGCAGCACACCCCATGTGAGCCACACTAAGAGTGTGGGAGAGAGTGAGACACCAATGCGCAAAAGTTCATCAGCGAGCGTAACTGGGTCGAAGATATCATCATCATCCCGTAAATGCTTGGTCCAGGGCAACATTAAAAAGATGTTGTTTACAGAAGCACAATATGAACGCAACCACCCACTGACGCGTCTGAATAACACTATGCTGGCTAAAATGCTAGCTCTGGACCTTCTCCCTTTTTCTTTTGTAGAAGGGGTTGGTTTTCTAGAATTAGTGGCAGCCCTCTGCCCTAAATGGAAGGTTCCTAGCCGGTTCTATTTTGCCAGAGTTGCGGTTCCAGCACTACATGAAGATGTGCTGGAGGTGATTGGGGCAGCTTTGCAGAAGAGTGCTGTTCACACTTTACATCTGACAACAGGCATGTGGACCAGTGGCGGAGGCGCTGATTACATGTGCATCACTGCACAATGGGTCTCTTTTTCAGGGGTTAAGCAAAGCTAAACGCAGGTGTTGACTCGGACCAAGTTTTTAAAGCTGCTGGGAAACATGCAACACTAGCCATGTTTGGTTTGGAGAAACGTCACACAGCACAAAACATTTTGGATGAGTTTAACACAAAGGTCCTTCACGGGCTGTCCCCAAAAAAACGCCAGATTGGTTATGTGTCCACGGATAATGGCGCCAATGTAGTTAAGGCCATGGAGCTGGGTCGCTATTTCAGAGTGCCGTGTTTGGCGCACTGTATAAACCTTGTTGTCAAAAAATTCTTGAGTGATAAAGACAGTCCAGCGTATGAGGTAGTGGACACCTGCCGAAAAATGTGCAACCATTTCAGCCATTCTTTTAAGGCCCGGAAGCATCTGAGGAGCCTGCTACATGAACGTCGAATGCCAGTGAAAGATCTCATTCAGGAGATGGTAACACGTTGGAACTCAACCTTCTACATGCTTGAGCGTCTGTATGAGCAGTATACGGTACTCGATCACTATTTCTTAAAACAGGGTACAGCTCACAAGGACCTGAGGATGGATGCGGGCAATGGGAAATAGTTAAAAGCCTGACAGACATGCTTCGTCCTTTTGAGTTCTTCACGTGTGCAGTCAGCAAGGAGGACTGTAATTTGGGAAAAGCTATCCCATTGTTGTACATGCTGGAGCACCAACTGAAGAAGGTGTCTTCTGTGTTTCAAAAAAATGAAAAAAAACAAGACCCTTTTTTTTTGGTGGAGAAATTATTAGAGCGCCTATAAGGTGATGAATGTCTTAAAATGATCCACTCAGAACAGCATTACATTTGTGCTTCGATTCTGGATCTACGCTACAAAAAGGCGCTGGCAGGCCAAGCATTCTTTCCTTTTGATGACGAACATGTTACACAGTACAAACGTTGTCTAGTCTTGTCAGCCAAGAGGTTTGAAAGAGAACGGCAGCTCATTGAAGGAAAAGGCAGTACATCAGCATCAGCAGGCCATCCCCAGTCAAAACAATCCACTTCTGTACCTGTGGCTGTGGCACAAGTGACCTCTCAGCCGTTAAAGACACCGGCAACCGGATCATCTGCACCAGACACAACAGTAACATTGGAGGCTGAAGAGGATTGGCTAGCTCTGCTTGGGTTTGGTTCTCAAAAGGTCACAGCAACAGCTAAGCAAAGTGGAGGAACCTTGGAGGAGGACCTTGAGTCGATGGTGCAGGACTATCTGAATGACTCAACAGAGGTCTATGTTAATGCTGACCCATTGGCGTATTGGCATGGGAAAAAACAATTGTGGCCACAGCTCTCCAACCCGGCTTTCAACTACTTGTCTTTCCCACTCGCAAGCGTGTCTTCTGAACGTGTTTTTAGTGCTGCTGGTGGCATTGTAACTCCCAAACGGAGCCGCCTCTCGCCCAAAAATGTGGAGAGGTTAACAATGATCAAGATGAATCAGCACCTTATACCACCAGATTACAAAGTAAGAGAAAGCACACCGGATGAAGACGAGGTGGACAGCAACGTAGATGAGGGAATTTCTTCTCTGTTTGGTGACACTGAGCTCACCCTGCCTGAATTCGCAGAGTATGATGACGAAGCCTTATTCTTATTCCTGGACCCTGACACTGAGCCCTGAAAATGAGACAATTAATCAATAAATTTCTTTTTCGTCCTTCTTCACTTTTATTCCTGTGTGTCTGTCTTTCATTGTTGTGCACAGTTAATATAATTCAAACGTTAATCACCTAATTACAAAAACAAGCCCATCAGCAGAACTGTCTTCACTTGTTTGCTTATTGATTTGAAGTTGCCGCAGTCTGCATTCCTCAGGTTCACAAGTTCAGAAGAACATGCTCCTCTATCCTCCTCCTCCAGACTCCTATTTCCATCAAAGCAGAGGGCTGGATTACACCCAATGAAGAAAGACCCAGGACTTGTGGGGGTGTTCTACTTCTTTGCGGGTGAGTTGACGGCTCTGGGGCCATTGCTGGGAAGCTCTAATACCGGGTAAAAGTGGTTTGGACCAAATCGGAGGCGGAAATTGTTTTGTGTTTTTGCTGACTTGCTTGCCTTTGAGTTGCTCTTTGGGGGGGTTCTGGCTGTTTGTGGGTGAGTTTCGGGGTCTGGGAGCACTGCTGGGACACTCTAATCTTGATTGCATTTGCTTTTCAGGAAATCCGTGGTGGTAAACTGGAGTTATGGCCTAGCTACACAGCGTGTTTGGACCGAAGGCCGAGAAATATTGTAAGTATGAGATTTTGCTTTTGGGCTGTTTGGGGGTGTTGTGCTTTTTGGCGGGTGGGTTGGCGGGTCTTGGGGCATTCCTGGGAAGGTGTAATACCGGATAGAAGTGGTTGGGACAAAATCCATAAGGAAAAGCCTTTTGGCACTTTTTGTAACTTAGGGTTCGTTAGGGTTAGCCCTAACAGCAGGATTGCATGTGTTTTGGGGTGTTCTAGATTTTTGCAACTGAGTTCTGGGGTCTTAGAGCACTTGTGAGAATTTGTAATTTTGGTTGCAAGTCATTTGAAGAAAATCCATGGTGGGAAAGGGGGGATTTGGCATAGTTAAAGAAAGCCTCTGCCACTATTCTTAACTTAGGGCTCGTTAGGGTTAGCAGTATTTCTATTGCATGTGTTTGGGTGGGGGGGTTTTCGTGTCTTGGATCGATGCTGGCTATGGATACTTTTGCTTGCTTGCAAGTGGTTTGAATACAATCCACGGTGGGTAAGGGGGTATTTGGGCCTACTTTTACTTTCGAAGTACGTTTTGTCACCAGTTTTCTGCTAGGCCTCGTTTTTTGAGATCTGATTGGGGGTCTTCTACATTTTTGCAACTGGCTTTAGTAAGGGTCTGGGTGGAAGCACTGCTGGGAAGGTCTAATTTTGTTCTAAAACACAGTTTACAGTACACCTAGCTTGAGGGGAAAGATCCGCTAAATTAATTTGCCCATACTTATTTATCCTTGAAAAGGTGACTCAGACAGAGTACGCACTTTCAAAAATGTTGTACTGTCTATTAGGAAAATCAAAGTGTGACTTTTTGCACTACACAGCGTACATACCTTAGATTTATTTATCAGTGCTGTTTTCGTTCAATAATTACAGGCCGGGTTTCAGTCTGCAATGGGGAAAAAAGGATGGAGTCAGGCTTCACATTAGCGAGCCGCAATTCAGCATCCGCCAGGCAGGCAGTGGACAGGGTGTCTTCTGGTCACCAACATTGATGGACGAAGCGTCAGCTGGAATGGAGGAGTGCCGCTAATAAGAGGAATTGTTTGCTGCATGCAACTTACTTACCAAATTCAACAGGACAACTACAACAATACAGATACAGTATCCATTCTTTTATTCAATGAGTGTGTGTGACTGCATTTCTTGGATCTCTCTCTGCTTCTAAATTGATCCCTACAGCCATTCTATAGGTTTTACTTCGGCTATTTTTTAAACCTAATTTAATGTAGCCCTGTACTGTCGCATTCTGTCATTCACAGTTGTCGAAAGTACTACTTACTTTTCTGTAACAATGCATTCAGTAGTGCATGCACTTCCTTTATGTCACGTAAAAGATTTATGGTTAGCTTTGTAGCCAAAAATTTCTTTATGTTCAATTATTGTTTGTCCATGCTGTGCTTTTTTTTTTTTCTCTCAACAAAACCTACCCAAAAAGAAACCCCCATTCCTATCCATTTTACGAACCCTAACCCTCTTCCCCCGGGTTGTGTGGTTTTGCTTGATGTGTGACTAAATGACATCAATAATTCCACACACTTGCTGGGGAGGATAAGGTCATAGCAACAGGCTGGTGAAGGAATCCGAGGATATATTCTAGACTTACTCAGCTTCAGTACTATTTCTTGTAGTAGTAGCCAATGCCAAAGAAATCCTACACAAGTACAAGTTATACTATCAATACTTTACCATTTGTTAGGCTACATTGTGGCACTGTTGTAGTCTAGTGTACTGTCACCTGCTATATTCTCTATCGTACCGTTGTAATGCTTCAGTAAGGACAAACCAGGTTTCATTTTATTTTTTTCCATAGCCATGCAACTGCCACTGTGTCACACCACTAGTACTATAGCAATGAGGAGAAAATTTCAGCCGCCCTGGATTGCAACCTTAATCACCATTTCCCGTGGAGCCAGCCCTGGGCCTAGCCCTACTTTCAAACAGAAATTACAGGTAAGATAAGCGTTTGGTTGGAGGTAGTATAATGGAGTATTAGGAGAGACAAGAGATTGACGGAAGTACTACTAAAGTCCTAGGACTATTCAGGAAAACAAACTTACTGTTAAACCCCCACCCACCAGACTCAAAAGCAGTAAAAAACAGGTATGGTCAGATAAAGTTTCAAAAAGTATATTTTTATAGCCCTAACAAAATAATCTCCCGCAAGTCCCTCCCTAACCCCAACGATTGTCCTTCAAAAGTCCCCAAAAAACTCAACTCCCAATTCCCACCCCCCAAAAGTCTCTAAAAAAGGGGCAAGGGACACTATGGCAGGGTGCTGTTGACTTTAGCAGCCAGGACATCATACTCCTTGCGGAGGGTGGCATGTTCGAAGCGGAGGCCCTCCACCAAGTTCTTATAGTTCAGGACCTCCTGCTCCAGGTAGGACAGTCTGAGGGATAAGCGGCACCAGCGTGACTTGCAAATCCTGTGGGGGGCAGCTGCTGTCTTTGCTGCTGGGCGGTGGCTTTTGGCTTTGGTAGCCCGGCTCCGTACCGCTGAAGCACTGCGCTGTCTGGCAGCCCGCACGGAGGAGGATGCAGCTGTCCCAGTGGACGTTGTTGTAGTACCAGACTGCGTCTCCTCCTCCTCCAGGGCCACCAGCCGCCGATATTCAGCGACAGTGGCATCCAGCCTCCGTTGTCGAGCCATTCGAGCCAGCTCCTTCCTCCTTGATGGTCTCTTGGATTTGGAAGGAGCAACTATATGAAGTAAGAAAGACATAGTCTGTAACCAATGCTCCTTAAGATTAACACAAAATGATTGAGCAGAAAGTTGTCACAGTACAAGTAGCAAATTGAAAGCACAGTACATAACTATTGAGGACAGTATCTATGTAACCTCCGACTTCTTCATCCTTGCTCTAACATTAGTGGGACTTTAAGGAACAAATTCTACAAGCACTATGGACTTCCATTACAGTCGACTATGACAGTACACCAGTCTTATTCTTCTTCTTCTCTCTTGTTTAGGAAAATTGGTACGTTATCTTCAAGCCGGCATAATGCCAGCGCAGTGAACTTGCACCTGAGAAAAACAGACGCACACCATGGTGAGTGAGACAGACTTGCGTTACTGTACCGGTCCAGTACATGCAGGTGGTGAAGCTCTTTCTTTTCTATGACGGGTGGCACTGAGAATACTCTGTTAAAAGGGCTACTGCTTAATTAATTTAGCTTTCACCCTACAGTCCATATGAGTATTAGAAAAGGAAAATGAAGAAGCTAAATAATCTGATTATCAATCTCTTCACATGGGATGTATTTGATGACATATGGGATGACTTTAGGTGCTTTGCTTATTATTGAGTGAACAGTGATACACCCACACATGAATGACGTACTACTACTAAACTAAAGTTATTAAGAGAGGTAGGGAGTGTCCACCATAATAACCGGATATATGCTGTGCTTGCAGTTGCAATACAAACTACTGCTACTATTCATGGTAGTATTTGGACAAAATTACAACTTCTTTTCCTTGCCTTTCCTACACTGGAACGGACGTGCGGGTGCGGTGTTACATGCTCTTCAAAGTAACACTTAGTTCATCCAGTGACCGTCTACTCTCTCTAGATACACATATGCTATCTAAGAGTCAGATAGTACCATGAATGATCCAGGCATCCATCCATTCAAAGTATATGCACACATACAGTTTCTGTTTCACCCACCTAGGCTGTTCTCCTTCCACCCATCCTTGCTTCATCATTCACCCAGCCATGCACCATACCATATTCTTTCCTTCCCAGCCACCTCGGGGACCAAGCAAACACATATCATTCTTTTTTGCCAGTCATCATTACATTTCTTGTCCTTCCACACTTACTCACACCCTTCTTTCGCTTTTCGTTCTTCCCATCCATCAAGTTCATCTCAGATCTGATTGGGATTCTTCTCGCCAAAAACTTCACAGCTAAGTCGAAGTACATTTAGAGGAGGCTACTACCTGCTTTATTTATACTACACCCGTGCAGAAAGCACACTCTGCAGTCTTCAATCTCAATGAGTAAGGAATATATAGCTTACCTCTGCCCGCCACCACCGTGTTATCCCTCACAGGCATGTCCTTGTCCGGCACTTGCACCGCCTCCTCCCCAGAGTTGTCCTCCTCGTCCAATGCCGCCACCACCTCCGCGCTGGCCCCGCCTCCAGATGTTCCACCTACAAAGTACATTTAATAATGTAAGAATACACCACTCACTACTATATAATATTTGGTCTAGGAGGAAGAAAGAAATGTGAAAAAAACAGTATACAATTTAATAATTTGTGACTGTCTACTCTAAAGTTAAAATGTCCCTTTTTCCAGGGAAGGCTGTTGTCTTGCTGCACTTTTTGGCACAACTGATGAATGCTTGCTTTTTATTTTTAACACACACCACTTTTTCTCCTAACAGACAGAAGCTTGACTTCTAAGAACACGAGCAGGATCAAGTTCAAACCAGGTGAGAGCTCGGCTCGACCACAAGAAATGTGTCCAATTAATCGTCAGCACTAAGCACTTTTCCATTTTCAGTTAAACGTTTACTTTTACGACCAACTTGATTTTAATAAATGTGTTTACTTTTAATAAAGCTTTTAAACTTAAATAGACTCTGTGGTTTTTGGTCCTCCAGACTAGAGTGGATGAGCTAAAGGTTTTGCAATTTTTGCAAGCATGAGTCCGTGCCTCTGACATCATTGGGGAATAATCATAATCATCGGTGACTTTGGGAGCTAAATGACTCTGCCACACTATCTAGTCAGTAAGGAGATTGGGGGTTCAACTACAAAGTCTGTTATCACTGAGGTATGTGGAAAGTCTAACAGCACCTATTATAATTGATAAGCTAAGCAATGCATTATTTGGTGTCCACAGTTCTCTTTGTGCAGATTTGTCCCAGCAACAGTAGTAGAATGGATTGTCCTCCTATCCAAACCAAAAGTAAAGTAGTATCTTATACTTTCTTGGTGGTCATTCACCTTTTTATTGTTGGCAATTGTCAAAGCATAAACATTTAGAAGACTTGAAAAGACATTATGGACAATCCCAGAGGACTGCACTCTGTGCATAGAGCTATTGCTGACTAGAATGGGAGTCCAATGGAATTGCCAAATGTGCAATCTTAGTTAGCTACACAGACAGACTAATAAGAATAATCTAGTAATACCACACAGAGTCATAGTCGAGGCAGGATAAGAATTTAGATCCAGTCTACAAGAATATCAAAGACGATTTAGAAAAAATCGAATGAGGAACGCTGGGAAAAAATGCCCGATCCTGGCCTGCATCCGCAACATCACCCTCCTCCTCCTCCTCCTCCTGTATCCTCCTCTTGCCCCTTGGGGGAAGCGGATGTACAACATGAAAGAAAGAAAAACAGAAAACATGGATGATATTTGTCAACCAAATGAAACAATTCAAAGAACTAACAAAAGATTTTGGCGAAATAGCAAATAGACAACTATTCCACGGGATATATTATTGACCAATCTCATGTGGTCTACTACGTTATTAGTATTGCTTGATTTGCGGACCGTCGAATTGGAAACTTCTTATGTAACTCACTACACAAAGTACTAAAAAGGTTTGCCTAGGATTGGCAGGCAGCAGTCCGCAGCACGCGAAGTGACAGCCAAAGTCCATCGTAATTGCAGATCACCGACAACACTAAAGTTTCCTACTACATTAGCCAGTCATTAAAATACTCAAACTATCAATCCACCACCACTATTTCTTCTTATCGCCATGTGTACAAAGGAAGGACTGGACTTGAGTCTGTAGGGGCTGATTTAGAAGCCCCTTGTGGCTCTTTTGCCCCATTGTTGCGTGAATTTTGTGACGCAGCGGCAGCACAAAAGAGGCGCAATGGTGCGGCGTATATTAACAACGTGACGCATATGGGAGATGCATCACGTTGTAAAGCCCTGCGCCATCAGGGGGCGTTCCGGCGCAAGGGAGGGCGTTCCTGCGCAGAAACGCATCCTAAAAGTGGCTGAGGGAAATCTACAAGATTTCAATCACTCACTTTAACGACAATGATGCGTGACTCAAACCCTGAGCCTGCTTGAAGCAGACGTACGGCTTGACGCAGCATTGGGGAGATAGGGCACCCCAGAGCATTGATGGAGCTGCGCCATCGTTGCGACGCAACTCCAGCAATGCACCGCCCTTACGGCACAGATGCGTAACGCTTTGGTGACGTTTTGGGCCCATGGTGCTCTGCATTGTAAATACGGCGCACCATGGGTGATAGTGGCGTGGTGCACAATTACTGGTGCATCCCTGCTACTTTGCAGGGATGCGCCGTTAATTAAACATCTGAACCTTAGTGTGTAGCATTACACAGTTCTTTAAACTACACTCATACATAATATCACAGGCCAATGAAATGAACACAAAATCGAAGACAAATAAGCATAGTAGCAACACTACTGAGAAGGAGAGCAGTGCACCTGAAATGCACAGAAGATTTTGAAATATAATTTACCTACAATGTAATGAGCAGCATTATTGCTCTTGGTAAAAAAAAAATGTGTAATATAATAACACAGCAGGAAAAAACAGAGTAGTAAAGAAATAGCTACTACTACTACTCACCAAGCCCGGGGATCTCGAGGCCAAGCAGGTCGAGCAGATCTCGTTCACGGGTCAGGACATCCGTCCAGCGGTGGGTGGCCTGGTTATAGGTGCGCCGGACCCGAGAGTGGTGGTACATGGCCCGGCACACCTTATCCCACCGCTTCCGGCGCTCCCGCATCCCGTACCCGCCTCCGATCTTGCCGCCTGCCATAATGGTCCTGGGAAGGTGGCGCTGTACATCGAACACTAGTGCGCCCACCTCCTCCGCGCTAAAGATCTCCGTGGCATCACTAGCTCCCCCCTCAAACGCCCGCACGGGAGCCAGGCACAGGGTGCGGGACCCTTCCCCTTCTCGGGATGCTTCCCGGCTCCCTTCACCATGGTCTGGGTGGAAAGGAATAAAGAAAATAGAATAGGGAAGAGAAGAAAAGAAAAGAGTTTAAAAAAGTAGTTTAAAACTAATAAAAAGTAGCAGTAAACACAAAAATATAGGGCTACAAAAATAGAGGGATAGATAATAAGTAAAATAGATCAAAAAAAACTTCAAACAAGCAAAGGATGGCAGAGATTTAGAGAGGATACAAGAAGCATGCCCAGAACCATAGCAATGAATGAGAAACAAGATGGCCACGCCCGTTCACGACCGCGCGGGTAAGTTCGCGCGAGATGTTCCTCGCGAACACTTGCAAAATTGTACTGGCGAGCCGCACACTTTGCGAGATTACACTTCGCGCCCGGAAACGGAATTACGTCATGCAAACAAGATGGCCGCACCCTTGAACGACCGCGAGGGTAACTTCGCGCACAAAACCTTGCAAACTAACACGCCGCAAAAAAAGAAATAGCATATTCGCACGAATTTGCGGCTTCCGAATCCGATCTCGCGCGTGTTCGCGCCCCGCGAATCCCGCGAAATTGCAGAAAAACGAGTTTTGCAAAACTGAAAGCACTCGGCAGGTGCAAGAGTTCAAACTCATCATTAGTAACCATTCCCTGAAGTGCTTCCTGACTGGGCCCCCTCCAGAGTTCAGTTGCTAGTTGCAACAATTGTATGACCCTGCTCTGACCCTCGCAGCAGGCTCAAAGAATAGCTACAAGTAGGCCACAAAGGTCATGGAAAAAAAAGTTGCACTGCAACAGAAAGCAAATTACTGATAAGGAAGCAGGTGCCAGACCTTGAATTTTAAAACAGTGACACATTAATAAACTAGCCCCAAATTAATTCATGTCAGTTGAAGCAGGGCAGGTGTGCTTGCTTCCCCCCCCCATAATCTACAGTGATGATGAACCAGAGGGTGGCATTGATGTAACAGAGGGTGGCATGGGTGAAACAGAGGGTAGCAGTGGTGAAACAGAGGGTGCTGGGAGGCTGTGATGATGAACCAGACGTAGAAACATCATAGTCGCGACCGTTGCGAGCCGACAAGTAACCAAACCCTCGCAAACTGGCATAAACCCTTGCGAACACAAAAAAAATCCGCAAATTCGCGAGAATTCGTGGATTTTGCGGATTGCGAGTTCGCAAATTCGCAAAATTCACGAACGCCAGATTCGCAAAATTCGCCCATGCTTACTCAGAGAGTGAGTTTGTGTATTATGAATTTGGCGGATATCGACATGTTGTTTGGCAATGTTGTTCCACAACCTATTTGGAGTAAGATCCGTCATACAGATCATGTGGTTGAATTAGGTGATGCATGGGTTAATCTTAGAGACGCCGACAATAGACAAGTAGGCGGTGCTAAGCCTGAGGATTTGATTACTGAACTTCCTGATAAAATTATTACGTACATAAAGACTTTAATGCCCGAATTGCATGTCAATTGGGACAAGTTGTCCGCATGTAAGCAGAAGAAAGACGAAACGGTGTCTGACTTTTTCACAAGGTTCGAAGAGACCTTCGTCGATCATAGTGGTCAGGATATGGCTACAGAGGGTGGCCAGAGATTGTTTGTTGACAAATTTGTGCAAAATTTGCTTCCTGAATTGTGCAATAAGTTGAAGGATTCTGAAAGTGCTTGGGCTGTTTCCACGTCAGCGCCGATTTTAGCTACGGCCCAGTACTATGAAAATAGGCGCAAAGATGAGTTACAGAAAGCGGATAAGAAGACTAAGGAATTGAAGACTAAAGTTCTTCTACAGCAAGCTTATCCACCCCGCATTACTAGTCAGCACGATTACCAGCAGCCTCAGCAATATTCAGGAAGCTCGCAGAGGAACGAGTTTTCTCAACAGCGTTTCTTGTATGGGCCTAATCAGTGTGCGTATTGTAAAGAAGAGGGTCATTTCAAGAATAGTTGTCCGGTTCTGTTACAACGCACGAATGGTGCTTCTGGTGTGCTAGGCAGAGGTGCTCAACAAGCACCTAGAGGTAGAGGTCGCGGACAGAATGTACGTCCCTTGCCTCCGCAGAACTCGATGAATAGTTTTGATCAACATCAGAGTTTGTCTGGTAGGACAGCACAGTATTATGTGGATGATTACTATGTTGAAGGTGACGAAGCTAATGGTAATGTTGTTAGGACAGCCATGGACAAAGAGAGGGAGTTGTTTCAGTTCCAGTAGATCAGAATGGACCTTATGTTGAAGTGATTGGAAAGGGATGACCACTCGGTCCCCCCGAACGTATGGATGTGTGCCCCGATCCCCCCGGGAAACCATTTTGGGCGGGGGGCGTGGTTCCCGCCCAGAAGGGGTTGTCCTAGACACCCGCCCGGAAGACCGCGCCCAGTGGGCGTACCTGAGGAGGGTCCCCGCCCTCCCGCAGACGGATAAATGGAGCGGGAATCCAAGGAAGCGTCCTCTTGTTCCAGTGCTCTGAAGGCTGCACCACCCGTTGCTCGTGAGCCCTCGACGGAACAAGCGGCAATTTTGAGAACTTGTAATCTTTGTTCTTTCTTTTTCAGTTTCAATGGTGGGGGAGAGTTCAGTGCCTTCGAAGCGCGAAAGGGTGGCCCAGCACATCCCAGCGGCCACGAAGGAAATGATATGGGGGGACAAGTATGTTAATATGTTTTCAATATTGACCGACCATCGTGAGATAGAGTACGCAAAGACCCAGAAAGATTTATGGCACCCCAGCGTATGGCGGGCCAAGATGGCGGAATTTAGGGTCGACGAGACCGTAGCGAACTGGGTAAAGGCCTTCTCTATATTTACGGCAGTGATGGGGGAGCGTAAACCTGAAGTGTTGCCCGATCTATCTTGTTATCAGAACAGGATCATGGATTTTTATAACATGTACGGGGGGAATGAGTGGAAAGGTTATGATGTGCACTTTCGAAAGTCAAAAGAGTTTGATGTAACTTTAACGTGGGATTGCCTCGACACAGTATCATGGCACAAACAGCTCTTGCCTGGATCGGCAGGTACGTCCTCGCCGGGCGGGAGCGGGTCTGGGACAGTTCAACAAAGGCCGGCGCAGCCCTTTCGAGCAAGCGCCGGTGGGGAATCACAGCCCAAGACCTGCGGAAATGGGGGCAAGCGCGGGGTTTGTTGGGGCTTCAACAGAGGTAACTGTAACAGGCCCCAGGGAACATGTAGGTTCCGGCATGCTTGTGCGGGCTGTGGGAACTCCTCACACCCAGAAAGCAGCTGTAGGTCCAAGAACGGTGGTTCGGGAGGGAAGGGGGGATCCAAGCAGGATTGAAGTGATGATTGGGAGGCAATCTTCTTCACCCATTAATGTCATGGCTTTGACCCCCTGGCTGAACAGATACCCTGATCATGTATCCGCCGGGATTTTTGAGGAATGGTTTCCTATATGGCTTCAACATCCCGGCTGGGAATTTTCGGGGGAGCCCCTTTTGTAAAAATCAGCAATCCGTTCTACACAACCCGGCAGTGGCGGCCAAGAAAATTACCAAAGAGGTCAGATTAGGGTGGGTAGCAGGACCTTTTCAATGCCCGTCAGGGGCGGATTTCGTGTGTTCACCTCTAGGTGTGGTTCCGAAGAAAGACCCAGGGGAGTGTAGACTCATTCACAATCTGTCGGCACCGAGGGGCGCCTCGGTGAATGAAGCCATTGACCCGGACGTCTGTTCAATCCGGTACGCATCGTTTGACGATGCCGTTGCCCTACTGAATCACCTAGGCCCCGGTGCTCTGTTGGCGAATTCAGACATCGAGTCAGCATTCAGGTTGCTCCCGGTACACCCGCGGGACCAGCGCTTGCTAGGATTTACGTTCCAGGGGAAGTATTACATGGATAAATGCATGCCCATGGGCTGCTTAATTTCTTGTGCTTATTTTGAGATGTTCAGCTGTTTTTTAGAATGGGCATTCACCGAGGCCACAGGGCATAGGCAAGTGATGCACTATTTAGACGACTTCCTGTTCTTAGGACCGGCCGGCACTGCGGAATGTGCGCAGGCACTGCAGGACTTCTGCATTCTTATGCAGGAATTTGGAGTCCCATTGGCGCCAGGTAAGACAGTGGGGCCATCTACTTCACTGGAGTTTCTGGGGATTGAGCTCGATTCAGTGGAGGGATGCTTCCGTCTGCCAATGGAGAAGGTGGCCAAGTTCAGGGCTTCCTTAATGCAATGCCTGGGCAAAGACAAAGTGACCCTGCACCAGTTATAACAAACAGTGGGTCAGCTTAACTTTGCCTTGAGAGTAATACCGATGGCTCGCCCCTTCTCACGCTCCATTGCACAAGCTATGGTCGGCCTCAAGGAGGGACACCACCGCACGAGACTGTCGGCAGAGGTTCGCCAGGACATGCGCATTTGGTTGACATTCCTGGCGGACTTCAACGGCTGAGTGGCGTGGAACAAGCCCCCAGCATCGTCTGACGAACTGGGTTTGTGGACTGACTCAGCTGGGAGCGTGGGATTTGGCGCCATCTTGGGTAACCGATGGTCGGCACAAGTATGGCCGACATGGTGGCACTCCAGCGGCCTAGCAGGTAACATTGGGTTCTTGGAGCTTTTTCCCATTTGGGTGGCTCTGTTGGCATGGCCAGACGATTTTAGGGACCGCTCAGTAGTGTTTTGGTCGGACAATATGACAGTGGTCGAGTGCATAAATCAGCAGGCAGCACGCTGCAAGTGGATCTTGAGACTGCTGAAAGAAATTGTTTTACGTTGCATGAGATTGAATGTACAGTTCAGGGCAAAACATGTGCCGGGTGTACTGAATAATGCAGCTAATGCACTCTCTTGTTCACACATGCAGGCTTTCAGGGGCTATCTACCCACAGCGGATCTAGTGGCGGCACCGTTCCCCGAAGCACTATGGCTGATCGGTGCCACGGATTACAAGACCTCGTGGCAGCCAGCTTAGCGCCCAGGACGAGGAAGGCTTATGAGGGAGCGTTTCGTTCTTACTGCGCCTTTTTAGGCCCGGCAGGGAGACATAGCTGGGGGCAGGAGGAATCCTTCCTGGGGTTCTTAGTGGCGCTGCATAGAGAAGGCCGATCAGCCGCAACTGCCAGCAGACAAAGGGCGGCCATATCATTCATGGCACAGCTTCATGGTATAAGGGACCCGACGGGTTCCTTTTTAGTCAGGAAGGCGCTCCGTGGCTGGCAACGCCTGGAGGGTCGCAGACAAGATACGAGGCGCCCGATTGGATTAGAGAGATTGTCTCGGCTTTTAGCAAAGCTGGATGAGACATGCTCCTCCCTTTCCGAAGCAGTTCTGTTCCGGGCAGCTTTCGCCTTGGCATTTCATGGGGCCATGCGGGTAAGCGAACTCGTGGCAAGGAACAAGAAAGATATGGAGGGAGGCTTATGCAGGGATCACATCCAAATACGGGGTGATTCGATGCTAATCTTGATAGCCAGGTCCAAGACAGACCAGGAAGCTATAAGGGATAGTGTTGTTGTGCAGCGCGCTCGTGGGAGCCCCACTTGTCCGATAAAGTGTTTAGAGGACTACTTGGCACAGAGGCCGGCGACATGGGGAGGGAGCCTGCTTAGGCACAGGGATGGCACCCCTCTGACGAGGTTTCAGTTTCAGAGGGTGCTAGCACTTACAATCGCTGCGGCGGGCATGGACCTGTGCGATTTTGGGACCCACTCATTCAGAATAGGGGCCGCTACTGAGGCTGCGGCTCGGGGTCTGGGTGCGGAGGAAGTGAAACAGCTAGGCCGTTGGTCCTCAAACTGTTTCAAGAGGTATGTGCGATTGCACATGTTGTAAAAGACTGATGAAATGCACTCACGCTTGTTGTCTTTTGTTTGAATTACAGTTTTGCAAGCCTGTGACGCGGGGCGGAATTTGGGATCAACCCATCACCAGAAGACCAGCGGTCGAGGATCACCGACTGGAGAGCAAGTGGTATGGGTCGTGGGCCACTCATAATACGTGAGGCGCGCCGGGGACGTATTCATGGCAGGTGACGCGACTCACGCATCTGGGGAATACGGGTTCAGAGTGACCTTCCATGGGAAGGGAGGCCTCTGTTTTGACCACTTTCAATCGTTTGTGGAGGGTCTCTTAGGGCGGCAAAGGTCACCGCCATCTATAATCATAGTACACTTAGGGGGCAATGACTTGGTAAGACTGGGAAGACGAGTGTTAGTGGAACACATTTTGTCGGCAGTCAGCTGGTTGGCTAAGAGGCTCCCGGGGTGCACAATTGCCTGGTCCCACATGATCCCCAGGAGAGTTTGGCGGGGGGGTTGCTCTGTGTCGGCGTTGAACCACTCGGTAAAGAGGGTCAACAATAAAATTGGGAAACTGTTTCGCACCGCGCATTTGCATAGCATTCCCCATGGGTGTATTCGGGGGGATCACTTTTACTCGAATGATGGGGTTCACCTGTCCAGGGCGGGAAATGATTTACTCATAGGAGATTTCATAGCTTGGCTAGTGGGTTTGAGGAGCCATGACCTTTAGGAGGTGTGGGGGGGCCAGATATTCGGTCAACTTTCCGGCCTGTGGCGGTAAGGTCATGATCGGTGAGCAGTAATTTCAAGGTCCCTAGGGGGGGCGCCACCCAGAATGGATGGGAGCGCCCGGGGGGAGGCGGCCATTGGTCCCTCCCACGGGGAGGCGGCACCCACTACGGATGGGTCGCCTAGGGGGAGACGGCCATAGGCCCCTCCCAGGGGGGAGACGGATAGATGCCCCTCCTACGAATTTCCCGGGGGCCGGATATTCGCTCCGGCGGAAGAGAGTGTAGGAAAGGGGGGGAGTCCACGCTGTCCTTCTTACAGATACCTCACACGGGAACTCGGACGACCTCTAAGATGGCGTAGAGTGAAAGGGGGCCCCCACGACAAGGGAAGTTACAGTTGGCAACGAGGGTAAAGTCCTCTGCGCATGCGCCACTCACACCGTGAGGGCGGGAGTTTGGTAGTAGGGATCTGACACCGGTTAAGACCTTGCCGTTGGCCCTTAATGCTAGGATGTACAATTTTATTTTAGAATGTATGCATTTTCAGGATGCTAGACTCGGCTAGGAAACCTTTGTATTAGAGATCTGTTAAGGTTAGCCAAAGAACATGTCTTTATCAAAAATGTAATGAAAGTAAAATTGTACATAATTCATGAAATGTTTTAATTTAATGTTTTAAATTTTGTTTCATATTTTAATAAATACGGCCGGGGGGTAACTCCCCCCGCCTTCCAAAAGCTCAAACTTGTGTCTGTCTCCTCCCCTTGGGGAATTGGTGTTGGGAGGGGGTGGCGGGCATCCCGGCCATATGGAAAGGGAAGACCACTCGGTACCCCCGAACGTATGGATGGGTGCCCCGATCCCCCCGGGAAACCATTTTGGGCGGGGGCGTGGTTCGGCTGGTATGCCCAAAGCGGCGTAGCCGGAGCACGCCCTTCCCGCCCAGAAGGGGATCTCCTAGACACCCGCCCGAAAGACCGCGCCCAGTGGGCGTACCTGAGGAGGGTCCCCGCCCTCCCGCAGACGGATAAATGGAGCGGGAATCCAAGGAAGCGTCCTCTTGTTCCAGTGCTCTGAAGGCTGCACCACCCGTTGCTCGTGAGCCCTCGACGGAACAAGCGGCAATTTTGACCCACCCACCAGCCCCTTCTTGCAATGTTTGTTGAATAAAGTAATTGTTGGTGATAATCGAATGTATTAAAGAGATGCAGTCACATTTTACAGCATTGATATATGCCTTGATTTGAATAAATGTGTGTAGGCCTTTTTTCCCTTGTAGAAGAAGTGAAAGAGTGTTTCATATAATAAAGTTTGTCTTGTACTTTAGGACTTTTTTCCCTTTGTAGAAATAATAAAGTGGATGAATCATCAAGCTGTGCAGATTAGGCGTAATTTCTGTCCTTAGTAGGTAAAATAACCGTCGTATTTATTTTGGTCGGGCGGTAAGGTCATGATCGGTGAGCAGTAATTTCAAGGTCCCTAGGGGGGGCGCCACCCAGAATGGATGGGAGCGCCCGGGGGGAGGTGGCCATTGGCCCCTCCCACGGGGAGGCGGCACCCACTACGGATGGGTCGCCTAGGGGGAGACGGCCATAGGCCCCTCCCAGGGGGGAGACGGCTAGATGCCCCTCCTACGAATTTCCCGGGGGCCGGATATCCGCTCCGACGGAAGAGAGTGTGGGGAAGGGGGGGAGTCCACGCTGCCCTTCTTACAGATACCTCACACGGGAACTCGGACAACCTCTAAGATGGCGTTGAGTGAAAGGGGGCCCCCACGACAAGGGAAGTTACAGTTGGCAACGAGGATAAAGTCCTCTGCGCATGCGCCACTCACACCGTGAGGGCGGGAGTTTGGTAGTAGGGATCTGACACCGGTTAAGACCTTGCTTAATGCTAGGATGTACAATTTTATTTTAGAATGTATGCATTTTCAGGATGCTAGACTCGGCTAGGAAACCTTTGTATTAGAGATCTGTTAAGGTTAGCCAAAGAACATGTCTTCATCAAAAATGTAATGAAAGTAAAATTGTACATAATTCATGAAACGTTTTAATTTAATGTTTTAAATTTTGTTTCATATTTTAATAAATACGGCCGGGGGGGTAACTCCCCCCGCCTTCCAAAAGCTCAAACTTGTGTCTGTCTCCTCCCCTTGGGGAATTGGTGTTGGGAGGGGGTGGCGGGCATCCCGGCCATATGCATCAGGTGTGTCAGAGCCTTTTCTGTTGGATACTGGTGCTACAATGAGTTCTATTATGCATTCTAAACTCCCTGGCGCACCTTTGTCTGGCTTAGATAATGTCTCCGTAGGTTTTTCTGGCGCCCCCGTTACGAATCCGATTTCTGCTCCGTTGTCTCTTTCTGTTGGTTCTCGTAAGTTCGAAGCACCCCTCATTTTTACTACAGGTTGTAATGAGAATTTGTTGGGATTGGATTTGTTGAAAAGATTGTATGCGGCATTGTATTGTTCTCCATCTGGAGTACATCTTACTTTGTGTAAAAGAGTGCTTTCTCCAATGTACGTGTCGAAAGATAGTCTTCCATCTGAATTGTCTCTCTTACCAGATTCATTGTGGGCTACTGGTCCAAATGATGTGGATTTGTTGGACATTCCCCCATACGTCGTGACACTGAAGGCGAATGCTAAGTTACCGCGCATTCCACAATATCGTATCTCAAGTGATGGTGAAAGGGCACTTTTAGCGATCATTTATGATCTGATCGAAAAGGGTGTCATTGAGGAAACGAGAGGTAATGTGTACAATAGTCCTGTTTTGCCTGTTTTGAAGAGAACTGATCCTTCGCAGCCTCCTGTATATAGATTTGTCATCGATCTTCGTGAAGTAAATAAGATTGTTGTTCCACAGTTTCCGGTTGTGCCTGATATTACAGCCTTGTTGACTCTGATTCAGGCTACTGCCACCTGGTTTTCGGTGGTTGACTTGAAGAATGCTTTCTTCAGCATCCCGATTGCCATGGAGAGTAGGGACATTTTTGGATTCTCTTTAGGAGGTCGCACTTTTTGCTTCCAACGCGCTCCTCAAGGCTATTGTGAGAGTCCATCGATCTATAGCCAAGCCCTGAAGACACAACTTGATCTGTTGGTTTTACCTGATGGTGCAGCCCTTATTCAATACGTTGATGATTTGTTAGTTGCCGCTGACACTGAGGAGATTTGTAGGGAAGCCACTTTGTCGTTACTACACCACTTGTCTGATTGTCATCACAAAGTTTCTCTCTCCAAGTTGCAATTTTGTCAACAAGAAGTAACCTATTTAGGTCACCTCTTATCGAAGGAGGGAAGGAAACTGACCCCAGAAAGAATTCAAGCTATTGCGAAAATGAGTGTGCCTATGACACAGAGAGAAGTACGTGCGTTTTTGGGTATTACGTCATACTGTAGACAGTGGATTCCTAATTTTTCTTTGTTAGCGAAGCCTTTGATAGCTCTTACTGTTAAAGATACTCCAAATCCTATTCCTTGGGCCGACGAATGTCAGAAGAGCTTTTCCGAATTACGCAATGCATTGCGTTCGGCTCCTGGGTTGGGTACTCCCGACTACAGTAAGCCTTTCACATTGTACGTGCATGGGAAAGAAGGATGTGCACTGTCAGTTTTGACTCAGCAGTTTGGCGATAAGCAACGTCCATGTGCGTATTTTTCGTCGACTTTAGATCCTGTAGCTAGAGCGTTGCCGAGTTGCTTGAGAGCTACGGCGGCAGCGGCTGTTTCAATTCGACAGTCTGCTGGTTTGGTTATGGATAACACGTTAGTTGTCATGGTTCCACATGCAGTGGATACCTTGTTGAACCGTACGAAGACACAGCATTTAACTAGTGCTTGTTTGTCAGGTTACGAGTTGACGTTGTTAGTGAGTCATGTGCATATTAAACGATGCAACACGTTGAATCCAGCCACGTTGTTGTCAATTACGGCTGAGACAGATAGCGAAGAACAGCATGACTGTTTTCTGAGAACTGAAGAAGAGACGAAAGGGAGAGTAGACCTTAGGGGGACACTCCTCTTCCTGAGTGTGATGGTACTTTGTGGGTTGATGGCTCGTTCTTTAAGTTGCCGAATGGTGATAAGACTGCAGCATATGCTGTTACGACTTTGCATACGATTGTTGAAACTGCACGTATCACACATAATTCAGCACAAGCAGCGGAGTTGATTGCATTAACGAGAGCATGTGTTTTGGCGAAAGGAAAATGAGTGAATGTGTATACTGACAGCTAATACACATTTGGCGTGGCTCATTGCTTTGGACGTTTGTGGCGTGAACGTGGGTTCCTGACTTCGCATGGGACAAAGATCCAGCATGAACAATAGGTGAATGAACTTCTTGAATCTCTTACCTTGCCGTTGCAAGTAGTGTTTGTGAAATGCAGTGCCCATAAAAAGGTTACGGATGATGTTGGTCGCGGAAATGCATTTGCGGATGAAGTTGCGAAAGAAACTGCGAGAAATGTGATGAGCCGAATGTTGTTGGCTCCGGTTTGGCAGAATGGGGGAATTCCAAAGTGCGCAGAGAACTTGGTGAAGAACTGTATGGTGTGTTTGAAATACAATCCTGGTAGACCAACTCCAACTCCAGCTGGTCATTTTGCACCTCCAACGTATCCGTTCGAGGTTTTGCAGCTAGATTTCATCCACATGGAAAGGTGCAACAATTTGAAATACGTACTCGTTGTTGTTTGTGCCTTTTCAAGATGGGTAGAAACATATCCCTTAAAAGACAATACTGCCTTATCTACAGCTAAAGCTCTTGTCAAGGAATTCTTCCCTAGGTTCGGAATGCCAAGAATGGTCTGGAGTGATAATGGGAGTGAATTTGTGGGTCGAGTGATGAAGAAAGTATGTGAGGGGCTAGGCATCCAACAAAAATTCCACGCTGCAAATCACCCCCAATCAGCTGGACTAGTAGAGTGCTATAATGGCACGTTAAAATTGAAATTGGCCAAGATCCAAGCGAGTTCTAGTCTTAAATGGCCTGACGCTCTGCCTTTAGCACTCCTATCAACGAGAATGACTGTTCATTCCCGAGTGGGACTTAGTCCCTATGAAATTGTGTTTGGCCGTCAGGCCAACATATGGGGAGTGCCAATGCCGAAAAAATACAGTGAACTCGAACACCCTGACCTGCTTGATTATTTGTATGAATTGAGGGCTAAATTGTGTGTTTTACACCAACAGGTTCACAATACCCTGCCTCCGGTCTCTGACGCTCCAGGACATCCTATCGATCGAGGATCGTGGGTGCTGATCAGGAACTTCCAGCGGACAAAGAATGACCAGCCCCGTTGGACCGGACCTCACCTTGTCCTTCTCTCAACAAGATCAGCTGTTCGAGTAGAAGGGAAAAAGCACTGGATCCACGGCGTACACTGTAAGAGGGTCCCTCTGCCTCTTCCGTACGACCGTAGGGTCCAGGAGGGTATCGCTGACTCTGAAACTGAGACTGTGCCTCGTTTTCTGCCTTTTTGCGATGCACGTGTAAAAGGAACAATTTCTGAACAAGAAAGCGACAATATCTTGCAAGAAGCTGTGCCACCGTCAATTTGATTGAACACTACAGAGCCTGAACTTTTGTTTCAAAACCAGACAGTACCTGGAAAAAGCCATTATAATTTGAGACCGAGAACTTTGGACAAATAAAAATTCTTTTTTTCCCTATTTTTGAATGTGCAGCTCTCTCATCTGAGGAACTTGCTTATTTTTGTTTTTCGAACTGCCATCTGGGTTCTGCTGCTATGGTCGCTTAAGTCTTTGGAGTGCAGCTGAAGACGTTAGGTCGACAGTTCTGGTTGGTCTAAGGGAGTTGCCCTGGACTGACAGAAGCATTCCTTAGCATAGAAGACCCTACCGCCGCAATTTAGAGAGGATGGAGTTTTTCAAGATGGAGAGACCTGCCAAACAAAAGAACTTTAAAGCCAGAATGTGTACATTGATGACAAAGAAACGATTTTTGATATTATGTATTTTCATGTTGTTTAGTGTAATTACGTTTTTAATAGGATATGTTTTATTCTCTTTTCAAGTGACCTTTGCACCCCCTACACAGCCCATACCTCCTTCTACTGTTTCTTCGCATTCTTTTTACCCTCTGCCAGAGCATGAGTCCACTAGAAGATTAGAGTTTATCAATAACTCCTTCATCCAGCTTTTACACCAACACCAATTAGTAGTGAACACAACTAATTGTTGGGTGTGTGGGCTTATGCCACATACAACAGATAAAGGTATCCCATACTTGGTCTTACCATTTAGCTACAATGGTTCTTTGTGGGCGTTTCAGACGATGTTCATATATGCCATCGAACCATATCCTCCACGTTCCACGAGCAGTAACTCGAGTAACAAGGCATTGGTAGTAGGAATTACAAATATGAGCAGAACAATTGACTCGTATAGAATGATTCCCAAAGATGAGTTGCGAGCTTACGATAAATGGAATGTAACAAGATATGGAGTTACTCTGAGCGAGAACCAGTGAGCAAAGAGATCCTCCTCGATTTGGATTGTACCCCATCAGGGCCACCTATGTCTGCAAGGTAATGGCAAGAATCCCAGAGCTCAGCTAGGTAAAAGTATCTGCACTGAAACATACGTTTTTGCATCTCAGACTTCCCCTCCGTTTCTAGCAGCTAAGGGTACCTATTTCATCTGCCATGATAGAGCCTATACATGGTTGCACCCTGACTTCTCGGGCACATGTTTTGTTTCGTTCCTGTTGCCTCCCACCTACACGGCCGCGGCAGATTACCACAAGACAAGGATAGTTAGAGGTGTCATCAGCAAGGAAGACACTGCGGGACAAGAATTTAGAGATTTCGTAAAGGGTTTTCTGCCGTTTTGGGGACCTATGGTTAACAGCAGGAACATAAGGCAATTGACAAGGGTGGTTGAATCTACTGTGATTGAAACTGCCGGTGCCCTTAGTAATTTGACGGCTGAGCTCCATTCGGATCGCCTTATGACTCTTCAGAACAGGGTCGCGTTAGAAGTCATACTTGCAGACCGAGGTGGGGTATGTAAAGTGATCCAATCAAGTTGTTGTATTTTCATCCCGGATAACGCTCCAACAGTTTACCAGGCCATTTCCAAATTGCATAAGATCTCCGAATCTATCCACATGGATAAAGGAGATTGGTCATTGATGGGGTGGTTCTGGGAACTGATATCTGCCTGGGGATGGAAGATTCTGATAGTCATTGGGATGATCTTAGCCATTCTTTTCCTGTTCTGTCTGTGAGTACAGTGTGCTCCTTCAATATGTGGCCTCTGTGCTACATCGTGTGTAAGGAAACCTGTATCAAGGAACGAGCTAAGTAATAGGATGATGCTACAGCAACATCTCAATGACTTTATAAATATAGACCTGGACTCAGATTAGCGTGAGTATAGGTTATTGCCTATGTAAGGGCAAAAGGAGGGTCTGTGGTACTGAAGATTTTGGACCCGTGTTATAAACATTGTCGTATCATGATGATTTTGGTAACAGCAGACCGGTAATGATTGAGATACTATGTACAAGCATTTCCGTCATATTCGAGTGACGAAATCACCCTGAAATCAGAGTTTCCGTCCTGAACTCTCGGGTTCCATTTTGTGAACGGGAGCCATTTTGTGATTGCCCTCACCTAGGCTCAATGACTAAAGCCGAAATTGAGTCAGAAGGACACGTATACCTTTGCTGACTCCTTTGTGACCTGGGCAAGCTGAGTCCACTGCCTGAAGCCAAACCTGTTCGGCCAGTTCCTTTCCCAGTGGCCGAATGAGATTAGCATCAAAGTACAACATATCATAAACCTTTCATCGCACACAAACCATGCCTAATCTTTCACACACCTGTCCCTGTTTCTTTCTTTATGACCTGCTTTACGAGGAGGAGGTGCCCGTTTTTATTGGGGGTCCGTCGATATCTGATGAAAATACTGGGCCTTGCCGGATAATTGATTGTGGGCTGAAAAAACTGAAATATGGGCTTGTCATCATGACTCTGCTTTTTCTTTGTAGTGAAAATATGTGAATGGTCAACTGTAAAATAAGGAATGTTTGCCTAAAGCATAATATTTTGTATAAAAAGAGAAGGCTGGCTTTGTAAGATTGAGCAGTCTCCTGAGAACATACACCGTGTTGTACTTCTAGGATACCTGTTACTGGCTGCAGCCAATAAATACGATCTTTGACTTCACCTAGAAGACTCTGTGTTTCTGTAGTCTGAAACAGGAAGAACTCGAAGTCTTTGGGTGTGTTCCCCGGCACCGCTGGGTTCTTAAAACCCAGTACTTCACCTTTCGGAACTGCCTGCAAAGCAGTTTGCTTTGTAGGCTAAAATTGGGTTTTAAAACATATAGGGGCATATGTGCAAGAAACTGGCAGAGCCCAGTGTTGCGCCAAAATTGGTACTGCAGCGCTCCAACAGTTTCAAAATGCAGGGATGTGCCATTTTCACAAGAATGCAGTGCAACCCTGCGTTACATCTAGCGCTGGCACTGACGGGCAGCACCCCATCTAGGGGGCGTGGTGCATTTAGAGGCAGCAAAGGGCGGAACACGGGTGGGAATCCATTCCGGGTCATGAGACCCGGAAGCGGAAGGAGAGGGCCTCAACGAAAGTAAAACCAGAAACGCTGCAACTTTAAACAGGTCACGCGGGGTCTCCCAGAACCAGTAAACTGGCGGGGGTTTAAAAGGCGGAGGGGCTAGGATGTCGCCCTCTTTGTCCACTCACCTGCGGAGAGGTCGGAGGTCGCGGAAAAGTTACACGCGGGGCGAGCCGCGTTAATCATCGGCGGTCCGTGTTAAGCATCGGAGGTCTGCGTTCAACTTCGGCAGTCGTACGACTTATTGGCAGATGAGAGGGCCTCACAGTAGGGTATAAAGGCGCAAGCTAGCGAAGACAGTCGCGGTAATGAGGGGAAGGCTGAGACCGCGAGCCTCTACCCCAGCCCCTCCCCCCCCCCCGGAATCGTAGCGTGGCATTAGCGGGGGGTGCCTCTTCCCGTCTTTGTTCTGTATAATTGGCGCAATGCCTAGGGCGAGAGCTTCGGTCAGGAGCGGGTCAGCCATAGGGCTGCATAAAGCTCTGTTGCACGGCAGCGCCTCGCTGCAAATTGGTTAAGCTCTGCCCGCACTGCTTATTAATGAAGCAAGCTTTAACTGCACGAGTGCCTCTTCACAGTAATTGCGGCACATCTGGAATACATCTTGGCCAAGAGTTTTTTCCAGATTAGACCAGGAGGAGGGGACAGCAGAGTATTATTGCATGCCGATGGCATCCCTCTCACCAGATTTCAGTTCACAAGGATATGCAAGTGTGCTTTAGAATGTTTAGGGCTGAAAACGGCACACTTTACATCTCATTCGTTCCGCATCGGTGCAGCCACGACGGCTGCAGCCCTAGGCCTCCCAGAGGAAACCATTAGGAGAGTGGGTCATTGGAAGTCAACATGTTTTGAACGATACGTACGCCCCCAGTTAGCATGATTCGTCAGTCAGTTTCTTCTCTACTTTTCCCTTCTCATCCGCTGATTGTATCTATTTTTAAATGTGATCTAGGTGTACCGTGCCAGAGGGCCAGAATATGCTGGTGTGGCTATTCTTTTATTCACAGATCAGGGCACTTCTTCAAGAATTCGTGTGAGGACATAATACAGAGTGCGAAGGGAATCGACCACCATTGGGTGGGTGTAGGCGGACAACGCTTAGCGGAGGTGCCAACTGATCTGCGGGGGTGCCCTGGCCAAGGGCATGCCTGTTCCCGATATACTGGTGATTCATTCAGGTGGCAATGATATGATCCCAGCGGGAAGGAGGGGCGTAAAGGAGGCACTGTTTTCCGTTCTATCAGTGGTAAGGAACATGTTGCCTACCACTAAAATACTATGGTCAGAGGTGATACCGCGTCAAGTATGGGCGAAGGGAGCGCCCATGAAGGCAGTTAATACATCGGTAAGGAGATTGAATCAGTCATTCGTACCATCAGGCCCAAGTTAATACAAGTGGCAAGGGCAGAGTTGTAAGCGTCGGATGGGGTACACCTGTCGAACGCAGGATTGGGAGCCCTTGATGAGGAGCTAGAATGCTCAGGGGGGGGAGTTGAGTCCGCCAGTGAGCCCCTCGCTCTATGGCGGGGTCCTGGGCAAGAGAGATGACAGGGACTCCATTTGTCGGCAGCTGCTTGGCCCCAGAACAGGTCTTGCAGGCTATTGGGGGGCTCTGGGCTGGCAGGGGGAGAGGGGGCTGACCTGCTGGTGGATCTGGACTCTCTGGCCCTATCCAGGAAGCCGGCGCTTGTCACAAGCAGTGGCAAATTATCTACCTGCCTCTCTGTTGGCCGGGGGGCGGACAGCATAAAGAGAGCAGGGTATCTTGGTTGTGGCCTGCTGGCACAGCCCGAAGGTAAAGTAAAAAAGAACCTGGGGAGAGACAATTGTAAATACAATCGAAATGTATAACCCTGATATCTTATTTGCGTGTTGTGGTGTTTTAAATAAAGCAAGAATAACGGATGGTCACAAGATTAATCAAAGCGAGGCCAATGAGGAAATTGGCAGTATCTGAAGCTAATAAAGATTACACTGTGAAGACCAACTACTGACTCAGTTGTTTCTATGAGAGGGGGGAACTGGGAAGAGGAATGTGAAGTGCACTTTGTATGCCAGCTATAAAAAATGTGCCTTGCACCAGCGGAGGCAGCCTAGTGTCATTATACTAGGGTGCCTACGCTGCAGGGGCAATTGTTTATCTGCAGGAAGGGACACTTTCTGGCACATATGCAATATTTACAAGTGAGTTGATCTATCTATGTCTGCTGCTGAATGCAGCACACGTGGAAAGATCAAAATACGCAGAGAAATAAAGCATTTCTCCTCGTATCGCCTGCTCAAGATCAGGTATTCCCTGGCGGTATTTTTGGAGCTGCCTCAAACCTTGTAAATATGGAGCAGCATCAAAAACAATGGGTGTTGCAGCGGAACGCCCACTGCAACACCCATTGCATGCCCCTTTCACGCTAAGTGCCGTGTGAATAGGGGCATTATTTACAAGGCGGTGTTGAGCAAAATTTAGTAGCTTAACGACACTTTATAAATAAGGCGAAAGGGTTACCAACAACAGAACGGTGGCTTAACACCGCCTTGCAAATAAGGCGAAGGAGTTGACGACATCAAACTGTCAGAAAAAGTGATGTTCTGGTGGCATTAATTCCTTTTAAATATGAACCAGAATTTGACCCTATTCCTTTTAAATTTCTCCACTGCAGTTTGTACAAAATACTTGCACCCTCATGTGTGTAGAAATTCACCAGTTTTTAATGATTGTACCTAAAGGTTATAACAAAATATGTTTTTATGCACCACTATGTACCACAATCTTTTAACATACAAGAGGTGATCCCACAGGAGATTGGATTATTTCTCGATATTTAGGAACCAGCGAACGTGGAGGGGAGTTGGTTCTCTTCTTATTTATTATTCTGTTAGTATTAAGACTGTTGCGACAATATACAGGACACTCTTGTTTATGCTCAGACTGTTTCCTTTCTCACATGTTCAAGATATGTAATTTGTGTTTCTCCTATTTAATTGTCATTATGTGCTGATCGTATGTCTGACTCTTTTTATTTCTTTTGGAAATGTGTTGATATATTTACAATATGGACAATGATTTTGTGTACTTTGCCACTGCCCTTTGTAATACACACCTACTATTGATATTGACAGTCGTCCTTCTTATGTTGTACTATTTGTAAAATTAATAAAAATAAGTTGAAAAAAAAGGTTATAACAAAATGAGTTGCCTTCCAGTTTCAAGATCCCTCTCAGAAAAACTGCTGAAGAAGCTCATCTACTGCCAACATCGCCTAAGCAAACTATTGTGACATGCATCTATGTTTTTTTAACTACATTTACTAAGTTAGGAATAGGATGAAGCTAGAGACATGAAATATGTCATCCTAGATTATGATAGAAAAGGAGGAAGAGAGGCAGGGGTCAAATGTAAGAGATACATAAAGGACAGTGTTAGATGGACCTTTTCCACAAATGTGGATGACATTGAGAAACATTAACTTCCTACTGCTTCCAGGCATCTTAACATAACTGCACACAAGCAGGTATCCAGCATTTAGTGCCAGCCAGTGGTCAGCAAGATGGGTCAGTGAGTTAAAAGCTTGCTGCTTTCACCTTAGGTGATCTTCACATCTTGAGATGGAATCAAAAAAAGTTCAACGTTGTTAATAACAGTAGTGCAGTATGAAATGCAAAAAAAAAAAAAACACAGTTAAAACACCTTCAGTTAGCGAAGTCCCCAATGTCCGCATTGTGGCCGACCCACGTTAGTCTCGGTCAGATGACCCAAGTGAAACTTCTATTTGGCAACTCATAGCACTGGCATTGAGCCATTGGTGCCAGACTGCTACTATTTTAAGTGAGATCCACAACATGAGGACAGAGCCTAGATTTGGAGAAAAGTAAATTTTTCACCTTTTTATCAGTATTTCATTCTTCTTGGCGATATCCTCCATTACCTCCTCGTTAGTCTTCCTCGCCACATGATTTACATAGTGAGCTTTAGCTCCACAACAGAACCCTCCAAAGCAAAAAGAAAACACCTCCCACCCCCTCCCAACATGGCCGACCAGTCCCACCTGACCTCTATAAGAGGCGGACCGGCCCAACCAACAGCCTGTTTTTTTTGTTCTGCGCGATTCTCTCCAGAGGCGCTGTTCAAGTAAGATGGGCCGGCGTGAGCTGGCCCTGGGGTTTTAAGGTGGTGGACCTGCTCTAGCGGTCTCTGGGGCCTTATGCCTAGTAATCCCCCCCCTCTTCCTTCCCCCGGTCCTGTGGGGCCGGTTAGGTGCTGCTATAGCGTGCCAGTGGTTTGCAGGGGGGGGGGGGCGTCAGGGGAAATGGGGTGTTTGGGCATCCCCGTGTATCCCCAGGTCGTTACCGAAGGGCCCGGGCCACTGTGTGGGCTTTTGGGGTCCAGCGCTCCGTTTTGCATTTATACACCTATGTGTGCTTGCATGACTCTGTGATGAAGTTTGCATGTTACGCCCGTCGGGTGGCTGGGCTGCCCGATGGGTGTCGTGTTTTCCTGGGAATGCCAGGGCTGTGTGTTTTAGCACTGCGTGGGGCTCACATTTCACATGCGGTGTAACAGCTTTCAGGTTATGTCTGCCTGACATGGTTTCATGCACCTCAGTTTGTGAACGGGTGCTCGTGCTTCACATGGTGCCATTGCCTGGAACAGCGTTTTACTTGTTTTCAGGGCTGCGAGCGCTTCTGCACGACGATCTGGTGTGCAGGTAACGTTTTTTTTTTGCTGCATGTGTGCACTCAGGCAGTGTAAAATGGCACAGCAGATCTGTGGACCACTGCGTGGACTGACGGCATTATTGAACCTGGCCGTGGGCGGCACTTACTCGGCGGGGGCGGCTCGGTCCTCCCTCGATTGTCCGCGGGTCCTCGGGGTGCTCCCATCAGACCGGCCTGGGTCTCGGTACTCGCGGCGCCGGCGTCCGTGAGTTGTTTGTTTTTTCTTCCCCAACGGCCCGCGGCTGCTTGCCGCGCTGGGGTTGGCTCCGGCTGGCTCCCGCCTCTTGGGGGCGGGGTTGGGGTTTTCCATCAGGTGCCTGTGATGGCCTTGGTCTGCCGTGCACGCCAGGGCTCCCCCGCGGGCGCAGCGATTCGTACTGCCTTCTTAGGGCTGCGGACATCGCGTCAGGCTCGGAGTCTGGGGGTCCTGTGTTCGATCCAACCAAGGAGCTATGGCTCAAAGGTAAGGCTTGTACCTTTGGTGGGGACAGCCCTCACAGGCCAGGGTTCAAATCCTGCCAGTGCTGTAGAAGTATCCCAAGGTGGAAAATTTAAAACAATGATTTTAAATTTCCGTACGTGGAATATCACCGTCCAGTGAGCTCCAGTGGCGCGATAGGCTAGCGCGCGGTACTTATACAGCAGTACTTGCACTTAGCCATGCCGAGGTTGTGAGTTAGTGCCTCACCTGGAGCAGCTGCTTGGGTTTCATAATCCATTTCGCTAAGAATCATCGATTAGACTCAGAGTAAAGTCGGCTCTTGCTAGAGAGTCTTTACTTCTCTTATGTATATGTCTTTAAATTTTGACCTACTTCATGGAGGCCTGAGAGAAGAAATGCTTCTCTTGTCCACACCCCGAGCAGCCTCTTACTGCACACATGCTGTCTGTTGGACAGGGGTTTTTTCAACAACGGCGATCTGACCCGAGTCCTGGGTGCCCTTCCCCGCCTCGGCGGGTCTTGGATGTGGATTCGCCCTGACCCCTCGGGTAGGCGAGTTTCTAGGGCGCCGGACGCGTGTGCGGTGTGCTCTTCTGTGCTGCGATGCCTTCTGGCCTCTTCTGTCACCGTCTGCGGGGTCTCCTGGGGTTTCCGCGCTGTCCCTTCAAACCCCAGGGGGGGTGTATGGCCCTAGTGGCGAATTGGGGCCCAATGGTTAGAGCATCCCCGCCTCGGAAGGTCTTGGGCTCAAAATCCCACGGACCTGGTTTTTTTAATGGTACCACGGAGGCATTCGTACGTACGCCTTGAGACCCTTGCGGGGGTGTGGTGCGCTATTCTGGTCTCACTTTCCGCTGGGGAGTTGTTGGCACGGGGGGGGGGTCACGCAAATGCGTGGTCCGTTCCTTGTTTTTTTACACGGGCGGGTGGCCGCGTGGCTGGCTCGGCCGCCTGGTCTACCTGCGTCCTGGTCGGCCTGTCCTTTTAGTTGGGGGCCCGCTCCCCTGGGAACGGCCTGCCTTCGGGCTCCTCGTCCGCCTGTGTGTGTGGGCGTCCCGCCCTTGCGGGGGCGGGGTCCTTCGACCATTCCTCCTGGATACAGGCGGTCGGTCTCCACGGGGGGCGTTCAAGTGGCCTCCGGGCCCCTGTTTCGGCTATTCCCGGTCTGGTACTGGTGCGGCCGCTCCCGTGTTTTTCGTCCCGAGGCCCTGGCTTCAGCCGTCTCGCTCCAGGGGGTTCCCTGGGGGGGGGGGGGGGGGGGTGGCTGTTGCCTCCATTTCGTCCCATCTTGGGCCGTGGCGGTCACGGTTCTTGGGCTCTTCGGGCTTGCTGGCCTTGCTGATCTTGCGGAATTTCCGCGGAGTCCCTCCTTGTCGACAGGTTGGGGTCCCAAAATGCTCCTTCCTTGGTCTACACTGAAGGGCTTTCTGAGTCCAGGCTGTGTGGCCGGCCTGCGAGTGGGGGTGCCCACTCTCGGTTGCGGGTGCTTCCGTTAGGTTTGCCTTCGGGCCCGTGGGGGCTAGGACAATTCCACCCTGCCTGCACCTGATCACGTCTGCTTTCAGTAATTTTGCAGGGTCGGGCCCGGTTAGTTCCTGGTGGGGAGACTGCCTGGGGTTACCGGATGTTGCTGGCTAGGGGTACTGTGCACCTGGCCCGCCTGGTGGATCTTCTTCGCCGGGCGGGGGTATGGGTGTTCCCCGTCTGGACGTGTGATACGTCTTGGCCTCGTCTTGTTCTGCGGTGTCTCCCCTCCGTCGGCTCCTTGCTTTGCGGGCGGTGGTGTGTGGCAGACCCTGATACAGAGGTCTAGCCCGGGGCCAGGGTTCGATTCCCCGCCTCGGCAGGTCTTGGGCTCCATGGCCCGCGGTACTGATACTTGTTTCCCTTCGGTTCCCGTCTCGGGCTTGTCCTCCTTCGGGGGTCGTGTGCCTGGACCCCGTCCTCCCCTCTGGTTCGTTCAGGGGGGGGCGCCCTTTTGGTGCCGGGTCGTTTGGGGGTCATTGGGTTCTTCTGCAGTCGCGCTGCACGGGAGTTGCTGGCGGTCCTCCTGTCTAGGTGGTGACCTGCCGTCGTTTGCACCTGTGATTCGGTGTCCCCAGGTCTTGGTCGGGTCAGTCGACCTGGTGGTGTGGAGCTGTGTCGGCCCTCGGTGGAGGGGGCTGGGTTCGCTCCTTTCGTGACCTTACTCGGGGATTGTTTTCTGGGGCGGAGTAGCCGGTCCTGGCCCTTCGGGCTGTCTTTTCCACGGGGGCCGACTAGGTGGAGGCGGATCGACTGAGTCGGATCTTCCTTCGTTGCCTGGTCTCAACCGGACCCCGGTGGTGTTACAGCGCCTGGGGCCTCGTATCGGTCTGCCTCCGGTGACTCTGTTCACGGAGGGGGTCTCGGCCCTCCTGCCCGGATTCTGGTTTCTCCGCCCGGGTCCTTGTGGTGCCCGGTCTTTTGCGTGGCCATTCGGTCTGATGTGTGCGTCTCCCCCGTGCCCTCTGTTATCGCGGGTCCTCGGCTGGATTCGCTTGGGCAGGGCCGGGGTGCTCCGGGGTGCTCGCCTCGGCGGCACGTGGACTCATTTTGGAGTGAATAACTAAGGAGCTTTAGCTCATAGGTGTGTCTTGTACCTTTGGTGCAGACGGCCCTCGCAGGCCTGGGTTCGATTCCTGCCTAGGCTGGGGGGGGGTCTCCCTAGGTGAAAGTTTTGCCTGGCACCCGCGTGTGGTTGACACGCTTGTCGTGGTGCGTTCCGGTATTTGGTTCCCGGCGGGGTCCGCCGCCCCGGGTACCCTCTCCTTTGGCGAGCTGGCGGTTCGAGCCTCCTGGCCGATCCCGGATCTTCCCGTACCGTGGTTGGGTCCCCCGCTCTCGGCGTCGGTGTTGAGACATTCTCGCGTTGGCGCGGTCGGCTTGGTGCTGTCCCCGCCTCCGTGGTCCCCTGGCGGGTCTTGGTTTTCCGGTCTGCGGTTCCCTGTGGGCCCGGTGGGCGGCCTTGCGGACCTTCCACAGTCCGGTGTTTGGCTCCGGGGTTGTTTCGCCTTCGCCCACGGACGCTCTGCCGGCCTCCCCCTTGGGTGCTCGCTTCGGCAGCGCTTATGCTATTATTGGTACGATACAGTGGGGATTTGCTGGGCCCCTGCGCAAGGGTGACGCGCAAATTCGTGAAGCGTTCCATAAGGGTTCTCTCTCTCGTTCTACGAGCTCTTCGGGGGCCGCCCTTTGTGCCCCTGGCCTCGGTGGCTTTGCGGTCCCTCACCTTTTAGGTGTTTTTTTTTGCCTGGTGGCAGTGGTGTCTGCGGGGCGGAGGGGCATGCGGGGGTCGTGCCTCCGCTCCCCTCCCTTCTTGCGGGTGTTGCCGGACCGTTGTTCCTCCGGCATGTCCCCCGTGTCCTTCCCGGGGTTCCTTCCCTGGGGTCCCGGACTCGGGTGGTATCTTTACCGCTTTTCCCTGCCGACGAGGTTCCTCCCTTGTCCGTGCTGGTTGTTCGGCGTGCTGTTTTGGCTTCTCTTGGCCGCACGTCTTTCCTTTCCCGGTGGGATGGCCTGTGTTGTGTCTTTTGGCCCGGTTCGTTCGGGCCACAAGCCCTCTTTCCACCTTGGTTCGCTGGCTTCCACAGGCTGTCATCCTTTCCTACGCTTCGCTGGGTTCGGTGGATCCGGCGGGGGTCCAGGGTCGGTCCACGGGGAGTGGCTCGGTGTCCTGGGCCCCCTTCAGGGTGTCTCCTCTGTGGAGATTTGTCGGGCGTCGGAGGTGTCGTCCCCCGCCTTGTTCGTGGGACTCTTTCGGTCCCGGGGGACTTCGCTGGGGTCGTTCGGAGTGCAGGTGCTGCGGCTCCTGGCTGGCCTACTTTTCCTTTATGTCTTGATTTCAGGTTTCCTGTGATCCCTGTTTTCTTGTCATTTATTCTACTTCAACCTTGGGTTGGTTTCTCTGCATCACCGTGTGGTGTTGTTTTTATGGTGGTCAATGAAGCCTTGTTGGCTTGGGTATTTGCTCACTATGTAAATCATGTGGCGAGGAAGACTAACGAGGAGGTAATGCCCCGGTTACTTACCGGTAATCTTCATTACTCCGAGTATAGTCTTCCTCGCCACATGAGTTCCCTCCCCCCCTCCCTGTCTGGCTATCGGCTTCATTGTTTGCTTGGTAGATCAGGCTGTTGGTTGGGCCGGTCCGCCTCTTATAGAGGTCAGGTGGGACTGGTCGGCCATGTTGGGAGGGGGTGGGAGGTGTTTTCTTTTTGCTTTGGAGGGTTCTGTTGTGGAGCTAAAGCTCACTATGTAAATCATGTGGCGAGGAAGACTATACTCGGAGTAATGAAGATTACCGGTAAGTAACCGGGGCATGATCTTCTCCAATGGAGGAAGTTTACACATGCCTAGAAGACAAAGGGTTATTGTCACCCAACCAGCAGCATTGATTATATTTTTGTGGATATTTAAAATATAAAAGAGCAAAATAAAATATTTGAAGAATATGCCCAAAGAGTTAGGCCACTGCTCAGTAGGTTCTGCGCCAACCAAAAGAATTCAAAATTACAGGTGGCAATCCTTCTCAGCTAAGTGTTTTGTGGGAATTTTCAGTGCTCATTACATGGTTCCGATATAGCTTAGGGATCACAAGTTCTAACATTAAATTCGTGTCTGATTTCAAAAAGGATAAATGCTGGGACCCAAAGTTTTTCTCACTCTTTTTTTTTAGTTTGAATTTTTGTACTGGGTTTTTACAATTTTGATGGTTCTGTGACTCAATACATCAGTGCAGAGAAAAATCAACAATGCCATATGACTTTGCAGCACCCAAGTGGGCATCAACAAATGTTGCAACATTTCGGTTTGCCTGAGCTGCTCACCACTGAGACTACCTGCTGTGCTAATGTGGCTTGCCGCTCATGGGCAGAAATTAATTTGTCTCTGTAGTGTGTGATGCCTGATGTCATCCTGCTTAGCCTTGTGGATGTATGCTCCCCATCAACCTTTGGCGTAACAGACTGCCAACACAATCTTGCAAACAATTAACTGTTGGGTTAAACTAGGGGAGAAAAGGAAGGGGGGAGGGGGGCTCTGTTTCCCGGTACCTACAGGAAATAATGTATCTATGATATCATAACTTTAGTAGCGTTTGGGGGTGTGAGTGTATATGTGCGGGGTGAAGGTCGGGGCTGTAGTGTTCAAAAGGACATGCCATGCGTGTTCGCTGTCTGAGGTTAACTCTGGGGCGACTGGTTTCCGTGTGGGGTGTCTGTGTTATGCTGAGCCTGGGGGACGGAATTATCCCGGGTTGTGTATCCTCCAGATTCTCTGGCGGGTTCATCTCGTGCGTAAAACGTATGTAGCAATTGCGCCCACTCCAAGGAGATAGGATGTTTTTGGGTTTCCTTAAGCTTTTCCTCCCTAAGTGTCTCTTCTTCCGCCTTCCCACACTTTTTTAGAGCTCCCACCCAGGCTGCCTTTGGAGGGCAGGTTGGGGTTCTCCAGTGCATGGCTATCCCCCTTTTAACGAGTAGGATGGCAAGGGACATCAATCGGCACTGTACTACTTCGGTCTTCCACCAGCGGAAGATCCCGAGTGCACAAGCTTCCAATGTGGATAAGGTTGTGATGCCTGTCGTTGCTCTAAGTGTCCTGTGGATACCATCCCAATAATCGTAAATGTTGGGGCAGTCCCAGAACATTTGTTAAAAATCTGCCGCAGGGAATTGGCATCTGGGGCATGCAAAGTGTGTGTCTGGGAAGAACTGACTGAGACGGTGTGGCATGAGGTAGGCACTGTGGAGTATATTGAATTGTATGTTACGAAACCGTGCGTTCCTGAAGACTTTTTTTGATATTCTAAGGCCATCTTCCATTCTTTATCGTTGACTACTCTTCCTATGTCCGTTTTCCATTTTTGGCGTGAGGGCAGCAGAGTGGGAAGGATCAGTTCTCGCACTGCTTTATATAGCCAGGTGACGAGATGGCGTCCCTCTCCCATGTGTAGGATGGTATGAATCACTGGATGTGACTGGGGTTCCCCTTCGTTTGGGTTCCAATATTGGTAACTACTATCTATTAGATGCCTATGCATTAAGAATTGGCCAGATGGAATATCATATTGATTGATCATCTGGCCAAACATTTTGAGCTAACCCTCCTCAAACAAGGACTCCATCTTGTCCATGTCTGCAGGGCGCTCCCGGTGTAGTATTTCTCCTTGTTGGGGAAACCCACCAACAGCAGTAGAGGGGAGTATGGAGGCCTACCCTTCGACATGCGATGTATTCTCATCATGCATGTACGGGCGATAGATACTTGTAGTGGGTGGGTGCGTATTGGTCTAGTGCCTGGTAGCAGCAGTCTGTGAAGCGCTGGTAGTGGTATGTGGTTGTCCGTGGTGGTGGTTTCCCCGGTGTGACGACCCGCTGTCCAATAAGACAGCCATTGTAGTTGTGCCGCCAGGAAATATGCCTCAAATGAGGGTGCCCGCAATCCACCATTCGTTGTGGGTAAGTATAGTGTGGTTTCCCCTCATATAGATCTTCAGGGGTGTGATACAGTTATACTAACAGATATCTGGGTGCCTCGGCATTCCATGCGAGTGACCGAGGTCCAATCTGTATTTTGAATGGGGCTAGGTGTGGATTTCCCCCAGTTTACTTTGAGGCCCGAGGCTTCTGTGAAAGCCTCAAGTGTCTGCCATATTGGGGTCATGTCCTGGGTGGCATCACGGACATATATTAATAGGTTGTCTGCATATAGGGACACACAGTGCACCGTGCCCGCCAGTGGGATTCCATATTCCTCACCCTCCTGCCTCAGGAGTATCGCTAAGGGCTCTACCGCGAGGGCGAACAGGAGAGGGGACAACGGGCAGCCTTGTCTAGTGACTCTCTCTATTGCAAACTCTGGGGAGATGTATTTGCCCAGTCTGACTCAAGAGGTAAGGCGTGTGTAAAGAAGCTTGGTGTATGCTGTCAGTATTCAGCCGATGTTGAGATGAAGAAGGACCTCGAACAAATATGACCATAAGAGTGTGCCGAATGCCTTTTCAAGATCTAATAAAGTAGACACGCCGCGTTGGGAAACCGCCTCCCTGCTCTGTCTTGAATGTGGAATATTCTGCGTAGGTTTTGGGATGTGTTATGTCGCGGGACGAAGCTGCATTGGTCAGGGTGGACTAATGGTGTCAGCATCTGGGCGAATCTTTCGGCCAGTATTTTGCCTAGTATCTTACAATCCGCGGCAAGCAGAGTGATTGGCCTATACGAGGAGGGGAGCGTTGGGTCTCTATGAGCTTTTACAAATGTAACTATGACCGATTCCCTGAGGAATGCCGGTAGTTCACCCCTATCCAGCGCCTCATTATACATGGTGACCATATGGGGGAGCAATAGAGTTGAGAACGTACTGTAATATTCGAGTGGAAAGCCATCCATTCCCGGGGCTTTGTTGCGCGCTAGCGCCCTGATTCCTTAAGTTACATCTACTGTTTAAATTCTCTTCTCTAGCGCTTTCTAGTCTGCCTGCGGGACCTGGGGCAATGGCATTGATTGTAGAAAGTCAGCGGGTGTATGAGTGTCGCTTGGTCTCGGGGCTTGATAAATGTTAGAATAGTAAGTGTGGAAGTCATGTAGGATATCTGGCTGTGACTGCCGGAGTGTGCCAGTCTGGTCTCGTATCTCTGTGATGGGTTGCGTCTCCGGATTTTGTTTGGCGAGCCAGGCCAAAAGGGTTCCTCCTCTATTATCCTCCCGGTGCACCCTGGTATTATACACCCTGAAATTATATTTGCGGAAGTCTCTCAGTGTTGCTGCATAGCTGGTCTTTGCCCTGGCTACTTGTTCTACGGTGGCTTCGCCCCGTCCTCTTTTTTCAATAGGTCTAATAGGGTGTGCTCTGCCACCTGTAGCGCCTTCTCTAGTGTTCTACGTACCCCAACTATTTGCTGTATACAGTGTCCCCTCGCCCCGATCTTATAGGCATCCCATTCAACCAGCCGTGATGTTGCAGTACCCGCGTTTAATGTGAAGTGTTCCTTGATATGGTCCCCATGTTCCTGTCTTAACACCTGCTCTTTGAGGCATTCTCGCAGTAGCTTCCAGGTGGGTATGGGGGGGGGGGGGGTGAGGTGGTCTCCATCTGAGAGTGATCGAGTGTCCGTCATGATCCGATAGTACCCTTCCCAAATAATCTGAAACGCTGAGTACGCTGTGGCGCAGATGACACCCCTCCATTTCCTACGCAGGCGTTCCACCTCCACCCCGTCAAGTGAGTTTCCTGCAGAATGGCGATGTGCGCCTTCTGTCTCTTGATGTATACTGCATATCTTTTGCTCGCTGTGTGCATACCCCGAACGTTCAATGTGATAATTTTGATGTCGGTATTAGAGGGGCCCCTGGACATGTCTGCTAGTGCTCATAAATGAGGTTCTTCTGCAGTGAAGTGACCTGCTCTTGGGGCCCCAGCCGGTAGCCCAAACACCCTCCCCACATTCTGTATTTGTCTGGCCGCCCGCTCCCATGGGGATTCTCGGAAAGTTGTTCAAAAGTGGGGGAAACTGGAACACAAACTTCGGGATACATTCTCAACTGATAGGGTCTATTTCTCGAGACAAGTCCAAACTGTACATTCCTAACTGTCTCTAGTACATAACGTCCCAGGGGGTGATTAGTCTCCGTCACTGTGAAGTAGTGTTACAGCTGCCCACTCAATCATGCGTAAGGATGCATGCCTGCTGATGTTTGGTTTTCTTTCCGGCCATAAGCGGTGTGCAGAGACCGGGGACTCCAGAGGGCTTTCTGGCCAACAACGTGCAAAGGCCCCCAGTGTCCGGTTCGGGCCAACATACCCGGTGATTGGGCTTTTTATCTAACGGGCGAGTTCAACGTGGTAATCATATCAGTGTATCCGCTGTCTGCGGGGTTACTAGTGGCGGCGTGACCGAGCCATCACGAGAGGCATGCGTGTCGCTGAGTTCCTCCTCCGATGTGAAGATGTGTGGGCCACGATCACCCTCCGAGCTGTCTCCTGTCTGCCCCGTCACCGCCGCCGCCCGTATGGCCGCCTGCGTTCCACTATTATTTGTTCTAAGTCCGGGGAGCCTCTGTTATGTGAGACAGGTGGGCAACTCAATTGTGTGAGGGTGATCCGCCTTGACTGTTGACGCCGTCCGCTGGGGGGATGCTGGCTCAGTCTGGTTTTTTGGTCGGCCAATTCTCCTATGTGTTGATCCACCCAATTTCTAGCCTCTGTCGCATCCGTGAAGAAGTATGTGGATCCTCTATGGATTATCTTGAGGCGGGCCGGGAACAGGAGCGCGTATTGCGTGTTGTGTTGTCGCAGGGTGCGCTTCACAGCAAGGAACGTGGCACGTTGTCGTTGGACTGCCTGCGAGTAGTCTAGGAAAAGCATCACTTGTTTGTCCTCAACCCTGAGAGTTTTCGCCAGTCTGGCCGCCCGCAGTATTTCATCTCTGTCCTGATAATGAAGTATCTTGAATAGAAATGGTCTGGGTGGGGATCCTGGTGGTGATCTCGGGGCAGGCACCCTGTGCGCTCTTTCTATCGAGAACAACGGGGAGAGGTCTTGTGTCCGGGTGAGCGTTTTGATCCATTCTTCGATGTACCTTATGGGGTCTGTCCCCTCCACTCCCTCTGGCAGATTGATAGCGCGGATATTGCTCCTGCCGGAGCGTCCTTCCAGGTCGTCCGTCTTATGCTCCAGAGCTTTCTCTTTGGTCTGTAGATCTTGGATGGCCTCCTGATGCGATTTCATTTGTGGTTCCACTGTCTGTAATTCTGTAATTTTCGCTCCCCTTGCTGGACTCTATCGGCTAGTTTCCTATGATCGTCCCGTAACAAGCCTAGGTCTCAGGCGAGTTCGCCGAACTTGTTTTCCATAGTCACTCTGGATTGTTCTATAGCTGCCAGCACTTTATTCAATTTAGCAGACATGGCGTCCGACTGGGAGGGCTCCCCATTACGTCCCATCTGTGCGGTGCCCGGGGAAGGTTGTCTTGTCAGTGTCGTGCCTGGTGTCGTGTTCAATGCCCGTTGTCTTTCCATGGTCGTGTCTGGCGGGTGTTGTCCTGGTGCAGAGTCCTGTGTGTACCGATCAAATGGTGGCCAGACAGATGACAGTGGAACTCGCCTTTTCCTTCTTTATTTAAGAATCCTACCTCGTCGTCCACCTGGCCGGTACCTCGACTGGGGTGCGATAAACTCAGATGTCCCTCGCTGCCGGTATTAGAAGTCTGCGTGGCCGGGCTGTCCGGGCCGCAAAGTTCCTGTGTCCGAGGAAGGGAGGATGGGATCAGCCCACCGATGTCACTTGTCGTGCTGTTCTTCCACGATACTGCCCGCCCTCTCAGAGCCCAGACAATGCACCCAGGCGTGTTCCAAGGACCACGCGCCTGGGAATGGCTGGCGGTTTCAGTCACTCCTCACCGGAACCCCTCTGCTTTGGTCTTTGTACCTCTGTTCAGGGGTTACTGGTGCGCTGTGCCTTATGTCCCTCCCGTCCTGGTGTTTTCTTGTTTCGGGGGCCCCGGACCATGGGGGCCCCGCTATGACATCTGCTCCTCCCCACCTTCAGCTCGCAGGCCCCGCCGTTTTGTGTGGGGGAGGGGCTGCTGTGTGCGGGGTGACTAATGGGGTTGAGTGTTCCTCGGGGGTTCACCGACCCAGTCCTTACTCCAATACTCGCGTGTGGCCGGTGTATCATGCCTCAACCAGACCGGGCTGCGCAGGAATGCCCCAACCTTCTGCCCCTCAGTAGTTTGGCACTCTCTGTAAATATACCACTCGGGGCCCACCTCAGAGGTCTTCTTTCTACTCCGCTGTCAGTTTTCAGGGCCCTTTAGTCAGCACGGGGTCGGGGATCGCAGTATCGGGCCCCAGATGCCGCAAAGACTCCAAATAGACCACAGGCTGTGTTGGCGCTAGCACGGCCTCTCAGTGGGGGGGGGGCCTTCCTGTCTTATCTTGGCCTTGTTGTGGTGTGGTCAAAGGCCCGTAGTGCTACTGTCCCTGCGGGTGTCCCCCCCTCCAATGCCGCACCCTCCATGCGATGATATCTGGTGCCAATCCCAGGGGGAGGGTGAGGCGGTCCAGCTCCCACACTTGGCCGGCCCAGGAGGACCCGATCACCCCGGGGGTCTCTCGTGCCAAAGCACACCACGGTCAATAATGCACCTCCGGGTGCCCAGGTACTCACTGCGGTTGTGGGTGTGTCCCGAGGTGTCTGTCAGGAGACTCCGTCGCACCCACCCTGAAGATTGCACTCCGGCTAGGGATACACTGGCTCGGCGGGTCTCTTCTCTCCCGCTGACCGCCGCTGGCAAATGGGCGCCACCATTTTACACCCTCGGCGGGGCCGGGGGTCTGGTCCCATAGCACGGTGTCTAGGCTGATCTGGGTCTGTTGCCACACCTCTCCGGGTTCCTCACGATCAGCCGCATTCACCGCGTCGACTTACATCGCCGTGCAGGCATTTTTGGCGGAGTAGATTACATCTGGAGTGGGCCACTGGTCGGAGCGCTAAGAAGGTGCGTCCACCATCCTGGCCTGCTTCGCCACGCCCCCAAGTTTTTCTCACTCTTGCAGGCTCTTTTTTATCTTTGCTTTACCCCTTTGTCACTAATTTTTGATCTTACTCTTTCTCCTTTTATCCACCTTTCCAGGTCAAAACCTCTTCTAATTAGAATGGAGAAGCCAAATCTAAAGAAACAATTCAATCAGTGACTTTTCTGCTGAAAATCTGAGCAACGAATGAAACTTATGCCAAATGCTACATTTGAGAACAGTCAGCTGGGGAGCAGGTCAAGACCACTTACATGTGGTAGGTGACCAAATAATGCCTGCAATGATATTCTTGCAGTTACAAGTGTTCGGTACCAGATTGGGACCGAAGACCTAGTGTTTTTTAGTTTTTAATTAAGTCAAGATTAATCAGATCACATACATAATACTACAGTAAAATAAAGAAAAGAGAGAGAGAGAAAAAGGCCAGGGGACACTGCCCAATTGACAAGCAAATGGGTGCACATAATTTAAGCAAACATTAGTATATCCAACAGAAATGATACACCAAATGAACAGGCAAAGCGATGGGTAGACCAAAAAGAAGAAAATAATTAAATCAATGATCAACTCATAATGACAGTGCATGAGGTGCAAAACAGATAATACAGCACCAACAAAAATGAGAACATTCAATGTACGCAAGTGTTGCTTAATCTAAAGATCCCAATTTAACCTATTCATGATCTCTAGAATCTCCTGAGTGACCGAGCGCTTCCTGCTCTAGCCAGAGCCTGTTCCGAGTTGTGTATTTGCCGGACAGTTGCCCAACACTCAGTAGTCCGCGGGAGACTACTGACCACCAAGATCTAGCAATACAGAGTCTGCACAGACTATAGGCATAGACAGCAACCTTCTTAACCCAATATCATATTCAATTCTGCATCCTAATAATATTTTCATAGAAGTAAACTGAGTATGATATCCTGAACTTGCCATAGCCAGTTGAGTCACCCCTTCCAAGAACTCCATAAGGACTGGGCATGGATTTAGCGTATGGAGATTATCGGCTGCTTGGCATCCACACTTGGGACAGCTAGTTTTATCCGGATTAAGATTCACACCCCACCTCATGAGTTATTTTGGGGTATAATTTATCATGCAAACGACCTTGAATTGCTGCTGTTTTAACTTTACAGAATGCAGAGCGCCCTCAACTGTCTCAAAAGCCCGATATAATAATGGCTGCGACACCTCGCAAGAGAGCAATTTCCTCCGTTTAGCTGCAGAGCAAAGGCTGTCATTGCTCCAATGCTCACAGAACCCTTGATAAATTTTTGACTAATTTTAAGAAAGTTTGACAAAATATCTGAAAAAGTGATGGTGAGGGAGGATTAAACTCAGTTTGTAGCTCAGCAAAAATTCGGAAACATTCACTTAAAAATGCTGCCCCACTACCAGCACGCCAGATCTGAGCCACGCTTTACAGATAAAGTTATAGAACACCCCTGAAACCTACAAATTGTCCCAAAGTGATGAATACCCATTGATTAACATTATGGAATATTTGGCACATATTTCTCACCAGATGGTTACTGTGTCCCTCACAAACTTAAACGTTATCTGCTTGTAATATTTGGTTTCTGTTATTATGTAAAGGAACAGCCTACTTTCAGAACCTAAAGCTAGATAATTGCCAAGAGCAGATGAATCTGGTACTACTGGAGAGAGCAAATTATGCAGCCGGCCAGCACACACTGCGCAAAATATAACCTAAAAAATCCAGAGGCTGCAGCCCTCCTGCCTGTATAGTAAATTCCTTGCCTGCTTATAGCTATAACTACTTATGGCCCCTTCTAGATGCTTAAAAAATGTATTTGGAACACTTAGTGGTATAGTCCCAAAAAGATACAAAAATTCATTTTGATGACACTACAACATCTGATAATGCTTATAGGCAGCCTATTCCACAGGCATTGTTTGGAAGCGACAGCCTGAAGCAGGGGCTCATAGTTTAATTTAAAAATCCGGAGTAGGTGGCTGTGGTTACTACCCCGGGTATTGGGGTTGCTGGCTCATGATTCAACAGCAGTGCCACATCATCGGTATATGCACTGACCTTTAATTCGCATTCACCAGAAAGCATAGGCCGGATCCCAGCCTTATTCTACCATGATTACAAGAAAGGTTCTAAATACAGTGCAAATAAAATAGGGAAGAGCAGACACCCCTGCCGAGTTCCCCGCTGAATCTTAAAAAGCAACAAAGATATGCCACCACAATCAGGTTTGGCTGAGGGGACCTATACAAGGCCTGTACCCATTTACAAATAAAAGGGGAGGTACTGCCAGGTACTTAGTACCTGAAGTTCTTTAATTTGGAATAGATGGTACCAGCACTTCTCAGCACTGCTTCAATGCTTTTAATGGGAGATTACCAGCAGTTCTCAGAAGAAAACATGTACTCGTGGATAAAGAGTACTTGAAATTCTATATTTCCATTTCAAGCACCTGTACCAGCTCATTGATCCATAATGTCCTGTGGGCTAAACATTGAGAATTAAAATTCTGTAGTTTATGATGCTACCTTTTTTAATCTCTAGAATTTCCAGACTGAATCCCAATCCAAAACCAGCTTGCTCAGACTATTTTTTGTCTTACTGAAGACTACATTAAAACAAAGGTGTTCGTTGCTAGATCTTGGAAAGGAAAAGGTTATCTATGGAGCATAGAATATCACATTGACATTAAAAGAAAACTCGCCATTACTTTAACTCACCCTTAAAAACACGCATGACCCAGCGAGCCTGCATATCTATGGTAGGCATGATGGCGCCAAGAGGCTGGATGAGGCCAATCACAGCCAGGGTTGGATGCTCCAGGTTGGGAGGAAGATCTACCGGTAGAGGGAATTCACCTTCTGGTTATTGATGCCACACACTTTGAGGAGAGGGCAAGAGTAGGTGTATCCTGTGGCAAAAATGACAACATCAATGTCCTCCTCCACAGTCCCATCATCAAATTGAGCAGATGCTTCGGTAAACTGCACCCCAGTGGGTTTCATAACCATGTAGCCACAAGTGATCCGGCTGGGCAGCTCATCATTGAACAGCGGCTTTTTCCACTGAGAACTACATAGGGCAAAAAAGAGTTTCCAATTAATAGACCAATCATTAAATCTGAATTGCCTTTGCTATTTATATTTTGTATTTTATAGGGCCCGGAGATTGAGTGCTTTAGATTTGTCAAACCTACTTGACAAAGTACACATTGTCCTTGTAGAAGGGTCATTTGCAAAATGAGGCATTCAACATGTAAAGGTGTATGTGTGTGTGTTTGCGCCTACCAATTTCTTTCTCTGGCTTTCTTTCTCACACACTCTTTGTACCGGTCTCTGTTTCTCTCTCAGTCTAATGCTCTAACACACAAAGGACGATAACATGAATTGCCTAGAGTCAAACCATTAAAGTACCAGAAACCAGAGGAGTTCATCTCTTCCTCTAAATCCACTATGTGGGATGAAGGCAATGATGTAGGGCACATTTCCTTGTTCCCTAGGACAGACGGAACATAGTGCGACCTGGGTGTGGAAAGAGAGTGGGTGGATCAGCTTAAATGTAGATGTGTGCATAGCAGGGTGTCCTAAGTGCAGGGAATTTTGGAGTAACCTTAACTAACTAACATGCGGAGCAGGTCTGGACTAGCTTGGCTGTCACCTCTCCCCACAGCTGTATGTCAGAATATCAAAGTCAGAAATATCCACCATTACAACCATTGTATAGTCAACATATACAAGTAAGTATAGACGTCCTATTCATAAGTTTGTATCTATGTACCTTGAAGATACATATATATATATATATATATATATATATATATATATATATATATATATATATATATATATATATATAGATATATATATAGATATATATATTCACACATATGTATAAATAATGTATATATAACATATATATATATATGAGAATTTCTGAGGTATCGGATCACGGTGAACTGCCACTCGACCCCTGGGAGCAGAGGTACTGCTGTCATCTGACTGTCCATGACTACATGGAAAGGCGTAGTCACTGAACCAGCATCTCCAGGTATGCCCCCAGTAGGAAGGTGTGGATGGCAGTAGGGGCGTAAGGACTATTTATTTCCCTGCATCGTGTTATGGTTTCTTCCTGAACCACGTACAAAATCAAACTCTCACTTGAGCAATACAGCCTTCAGAGACACTCATTTGTGCTAACAACCCGCTGCATGATGGGACAGGTAGTTTTCCTACATCAAACTGCCTGAGTACTCCATAAGGCAATCTTATTCAGGTGTGCACCTGGCCATTGAGGAGGGAGGAGCGATATAAAAGACATAACAAAGAAACCCCGTGCAACTGCAGCATTTGAGGAAGGCTAATCGCCGAAACGAGTCATGCCAAAAATCTTTAATAAATGGTCTATGAAGCCCTGCTGTGTCCCTTGATCTACTCTGAAGGGAGGAGATGGTGTTTATATATATATATATACACACGCTAGTGTCTCAGCACTAGCAACGCCTTCCCCTCGCCTCTCAAGACACAGCGGTCCGCAGCGAGGCAGGCAAGCCTCTATTCATCCAAAAACGTACGCTGTCAACCTCCTTCGTAACAGCAGCCACGGACACAGACGGACTTTTCAGCAATCAAAGTTTAATTGCAAAGATTATGCATATCGGCAAACCACTCTACGCATTTCGGGAGTGCCAGAGGTTCAGTTCAACAACAAAAAACATAAACATGTGGCTTCAACATATTGGTGAAAGGTGAAGAAAGACTACCGCCGTCACAGAGTTAACTCACTCCTATTTACATTTTAGCTGCCATAATTATAACATTCCCAATTTATAAATACACTTCAAATTTCATGTTAAGCATAAAACGAACATTCAGTGCGCTGGCTAAAAAAAAGATACTTTTGCTTTTCAGCATTTCTTTGTTCAAACAGCAAACATCTCTCTATGTAAAACAAAATATAAAAAAGTGATTATAAAAAGGACCCAAACCCTAGCGACTTTAAAAATATAAAGAATGCTCATTACACTGTTTTGCTGCATTTGCTATCAAAACAACTCCCCAATTTATTCCAACACACTGGTTCAAATCTTATTGTTACTGGGGCATAGAACTGTGGGTTAAACACTCAAAAGCACTGAATGACAAAGTACCATCATTTCACAATGACTAGCCCAAATGTACTGAAAGCTCCTCATCACAATTATGGCCTGTCGGTGTAGGAGTCCTATACTGTACAATCAATTTCGATTCTAGACTTCGCAATTCTTTCATCCTGTTCCCTCCTCTTTCGTTAATTTTAACTGCATCAAGGACAATAAAGATTAGTAGATTACTATTCTGACCATGGTGGCTTTGGAAATGTTGTGCAATAGGGTACTGTTTATCCCCATTCTTTATTGCACAAATATGTTAAGTATTTGTTTTTTAGCTTTATTGATAGTGCTTCCTATGTATGACTTCTTACAAGGACAAAATAGGGCATATACAGCAAACTCTGTGTTACAGGATGTGTGTTTTGTGGGAACATATGGTTTACATTCGACTGACAATTTGCATTCTTTTTCTGTTTTTACTGTTCTTGTAGGCTTTGCTGTTTCTACATGTAAAAAATCCCTGTATCCCTGTTGTTTTTGAGACTGCTGATTCCACTGCTCTACATACATTATCTTTGAGATATTTTGCTCTCTTGTATGTATTCTGGGGAAACTCTCAGTGCTGTTTGCTATGTCTTTGTTCTTAATACTGGCCAGAATTTGTTAAGACTTTTACGTACTTTATGTGCCTGTCTGTTGTAGGTTGTGATAAACCTTATGATATGCGTATTCTCCTGTTCTTTCTCCTTCACTTTCTCAATCAACAAAGACTCTCTTGATCTTTGGGCGACCTCTGTCTTAGCCTTATTGATAATTGACTGTGTATATCCTCTTTCGAGGAATCTTTTCGTCATGATTTTCTCTTCTTTCTGGAAACTGTCTACTGTACTGCAATTTCTTTTCTGTTTAAGGAGCTCTCCCATTGGTATGTTGTCAATTAATGCTGCAGAATGACAGCTTCCAGCGTGCAGGAGTCTATTTCCTGCAGTACTTTTCCTGAATAGAGAACTTTCAAGTTGGTCATTGTGAACAGTTAGTTTTAAATCTAAAAATTCAAGTGTTTCTTTTGACCATTGAAAGGTGAATTGTAAGTTAAAACTGTTCATGTAGAGTTCCTTTTCAAACTCTACTGCTTCATTTTCAGTTCCATCCCATACACAGAGGATGTTGTCTATGTAGCAAACCCACATAACAACCTTCTCTCTGTACATAGGCAACTTACTGACTACTTTCTCCTCCCAGTACCCCATATAGAGACCTGCAAATGATGGAGCAAAACAGGTCCCCACAGATGTACCAAGGGTTTGTTGATAGATCATATTATTGAAGAGAAAGTAGTTCTGTTTGAGATAGGTAGACATAATTTCAATTAACATCTCTGTATGGAAGAGATATGAGATAGACCTTACACTAAGGAAGTGCCTACAAGCTTCAATACCCCGATCGTGGGGGATGCATGTATAATGCCTTGTGACGTCTAATGAAAGAAGCGAGTAGTTAGTCTTCCATTGTATATTGACAAGGTACCTCAAAAAGTCCTCCGTATCCTTCTCATATGATGGGAGCTGTTTAACCAGACTCTGGAGGAAAAATTCCACATATCTAGATGTATTCGCTAGAAAACTTCCTCTCAAGGAGACTATAGGTCTCCCTGGCCGTTCTGTGTATCCTTGTGTATTTTTGGCCATAGATACAATGCCGGGAGTTTTGGAAATTTGCATTCGAGAAATTCAAACTCTTCCTGCTCTAAGAGTCCCTTGCATTTGAAATATTCTAATTGCATGTTCATATTCCATTCTATTGCTTATTTATCAACTTCAGACAGCTGTCTCATCCCTTCCTTAATGTATTTCTCTTTCGAAAACACCACAACGTTTCCGCCTTTGTCAGACTTTTTTTATAACTATGGTATCATCTTTCCAAAGATTTTCTAGGGATTTTCTTTGAGCTTGTGTTACATTACTCCACCTATTGTACCTTTTCTGATTAGCAATCTTCCATAGTTCCTCTGTCACTCCTCTCTCAAATACCTCTATTGCCTCATTTTTAATGGGTGGCAAAAAGATGGATCTAGGCCTAAAATCATTTTTTTACAGTTAAATCAAGTAGGACATTTTCCTGAATCAAATTTACAAAAGGGTCATTTTCAACAATATTCTCATCTGCCAAAACATTCATTGCTTGGAGCAATTCCACATCAGCAGTTCTTATTGCACTCGTATTGTCCTTCTCTGGATTTTCATTACCCGAGACTTTTGTGGCATACCATTTTTTATTATGTAGTTTACGTGTGAAAAAGAATAGAGCTATACGACTTTGCGTATAATTAAAGTCATTAGAGGGGTAAAAGGAAAGACCTATAGATAAAAGTTCTACCTCTATTTTGCTGAGTGTCCTCTCCGACAGGTTGATGACTGTTTTTCTGTCCATTATTTTGTTTTCGCTTGGCCCATTATATGGCTTCCCACAGGGCTTCCAAGTTCTCCCATTGTCGCGTTATTTCCAGTTTTTCTTCCTCTGTTTCCTCTTCCACGATTTTGAAATCCCTCTTGTCTGTTGTTTGTTTGTCTTCCCTTTGCAACAAGATTGAACTCTGTTAAAATGCTGATTTTTACTCCTGTGTATTCATTAATGCTAGAAAAGTCACTACCGCTGGTGACACTACTATCTGTGGGATTATCCATGCCTGGTTGATCTTCTGAGGTTAAAATTGGTGCAGACGCATCCCCTGCTTTAGCTCCTGCACTTGTTGTTACACTCCTCAGATGGTCATATTTGTTAGCAAAAGTCAAAATCTGACTCTTTTGGTAATCAACCAAATCTCTTTGGAATTTCCGCAGTTTTTTTACCTTTATGTCAACTTCAATTTCATCCCATCTTTTCTATTTTATCCATATCTTTTTGGAAATCTTCTTCTCCACGGAGTGCTTTCAGCTGTTTCGTCAGGTCATCAATAGTAGAACTTTTATCTATGGGTCTTTCCTTTTGCCCCTCTAATGACTTTAAATATACACAAAGTCGTATAGATCTATTCTTTTTCACACGTAAACTACGTATTAAAAAATGGTATGCCACAAAAGTCTCAGGTAAAGAAAATCCAGAGAAGGACAATACGAGTGCAATAAGAATTGCTGATGTGGAATTACTCCACGCAATGAAAGTATGAGCAGATGAGAATATTGTTGAAAATGACCCTTTTGTAAATTTGATTCATGAAAATGTCCCACTTGATTTAAGTGTAAAAAATGATTATAGACCTAAATCCATCTTTTGGCCATAAATTAAAAACGAGGCAATAGAGGTATTTGCGAGAGGAGTGACAACGGAACTATGGAAGATTGCTAATCACAAAAGATACAACTGGTGGAGCAATCTAACGCAAGCTCATAGAAAAGCCTTAGAAAATCTTCGGAAAGATGACACCATAGTTATAAAAAAGTCTGATAAAGGCGGAAACGTTGTGGTGCTATCGAAAGAGAAATACATTAAGGAAGTGATGGGACAGCTGTCTGAAGTTGATAAATATGAGAGAAGCAATAGAAAGGAATATGAACATGCAATTAGAACATTTGAAATGCAGTTGGTTGAATGGAAAGACAAGGGACTCTTAGAGCAGGAAGAGTTTAAATTTATCGAATGCAAATTTCCAAAACTCCCGGCATTGTATCTATTGCCAAAAATACACAAGGACACACATAACCGACCGCTGAGACCTATAGTCTCCTCAAGAGGAAGTTTTCTATAGAACAGATCTAGATATGTGGATTTTTTCCTCCAGAGTCTGGTTAAACAGCTCCCATCATATGTGAAGGATACGGGGCACTTTTTAAGGAACCTTGTCAATATATAATGGAAGACTAGCTACTCGCTTCTTTCATTAGACGTCATGAGTCTTTATACATGCATCCCCCATGATCTGGGTATTGAAGCTTGTAGGCACTTCCTTAGTGTAAGGTCTATCTCATATCTCTTCCATACGGAGATGTTCATTAAAATGATGTCTACCTGTCTCAAACAGAACTGCTTTCTCTTCGATAATAAGATCTATCAACAAACCCTTGGTACATCTATGGGGATGTTTTTGATGTTTTGCTCCATCGTTTGCAGGTCTCTATATGGGGTACTGGGAGGAGAAAGTAGTTAGTAAGTTGCCCATGTACAGAGAGAAGGTTGTTATGTGGGTTCGCTACATAGACGACATCCTCTGTATATGGGATGGAACTGAAAATGAAGCAGTAGAGTTTGTAAAGGAACTCAACATGAAAAGTTTTAACTTATAGTTCACCTTTCAATGGTCGAAAGAAACACTTGAATTTTTAGATTTACAACTAACTGTTCACAATAACCAACTTGAAAGCTCTCTATTCAGGAAAAGTACTGCAGGAAATAGTCTCCTGCACGCTAGAAGCTGTCATTCTGCAGCATTAATTAACAGCATACTGATGGTTGAGCTCCTTAGAGCTAAACGAAATTGCAATACAGTAGACAGTTTCCAGAAAGAAGAGAAAATCCCGATGAAAAGATTCCTCGAAAGAGGATATACACAGTTAATTATCAATAAGGCTAAGAACGAGGTGGCCAAGAGATCAAGAGAGACTTTGTTGATTGAGAAAGTGAAGGAGAAAGAACAGGATAATACGCATACCATAAGATTCATCACAACCTACAACAGACAGGCACTTGAAGTACGTAAAAGTCTTAACAAATTCTGGCCAGTATTAAGAACAGACAAAGACTTAGCAAACAGCGTTGAGAGTTTTCCCCTGAATACATATAAGAGAGTGAAATCTCTCAAAGATACTTTATGTAGAGCAGTGGAATCAGCAGTCTCAAAAACAACAGGGATACAGGGATTTTTTACATGTAGAAACTGAAGAGCCTGCAAGAACAGTAAAAACAGAAAAGAATGTAAGTTGTCAGTCGAATGTAAACCATATCTTCTCACGAAACACACATCCTGTAACACAGAGTTTGCTGTATATACCTTGTTTTGTCCTTGTAAGAAGGCCTACATAGGAAGCACTATCCATAAAGCTAAAAAACGAATACTTGAACATCTTCGTGTGATAAAGAATGGGGATAAACAGTACCCTATTGCACGACATTTCTAAAGCCACCATGGTCAGAAAAGTAATCTACTAAGCTTTGTTGTCCTTGATGCAGTTAAAATGAACGAAAGAGGAGGGAACAGGATGAAAGAATTACAAAGACTAGAATCGAAATTGATTGTACAGTATAGGACTCTTACTCCGACAGGCCATAATTGTGATGAGGAGATTTCAGTACATTTGGGCTAGTCATTGTGAAATGATGGTTCTTTGTCGTTCAGTGCTTTTGAGTGTTAACCCACAGTTCTATGCCCCAGTAACAATAAGACTTGAACCAGTGTACTGGAATAAATGTTGGAGTTGTTTTGATAGCAAATGCAGCAAAACCGTGTAATGAGCGTTCTTTATATTTTAAAGTCACTAGGGTGTGGGTCCTTTTTATAATCACTTTTTTATATTTTGTTTTACATAGAGAGATGTTTGCTGATTTGAACAAAGAAATGCTGAAAGCAAAAGTATCTTTTTTCCTCCCATCCCACTGGGGCTAAATACCAAAGCATGTTATGAGGACAGCACTTTCCACTAGGGCTGCATTTCTATTTAAGTACATTGTTAGCGTCACCATGAGTCTGCCACATCGGAATCAATAAAGCTCATTGAAACCAAAAAAATGGGCATGTTAGTTACGGCCCATTTACAGCAGAAATGTAATTAATTTGTGCCGTTTATAATGTGCTGAGTTGCACGAGTATAGTACATAGGAGCAGGGTGCTCCGATATGTCAACACTATGAATTCCTTTAATTTAGCAGACATGTTGTGCGGAGACGCGATGATTTCATGTACGCCCATTAGAGGTCCCGTTATGCTACAATAAGGATCTGAGTGTTCTTATTATGCTTAACATGAAATTTGAATTGTATTTATAAATTGGGAATGTTATAATCATGGCAGCTGAAATGTAAATAGGAGTGAGTTAATTCTGTGACGGCAGTAGTTTTTCTTTACCTTTCACCATTATGTTGAAGTCACATGTTTATTTATTTGTTTTGTTGTTGAACTGAACCTCTGGTACTCGTGAACAAGGGAGCAGGTCCCAAAACGCATAGAGTGGTTTGTCAATATGCTTAATGTTTGCAATTAAAGTTTGACTGCTGAAAAGTCCGTCCGTGTCCCTGGCTGCTATTACGAAGGGGGTTGACAGCGTGAGTTTTTGGATGAATAGAGGCTTGCCTGCCTCGCTGCGGACCATTGTCTAGAGAGGTGAGGCAAAGGCGTTGCTAGTGCTGAGACACTAGTGTGTGTATATATACGAAACCCGTTGACATACTCACTTGACAGCAATGCCCGATAAATTTGAATTTGTATCGATACCTGAGTGCCACTCTTTACTAATATTTGGTGAAGCCGTAGAGGATTTGGAGCCACTGAAGGAGGATGCGCCATTACAGCAGCACCACTGATGTTCTTGATGCATGCCGGAAACTGAATGTTTTGTTTGGAGAGATGTATATATACAAGGCCGCAAGGCCGAAATGCGTCGGTTGACAGACTGGCTCTGTTTATCAAATTAAAATCTGGAACACAGAAGGATTGTTGTGTGCGGCTAAATTTTGTTAAAAAATATACATCTATATATAGATTCAATAAAATAACAAAGGGTAAAGTAACGTTATAGTTAGGTGACAATTTCAGTAACAACATAACTTTTTAAACGTACAAAGCCACTGAAATACACCAGTTATAGTTACGCCCCCATCATGTACTATTTATATATCAAATCCAATCCCGAAACTGTTACCATCCAAACAGACGGGCATAGACTCCAATTTTATATGTGCTTTTTATTTTTGTATTGTTGCCATGTCCATGATTCGTTTCGCTGCTAACAACAGCCTTGATCACATGTACATGCGAAATATATATAAATCCTACTGGTGGTCGCCAGTAGGTCGTTATAGTTAGGATGTAATGTCTTTTAAAAAGCTGTTTTTCATTTGCCAATTATTTTGGCATCATTTGACTAATCTTCCCGAAATTTTAAAACTAATTTGAGGCTCATTTCAGCTGCTGTCTTACAATTTTCAGGGTGATCCGTCAAGCGGGGGCTTAGAAAGAGGGAAACTTTAGACAAAGCTACAACCCAAACCGCTGAATGGAATTACACCAAATTGGGCAAAACGGTAGCTCTTAGTCATAAAAGCGACCTTTTTATTAAATGTTGTAAATCGGTTTAGTAGTTGCTGAGAAATGTAAAGATTTCTCAGATACACAGCTGTGGCCGTGATGGATCGGGACCCTTCCTGATTTCGTGCCTGAGATCTGATTGGTTGCCAACACTTCAAACCAGGAAGTGTTAGCAGCCATCTTGTGACTCGGTTCAACCAAGTCAAAAGAAAAAAGATTAAAAAGAAAATGGTCCAGTGTAGAAAACCCCTGACCCCCTAGGCCCCTTGGGGAGGGGCAAAAAAAGTATTAAAAAAAATTGTCGGGTTGGGTTGGATTTGCGACTCCTACCAAAAATCAAAACCAATTAAACAAACCGCAGCGTCCTGTGCTTCATTTAATTAGGCCCTGGGTGGGCCAGGTCCCAGGGGCATTTTTAAAATAATGATGGGGCCCATGAGACCCACAACCCTGTGGACCACCACCTACCTGTGGCTAATTCACTCAAGTATGTGGGGCCATGCAGCCCCTGGGACCGCCACCTCCCTGGGGCTAACATAAATAATAAAGCTCTGGGCTCTGGGCCCCACACAGCCCCAGGGACCACCACCTCACTGGAGCACAAACAAACGGCCAGGGAGGAGGGCCGTGTAATTCCCCTCCTCCCTTGGGAAGGGAGGCCATGAGGCCCGCTTCCTTAAAAAAATAAAAATACAGCAACTCACCAGAGGCCCGCCCCCTTTCTCTGCCACTCTACAAATGCGTATTCTGCTGCACTGCTGTTTAGAGGATGAAGTCCCATTTGCTGGTGGGGAATCCTTGAGGGCCAACAAGGCTCCTGTTGCCTCCAATAAGTGCTAAACAATAGGATTGCTGAGAGGTGGTCAGAGGCCACACACCCTTTCTCCAATACTTTGTAAATGTGCCTCTCAGTGCTCTGCTGGTGGGGCATAAGTTCCCCTTGCCAGTTGAGGGCCTCAGGCGTAAAGTGGTCTTCTTCTTCAAACCAGGAGTGCGCCTGGAGGCCTGTGTACGGAGTGGTGGAGAAAGGGGGCATGGCCTTTGACCACCTCTCAGCAATCCAGCTGTGTGGGTCTCACTGGAGGTAACAGGAGGACTGCTTGACCCTGAAGGAATCTCATGAGCCAAGGGAACTTCAACCACCAACTAGTGGAGTGCCAGAAGTGGTGGTGGAGAAAGGGGCCGTGGCCATTGAAATCTTCTCAGCAAACCCACTGTATGGGACTTTCTGGAGGTAACAGGAGGGGTAGCTGAATAGCAAAGGGGAGCTCAACCCCTGTACTAGTAGTGCGCCAGAAGGTACGTTTGCAGAGTGGTGAAGAAAGGGGGCGTGTCCTCCTACCAGGTCTCAGTAAATCCGCTGTGTGGGACTTACTGGAGGTAACAGAAGGGGTAGTTGGCCCCCAAGGACATCCCCTTCTGCTACCTCCAGCAAGTCCCACAACAGCGGGATTGGTAAGAGAACTTCGGAGGCCATGCTCCCTTTCTCTACCAGTCTGCAAACGCGGCTCAGAGTGCACTAACGGTTAGGGCATGAAGTCCACTTTACTCTTGAGGGACCTTGGGGACCAAGAAGCCCCCTGGTACTTCCTGTAAGTTCTACACAGTGGGATTCCTGAGAGCTGGTTGGGGGCCCAGCCCTCTTTCTTCACCGCTCTGCAAACACGACGCCTAGGTAAAAAACCAAAGAAATTCCTGAACAAAACAAATGTTACTGGTACTTTATAGTTCGTAATTAGCATTTTTAAAAAAACTTAAAAATTCACTAAAAACAAAGGTTACAGGGACGTTATAGTTAGGGGCAGATTTTACTTGCACAAAACCAGAGAAATTCAGCCATTACAGTTAGCTGATTTAACCATAACTTGCACTCCTGCAATGCACTGCTTATGACCTCACATATTACATCACTCATGACATGTTCAGTGACATCACTGATGACATCTCAAATTTCCATGAACTGTCATGCAGCAGTGACTCTATTATGCAGTAGCTGTGAAGAAGACCAAAACTCTGTTAATAAACATTCATGGTTTGCCAACTTTCACTCTTGGTCATCACAGTGGGGCCTAATGGGCTTCACCCTATTTAAGGTATTCAATTTGCCCTCAGTCTGGTACTTAGAGTCTATCCTCTTGAGTGCATCTTGTACTTTAGTTTGTACCAATTACCTGCATGGTGGAAATCCCCAGCATCAAATCTGGTAGCAGAGGATGGACCCAACTGAGGCATGAGCAGTCTGCGTTCCAGAGTTCCTAGGCTCCAGTTCAGATTGTTGGTAATGTTCCAGCATTCATGAAGTGGCTGTAGCATCCCAGGAAGGTGAGTATAGTAGGATTATGCATCTTTTATTGTGTGTTGTTAAGCATTGTGATGTTGATAAGTTAGCATGTTTCGTGGTGTGATGTCCAAGTGGATCCAGCAGGGCTCTGTGATGAAGTGTAAAATGGAAATGCTTTTTTTGTATATTGCTTGTGCTTAAGACGATAGTACCACAGCAGGTTCCCGACAGAACATTCCACATCTAATTTATTGCTAACTGCCCACAGGGTAGAATCCCCCACAACGCTGTTCATTCTTTCAACCAAACCATTTGTTTGGTGGAGGTACAGTTAACTTGTCAAATATTTCACAACAATTTTCTTTAAAAAGGTTTCCATCTCTTCACTCATCAACTGCACTCCATTGTCTGATATCAGAAACTTGGGAAAACATTCTCTAGAAAGCAACTCTAGGAAAACTAACTACCTTTTCCGTCAGATTCAGAAAAAAAATTGACATGAGGTCATTTGGTGAACAACCGCATAGCTTTTTTTTTTTTTTTGTAAAACAATTTTTATTGCAGAGTTCAATGTCAGTATTACAACATATTCGCATTATTTGTTGCGGGACCTTAGGCCTTTAGGCTCCATCCGGTTATTATGCACACAGCCGTACAACCCACAACCCGGAGGCGTTTCTCGCATTAATAGCATCGTGCAAATCCCATTGGTTAGTGCTGTCAATTCAATTGGTTAACCGCTCTCTGCTTTTAATTTTCACCCCTCCCTCCCCCAACAACCATGAGAAGATTACTGTGTCCTCCACTGTAACTGAGATTCACTTCCCCCCCCCCCTCCCCCCTCTTAAGTCGACTGATGTGTTTGTGTGTCCAGTGTTGGTGCTGGGTTCGGGACTGCCTCCCTCAGGGTTCCTGGTTCTATAGTCTCCTCCTCCTCCTCCTCCTCACTCTCCACTGCACTATCCCTGAGGGCCTGAACCAGGATTTCCCACGCCAGTGCTGCTTCCTGAGCTTTCTCGTCTGAGCTACGTCAAGCCAGTTGGTACCTAATTGTGCTCTCCGCCGCAGCCCATTTCAGGAATTTGTTCAACCATCTTCTGTGTGTCGGCGCCGCCCTTGATTTCCACCCTCTAGTTAGCTCCCTCTTTGCAATCAGTAAGCCCATGTCTATGAATTTGCTTGAAAATTTGTTATTGCGTGTGTGCGGAAACCAGTGTAAGATTGCAACCGCGCTGTCATACTGCAGTTCCCTGTCTGCTACCTCGTTCAGGGTGTCACCCACCTCCCTCCAGTAGTCTTGCAAATGTGGACAGTCCTTCAGCATATGTAGGAGGTCTGCACCTAGTTGCGCGCATCGGGGGCATGCTGCGTCTTCAACGCCAAAATACGTTGCTATTTTGAGCGGGGTGAGGTAGGCTCTGTGGATAATGTAAAGGTGTATTAATTGGAAGCGGGCGTTTCTTGTGCTTTTCCTGGCTCTCTGAACCAGTTGGGACCACGTCGTATCTGGGATTTCTTTCTGCAGATCAGCCTCCCAATGAGTTTTGAGGCGCGTAAGAGGTTGCATATTCTCTGTATGCAGTCTGGAGTAAAGGCACGTAACTGCCTTGAATGTCCCCGCTGCCATCATCGTGTATTGGCACGCTAACATTGTCTTGGGTTCCATCAGTCCCTCCCCCCAGTGTGCCTGTATAGCTCTCGTCACGGCCGCATGTAATAAATAGTTACCCCTGGGGAGGTCGTATCGCTCTTGCAGGGACTGGTAGGGTGTTAGTACTCCGTCATCGAAGAGGTCTCCCACCATCTGTAGACCAGCCTCTTCCCAGAGTTGGAGTCTCGACCAGTCTCCACCATGTGGCAGCGCTGTTATCATGCCTATCGGGATCTCAGCTGCATAGGGGTGTTCAGGACCGGCTCGCTTCTGCATGCGGTTCCAACATAATCTCATTGTCCGGTCTTCTTGGGACAGCCCTCCAAGTACTAATCTTTGTTGTAAGGTTATATACGCTAGTACATGGCGGGGGGTGCCCATGTCCCTCTCCCGCTCCGGGCCCCGGTACACTCTCACTACCTCTTGCGTAAAGAACTGTAGTTGTGCGGCTAGCTAATAGAGTTCGAAGTCAGGGACCGCCAGTCCCCCCTCGTTCTTCGGGCGGGTCAGAGTCACCAACGCTATTCTCCGCCTGCCTGTTCCCCACAGGAATGACACCATCTGAGATGTTAGGCGTTTAAAGACCGCTCCTGGTATCCATATGGGAAGGGTCCTAAAGAAGTACACCAATCGTGGCAGGGCAATCATTTTGAGTAATGACACCCTCTCCGTCATGAATAAAGGGAGGGTGGCCCAGAAGGACATGTTGCCTTGCAGCGTTCGGATACAGTGGCCTATATTGCCATCCAATAGGTCTGCAGGCTCATGGTAGATATATACCCCGAGGTAGTGTAGGCAGTCAGGCTCCCAGCATAGTCTGGGAAGGATCAGGGAACACTGTTCCGTTTTTCGGATGGGGAAGAGGCAAGATTTCGCCCAGTTTACTTTCAAACCAGAGACATCCCTGAATCCCGCTAGGAGCTCCTCCGCACCTTCCACTGCCTCCTCGGCGTTTTCTAAAAACAGCAGGAGGTCATCTGCGTACAGTGAAATATAGTGGTGGGTCCCTCCAATCTCCAAACCACGATAGTATTCACCACTTCTAGCCAGTGCCGCTAAAGGCTCTACCGCTAAAGCGAACAATAGAGGAGAAAGTGCACATCCCTGTCTAGTTCCTCTGTGTATCTCATATCGATCCGAAATCAAAGCACCCACCCTCACTCTAGCACCTGCTGAAGCATAGAGTACTTTCGTCCATCGTACGTAACCCTCGCCTAAGCCGAAACTTTGCATCACTCTGTATAAGTAACCCCACCCCAGGCTATCGAAGGCTTTCTCTATATCGATCGCCAATACCATGGGGGCTCTCGCGTTCGGTGGAGGATCCGCTATTAACCGGAGTAACCTGCGGATGTTGTGCGATGTGTTTCTGGTAGGGATGAATCCTGACTGGTCTCTATGAATCAGGTCTTGCATGTGGGCTACCAGTCTAGTGGCTAGGATTGTACTCAAGATTTTATAATCTGTCGTCAACATTGACAACGGTCGATACAAAGCTGGGTCAGTGCTGTCTCTACGGGATTTCAAGAGGGGAATCATGATCGCCTCGCGCATCGAATGGGGTAACGTGCCCTTCACTTTGGCATCGGAAAATATTATTTGGAGTCTTGGGGCTAGCAGATCTATATATTTCCCATAAAACTCGATGGGCAGTCCGTCCATCTCTGGCGTTTTATTGCGCGCCATTCCTTTTATTGCTCCCCTGATTTCCGTCAAGGTGATCGGGCCACCGATGGCGTTAGATTGTTCCTTGTCTAGGTGAGGTAGCTGTACCTCAGTCAACAAGGCATCCGTCACCTCGTGTCGGTTTCCCAAGCCCCTTCTATACAGCCGTTCATAATACGTCCTAAAGCAATTTAATATGTCTGGTTGAGTGTTGTAGACTTCGCCATCCGGCCCTTTCAGAGACAGGATCGGGGTACTGCCCCTGCTGGGGTTGGCCAGCCATGCTAGGAGCGTTCCCGTTTTATCCCCCTCAGCTAAAGTTTTAGTCAGGTATGTTTTGTAGTCAAAGCTATGAAGGCGCTTCACCTCCACTGCCACCGCCTCTCGCGCTGCACATACCCTTTCCTGGAGTTCGGGGTGGTTAGGCCGGTCTTTTTCTGCTACCCTCAGTTTCTGCTCAGCCTTGTCCAAGTCGTCCAGTAATGTCCGTCTGGCGCCCGCGAACTTCCCTATACAGTGTCCTCTCACCACTACCTTGAGCGCGTCCCATTCTATAGCTCTGGAGGAAGTAGTGCCCTCATTCTCCGCAAAGTATTGGGAGATCCTGTCCTCTAACGCCGTGCGGAACGGTGGGTCATCCAACGTGTCAGGCCGAAGCCGCCACGTCGGGATCCGCGCAATTTCGTTCATCTAATCCAGCGTTAGGAGCAAGGGATTGTGATCTGATATCGTGCGTGCTAAATATTCAATCCGGGCCACCATCGGCAGTACTGGCTGAGAGCACAGGAAGGCATCTAAGCGGACATGGAGGTCATGTAAGATGGAATAGAAGGAATAGTCTCTCACTGTTGGATGTTGTATGCGCCATACATCGGTCAGGTCCCACTGCCCCTGCCAGTCTGTTCTATGTTTCGCTAGGCGGTGTACTGGGGATGTACGCAGAGGTGGGTGCGACCTATCTAACGTGGTGTCCTCAACAGAGTGGAAGTCCCCTCCCATCAGTACCGGCCCAGTGAAATAGGTAGCTAATTTCCCGGAAAGTCTAGTGAAGTATGATGCCTGCTCTACGTTTGGCACGTAAGGTCTGCAAAGTGCTATATGGCGACCACTGGGTAAGCCCTCGACTGCTACAAATCTCCCATCCGGATCTACAGTGTGCCTAGTGGCCTGGAAGGGAACTTCCGCACGAATCCAAATTAGCACTCCCCTAGCAAACGCTGAGTATGAGGTGTAGAACAGGTGACCCCTCCATCTCCTCTGCAGTGCTATACCTTCCTTCTTTGTTAGATGGGTTTCCTGTAGAAAGGCAATATGAACCTCTCTGCGGACTAGGTAGGAGTGTATTTTGTATCTCCTCGCCATTGAATTCAGACCCCGCACATTCCAGGACACACATTTTAAGGACCCCACATTATCCACTGTCCCGTTGCATTCGGACCAGGTTCATTTCCTTTAGTGACCAGACTACAGGTTTGACACCAACCCCACTTAACCCCCAACAAAACTTCAAAACCCCTTCCCTGGGCCCCGTTCCCTCCCAGCTCAGTCCCTTCCCCCTCCCCCCAAACTACGCCCTGAGTCACCCCAACCTCTCCGGGCTCCCCCCTCCCCAGAACAGGACCTAACTGCAAAAGAGTTATCCCCATCCAAACCAGAGAGCAACGTGCTCTCAATTCTTCCTACTCCGCAGTCTGTACTACGGTGGCCTTATGGGCTTCTGGGTGCGTGTACTAGCTCTTGCTACTTTCAGTTGCCCTCTCCGTTCCCCCGCCCTGCAATGTGCATCAAGACTCACGTAATTCAGTCTCACAGCTGCCTGCTCAAGTGTTCATGCGTGCCGTATCAGCTAATTCGTCATTGCCAGCCCCTTATGTTCCATATTCAGCTGCCGAAGATTTCTTCCGCCGTTTGTGGCGTGACTTTCGGATCCTTCGTGCTGCCCACTTCTGATAATTCAGTCTCTGAGCCCGTTCGCAGCTCCTCCGAGTCCGATTCCCTCTCCAGTGGTGCCGATGCTGTGCTAGAGACCTCTTTCACTGCTTGCAGTGCTGCTTTCCGTTCCTCTCCTGTCTGAGATTCTGTTGGTTTTTTCGATGCTCGTCCATACTTCTGGAGCCTCCTGGATTGTCTTGCTGGGCGCCGTTGGAATTCGCCTTCGGCTCTGAAGCGGGCCCCGTCCGTCCCGGCCTTGTACGTGTCCCACCAGGCCCACGCTTCCGCTGATGTCATGAAGAATAAGGCCTTTCCATCCACTATGATTCGGAGCTTGGCCGGGAATAAAAGCGAGTATTGTAGCCCTTCTGTGCGCAGTTCTTTTTTAATGGATAGGAACGAGGCACGTAGTTTTTGGGTTTCAAAGGTGTAATCCGGGAACAGTGTGACATTATTATTCTCGACCTGGAAGGGACCCGCTTCCCTTGCACGCTGCAGCAGCCAGTCCCTGTCCCTGTAGTGGAGTAGTTTGACCACCACTGGTCGAGGGGGTAGACCAGGCTTCGGGGACCTGGCCGGGACGCGCGGTGTGCTCGCTCTATGGTGAAGAAGGGGGATAGGCCCTCTGGGGCCACCACTGTTCTCAGCCAGTCGTCTAAGTAACCCATCATGTCCGTCCCTTCTTTCTTCTCCGGAAGGCCTACTAAGCGCACATTATTCCGCCGACTTCAATTTTCGGCGTCTTCCGTCCATCTTTCCAGCGCTTGAATGCGGTCTAGTGCTTCGGCAAGCATCCCCTTCGTTGCTTTATGTTCCGGCACAATGTCCTTCAGAGTGATTTCTGCCTCCTTGACTCTGTCGGCCAGTTTCCCATGGTCAGCCCTCAGGAGTCCCAGCCCTGTCGATACCTGGGCTATGTCTCGGTGTAGGGCGTCCTTTGTTGCTGCGATAGCGTCGAGGATCTTGTCTTGCATCAGCTGCAACTCCGACGGGGGCTGCTGAGTGTTCTCTGGAGGGTCTGTGGTCGGTCTTCCGTCCCCCTTCGGTCCCCTCGGCTTCCCCATCTCGCCCCTGCAGGATCAACTGGTTACGCCCAGGCAGGCTTTGGTAGTCGGTTCTCCCCGCAGCCGGTCGATTTGCACTCCTCAGAGAAGTGCGCGCTGCCTAGGTGGTGGCGTTTCTCGTTTCGCGAAGGCTGGCGTCTCCCCTCCGGTGGTGCCAGTCGGGTTCCAGGGGCCGTGCTGATATGGTGGTGTGTTTACCTCTTAGGGGAGCAGCAGGGGTTTCCGCAGGAGCCCCTCTCAGCGATGGGGCCCAGCCGCGTCTGGATCCTTCTCCCTGCTCGGCTCGGGGTTCCCGACCACTTATGTTGGACACCCCATCTCCAGGCAGCTCTTCACCGCGGTCGTGTGCCTCACCGGCTGACGCGTCAAATCCCCCGGTCGTATTCCTGCGCGCACAGGGGGGGGGGGGGGTGGGGGGGAATAACAGGCCCCAAAGCCGGGAAGTCGGGTTTTCGTCCCCGGGGCGGGTAGGCCCTCTCCGCCTCTGCTGATCCTCCTGGTTTCCCACCGGATAGTGCTGGGGCTCTGCAGGCCGCTTGAAACTTCTGTGCTGAACCTTGTGGCCTTATCCCCGTAGGTCCGCCGGGCACTTGGTCTAAGGTCCCGCCCCCGCCCGCAGGGGGCCTTGAAGTCGGGGATCGGGCACAACTTTCGCGGGCAAGGTGGTGCCCCCACCTGTCAGTGCCCCCTACGCCCAGTGCTCAGTTCACGTCGCCCAGTGGTGGGCTGGCCATCGCACCAGCCGTCTTCAGGACCAGGGCGTACCTGTGGGGCAAACGGGTCCAGCTCCGGGGCACACAATGTAGCTAGCAGCCGGGTAGGGCTCCGCTGATGTTGTCCAGGCTCTCCCTGGCTATTCCCGAGCAGGTGGACCCCCAGGCAATCCTCGCTTGCGCTCCCCGTTGCTCCCTCACCTCCTAGTCACAGGGCCTCCAGGCCGGAGCCACCGGTAGTCGCCGATCGTTGCGGTGTCAGCCTCCCAGCTGTCCTGTATCTAGTCACCGCTGAGGCCCGCTGTGCACCGCTCGACCCCTCGCGGTCACCGCCTTGCAGGCCAGTCCAGTCGCTAGTCGTCCTTGCTGTCAGGCTCCGGTAGGCCCCCCTTCACCGCAGGCCTCCGGCCAGCCGGTGTCCGGATCCCGCCGTCTACACTCCACGTCCCTCTCGGCAGGCCCAGATTGGCGCGGCCCTCGGATCCGCTGTCCCGAGCCTCACTGGTTGCTGGGGGTCCGCCGTGGATCACCGCGCCGCCACCCGGGCTGTCGGATGGGCACTTTTCTCGTTCCCCTGCTCCCTCGGTGGAGGTAGGCCTCTAAGCCGGGGAGTGTAATGTAATGTAAATGTATAGGCATTTATATAGCGCACTACTTACCCATAGGGTCCCAAGGCGCTTCGACCGCTGCAAAACCCTTCCTGGCTTCCCTGAGAGATGGTCCCTTAATGGGTTTCTCCAGGGTGAGACCAGGCATCCCTGGCGGTCTGGTGGGGCCGTTAGTGAAGATGAGGCAAGCTAATGCCCAGAGTTGCCGAGTGTGATCGCTGATTAGAGTGGGCACCGAGGCGAGAGAATTATCGAGTCCGCTGACCCTGGTCCAGAAACCTGCCGCGCCGGGAATCGAACCCTGGTCCCGGGCCGTCCTCTGCTCTCGGGTCTGCCGCCTCTAACCAGTGAGCCACACTACTTCAGTAAATTTTTGTCTCTGGGGGCGGGGCAGAGCCTCGCCGGGGCTGCGCGTGTGGGGCGCGCCGCGCTGGTTGCTGCAGAGCCGGGGGGTCAGGGGCTCCCAGGTCGGCCCAGCACACCATCCGGTCACTCGTAGTCCCGTCGCTTCTTCCCCTCTGTAGGGCTCTGGGGTGGGTGCTGGCATTCCGTTCTGGCTGTTGTTTCCTATGCAGCCGCCATCTTGGGCTCCGATGATGAATACAAAAGATTTGCCTATGCCTCCAAGTGTACGAATTAAACACTAAATGATTACGGATAAACAATACTTTTATTTGTTTACCCAGACAATACTTTTTGTCGTTGAGTCAATACTTAGTTGAACAATTCTTCATTGTACAAAAAACAGACATTGAATCACCATCAACTTCATTTCTAGCCATATGTGATTCAGAAAACGATTTGTACATATATACAGTGCAAGGGTTTAAGTGCAGAACATTTCAAGAAAAAACATTTCAGTCATACAAATACAGTATGTGCATGGACGTAATGCAAACAAAAACGGAGTGAAGAAATCAAATCAACAATTCACAATAAACAATCACAAATGTAAGGAGGAGAATTTTTTCAAAGATCAACTCCCTACTCATGAATTGAATTCGTTTTTTTAAATTGTCTAGTATTCAGAAAGAAAAGCCCTTTTTAAACATAACTGACATAAACCACTAATGTCAAGTCAAATGCCACGATTTGTACATATATACAGTGCAAGGGTTTAAGTGCAGAACATTTCAAGAAAAAACATTTCAGTCATACAAATACAGTATGTGCATGGACGTAATGCAAACAAAAACGGAGTGAAGAAATCAAATCAACAATTCACAATAAACAATCACAAATGTAAGGAGGAGAATTTTTTCAAAGATCAACTCCCTACTCATGAATTGAATTCGTTTTTTTAAATTGTCTAGTATTCAGAAAGAAAAGCCCTTTTTAAACATAACTGACATAAACCACTAATGTCAAGTCAAATGCCGACGCGTTTCGAATCCTGTTGCTTTGTTTACAGGATTCTCATCAGGGCGGTGTGATTCTAGTCCATGGGAACTGTTTGTGAAAAGAAATAAGGAAATAATAAATATGTTTGTTTAACAAACATAGTCCTCTAGCCAATTCTATTGTTGAGCTGCACACGCATCATGGTGCGGCATACCTTTTAGTTAACCTCTTCGCCGCTAATGACAAGGGTAACTCGTCATGGACTTTCCATTGATTTCAATGGAAATTGCAGCAGAGGAGTAATTGTACCTTAGCACGAAAGGGGTTAATAGCCCCAAGTGGCTTCTGTTTGGAAATATCGTCTATAGCAGGCGGGTCTGGGCTGCAACAGAGCAAGATTGGTATCAGTAATCCATTGTGCTTGGATTAATACTGCCAGATAGTGGTGAACAAGGAATTTAAAAATTACCTTTAGTCTTCACAACCCTAAGGCTGGTGTGCCGGTAGCGGAAATTAATTTTCAATGCTGGCGCATTATTTTCTCCTAGGAGAAAAATTAGGAAAGGTAGGGTTGGAACCGATTTCAGTTACAATTGGCTTGCACAGAGGCACAGGCGCCTCGCATGGGGAACTTACTTTTGAATGTATCAACACGGGCGGGAAAATCCTCACTGGTATTGGGAACAGCACGGGGTCCGTTCTGTAGAACAAGGAGAAAAGGGGATGTCACTGGTTTTACTTCGTTGCGCTTGCCGTGAAAAGCAGCAAGACAACCACGGGTCATAGTGTGCAGGGGTCATGTATCTACCATAAATCAACGCGGAAGGCTCCGCTGGTACGACCTGCTTCCAACCGGCACACTCTGAATTTGGTTGTTCGAGACAGCGCCGGTACTCACAAAAATAAAGACATGTGGTCCGCTCTCGTCCAATCAGAGCTATAGTGGTTACTGGTGCCTTATGGGAATTGAAGTCCAAGACCTGGGTTTATGCCCGATTGATCTCACTAAGGGAGTTGAGACCCTTGTTCACACTATCAAATCTTAGTATTAGATATGCCTCCTTGCGTAGTAACATATTTTCGACATCTGGATAACGTTTGGGGTCTAACCAGACCAGTGGTGTCCATTTGAGATCATTTTCAGTGTGGTTATTATTTAGAAAATGTTCCACCATGGGTGCAGTCATCACTTTTTTCTTAATGCGAGAACGGTGTTGTGTTATTCTGGCATTGATAGCTTGATTTGTTTTGCCAATGTATACTCTGTCGCATGGACAGACCACTGCATAGACGATGTTGCGAGTCCTGCAATTTGTGAAAGCATCGTGTTTCCACTTGATGCCGCGGTTGGTGAAGGTGTCTCCTTCTATTGTTGTAGAACATGATACACAGTTACCACATTTATGGTGCCCACTCACAGGTTTCAAGTTCCACTGAGCGATAAGGTCACTTTTGGGTGGAGGAATGTGACTATCTGCTTTGATGAGGTGTTGTCCAATGCTCGTGTTTTTTCGCATTGCAAAGATGGGTTTGGACAGGGGGTACTCTAATGTTTCCAATAGATGCCAATTGTTTCTTATGATGTTTTTGAATTGGTTTGTGTGTTGACCAAAGGTTGTCACACAGACCAATTTGTCTGATACCTTTTTCTCTTTTACTTGGAGAAGTGTGTCTCTTGGGGTAAATTTGGCCCTATTTTTAGCATATTTCAACAATTTTTTCGGGTAACCCCTGTCAGCCATCTCATTGCAGAATCTTGTTGCGTGTGAGTCAAAGTCTTGCTGACTTGTGCAATTGCGCCTAATTCTGAGCAATTGGCCGTAAGGTAAATTATCCTTAAGGCTTTCTGGATGTGAGCTGGTATAATGGAGGATTGTATTCCTGTCTGTTTTCTTCTTGTGCAAAGAGGCTGTCAACCTAGAATTGCTGGTGCCTACTGAGACGTCAAGTAAATTCATTTCTTTAGAACTGGAGTTCAACGTGAATTTTATATCAGGATGTCTGAAATTGAGCCAAGCATAGAATTGATCTAATTCCGACTGGCTCCCCTGCCACAGGAGCCAGACGTCGTCTATATATCTCAACCATTGAATAATGTGGTGTGAGTAGGGGTTGTCCTTGTAGATGAATCACAGCACAGAGTTCTCTTCCCCGACCAGGGTCCGCTGCAGCACTCCGATCGGCTCGCCACCCGAACCGGAGCAGGCCTAAACTTTCCCTCTGGGGTCCCACCGATTTTGGGGGGGGTCCCCAGGTCGAGCACAGGATGTCTGTTCGGATTACCGGGCGGAGGATCGGGAGCCTCTCTAGGCTGCGACCGGCTTCAGCGGCTGCTAGCCACGCCCCCCAACAACCGCATAGCTATATATGGGACTCAGTGTCTGAATAGGTCCAATCAAATCTATGGCTAATTTGATCCAAGGACCCCCCAGCAATTCAATGGACTTCAACAGTGTTTTGTATGTTCCCACCTTATTTTCGATTTACAAAAAGGGGGGGGGGGGTGGTGATGAACAGAGTGTCTGAGTTAAACAGACCACTCTTACCCAGTCCAAAGATCAGGGCTTGATCCATCACCGTTATTTATCTCACTGCCCCATCCCAGCTCAGAACCTGGCTATATGCAAATCAGTCTGTCCCTGGCCCAGTGCATCATGGGAACAGGGCAGACTAAACTACCAAGCCAATTCTTCACCAGAAAGGAGACAAGCTACCGGGGACCGGTTTCTGGCATTTCAGCCTTCTTCGGCCCGGCTTGCTTGAATCCTGATGGAGCAGTGAGAAAGGGACTCATGTCTGAGTATACCCTGCCACACCTATAGTGGCCAAAAACGATTTACAAAAAGGGGGTGGTGATGAACAGAGTGTCTGAGTTAAACAGACCACTCTTACCCAGTCCAAAGATCAGGGCTTGATCCATCACCGTTATTTATCTCACTGCCCCATCCCAGCTCAGAACCTGGCTATATGCAAATCAGTCTGTCCCTGGCCCAGTGCATCATGGGAACAGGGCAGACTAAACTACCAAGCCAATTCTTCACCAGAAAGGAGACAAGCTACCGGGGACCGGTTTCTGGCATTTCAGCCTTCTTCGGCCCGGCTTGCTTGAATCCTGATGGAGCAGTGAGAAAGGGACTCATGTCTGAGTATACCCTGCCACACCTATAGTGGCCAAAAACGATTTACAAAAAGGGGGTGGTGATGAACAGAGTGTCTGAGTTAAACAGACCACTCTTACCCAGTCCAAAGATCAGGGCTTGATCCATCACCGTTATTTATCTCACTGCCCCATCCCAGCTCAGAACCTGGCTATATGCAAATCAGTCTGTCCCTGGCCCAGTGCATCATGGGAACAGGGCAGACTAAACTACCCTGCCACACCTATAGTGGCCAAAAACGATTTACAAAAAGGGGGTGGTGATGAACAGAGTGTCTGAGTTGAACAGACCACTCTTACCCAGTCCAAAGATCAGGGCTTGATCCATCACTGTTATTTATCTCACTGCCCCATCCCAGCTCAGAACCTGGCTATATGCAAATCAGTCTGTCCCTGGCCCAGTGCATCATGGGAACAGGGCAGACTAAACTACCAAGCCAATTCTTCACCAGAAAGGAGACAAGCTACCGGGGACCGGTTTCTGGCATTTCAGCCTTCTTCGGCCCGGCTTGCTTGAATCCTGATGGAGCAGTGAGAAAGGGACTCATGTCTGAGTATACCCTGCCACACCTATAGTGGCCAAAAACGATTTACCCCGGGAGCTTGTTTCCTTCCCAGTGTAAGAATTGGCTTCTGTAGTTTGGTTTGTCCTGTTCCCATCATGCACTGGGACAGGAACAGACTAATTTGCATACAGCCAGGTTCTGAAACTGGGATGGTGTAGTGAGCTAAAAAACGGTGTTGGATCTAGCCCTGATCTTTTGACTGGGTGAGAGCTTTCTGCTTAATTCAGAGACTCTGTCCCTCACCACCCCTTTTTTAATATAATATTTTTGTCCACCCTAAGCGTGGAAGGGTATTCTCAGATGTGAGACCCTTGCTCATTGCACCATCAGGATTCAAGCAAACCGGGCCGAAGACGGCTGTAATGCCAGAAACCGGTCCCCGGGAGCTTGTTTCCTTCCCAGTGTAAGAATTGGCTTCTGTAGTTTGGTTTGTCCTGTTCCCATCATGCACTGGGACAGGAACAGACTAATTTGCATACAGCCAGGTTCTGAAACTGGGATGGTGCAGTGAGCTAAAAAACGGTGTTGGATCTAGCCCTGATCTTTTGACTGGGTGAGAGCTTTCTGCTTAATTCAGAGACTCTGTCCGTCACCACCCCTTTTTTAAATATTTTTGTCCACCCTAAGCGTGGAAGGGTATTTTCAGATGTGAGACCCTTGCTCATTGCACCATCAGGATTCAAGCAAACCGGGCTGAAGACGGATGTAATGCCAGAAACCGGTCCTCGGGAGCTTGTTTCCTTCCCAGTGCAAGAATTGGCTTCTGTAGTTTGGTTTGTCCTGTTCCCATCATGCACTGGGACAGGAACAGACTAATTTGCATACAGCCAGGTTCTGAAACTGGGATGGTGCAGTGAGCTAAAAAACGGTGTTGGATCTAGCCCTGATCTTTTGACTGGGTGAGAGCTTTCTGCTTAATTCAGAGACTCTGTCCCTCACCACCCCTTTTTTAAATATTTTTGTCCACCCTAAGCGTGGAAGGGTATTCTCAGATGTGAGACCCTTGCTCATTGCACCATCAGGATTCAAGCAAACCGGGCCGAAGACGGCTGTAATGCCAGAAACCGGTCCCCGGGAGCTTGTTTCCTTCCCAGTGTAAGAATTGGCTTCTGTAGTTTGGTTTGTCCTGTTCCCATCATGCACTGGGACAGGAACAGACTAATTTGCATACAGCCAGGTTCTGAAACTGGGATGGTGCAGTGAGCTAAAAAACGGTGTTGGATCTAGCCCTGATCTTTTGACTGGGTGAGAGCTTTCTGCTTAATTCAGAGACTCTGTCCCTCACCACCCCTTTTTTAAATATTTTTGTCCACCCTAAGCGTGGAAGGGTATTCTCAGATGTGAGACCCTTGCTCATTGCACCATCAGGATTCAAGCAAACCGGGCCGAAGACGGCTGTAATGCCAGAAACCGGTCCCCGGGAGCTTGTTTCCTTCCCAGTGTAAGAATTGGCTTCTGTAGTTTGGTTTGTCCTGTTCCCATCATGCACTGGGACAGGAACAGACTAATTTGCATACAGCCAGGTTCTGAAACTGGGATGGTGCAGTGAGCTAAAAAACGGTGTTGGATCTAGCCCTGATCTTTTGACTGGGTGAGAGCTTTCTGCTTAATTCAGAGACTCTGTCCCTCACCACCCCTTTTTTAAATATTTTTGTCCACCCTAAGCGTGGAAGGGTATTCTCAGATGTGAGACCCTTGCTCATTGCACCATCAGGATTCAAGCAAACCGGGCCGAAGACGGCTGTAATGCCAGAAACCGGTCCCCGGGAGCTTGCTTCCTTCCCAGTGTAAGAATTGGCTTCTGTAGTTTGGTTTGTCCTGTTCCCATCATGCACTGGGACAGGAACAGACTAATTTGCATACAGCCAGGTTCTGAAACTGGGATGGTGCAGTGAGCTAAAAAACGGTGTTGGGTTCTAGCCCTGATCTTTTGACTGGGTGAGAGCTTTCTGCTTAATTCAGAGACTCTGTCCCTCACCACCCCTTTTTTAAATATTTTTGTCCACCCTAAGCGTGGAAGGGTATTCTCAGATGTGAGACCCTTGCTCATTGCACCATCAGGATTCAAGCAAACCGGGCCGAAGACGGCTGTAATGCCAGAAACCGGTCCCCGGGAGCTTGTTTCCTTCCCAGTGTAAGAATTGGCTTCTGTAGTTTGGTTTGTCCTGTTCCCATCATGCACTGGGACAGGAACAGACTAATTTGCATACAGCCAGGTTCTGAAACTGGGATGGTGCAGTGAGCTAAAAAACGGTGTTGGATCTAGCCCTGATCTTTTGACTGGGTGAGAGCTTTCTGCTTAATTCAGAGACTCTGTCCCTCACCACCCCTTTTTTAAATATTTTTGTCCACCCTAAGCGTGGAAGGGTATTCTCAGATGTGAGACCCTTGCTCATTGCACCATCAGGATTCAAGCAAACCGGGCCGAAGACGGCTGTAATGCCAGAAACCGGTCCCCGGGAGCTTGTTTCCTTCCCAGTGTAAGAATTGGCTTCTGTAGTTTGGTTTGTCCTGTTCCCATCATGCACTGGGACAGGAACAGACTAATTTGCATACAGCCAGGTTCTGAAACTGGGATGGTGCAGTGAGCTAAAAAACGGTGTTGGATCTAGCCCTGATCTTTTGACTGGGTGAGAGCTTTCTGCTTAATTCAGAGACTCTGTCCCTCACCACCCCTTTTTTAAATACCCACCTTATTTTCAGCAGATGCACACAGCTTTTGACAACATCCTCCACCTCTTTGCCCATTCCTGGCCACCAACATGCAGTGTGTAATCTACGTTTTGTAAGAGTACACCCAATGTGCTCTTCATAGGCATTGTGAACTGTATTTAGCTGCAATGAAACTGGCAGCGCAAACTTTTCAGTCAGTAACAAACCATCCTCAATTGATAGTTTGTCAGATATTTTAGCAAAAGTCTGCAATGCTACAACTAGACACTTTTTCTTAGGCCAACCACAGATACCAAACAAATGACTTCTAGTATGGTGAGATCTTCATTAATAAGTTCTCTTCACACTTTCTTAGAAATTGCACTGACCTCTTCAACATCCACTGTAGCAATGATACAATTTTCTAATTCATCATCACCTGGACAACCCTTCTCTGCTTGAAGACGGAAACTAGACAAATAGTCAGATTGCCATTTTACCTTTCTGAGCTGTGGTGAATGTCAAACTGATATTGGAGCAGATAAGATGACAAGTGTGCAATACGATGAGTGTAATATTTGACACAATCTCCCTTCAAAGTGTAAAATAAAGGTCTGTGATCTGTTATCATAGTGAAACTTCTACCTCAAAAATTAGAGCTGAACTTTTCAACTGCCTACAAACATCCTAATTGTTCTTTCTCGATGACTGAAAACAACATCTAATTTTTCCTGAGACTGCATGACGCATATTCAACTAAAACTCTATTACTTGCATCTGCTGTGGCCCAACATGGTAACTGTGGATCAAACTGTTTAGGTGCCTGTGGACTGGTTAACTATACTTTCACCCAATCAAAGGCTTTGATACAATTAGAATCCCACACAAAAGGTACAGGTTTGCTCAACATGTTAATAAGATATGCCATGCGAGTAGAATAATCTGATAAAAATTGTGCATAGGAAAGATTTTAAACCAGATTTTTCAACCGGTGTCTCAGCTTGTTGAATTGCCTGAACTAAACTCGTTCGAGGGAGAATACCACCCCTGGACACAACATGTTTGAAATATTCAACTTAATTAAAAAAACAATTACACTTATCTTTGCATAGGACAACCCCTTCAGTTATCGGAACTTGTAACACCTGTTCCAAAATGGCCTCCTCCTACTGATCCATAATCCTCTGAAATACAGACACTGCCGAACCTAGACTGAAGGACATCCGGCAATATTGGAAAGTTCCAAAAGGAGAAACAAATGCTGCCAAATGTCTGGACTCCTGATCAGATTCAAATTGATGAGACGCTCAGGCTAAATCCAACTTTGTGATCCACTCAGAACAATCCATAACCATTAACCATTCAGTTATCTTGGGCAAGGGGTGGGAGTCAACTCACAATTACCTATTGAGACTGCATACCTCAACACAGACTTGATTGGTTTGTACACCTTTACATGGGGAGATAGCCACAAAGAGATCTCAATAAGCCCAATAATACCATTGGCACATACGTTCTCAAACTCTTTCGCTAGATCAGATCTCACTAGAATGGTACCCCTCTGGCTTTACCCTTAACTGAAATCGCATTCATTTTCACTTTTCTCCTGTGTTGGAAGCCCACTGTCTTACTAAGACCCCACATAGATTTTCAGAACAAAAGTTCTTATTACTCATCTCTGGAATGAAGAACCATGCCAAACAAACTCTGGTGATAGCGGCCTAGAATGTTCAGATCATTCACAGCCACATAAATCTTACCATAAAAGTGCCTCCCTTTAAATTCAAGGATGTCCTCAAGAAGCCCATCAAGATCATTTTACCTGCCTTCATACAACACCAGTGATCTGTCAGGAGGCTGTACAACTTTATCATTCCAGACCTCATTAAACAGCTTGCCTGTAAGCATGGTTAGTCTTGCTCCAGAGTCAACTGACAAATTCACAACTTGGTCCCCAATTTTTATGTTACAATATGTTACAATATGGGTCCACACATTTAGTAAGATTTCCAGAATGTTCTTGTCATCTGCAACCACTACCAGCATATACTGCAAATCATGCTGGATGGAGTCTATGCAACCTGTGTCAATATCGCTTTCCCATACAACAGACACTTAATTTACATGCATTTTCCGTCTTCGGCACACCTTAGCAAAGTGACCTACTTTGCTGCAAATTCTGCATGTTCTATTTTTGTCAGGACATGCCTTACCAGCTATAGTATGTGTTGGGCCCGCACACAGAAAAATAAATGATTTTTTTGGAAATTATTTTGAAGTATAATTTGTTTTCTTAGATGGTTTTGAATGACACCGACATTCTCAGACTGCTAGTCTCCTAACTCTATTACCATGATGTGAGTTGTTTCCATTCTCTTTGCTATACGTAATGTCTCTTGTAGAGACGGTTTACCCATATGCAACAGTTTTTGTTGAATACCTTTGTCATAGCAGTGACCTACAAGCAGTTGATATGTGTATTCGCAAAACTGACAATCTGCAATAAAGTGTCTAAGGGTTGTAATGTATGAATCAACACTTTCTCCTGAAGTTTTTGACCTTTTGAAAAATGTATGCAGTCACACCACCAAACGTGGCATTTCATCAAATCTGATTTCTAATTTCCTAATAATTTTATTATATTCATCAATCTCCTTCTGGATTCAGTACTAATTCTGGAAGATGCTTAAAGATATATATTCCTTCAAAACCCAGAGAATGGAATAATAGCCATCATTTTGGTTCAGGTCTAAATCTTTGTGTACATGTGGCTCCCAAATAGGTTTCAAAAGCATCGAGCCACTGTCGCCAGCATATAGCTGCATCTACTCGAAACCCCCAAAATGATGGAGGATTTACTGCTTGCATTGCATGTTAAACAAATCCAACAAACACTGTTAAGAAAGTCAAATATTAGCAACTAGTTCCCACACCTTGTGATCAAAACAAATTCACCAGAATTATGTTAAACAAATTATAACATGACATTAGTGATGTCATGAGTGATGTCACTGACCATGTCATGAGTGATGTAATATGTGAGGTCATAAACAGTGCCTTGTGGGGGCGTAAGTTATAGTTAGCTCAGTTAACTATAACAGCTGAATTTCACTAATTCTGTACAAGTGAAATCTGAGCTTCACTAAAACGTCCCTGTAACCTTTGGATTTTTCTGTAAATTTCCAAGGTTCTTTTTATTCTATTCTCTAAATATAACGTCCCTACAACCTTTGTTTTCTCAGTGAATTTCTAAGATTTAAAAAATGTTATTTCCTAACTATACCATCCCTGTAACTTTGTTTTTTTAAATGAATTTCTATGTTTTTTCCAGCTATACTTGTATTTGCGGAGTGTTGAAGAAAGGGGGCGAGACCTCAGACCAGTTCTCAGAAATCCTGCTGTGTAGGACTTACTCGATGTAACAGGAGGGCTTTCTGGCCCCATAGTGCAGTCTGCATCCAAGAGGACTTTATCCCCCAACCAGCAGTGTGCCAGGATGCATGTTTGTAGAGTGGTAGAGAAAGGGGGTGGGGCCTCAGACAAGCTCTCGGCAATCCCGCTGTGTGGGACTTACTGGAGGTAAGAGGAGGAGTTGTTTGCCCTCAAGGACACTCAGCAGCCAAGGGGACATCATCTCACTACAAGTTTTCACAGTAGTTCAGAAAGGCGCCGGGCCTCAAGCACTTTCCTCTGCCGGTGTTTTTTTTTATTATTTTTTTTTTAGTAGTGGAGTATCCCCTGGAGCCAGGTCTTTTTGCTCTGGGGAAAGGCCCCCGCCAGTCCCCGGGCCAAAATCAGCCCCAGGAACCTCAACCCCCAGGGTATGGCCTTATTTTTTTTATTGTTTTCTAATGGGATATTTTGGCCTGGCATTTTTCGGCCCCATGGGCCCCATCCTCCAGGACCCAACAGTTTCCTTTTTTTAAATATAAAAGAGGAGTAGGGAACGCTGCCTCCATCCCCGGCTGATTTCAGCCCCAGGGACCCCATCCCCAGGGCCCTAGACTTTTAAAAATAGGGGAGGGGCTGTGTAGACCCCATCATTAGCCTGACGTAAGCCCTGGGAACCCCATCCCTCAGGGCCCAGTGTCCATTGTGGGTGCCCTGGGCCTGTCATGTCTGTTGGGGACCAAAGGGCTAGCCTCCAGGCTCCCCCTGCCTCTTTAAACAGTGACTGTAATGGGTTTGGATTAGGTGCAGAAAGAATTGGCACTCTGGCGTGTATGTTCATAAGTTAAAGAACACAGCTCGTAAAAACACGGTGCAGGCAGGTCAGGGGGAACAAACCCAGAGGAGAAAACAACCCCTGCCAATGCGTGGGTCAAGACCCACACAACAAATAATGGAATATATATTTCCACTCGATCGGTACAGTAGTAAATGAAATGTAGCCAAAAGGACGGGTACGTCCGAATGCTGGGGAGATCTGGGCTCCCGTAGCGGTGTGTGTATCAAGCGTCTTGTGTTCCGGGTAATGGGAGCCATTGGCTACATTTCGTTTATTACTTGTTTATCAGCACCAGACTGTGACCGGGTTGGAATTATCACCCGTCTTGCGAACTACCCGATCTCTTCTCCGTAATAACAGCCCTGAAGAGTCACATCTTGACATGGTGTGACGAAACACGGGTCGGCTGATTTGTTTTTCTGTTGTACTGATCAAGTTGAAATATATTCAATCCCACATGAAACATGGATGTCGACCTTCGTCATTTCTAATATGAACAGTGGTTAAATACGTCTGGTTTAACCCTTATTACACTATATACGTTTGCACAGTTTTTTGATCGTTACCGTGAAAAGATTGTTAGGGGTGTTGGCGGCAGATCTTATTTTGTTAATAAACTAAGAGAACTTAGAAGCCATAATGGCATGTTTGTACATAAACAGGAAACCTCTATGTAGGTTGTTGGGCAGGGAAGTGTGGGAACATTCAGATTTTAAGTTATTTCAAGAGGATTTGTCCAGGGAATGTCTTAAGTAGAAAGAAACAATCTGAAACTTGTTGGGAAGGGACTCACTCAGTAGACTTGGTGGTGGATTAAGGAAAAGTGAAACTGGGTTCCCCTAAATGATCAACCAGATCATGCAACACTGAGTGAGAATCACCACCAGCATGGGGAGAAATTTTACGCCTTATCTCCGAAGGTAAAAGGATGAGGGGATTTATTAAATCGTTGACATCATCCAGGATGTCATCACTATTATCATCAGTGTCAACGAAATGGCTAATATTAAGGGGGGAAGATGGAAGCCCTGTAAAAAGAAACCTCTGGTGTTGAAGGACCAGTGTTCTGGGAAATGTCTTTGGTTAGCACACTTCGTAATGCTGCATGTTTCTTTCCCTTCTTAGAGGGAACGTCTGGAGGAAAAGAGGACATTTTAGTAATTGAAGCCTCTAAATTCTTTGAAACATCCAACATTGAAACAGATACAGCACGCTGCACAGAGTCCTTAATAAATAACAAAAAATTAACACTAAATCCTTGTGCTGCTTTCTCCTCAGCCATATTAAATTTAATTTATTAAGAAACAGATCAGTGACACCAGTGAAAGGCATAGAAAACTGAATCTGAGTAAAATAAGCAAAAGCATGCATGTATGGGCATAAATGTTGAGTAATTGAAGGGGAGGAGCCTTTAAGGGAAAGGCTGACAGGAACTAGGATGTGGTAAATGGAGGGGTTACCATTCAGAATCTGCCCACAGCACACAGAGCCTCGCAGCGTGTGACCGGGAGGAGAAACCCCTCGCTGCAGCTGGTTAGCGCTGTTGAAGAGGAGCAGTATGAAACAATGCACTTGAGAGAGCACGCAAATAACTGCCTTATGTGGGAGAAGATGTAATGGGCTTCACAGAAACAGGAAATGAACACCAGAAGCCCCGCTCAGCGCAACGGCCGAATGCTAAGCATGCGCAGGGACCTGCAAAGAAAAGAGCCTGTGTGCCAGTAATGCGAGTAATATGAGTGAACTGACAATTCAAACTAAGATAAACAGGTCAGCACACTTAATAAAGTATTAAATACAATGATAACATAGCAGGCATGGTACTTATCTTGGCTGAGAGCAGCAAGAAAAGAGGGTCTGTTGCTCTCACTCAAGATAAATATGGAGGCGTCCGACATCTTACATGTTGTTCTATTATGATGTCATGATGGTAGTTTTACTTCCAGGGTTTTCTGGGTAGCATTGTTTTTTCTCCTCTTGGCTGCGGTTTAACAAATACAAAAAAAGAAAGCACAATATGAGCCTACGGTCTTGTGATAACATTTCAGAGAAGTACCCAAAAGCAAATTATGCAAATTTCACACACCACTAGTCAGAAATCTATTGAATAGTGCCAGGGGTGGATTTTCTAATGGATCCACTTTAACTTTGGAAATTAATAAGAAGCAGGAAAAAATGAGTGCTTTGTGGGCAAGCCCTAGTCAAAAGATTTCAAAAGCTAGTGCATTGCCCACTACCCAGCTATATGTAGGGTTTTCTTTTTTTTTAATCAGTCCCTCCATTGGGATGCTGCATTTCCTTTTTATGACTCAAACTCATACGTCTATTTGAATGCCAGACAAACAAGAACCTGTTGCCATATTGTTCCATATTTAGAGACTTTATTCAAATTACAAACAATCCAAAAACCACATACTGCTCCGAAACATACCAAGTGTCCCAGAATGTCCTCATTTATGATGAAACAACAAATAATGGAAAGCAGACTCTGAAGCTTGCTCTCAAACAGCATGTTTAAGTGATAGCACTGCCCGCCATTCACAAGTGGCACTCAAGCTCTACAATGAATGCCTGAGATATTCACTTTTTTGAGAAAAGGTGTGCCAAGAAAAAGTGAAGCGCCAATCAGTAATCACTGTTTATGGGGGCCTGGACCTAGGTGTAATTTCAAGCCAATCACAATGAAATGCATTCAGATGCACCACACAGGTTCATGCAGGTCAAAGATTTTACCTTAGGACTTGGAAAGGGAAGTGAATATCCTCCTGCACGGCAGAGTTGCAGGCTGTACCAGAGTAAGTCTTCTAGAAACCGGATTGGTGCAGGATGAAGTCCGGCTGAGCTTTTGGTTTTGGCAGGGAAAGGTCTTTTGTCAGCCTGGTCAAGATTTATACGCCTGGACTTAGCTCAGAATCCTCCAGCTGACAAGGTTGTACCTGATGTAGAGTTCCACAAGGCAGTATGCCTTCTCATAAAGTACCAGCTGAAACAGTTCTGCTGCTGTAGAGAAGCTCCTCATGGGAGAAACTGGTTTCATCAGCCCAGTGAAGTCACACTCTGGTGGTATTAGCTCAACTGGTTGGTCTCAGTCTTGCTATCTCTCAATGGGAGCTCAAAGGGAAAATAGGACTGGGTCGCCCTCCACTCAAACATAGACCGACAACAAAAGACCGTATCCAACGGACGTCAACTTGTGTCAGTTACTGAAGAAATAGAACAGTCTATGTGTACTGATACCTATTCCGATCCCCTGCAATTTATGAGGGGACAATTCACTGCACTACGCCCAAGTACACGTTAAAAAAGGCCCATCTTCCTTGACAGATACACAGAACAACAAGTACAAGTTGTCTGACCCATCTAGGTCAATAACAGGGATCCACACCCTCAGTGTTGGACCAAATTCTACTTAGAAAAAATGTATGAGAGACAAGTGACACCTCACGGAAACACCACCAACGGGGTAACTGGTATGTAATTTCCAGACAAGCCACTGTCTCATCATAGGTAGTCACTTGATTGTCAAAGAAAGAAGAAGGAAAGTGTCCAAAACAAACCACCAAAAAACGTGTAACGAACATTGGAAAGCAGAAAACATCTGCTAGTGACAAACACACAACATAAATAAGTGCTTAAAACACAGCATCCAGTTCCCTTAACCAACTTTATTCATAGGGAAATGAGTGTATGCTGTACATATAAAAAGGCTGGTAGCTATTCATGCAAATAATTACCTATTGCCAATGCCAACATGTTTCACTGCCACATCAATTTAGGCAGTTTCATCAGGGATGCACTATGTGCTGCCACTCCACTCTTGGACACTTGTTCTGTGTTAACCGGAGCCAGCCTTGTTGCTCATACCGGCCGCCCAGGGGTTAAAAGGGATGCTGGAGTCTTTAATGTGATCTACAAATATAGATTCATATCTCTAGAACCACATAAGCTAGGAATCTCATTTACCATCCACGTTGTAGAAGTGGATTGTGCGCTCTAGTGTGCCAATTTGCATGCTCGTAGCCCTTCGGGAACATGTAGAACAAATCAGCAAATCATTTAAACATTTTCATTTTGGCAGCAAAGTCTTTAATGTGTTCCACAAATATGAATTCATATCTCTAGAACCACATAAGCTAGGAATCTAATTTAACTTTCAAGTTGTAGAAGAGGATCGTGCGCTCTTGTGTGGCAATTTGCATGCTCTTCGGAAACATGCTGAAAAAAATCGGGGAATCATTTAAACATTTTAATTTTGGCAGCAAAGGGGCCCATTAGGATGTCGGGCAGATCGCCACTGCCATGCGGGCGTTGACGATCCACCCAACATCCTTGATTTGACCGTGTGGTGCCTGTCATGTTGTGCATTGAAAAGCACAACGTGCATTTTTAACATTGTGGCGGACGGTGCTCAGAGCACCGCCCACCACAATGTTAAAAATGCGGGATGCGCCTGCCACTGTTGCAGGCACATCCTAATTTCCCCTACAGGACCCCCGCCCTTATGGCGGGCTGGCCCGTTGTCCAATAGGGTTGCGCGTCATCCTAATGTCCCCCAAAGTCTTTAATGTGTTCCATAAATATAAATTCATATCTCTAGACCCACATAAGCTAGAAATCTAATTTAACTTTCAGTTTGTAAAAGAGGACCGTGCGCTCTAGTGTGCGAATTTGCATGCTCGTAGCTTTTCGGGAACATGCTGCACCAAATCTGGGAAACATTTAAACATTTTCATTTTGGCAGCACAGTCTTTATTGTGCTCCAGAAATATAAATTCATATCTCTAGAACTACATAAGCTAGGAATCAAATTTAACTTTCAGGTTGTAGAAGAGGATTGTGCGCTCTTGTATGCAAATTTGCATGCTCTTCAGAAACATGCTGAAAAAAATTGGGGAATCAATTAAACATTTTAATTTTGGCAGCAAAGGGGCCCATTAGGATGTCGGGCACATCGCCATGCGGGCGGTGGCGATCCACCCGACATCCTTGCCCACCCCCCACCCATTTCCATGGCCATATCATTATGGCGCAGGGACTGTGGCGGATGGAAACACCATCCGTTGCTTTTGCGCCCCGGTTGCCTTACGGCCGTGGCGGAAAATAATTTATATGGTGCCGGTGTCTATCAGACACCGCCAGCCATATTACGATGTACTTTGGGAGATGCCTTTACGTGGTGGCAATGCCACCACGGAAAGGCAGGCGCTCTTTACTTCGGGGGCCCTCTGCGGGCCCCCATGGTGAAGTCGAGGTGGGTGGTGCACATGGGGGGTACCTATGGTACCCCCCTGCATATCAATGAACAAAATGACAGGCACCATGTGGTGCCTGTCATGTTGTACATTGAAAAGGACAACGTGCATTCTTAACATTGTGGCAGGCGGTGCTGAGAGCACTGCCTGCCACAATGTAAAAAATGCGGAATGCGCCTGCCACTGTTGCAGGCTCATCCTAATTCCCCCTACGGGACCCCCGCCCTTTTGGCGGGCGGTCCAGTTGTCCAATAGGGTGGCGCATCATCCTAATGTCCCCAAAAGTCTTTAATGTGTTCCACAAATATAAATTCATATCTCTAGACCCACATAAGCTAGGAATCTAATTTAACGTTCAGGTTGTAGAAGAGGATTATGCGCTCTTGTGTGCCAATGTACATGCTGCTAGCTCTTCGGGAACATGCTCAACAAAATCAGGGAATCATCTAAACGTTTTCATTTTGGCAGCAAAGTCTTTAACATGTTCTACAAATATAAATTCATATCTCTAGAACCACATAAGCTAAGAATCTAATTTAACTTTCAGATTGTAGAAGAGGATTGTGCACACTTGTGTGCCAATGTGCATGCTGCTAGCTCTTCGGAAACATGCTGAAATAAATCAGGAAATCATTGAAACATTTTCATTTTGGCAGCAAAGTCTTTAATGTGTTCCACAAATATAAATTCATATCTCTAGAACCACATAAGCTAGGAATCTAATTTAACTTTCAGTTTGTAGAAGAGGAATATGCACTCTTGGGTGACAATTTGCATGCTCCTAGCCCTTCAAGAATTTGCTGAAATAAATCAGGAAATCATTTAAACATTTTCATTTTGGCAGCAAAGTCTTTAATGTGTTCTACAAATATAAATTCATATCTCTAGAACTACATAAGCTAGGAATCTAATTTAACTTTCAGGTTGTAGAAGAGGATTGTGCGCTCTTGTATGGAAATTTGCATGCTCTTCAGAAACATGCTGAAAAAAATTGGGGAATCATTTAAACATTTTAATTTTGGCAGCAAAGGGGCCCATTAGGATGTCGGGTAGATCGCCATTGCCATGCGGGCGGTGGCGATCCACCCGACATCCTTGCCCACCCCCCACCCATTTCCCTGGCCATATTACTATGGCACGGGGACTGCGGTGGATGGAAACACCATCCACTGCTTTTCCGCCCCGGTTGCCTTGCGGCCATGGCGGAAAATAATTTATATGGTGCCGGTGTCTATCAGACACCGGCAGCCATATTACGATGTACTTTGGGAGATGCCTTTACGTGGTGGCAATGCCACCACTGAAAGGCAGGCGCTCTTTACTTTGGGGGCCCTCTGCGGGCCCCCATGGTGAAGTTGAGGTGGGGAGTTCACATGGGGGGTACCTATGGTACCTCCCTGCATATCAATGAACAACATGACAGGCACCGTGTGGTGCCTGTCATGTTGTGCATTGAAAAGCACAACGTGCATTCTTAACATTGTGGCAGGCGGTGCTGAGAGCACCGCCCGCCACAATGTTAAAAATGCGGGATGCGCCTGCCACTGTTGCAGGCCATTCCAATTCCCCCTATGGGACCCCCGCCCTTTTGGCGGGCGGTCCAGTTGTCCAATAGGGTGGCGCATCATCCTAATGTCCCCAAAAGTCTTTAATGTGTTCAACAAATATAAATTCATATCTCTAGACCCACATAAGCTAGGAATCTAATTTAATGTGCAGGTTGTAGAAGAGGATTGTGCGCTCTCGTGTGCCAATGTGCATGCTGCTAGCTCTTCGAGAACATGCTCAACAAAATCGGGGAATCATTTAAACATTTTCATTTTGGCAGCAAAGTCTTTAACGTGTTCTACAAATATAAATTCATATCTCTAGAACCACATAAGCTAAGAATCTAATTTAACTTTCAGGTTGTAGAAGACAATTGTGCACACTTGTGTGCCAATGTGCATGCTGCTAGCTCTTCGGGAACATGCTGAAATAAATCAGGAAATCATTTAAACATTTTCATTTTGGCAGCAACGTCTTTAATGTGTTCTACAAATATAAATTCATATCTCTAGAACCACATAAGCTAGGAATCTAATTCAACTTTCAGTTTGTAGAAGAGGAATATGCACTCTTGGGTGACAATTTGCATGCTCCTCACCCTTCAAGAATGTGCTGAAATGAATCAGGAAATCAATTAAACATTTTCATTTTGGCAGCAAAGTCTTTAATGTGTTCTACAAATATAAAATCATATCTCTAGAACCACATAAGCTAGGAATCTTATTTAACATCCAGGTTGAAGAAGTGGATCGTGCGCTCTAGTGTGCCAATTGGTATGCTTGTAGCCCTTCGGGAACATGATGAACAAATTAGCAAATCATTTAAACATTTTCATTTTGGCAGCAAAGTCTTTAATGTGTTCCACAAATATAAATTCATATCTCTAGAACCACATGAGCTAGGAATCTAATTTAAATTTCAGGTTGTAGAAGAGGATTGTGCGCTCTTGTGTGGCAATTTGCATGCTCTTCGGAAGCATGCTGAAAAAAACTTGGGAATCATTTAAACATTTTAATTTTGTCAGCAAAGGGGCCAATTAGGATGTCGGGCAGATCGCCACTGCCATGGAGGCGGTGGCGATCCACCTGACATCCTTGCCCGCCCCCACCCCTTTCCCCGGCCATATTATTATGGCAGGGGGACTGCGGCAGATGGAAACACCGTTCGGCGCTTTTCCGCCCCGGTTGCCTTGCGGCCGAGGCGGAAAAGAATTTATATGGTGCCGGTGTCTATCAGATACCGCCAGCCATATTACAATGTGCTTTGGGAGATGCCTTTCCGTGGTGGCAATTCTGCCACGGAAAGGCAGGCAGTCTTTACTTTGGAGAACCCCTGCGGGACCCCATGTTGAAGTCGAGGTGGGGGGTGCACATGGGGGTACCGATGGTACCCCCCTGCACTTCAATGAACAACATGACAGGCACCATGTGGTGCCTGTCATGTTGTGCATTGAAAAGCACAACGTGCATTTTTAACATTGTGGCGGGGTGTGCTGAGAGCACCGCGCGCTACAATTTAAAAATGTGGGATGCACCTGCCACTGTTGCGGGCACATCCTAATTCCCCCTACAGGACCCCTGCCCTTATGGCGGGCGGTCCCGTTGTCCAATAGTGTGGCGCGTCATCCTAATGTCCCCCAAAGTCTTTAATGTGTTCCACAAATTTAAATTCATATCTCTAGACCCACATAAGCTAGGAATCTAATTTAACATCCAGGTTGTAAAAGAGGACTGTGTGCTCTTGTGTGCCAATGTGCATGCTGCTAGCTCTTCGGGAACATGCTCAACAAAATCAGGGAATCATCTAAACGTTTTCATTTTGGCAGCAAAGTCTTTAACATGTTCTACAAATATAAATTCATATCTCTAGAACCGCATACGCTAGGAATCTCATTTAATTTTCAGGTTCTAGAAGAGGAAGGTGTTCTCTTGTGTGCCAATGTGCATGCTCTTAGCTCTTTGGCAACATGCTCAACAAAATCGGGGAATTGTTTAACCATTTTCATTTTGGCTGCAAAGTCTTTAATGTGTTCCACAAATATAAATTCATATCTCTAGAACCACATAAGCTAAGAATCTGATTTAACTTTCAGGTTGTAGAAGAGGACTGTGCACACTTGTGTGTTAATGTGCATGCTGCTAGCTCTTCGGGAACATGCTGAAATAAATCAGGAAATCATTTAAACATTTTCATTTTGGCAGCAAAGTCTTTAATGTGTTCCACAAATATAAATTCATATCTCTAGAACCACATAAGCTAGGAATCTAATTTAACTTTCAGTTTGTAGAAGAGGAATATGCGCTCTTGGATGACAATTTGCATGCTCCTAGACTTTCAAGAAGATGCTGAAATAAATCAGGAAATCATTTAAACATTTTCATTTTGGCAGCAAAGTCTTTAATGTGTTCCACAAATATAAATTCATATCTTTAGAACAACATAAGCTAGGAATCTAATTTAATTTCCAGGTTGTAGGAGAGGATTATGCACTCCTGTGTGCCAATGTGCATGATCCTATCTCTTTGGCAACATGCTCAACAAAATCGGGGAATCATTTAACCCTTTTCATTTTGGCTGCAAAGTCTTTAATGTGTTCTACAAATATAAATTAATATCTCAAGAAACGCATAAACTAGGAATCCAATTTAATTTTCAGGTTCTAGAAGAGGACAGTGCGCTCTTGTGTGCCAATGTACATGCTCCTAGCTCTTTGGCAACATACTCAACAAAATCGGGAAATCATTTAAACATTTTAATTTTGGCAGCAAAGTCTTTAATGTGTTCTAGAAATATAAATTCATATCTCTAGAACCACATAAGCTAGGAATCCCATTGAACATCCAGGTTGTAGAAGTGGATCGTGCTCTCTAGTGTGCTAATTTGCATGCTCGTAGCACTTCGGGAACATGCTGAACAAATTAGCAAATAATTTAAACATTTTAATTTTGGCAGCAAAGTCTTTAATGTGTTCCACAAATATAAATTTATATCTCTAGAACCCCTTAAGCTAGGAATCTAATTTAACTTTCAAGTTGTAGAAGAGGATCGTGCGCTCTTATGTGGCAATTTGCATGCTCTTCAGAAACATGCTGAAAAAAATTGGGGAATCATTTACACATTTTAATTTTGTCAGCAAAGGGGCCCATTAGGATGTCGGGCAGATCACCATTGCCATGCGGGCGGTGGCAATCCACCCGACATCCTTGCCCGCCCCCCACCCATTTCCCCAGCCATAGTACTATGGCGGGGGGACTGCGGTGGACGGGGGACTGCCATGCGGGCGGTGGCGTTCCACCTCACATCCTTGACCTCCCCCTACCCATTTCCCCAGCCATATTACTATGGCGGAGGGAATGCGGTGGACGTAAACACCGTCCGCCGCTTTTCCGCCCTCGTTGCCTTGCGGCCAAGGTGGAAAAGAATTTATATGGTGCTGGTGTCTAACAGACACCGCAAGCCATATTACGATGTGCTTTGGGAAATGCCTTTCCGTGGTGGCAATGCCGCCACGGAAAGGCAGGCGGTCTTTACTTTGGAGGCCCCCTGCGGGCCCCCATTGTGAAATAGAGGTGAAGGTGCACATGGGGGGTACCGATGGTACCCCCCTGCATTTCAATGAGCAACATGACGCACCATGTGGTGCCTGTCATGTTGTGCATTGAAAAGCAGAACGTGCATTTTTAACATTGTGGCGGGCGGTGCCGAGAGCACCGCCTGCCACAATGTTAAAAATGCGGGATGCGCCTACCACTGTTACGGGCACATCCTAATTCCCCCTATGGGACCCCGCCCTTATGGCGGGCAGTCCCGTTGTCCAATGGGGTGGCGCGTCATCCTAATGTCCCCCAAAGTCTTTAATGTGTTCAACAAATTTAAATTCATATCTCTAGACCCACATAAGCTAGGAATCTAATTTAACTTTCAGGTTGTAGAAGAGGATTGTGCTCTCTTGTGTGCCAATGTGCATGCTGCTAGCTCTTCGGGAACATGCTCAACAAAATCAGGGAATCATCCAAACGTTTTCCTTTTTTCAGCAAAGTCTTTAACATGTTCTACAATTATAAATTCATATCTCTAGAACTGCATAAGCTAGGAATCCTATTTAATTTGCAGGTTCTAGAAGAGGACGGTGCGCTCTTGTGTGCCAATGTGCATGCTCCTAGCTCTTTGGCAACATGCTAAACAAAATCGGGGAATCATTTAACCATTTTCATTTTGGCTGCAAAGTCTTTAATGTGTTCCACAAATATAAATTCATATCTCTAAAACCACATAAGCTAAGAATCTAATTTAACTTTCAGGTTGTAGAAGTCTATTGTGCGCACTTGTGTGCCAATGTGCTTGCTGCTAGCTCTTCGGGAACATGCCTAAATAAATCAGGAAATCATTTAGACATTTTCATTTTGGCAGCAAAGTCTTTAATGTGTTCCACAAAAATAAATTCATATCTCTAGAACCACATAAGCTAGGAATCTAATTTAACTGTCGGTTTGCAGAAGAGGGATATGCGCTCTTGGGGTGACAATTTGCATGCTCCTAGACCTTCAAGAAGATGCTGAAATAAATCCGGAAATCATTTAAACATTTTTATTTTGGCAGCAAAGTCTTTAATGTGTTCTACAAATATAAATTCATATCTCTAGAACCACATAAGCTAGGAGTCTCATTTAACATCCAGGTTGTAGAAGTCGATCGTGCGCTCTCGTGTGTCAAGGTGCTTGCTCCTAGCACTTCGGGAACATGCTGAACAAATTAGCAAATAATTTAAACATTTTCATTTTGGCTGCAAAGTCTTTAATGTGTTCCACAAATATAAATTCATATCTCTAGAACCACATAAGCTAAGAATCTAATGTAACTTTCAGGTTGTAGAAGTGGACAGTGTGCACTTGTGTGCTAATTTGCATGCTGCTAACTCTTCGTGAACATGCTGAAATAAATCAGGGAATCATTTAACCATTTTCATTTTGGCAGCAAAGTCATTAATGTGTTCTACAAATTTAAATTCATATCTCTAGAACCACATAAGCTAGGAATCTAATTTAACTTTCAGGTTGTAGAAGAGGATTGTGCCCTCATGTGCGTCAATGTGCATGCTGCTAGCTCTTCGGTAACATGCTGAAATGAATCAGGAAATAATTTAAACATTTTCATTTTGGCAGCAAAGTCTTTAATGTGTTCCACAAATATAAATTCATATCTCTTGAACCACATAAGCTAGGAATCTCATTTAATATCCACATTGTAGAACTGGATCGTGCGCTCTAGGGTGACAATTTACATGCTCCTAGCCCTTCAGGAATTTGCTGAAATAAATCAGGAAATCATTTAAACATTTTAATTTTGGCTGCAAAGTCTTTAATGAGTTCCACAAATATAAATTAATATCTCTAGAACCACATAAGCTAGGAATCTAATTTAACTTGCAGGTTGTAGAAGAGGATCGTGCGCTCTTGTGTGGCAATTTGCATGCTCTTCGGAAACATGCTGAAAAAAATTGGGGAATCATTTAAACATTTTAATTTTGTCAGTAAAGGGGCCCATTAGGGTGTCGGGCAAATCGCCACTGCCATGCGGGCGGTGGCGATCCACGCGACATCCTTGCCCGCCCCCCACCCATTTCCCCAACCATATTACTATGGCCGGGGGACTGCGGCGGACGGACACACCATCCGCCGTTTTTTCGCCCCTGTTGCCTTGCGGCCGATGCAGAAAAGAATTTATAGGGTGCCGGTGTCTATCAGACACCGCAAGCCATATTACGATGTGCTTTGGGAGATGCCTTTCCGTGGTGGCAATGCCGCCACGGAAAGGCAGGCGGTCTTTACTTTGGAGGCCCCCTGCGGACCCCCATGGTGAATTCAAAGTGGGGGGTGCACATGGGGGGTACCTATGGTACCCCCCTGCATTTCAATGAACAACATGACAGGCACTGTGTGGTGCCTGTCAAGTTGTGCATTGAAAAGCACAACGTGCATTTTTAACATTGTGGCCGGCGGTGCTGAGAGCACCCCCTCCACAATGTTAAAAATGCGGGATGCGCCTGCCACTGTTGCGGGAACATCCTAATACCCCCTACGGAACCCCCGCCCCTATGGCGGGCGGTCCCGTTGTCCAATATGGTGACGTGTCATCGTAATGTCCCCCAAAGTTTTTAATGTGTTCCACAAATATAAATTCATATCGCTAGACCCACATAAGCTAGGAATCTAATTTAACTTTCAGGTTGTAGAAGAGGATTGTGTGCTCTTGTGTGCCAATGTGCATGCTCCTACTCTTTGGAAACATGCTCAACAAAATTGGGGAATCATTTAACCATTTTAATTTTGGCTGCAAAGTCTTTAATGTGTTCCACGAATATATAAATTAATGTCTCTAGAACCACATAAGCTCGGAATCTAATACAACTTTCAGGTTGTAGAGGAGGATTGTACGCTCTTGTGTGCCAATGTGCATGCTGCTAGCTCTTTGGGAACATGCTGAAATAAATCAGAAAACCATTTAAACATTTTCATTTTGGCAGCAAAGTCTTTAATGTGTTCCACAAATATAAATTCATATCTCTAGAACCACATAAGCTAGGAATCTAATTTAACTTTCAGGTTGTAGAAGAGGATCGTATGCTCTTGTGTGGCAATTTGCATGCTCTTCGGAAACATGCTGAAAAAAATTGGGGAATCATTTAAACATTTTAATTCTGTCAGTAAAGGGGCCCATTAGGATGTTGGGCAGATCGCCACTGCCATGCGGGCGGTGGCGATCCACCCGACATCCTTGCCCGCCCCCCACCCATTTCCCCGGCCATAATATTATGGTGGGGGGACTGCGGCGGACGAAAACACAATCTGCCGCTTTTCCGCCCCTGTTGCCTTGCGGCTGAGGCGGAAAAGAATTTATATGGTGCCGGTGTCTATCAGACACCGCCAGCAATATAACAATGTGCTTTGGGAGATGCCTTTCCGTGGTGGCAATGCGGCCACGGAGAGGCAGGCGGTCTTTACTTTGGAGGCCCCCTGCGGACCCCCATGGTGAAGTCGAGGTGGGGGGTGCACATGGGGGTACCTATGGTACCCCCCTGCATTTCAATGAACAACATGACAGGCACCATGTGGTGCCTGTCATGTTGTGCATTGAAAAGCACAACATGCATTTTTAACATTGTGGCGGGCGGTGCTGAGGGCACCCCCGTCACAATGTTAAAAATGCGGGATGCACCTGCCACTGTTGCGGGAACATCCTAATTCCCCCTATGGGACCCTCGCCCTTATGGCGGGCGGTCCCGTTGTCCAATAGTGTGGCGCGTCATCGTAATGTCCCCCAAAGTCTTTAATGTGTTCCACAAATATAAATTCATATGGCTAGACCCACATAAGCTAGGAATCTAATTTAACTTTCAAGTTGTAGAAGAGGATTGTGCGCTCTCATGTGCTAATGTGCATGCTGCTAGCTCTTTGGGAACATTTTGAAATAAATCGGGAAATCATTTAAACATTTTCATTTTGGCAGCAAAGTCTTTAATGTGTTCTATAAATATAAATTCATATCTCTAGAACCACATAAGCTAGGAATCTCAGTTAACAACCAGGTTGTAGAAGAGGATTGTGCGCTCTAGTGTGCCAATTTGCATGCTCGTAGCACTTCGGGAACATGCTGAACAAATCAGTAAATCATTTAAACATTTTCATTTTGGCAGCTTAGGGGCCGATTATGATGGCGGACGGACCTGAGTCCGTCCGCCACCATAGAGTAGGAGGGACCGTCAGCAGGGGCAGTGGTTGTCTCTCCATGCAGATTAGGATGTGACCGCCAGTGTGGAGGTCACATCTCTATTTTTAACATTGCCGCGGGTGGAGCTTCAAGCTGCACCCGCTGCAATGTTAAAAATGCATTCATGGCATTTGCGTGCACAAAGCGGCAGGCACCCCCCCATGTGCACCCCCCACCCCTCCTTCACCCAGGGGGCCCGCAACGGGCCCCGAAGTGAAAATCCGTATGCTTTTTCACGGCGGAAAAGCCGCCGTGGAAAAGCATAACTTTTACTCCACCATAATATGGCTGGCGGTGTCTGATAGACTCAGCCAGCCATGTTAATGCTTTTCCGCCGCGGTCGGAAAGCGACCGCGGCGAAAAAGCGGCAGACAGATTCAAAGACCAGCCATCCTAATTTGGGGGTGGGTCTTGTAAGCATCGACGGCGGTTGTTCCGTATCCTCTGGGCCGGCGGTGGCTTCCGCCGGCCCGGAGGATGCGGGAAATCTGCGATCCTAATGACCCCCAAGGTCTTTAATGTGTTCAACAAATATAAATTCATATCTCTAGAACCACATAAGCTAGGAATCTAATTTAACTTGCAGGTTGTAGAAGAGGATTGTGCGCGCTTGTGTGGCAATTTGCATGCTCTTCGGAAACATGCTGAAAAAAATTGGGGAATCATTTAACCATTTTAATTTTGTCAGTAAAGGGGCCCATTAGGATGTCGGGCAAATCGCCACTGCCATGCGGGCGGTGGCGATCCACCCGACATCCTTGCCGTCCCCCCACCCTTTTCCCCGGCCATAATATTATGGTGGGGGACTGCGGCGGACGGAAACACCATCCGCTGCTTTTCCGCCCCTGTTGCCTTGCGGCCGAGGCGGGAAATAATTTATATGGTGCCAGCCATATTACGATGTGCTTTGGGAGATGCCTTTCCGTGGTGGCAATGCGGCCACAGAAAGGCAGGAGGTCTGTACTTTGGAGGCCCCCTGCAGACCCACATGGTGAAGTCGAGGTGGTGGGTGCACATGGGGGGTACCTATGGTACCCCCCTGCATTTCAATGAACAACATGACAGGCACCGTGTTGTGCCTGTCATTGTTGTGCACTGAAAAGCACAAAGTGCATTTTTAACATTGTGGCGGGTGGTGCTGAGAGCACCCCCGTCACAATGTTAAAAATTTGGGCTGCGCCTGCCACTGTTGCGGGACCATCCTAATTCCCCCTACGGGAACCCCACCCTTATGGCGGGCGGTCCCGTTGTCCAATAGGGTGGCGCGTCATCGTAATGTCCCCCAAAGTCTTTAATGTGTTCCACAAATATAAATTCATATGGCTAGACCCACATAAGCTAGGAATCTAATTTAACATTCAGGTTGTAGAAGAGGATTGTACGCTCTTGTGTCGCAATTTTCATGCTAGTAGCTCTTCAGGAACATGCTGACAAAAATCAGGGAATCATTTGGACATTTTCATTTTGGCAGCAAAGTCTTTAATGTGTTCCACAAATATAAATTCATATCTTTAAAACCACATAAGCTAGAAATCTAATTTAACTTTCAGGTTGTAGAAAAGGATTGTGCGCTCTTGTGTGCCAATGTGCATGCTGTTAGCTCTTCGGGAACATGCTCAACAAAATCGGGGAATCATTTAAACATTTTCATATTGGTAGCAAAGTCTTTAACATGTTCTACAAATATAAATTCATATCTCTAGAACCGCATAAGCTAGGAATCCCATTTAATATTCAGGTTCTAGAAGAGGATTGTGTGCTCTTGTGTGCCAATGTGCATGCTCCTAGCTCCTTGGCAACATGCTCAACAAAATCGGGGAATCATTTACCCATTTTATTTTGGCTGCAAAGTCTTTAATGTGTTCCACAAATATAGATTAATATCTCTAAAACCACATAAGCTAGGAATCTAATTCAACTTTCAGGTTGTAGAGGAGGATTGCGCGCTCTTGTGTGCCAATGTGCATGCTGCTAGCTCTTTGGAAACATGCTGAAATAGATCAGAAAATCATTTAAACATTTTCATTTTGGCAGCAAAGTCTTTAATGTGTTCCACAAATATACATTAATATCTTTAGAACCACATAAGCTAGGAATCTAATTTAACTTTCAGGTTGTAGAAGAGGATCGTGCGCTCTTGTGTGGCAATTTGCATGCTCTTCGGAAACATGCTGAAAAGAATCAGGGAATCATTTAAACATTTTAATTTTGTCAGTAAAGGGGCCAATTAGGATGTCGGGCAGATCGCCACTGCCATGCAGGCAGTGGCGATCCACCCGACATCCTTGCCCGCCCGCACCCATTTCCCCGGCCATATTACTATAGCGGGGATACTGCGGCGGACGGAAACACCATCCGCCGCTTTTCCTCCCCGGTTGCCTTGCGGCTGATGTGGAAAAGAATTTACATGGTGCCGGTGTCTATCAGACACCGCCAGCCATATTACGATAAGCTTTGGGAGATGCCTTTCCGTGGTAGCAATGCCGCCACGGAAAGGCAGGCGGTCTTTACTTTGGAGGCCCCCTGCGGACCCCCATGGTGAAGTCGAAGTGGGGGGTGCACATGGGGGGTACCTATGGTACCCCCTGCATTTCAGTGAACAACATGACAGGCACTGTGTGGTGCCTGTGAAGTTGTGAATTGAAAAGCACAACGTACATTTTTAAAATTGTGGCGGGCGGTGCTGAGAGCACCCCCTCCACAATGTTAAAAATGCGGGATGCGCCTGCCACTGTTGCGGGAACATCCTAATTCCCCCTACGGAACCCCCATCCTTATGGCGGGCGGTCCCGTTCTCCAATAGGGTGGCGCGTCATCGTAATGTCCCCCAAAGTCTTTAATGTGTTCCACAAATATAAATTCATATCGCTAGACCCACATAAGCTAGGAATCTAATGTAACTTTCAGGTTATAGAAGAGGATTGTGCGCTCTAGTGTGCCAATGTGCATGCTCCTAGCTCTTTGGCAACATGCTCAACAAAATCGGGGAATCATTTAACCATTTTAATTTTGGCTGCAAAGTCTTTAATGTGTTTCACAAATATAAATTATTATCTCTAGAACCACATGAGCTAGGAATCGAATTCAACTTTCAGGTTCTAGAGGAGGATTGTGCGCTCTCGTGTGCAAATGTGCATGCTGCTAGCTCTTTGGGAACATGCTGAAATAAATCAGGAAATCATTTAAACATTTTCATTTTGGCAGCAAAGTCTTTAATGTGTTCCACAAATATAAATTCATATCTCTAGAACCACATATGCTAGGAATCTAATTTAACTTTTAGGTTGTAGAAGAGGATCGTGCACTCTTGCGTGGCAATTTGCATGCTCTTCGGAAACATGCTGAAAAAAATCAGGGAATCATTTTAACATTGAAATTTTGTCAAAAAGGGGCCCATTAGGATGTCGGGCAGATCACCACTGCCATGCGGGCAGTGGCGATCCACCCGACATCCTTTCCCGCCCCACACCCATTTCCCCGGCCATAATATTATGGTGGGGGGACTGCGGCAGACAGAAACACCATCCGCTGCTTTTCCGCCCCTGTTGCCTTGCGGCCGAGGCGGAAAATAATTTATATGGTGCCGGTGTCTATCAGACACCGCCAACCATATTACGATGTGCTTTGGGAGATGCCTTTCCGTGGTGGCAATGCGGCCACGGAAAGGCAGGCGGTCTTTACTTTGGAGGCCCCCTGCGGACCCCCATGGTGAAGTCGAGGTGGGGGTGCACATGGGTGGTACCTATGATACCCACCCTGCATTTCAATGAACAACATGACAGGCACTGTGTGGTGCCTGTCATGTTGTACATTGAAAAGCACAACGTGCATTTTTAACATTGTGGCGGGCGGTGCTGAGAGCACCCCGCCACAATGTTAAAAATGCGGGATGCGCCTGCCACTGTTGCGGGCACATTCTAATTCCCCCTACGGGACCCCCGCCCTTATGGCGGTTAGTCCCGTTGTCCAATAGGGTGGCGCCTCATCCTAATGTACCCCAAAGTCTTTAATGTGTTCCAAAAATATTAATTCATATCGCTAGACTTACATAAGCTAGGAATCTAATTTAACTTTCAGGTTATAGAAGAGGATTGTGCGCTCTTGTGTGCCAATTTGCATGCTCGTAGCTTTTCAGGAACATGCTGACAAAAACTAGCGAAACATTTAACCATTTTCATTTTGGCAGCAAAGTCTTTCATGTGTTCCACAAATATAAATTCATAGCTCTAGAACCACATACGCTCGGAATCTAATTCAACTTACAGGTTGTAGAGGAGGATTGAGTGCTCTTGTGTGCTAATGTGCATGCTGCTAGCTCTTTGAGAACATGCTGAAATAAATCAGGAAATCATTCAAACATTTTCATTTTAGCAGCAAAGTCTTAAATGTGTTCCACAAATATAAATTCATATCTCTAGAACCACATAGGCTAGGAATCTAATTTAATTTTCAGTTTGTAGAAGAGGAATGTGCGTTTTTGAGTCACAATTTGCATGCTCCTAGCCCTTCAGGAATTTTCTGAAATAAAACAGGAAATCATTTAAACATTTTCATTTTGGCAGCAAAGTATTTAGGGGCCGATTAGGATGGCGGACGGAAACGTGCTCCGTCCGCCGTGGAAGGTGTCAAGATACTCCGGACCTGGCCGCGGAAAAACCGCATTAGCGATTAGGATCAAATGTGACCGAAACGCCGACCGCGGCGGACGGAGCACAACAATCCCCGTCCGCGGCGGTCGAAGTACAGCTGATTCCGCGGCATGCGGACGGAACCCACAAAACACCGACCGCCGCGTACGCACATGACCAGGAGAACAACAACCTCCCCCGCGATACCTGCGTACATTCTGTGTCCGCAATTAGGATAACTCCGCAAGTACCCCGGTAGTCACCGCGATCCACGTCCGCGGCGGTAGCAATGCAATGAGAAACGGGGCACCACAGCGGAAGTCCAACATCCCTACAGTCATTCAAATGGCATACATACCGACAGAATCCATCACCAAACACAGCAAAATGGACGACAACCCACCTGACACAACTAAACCAAACACAAGACACAATTACCCACCCCCAAAAACTGCATAGACCACACCTGACAACACACCCGCCTATCACCTGACTGCCAATCAACATTCACACAGGGCCAACACACAGACTATAAATTGACTCCCACCCACTCCCGAAATCCTCTGCATCCCAGCATAGCTGACAGCAGGAGACAATACTTGACTTGACAAACAGCAAAATATTTGATTCAGACACATAACCCACACCCAAACACACCCTGCACACAAACACCCACCACACCACACCCAAAGACACCCTGCACACAAACACCCACCACACCACACCCAAACAGCACACACCAGCACCTCCGCACTCCACACAAACACACCCCCCGAGCACCATGGCACCCAAAAAAAATCCTAAATTCTCCGACACCGAGCTCAAGGTAATGGTGGAAGAGATCCTTCGTGTGGAACCCCACATCTTCGGGTCCCTCGTGCAGCAGACGAGCATAGCTCGGAAGAACAGCCTGTGGGACCGCATCGTGACCAGGGTCAATGCCTCCGGGAGCGTTCCGCGAACCAAGGCAGACATCCAGAGGCGGTGGCACGACCTGAAGACCCGGGTGAAGTCTATAAGAGCCAAGAACTACGTCCGGGCCAACCATACCGGCGGTGGAACCCCCCCGGAGCCCCTACCATACACCGAGTGGGAGGAGAGGGTGCTGACCATCCTGCACCCTGACACCCTCGATGGACTTCCTGATGGAGAAGAGGCTGGTAAGTACCAACCAACCACCACATACACAACAACACGGTGTGGGCCACACAACTCTGAAGACACATCCCACATACCCCAGCCTTGCATGCAGTCCACATACTCACCAACCTCTAAAGCACTCCTACAGGCCCCCATGTCCATAGAGAGGGTGGTGGTGGTGGGTGGGGTGTGTGAGGGGTCACTAGTCCTACTTCCAACAGGCCCCCATGTCCATATAGAGGGAGGTGGTGGTGGGTGGGGTGTGTGAGGGGTCACTAGTCCTACTTCCAACAGGCCCCCATGTCCATAGAGAGGGAGGTGGTGGTGGGTGGGGTGTGTGAGGGGTCACTAGTCCTACTTCCAACAGGCCCCCATGTCCATAGAGAGGGAGGTGGTGGTGGGTGGGGTGTGTGAGGGGTCACTAGTCCTACTTCCAACAGGCCCCCATGTCCATAGAGAGGGTGGTGGTGGTGGGTGGGGTGTGTGAGGGGTCACTAGTCCTACTTCCAACAGGCCCCCATGTCCATAGAGAGGGAGGTGGTGGTGGGTGGGGTGTGTGAGGGGTCACTAGTCCTACTTCCAACAGGCCCCCATGTCCATAGAGAGGGAGGTGGTGGTGGGTGGGGTGTGTGAGGGGTCACTAGTCCTACTTCCAACAGGCCCCCATGTCCATAGAGAGGAAGGTGGTGGTGGGTGGGGTGTGTGAGGGGTCGGAACTACAACTTCCAACAGGCCCCCATGTCCATAGAGAGGGAGGTGGTGGTGGGTGGGGTGTGTGAGGGGTCACTAGTCCTACTTCCAACAGGCCCCCATGTCCATAGAGAGGGAGGTGGTGGTGGGTGGGGTGTGTGAGGGGTCACTAGTCCTACTTCCAACAGGCCCCCATGTCCATAGAGAGGGAGGTGGTGGTGGGTGGGGTGTGTGAGGAGTCACTAGTCCTACTTCCAACAGGCCCCCATGTCCATAGAGAGGGAGGTGGTGGTGGGTGGGGTGTGTGAGGGGTCACTAGTCCTACTTCCAACAGGCCCCCATGTCCATAGAGAGGGAGGTGGTGGTGGGTGGGGTGTGTGAGGGGTCACTAGTCCTACTTCCAACAGGCCCCCATGTCCATAGAGAGGGTGGTGGTGGTGGGTGGGGTGTGTGAGGGGTCGCAACTACAACTTCCAACAGGCCCCCATGTCCATAGAGAGGGAGGTGGTGGTGGGTGGGGTGTGTGAGGGGTCACTAGTCCTACTTCCAACAGGCCCCCATGTCCATAGAGAGGGAGGTGGTGGTGGGTGGGGTGTGTGAGGGGTCGGAACTACAACTTCCAACAGGCCCCCATGTCCATAGAGAGGGAGGTGGTGGTGTGTGGGGTGTGTGAGGGGTCACTAGTCCTACTTCCAACAGGCCCCCATGTCCATAGAGAGGGTGGTGGTGGTGGGTGGGGTGTGTGAGGGGTCGGAACTACAACTTCCAACAGGCCCCCATGTCCATAGAGAGGGAGGTGGTGGTGGGTGGGGTGTGTGAGGGGTCACTAGTCCTACTTCCAACAGGCCCCCATGTCCATAGAGAGGGTGGTGGTGGTGGGTGGGGTGTGTGAGGGGCCACTAGTCCTACTTCCAACAGGCCCCCATGTCCATAGAGAGGGAGGTGGTGGTGGGTGGGGTGTGTGAGGGGTCACTAGTCCTACTTCCAACAGGCCCCCATGTCCATAGAGAGGGAGGTGGTGGTGGGTGGGGTGTGTGAGGGGTCACTAGTCCTACTTCCAACAGGCCCCCATGTCCATAGAGAGGGAGGTGGTGGTGGGTGGGGTGTGTGAGGGGTCGGAACTACAACTTCCAACAGGCCCCCATGTCCATAGAGAGGGAGATGGTGGTGGGTGGGGTGTGTGAGGGGTCACTAGTCCTACTTCCAACAGGCCCCCATGTCCATAGAGAGGGAGGTGGTGGTGGGTGGGGTGTGTGAGGGGTCACTAGTCCTACTTCCAACAGGCCCCCATGTCCATAGAGAGGGAGGTGGTGGTGGGTGGGGTGTGTGAGGGGTCACTAGTCCTACTTCCAACAGGCCCCCATGTCCATAGAGAGGGAGGTGGTGGTGGGTGGGGTGTGTGAGGGGTCACTAGTCCTACTTCCAACAGGCCCCCATGTCCATAGAGAGGGAGGTGGTGGTGGGTGGGGTGTGTGAGGGGTCACTAGTCCTACTTCCAACAGGCCCCCATGTCCATAGAGAGGGTGGTGGTGGTGGGTGGGGTGTGTGAGGGGTCGCAACTACAACTTCCAACAGGCCCCCATGTCCATAGAGAGGGAGGTGGTGGTGGGTGGGGTGTGTGAGGGGTCACTAGTCCTACTTCCAACAGGCCCCCATGTCCATAGAGAGGGAGGTGGTGGTGGGTGGGGTGTGTGAGGGGTCGGAACTACAACTTCCAACAGGCCCCCATGTCCATAGAGAGGGAGGTGGTGGTGGGTGGGGTGTGTGAGGGGTCACTAGTCCTACTTCCAACAGGCCCCCATGTCCATAGAGAGGGTGGTGGTGGTGGGTGGGGTGTGTGAGGGGTCACTAGTCCTACTTCCAACAGGCCCCCATGTCCATAGAGAGGGAGGTGGTGGTGGGTGGGGTGTGTGAGGGGTCACTAGTCCTACTTCCAACAGGCCCCCATGTCCATAGAGAGGGAGGTGGTGGTGGGTGGGGTGTGTGAGGGGTCACTAGTCCTACTTCCAACAGGCCCCCATGTCCATAGAGAGGGAGGTGGTGGTGGGTGGGGTGTGTGAGGGGTCACTAGTCCTACTTCCAACAGGCCCCCATGTCCATAGAGAGGGAGGTGGTGGTGGGTGGGGTGTGTGAGGGGTCACTAGTCCTACTTCCAACAGGCCCCCATGTCCATAGAGAGGGAGGTGGTGGTGGGTGGGGTGTGTGAGGGGTCACTAGTCCTACTTCCAACAGGCCCCCATGTCCATAGAGAGGGTGGTGGTGGTGGGTGGGGTGTGTGAGGGGTCGCAACTACAACTTCCAACAGGCCCCCATGTCCATAGAGAGGGAGGTGGTGGTGTGTGGGGTGTGTGAGGGGTCACTAGTCCTACTTCCAACAGGCCCCCATGTCCATAGAGAGGGAGGTGGTGGTGGGTGGGGTGTGTGAGGGGTCGGAACTACAACTTCCAACAGGCCCCCATGTCCATAGAGAGGGAGGTGGTGGTGGGTGGGGTGTGTGAGGGGTCACTAGTCCTACTTCCAACAGGCCCCCATGTCCATAGAGAGGGTGGTGGTGGTGGGTGGGGTGTGTGAGGGGTCGGAACTACAACTTCCAACAGGCCCCCATGTCCATAGAGAGGGAGGTGGTGGTGGGTGGGGTGTGTGAGGGGTCACTAGTCCTACTTCCAACAGGCCCCCATGTCCATAGAGAGGGTGGTGGTGGTGGGTGGGGTGTGTGAGGGGTCACTAGTCCTACTTCCAACAGGCCCCCATGTCCATAGAGAGGGAGGTGGTGGTGGGTGGGGTGTGTGAGGGGTCACTAGTCCTACTTCCAACAGGCCCCCATGTCCATAGAGAGGGAGGTGGTGGCGGGTGGGGTGTGTGAGGGGTCACTAGTCCTACTTCCAACAGGCCCCCATGTCCATAGAGAGGGAGGTGGTGGTGGGTGGGGTGTGTGAGGGGTCGGAACTACAACTTCCAACAGGCCCCCATGTCCATAGAGAGGGAGGTGGTGGTGGGTGGGGTGTGTGAGGGGTCACTAGTCCTACTTCCAACAGGCCCCCATGTCCATAGAGAGGGAGGTGGTGGTGGGTGGGGTGTGTGAGGGGTCACTAGTCCTACTTCCAACAGGCCCCCATGTCCATAGAGAGGGAGGTGGTGGTGGGTGGGGTGTGTGAGGGGTCACTAGTCCTACTTCCAACAGGCCCCCATGTCCATAGAGAGGGAGGTGGTGGTGGGTGGGGTGTGTGAGGGGTCACTAGTCCTACTTCCAACAGGCCCCCATGTCCATAGAGAGGGTGGTGGTGGTGGGTGGGGTGTGTGAGGGGTCGCAACTACAACTTCCAACAGGCCCCCATGTCCATAGAGAGGGAGGTGGTGGTGGGTGGGGTGTGTGAGGGGTCACTAGTCCTACTTCCAACAGGCCCCCATGTCCATAGAGAGGGAGGTGGTGGTGGGTGGGGTGTGTGAGGGGTCGGAACTACAACTTCCAACAGGCCCCCATGTCCATAGAGAGGGAGGTGGTGGTGGGTGGGGTGTGTGAGGGGTCACTAGTCCTACTTCCAACAGGCCCCCATGTCCATAGAGAGGGTGGTGGTGGTGGGTGGGGTGTGTGAGGGGTCACTAGTCCTACTTCCAACAGGCCCCCATGTCCATAGAGAGGGAGGTGGTGGTGGGTGGGGTGTGTGAGGGGTCACTAGTCCTACTTCCAACAGGCCCTCATGTCCATAGAGAGGGAGGTGGTGGTGGGTGGGGTGTGTGAGGGGTCACTAGTCCTACTTCCAACAGGCCCCCATGTCCATAGAGAGGGAGGTGGTGGTGGGTGGGGTGTGTGAGGGGTCCGAACTACAACTTCCAACAGGCCCCCATGTCCATAGAGAGGGAGGTGGTGGTGGGTGGGGTGTGTGAGGGGTCACTAGTCCTACTTCCAACAGGCCCCCATGTCCATAGAGAGGGAGGTGGTGGTGGGTGGGGTGTGTGAGGGGTCACTAGTCCTACTTCCAACAGGCCCCCATGTCCATAGAGAGGGAGGTGGTGGTGGGTGGGGTGTGTGAGGGGTCACTAGTCCTACTTCCAACAGGCCCCCATGTCCATAGAGAGGGAGGTGGTGGTGGGTGGGGTGTGTGAGGGGTTGGAACTACAACTTCCAACAGGCCCCCATGTCCATAGAGAGGGAGGTGGTGGTGGGTGGGGTGTGTGAGGGGTCACTAGTCCTACTTCCAACAGGCCCCCATGTCCATAGAGAGGGTGGTGGTGGTGGGTAGGGTGTGTGAGGGGTCACTAGTCCTACTTCCAACAGGCCCCCATGTCCATAGAGAGGGAGGTGGTGGTGGGTGGGGTGTGTGAGGGGTCACTAGTCCTACTTCCAACAGGCCCCCATGTCCATAGAGAGGGAGGTGGTGGTGGGTGGGGTGTGTGAGGGGTCACTAGTCCTACTTCCAACAGGCCCCCATGTCCATAGAGAGGGAGGTGGTGGTGGGTGGGGTGTGTGAGGGGTCACTAGTCCTACTTCCAACAGGCCCCCATGTCCATAGAGAGGGTGGTGGTGGTGGGTGGGGTGTGTGAGGGGTCACTAGTCCTACTTCCAACAGGCCCCCATATCCATAGAGAGGGAGGTGGTGGTGGGTGGGGTGGGTGCCAATGCCGACTGATTTTCAACCATAAATACATGTACACGTATAGGCAACATTACTCATCATCACATTATTCTTTTGCAGGGGATCCTAATCTGAGTGCCGCCATTGACACCAGGCCTCCAGCATCCCCAAACTCCGAGCACTCATGGGACGATTGTGCAGCCAACTCCGGGGCAGAGGATGGTGCCGGATCGAGCAGCCAGCCAGGGACCTCTGCCACGCAGGTCACACCTGCAACTACAACGACTACGGGCACTGGCATCACAACAACACCGGCGACTCGGACCTGCACAGCTGCCTCCAGCACCACCTCCACCACCACCACTACTACCACCACTTCTGCCCCTGCCGCCCTGCCCAACCCCAACGCCAACGCTGGGCCAGCGCCATCCCAGCCACGCAGGGAGACAGTCAGGCAACCCACCACTGCAAGGGCAGATCCTGCAGGCAGGAGCAGGGCGGAAAGAAGGGCTGAGGACACAACACTGATTGCTGTGCAACAGTGCCATGAAGCACTAGTCCGGGTGGAGGCGGGCTATGCACGTAGCCAGGAACATGCAGACCGGGCCCACCAGGACTTTGTGGACAACACCGCCATGTTGGGGGCCATCGAGAGGCGGCTTGGCCAACTGGTCGACATTTTCAGCGCCAGGGCATCCGCCAACACCACCCCCCCCCCCCCCTCAAACACCGGCACCGGCCACAACACCGCCACCGCCGACTGCGCCCCTGGCGGCGGATGTGTTACCGAATCAGCCTGCGCCCCTAGCTGACCCCGTGCCGGCACAAAGACGGAGGGGCCGTCCGAGGCAGGAAGTGGCCGAGAGCAGTGTTGGAGCACATGGCACACGCTCCAAGAGGAGCCGACAGTGACTCTTTGGAGTACCTGAGCCTCCGATCCAACCTGGAAAGTATCCGGACCCACCTGCCACAGGCCTGCTGCACTAGGCACACACCACCCTATGTGGTGTCTGCACGCCCATCTCATCTACCATTACCTTGGACTCTCACTCCCCCACCCCTTCACTCCTTTGTAAATATGCACCTACACCTATGCACAATCTGTAAATAAATACCACTTACTCACTCAATGATGTGTTGCCTCCATGTTTATTCACATGATTGCATCAGAAACAGACGTAACCAGGTTCAGGGATCCAACAGGTACAGAATAATGCCGCAACGGAGTGACCTAGGGAAACATAGAACCCGCAAACAGACGTTAGTAAACAGCATCACACTCATCCCAACTCACTGCAGTGCAACTTACAACAAACCACACACATCACTACACGAATGGCTGACACTACACACATCATGGAGAAGTGCATGTACTCATAAATGAAGACACACACACACATGCATACATCACATAACAAAACACATAGATGATCCCCAACACAATGACACCAGAGCAGCAAACCTACACAGGGCATACACAAGCAGCACAAGAGGGGCACACTCACAGTCAAGGGAAGTAGCGTGCTATGAGCTGGCGCCTCTGGTCCACACCTTCCTCCTCACCACTATCCTCATCAGTCGACATGGGTGGGTCGGGAGGGCGAGGAACTTGCTGTTCATCTGGGTCCAAGATCAGTGCAATGTTATTTCGCACAGCCAGGTTGTGGAGCATGCAGCAGGCCATCACAATCTTGCATACTTTGCCAGGTGCGTAAGGTAGGGCCCCTCCAGTCTTATCTAGGCACCGAAACCTAGACTTAAGCAGGCCAAATGTTCGTTCCACCACTCGACGTGTCCTACCATGGGCATCGTTGTATCGCATTTCTCCTGCTGTGGTGGGATTGCGAATTGGACTCAGAAGCCAAGGCCTGTTTGGGTAAGCCGAGTCGCCTGTGTATGTGGGAATTAGAGAGAGACATCAGTACCTGAACATGTGGCCACACCAAGCCACCCAAATATCACTCCAGTCACCACAGCATACTCACCAACAAGCCAGGCTTGTGCCGGACGCAGATTTGCCATCAGTCGTGGGACTATGCTGCTCCGCATGATGTGGGTGTCATGTGCAGAGTCAGGAAATCTTGCACACACATGTGAGATAATGTTGTCGGCCTGGCACACCACCTGCACGTTAAGGGAGTGGAAGTGCTTCCGATTCCGAAACACCTGCTCACGTGCCCGTGGCGGGATGATCGCAATATGCGTGCCATCAATTGAACCCACAACGTGTGGAATGCCACCCAGTGCATAAAAGTCTGCCTTGACCGCTGCCAACTCTGCCGCCTGTGGAAAATGTATGTACTCATGCTTGTACAGCATCATGGCTGTCAGTACATCCTTGAGTACCGTGCTGAACATGGCCTGTGACATTCCCCCGGCATGTCCTATAGTGTACTGGAATGTGCCTGTTGCAAAAAAATGGAGTGCCGCCATCACCTTTTGGGTGGGTGAAATTGAGCCTGGATAAGTTCTCCGCGGCTGCAGGTGAGGAGACAACTTGTTCACAAGCTCCAGCAATCGACGTCGATCAAGCCTGAATTTCCGGACCACCTCCTCGTCCACCATGTCCTCCAGCACAGTATATGGGCGATGGACATTTTGAGCCCTCCTGTGTGGGAGTAAATGGAATGGAAGTCAATTCACATACAACGCATGTCTGTGCAACTCACTCACATGTCACCGCACTCTATCCAACATGTAATAGGCAGTGTACGATTTGCTTATGTGTGACACCTCTGATTGTCACAACAACATGGATTGACGTAGCAATGTGCACCCACCAGCTACATGATGTGTTGCAACATGTCCAATGCACTCTGTTGCACCTCAACATCACTGCCAACAAGGCATGTGACATGACCCAAAAGTGACGGTCATTAGTGGCACACCGATGGGCATGGTATGGAAACCATGGGATAGAGCATGAAGTGTGGAGTCACGCAATCACGCACACAACCCTCATCATGCAGCTGCAGACAATTAAACATAGTGCATCGTGCATCGTCAGCTGACATGCACTCATTGACGCCGCCATGGCGGTGCACTGCTTCCGCTGTTGACGTCTGGCCATACGCGGCCCGCGTTCAACATTCCAATTGTCTGCACGTGCTAGAGACCGGGACGGATGCATCATTTGCAACAAAGTTGTAAGAGTGGCGCCACCATGGCGGGGCACGTATTCGGCGGGGGAGGTGGAGGCCAATACAGCCATAAGCTGATGTGCATGCACATGCCAGTTCATGACCCCCTTACAGTGACATTGCATCATGCAGCCTACACCGGCCAGCCCAGCTCTACCCACTACCGCCGTGCCAGACCTAGCCCTTGACCGCCGTTGCGGCCGTGCCAACTACCGCCGCTTCAGGCCCCCTCCACTACCGCCGTGCCAGACCTAGCCCTTGACCGCCGTTGCGGCCGTGCCAACTACCGCCGCTTCAGGCCCCCTCCACTACCGCCGTGCCAGACCTAGCCCTTGACCGCCGTTGCGGCCGTGCCAACTACCGCCGCTTCAGGCCCCCTCCACTACCGCCGTGCCAGACCTAGCCCTTGACCGCCGTTGCGGCCGTGCCAACTACCGCCGCTTCAGGCCCCCTCCACTACCGCCGTGCCCTGGCGGCCCTGGCACGGCGGCCATGGGCCTAGGTCTGGCACGGCGGTAGTGGAGGGGGCCTGAAGCGGCGGTAGTTGGCACGGCCGCAACGGCGGTCAAGGGCTAGGTCTGGCACGGCGGTAGTGGAGGGGGCCTGAAGCGGCGGTAGTTGGCACGGCCGCAACGGCGGTCAAGGGCTAGGTCTGGCACGGCGGTAGTGGAGGGGGCCTGAAGCAGCGGTAGTTGGCACGGCCGCAACGGCGGTCAAGGGCTAGGTCTGGCACGGCGGTAGTGGGTAGAGCTGGGCCGGCCGGTGTAGGCTGCCTGATGCAATGTCACTGTAAGGGGGTCATGAACTGGCATGTGCATGCACATCAGCTTATGGCTGTATTGGCCTCCACCTCCCCCGCCGAATACGTGCCCCGCCATGGTGGCGCCACTCTTACAACTTTGTTGCAAATGATGCTTCCGCCCCGGTCTCTAGCACGTGCAGTTGCCGGTGTGTGAGCGTGACGGTCTGTGCAAGTGCAGCCAATGGGAGGTGTGGACATGGGCCACGGTTGGCCAATTGCAAGTACCGTATGGTGTTCACCGCAACACCAGGGCCAATCATTGGCCAAATTCCAAACACGCTCTCACGGCGGACCAATGGCTGGCGCCGTATGCCACTGACATGGCCACTGGGCCCTATATATGTGTGATGTGCAAAAGCAAACTTTCTACGATGACCACCGACTGCTGCCTGTGACCATCACCTCCACCTGCTGCTGCGGAGCTGACCACCGACTGCTGCCTGTGACCATCACCTCCACCTGCTGCTGCGGAGCTGACCACCGACTGCTGCCTGTGACCATCACCTCCACCTGCTGCTGCGGAGCTGACCACCGACTGCTGCCTGTGACCATCACCTCCACCTGCTGCTGCGGAGCTGACCACCGACTGCCGCTCTAGTGCCATACTCCGTGACCTTGCCATGTCGAGAGTCAAAGAGGTCCGGTCTCGTCCCTTCACCGCCGCAGAGCTGGATGTCCTCGTGGACGCTGTGCTCCGCAACTACGGACGCCTGTATGGCGCACCCGGACAGGCGGTAAGTGCAGTGGGGGATAAGTTGTAGTGCATGAGGTGTCAAATGGCACCTGGGCTTTGGAAACTTGGCGGTGTGATGTGTGACCAACTAAAGAATCGATATGTGCATGGCTGCTGAGAGTAATGTGTTGCTCCTATCTGTGTGACTGGTCAACTGTCCACTGACTTCCACCCTTTTATCTCCCATCATGGTAGGTAAAGCTGCACCTTCGCAAGGACGTGTGGAGGAGCATTGCACGTGAAGTACGAGCAGCGGGGGTGTCCAATAGACGACATACACACTGCCACAAACGCTGGGACGACATTTCCAGACTGAGCAAGAATGTAGCGGAAGTGACACTAGGGCTGATTCCACGGACGGCACGTCTGGCCCGACGCTCAATGACCCCTCTCATGCACCGTATCATAGCTGTGACGCATCCTGACCTGTCCGAGCGGTTGCGTGTGGATGAACAGCAACGTGGCGGTAAGCTTACTGTCAGTGTATGTTGCTTGTGAGTGCAATGCATGTATGGTTGCCCACACACATTAGGGTCTTCCGTCTATCGTGAGTCTATTTCCAATGGCATGTTGGTGACATTGCCACAGTTGACTTAGCACTTGCACATGCGGAATGTTGAGACGCCACCTGCTAAGCTGTTCAGTTGTCATGCACATGCTGTAGTGCTCCGTCACCCCTTGGCAACACTTGTGTGCTGATGTAGTTCCTCATGCCCAGTGTGCATGCTGTACATGTATTACGGCCAACGCCACAGAATTCCTGTGAGGATGACTGCTTGGGGTGGGCTGTGTGCAGGTTGGGGGATCGATGGACAGTGTCATCAGTGGCTTTAGGGATTCCGCTGCAGTACTGTACGTGTGTGTGCCCATTACTTACACCCATTTCCTGTGCTTTTCAGCATTGGCAGAGGGCACTCAGCCACATACGGCGGAGATTACAGAAGGCAATGCATCCGGATCAGACGTCGCGCACACGCAGACTGACACCGAAGGGGCCAGCGGCGGAGAGGGGGACAGGACCGTCCCGGAGGACTCGCATGTGGAGACAACATCGTCATCATCTTCCGACAGTGTTGGTGAGTCAGCACTGTTGTCACAGACTGGGAGTGGGCAACCAACACCTTCGGTCGGGACACAGCACACAGGGCCCACCCTGCCGGCAACTGCACCATGTACTGTACGTGCACGCAGGAGTAGGGGGAGCAGAGTGGCGTTCGGTGTCGGCACCGCTGCCCCAGCCTCGGTGACCCAAAATTCTCTTTGTGCAGAGGCTGTTGATCTGCTGCGACAGCTGTGTGTGGGCCAGACCAATATGATTAATGCATTCCAAGACCACGATAGGAAGTTGGGGCAGGTGGTGGCCTTCATGGAAGGTATGCATGGTGATCTGGCTGGTGTACACAGGACACTGCAGTCATTGTCTAACAGTGTGTCGTCTGCCATTGCACAGTCGCATGGACTGGGTGGTACTTCTGTTCCACCATCTACAACTCTGGATGTGTCAGGGGGGAGAGAATTTTCTGATCTGGACTCTAATACAGGTTATTGCACTAGAAGCAGCGTCAGCCAGCACGTCAAGGCACGTAGGCCTCAGACCCCATCCCCTAGGTCAGGTAACTCTGTTCACAAGGACAACGTCAGATATAGTGGAGTACACACACGTGAGGCAAAGGAGGGGTTGGGTGTAATGGCTACACATGCTGCACAGCCATCCCACACACAAGGTACTACCAGGCCAAGACTCACTCCCGCTTCCATTGACACTACCCTGTACGAGGACAGTGAGAAGACGAATACATCTCTTGAGGGCTCGCATACTCCCAGTGCCAGGGACACTAGGAAGGAAGGTGCCACTCCCAAGGGCAGGGAAAGCAGGAAGGATGTAGGCACTCCCAAGGGCAGGGAAAGCAGGAAGGATGTAGGCACTCCCAAGGGCAGGGAAAGCAAGAAGGATGTAGGCACTCCCAAGGGCAGGGAAAGCAGGAAGGATGTAGGCACTCCCAAGGCCAGGGAAAGCAGGAAGGATGTAGGCACTCCCAAGGCCAGGGAAAGCAGGAAGGATGTAGGCACTCCCAAGGCCAGGGAGACTACGAAGGAAGGAGCCACTCCCAAGGGCAGGGACAAGAATAGTCACAAGACAAACGCACCTAAGAGGAGCACGGACAGTCCCAGGGGCAGGGACACACACGGGCAGAAGGGGTGTCCAGCTGATATGTACACCACAGACGACAAGTCTGCTGCCTGGAAGAGGGCACCATCCAGGGAACAGGGCAAGTCCGCAGAGTACAGTACTCCTACGGAAATGGAACATCCAAGGCCCAAGGACTCGCCCATGAATAGTGGCGCTGTCAGGGACAGGCATACATCACCCATAGTTGCTCTGAGACAGCTGTTTTATGGCAAACGGAATACAGAAGACTCAGCAGTGGAGTCACCCCTTACATCCACTCCCATCATGGCCCGTCAGGGACGGATGCAGGTGGACCCTGTCGTGGCATCCCCCATGACACATGTTGCAGAGGCCACAAGGCAGCCACACAGCAAACGACAAGCAGGCTCCAGCACGTCCCCAGAGACCATTCCCCCCCCAGCACATGCACCTCCCATGGTGGGTGAAATTGCTTCTCAGTCCGGTCGACTTGTGGTTCCTGTCCTGTCCAGGGTGCAGGCACATGTCCAAAAGAAGCGTAGACACACAGCATTGACACATGCCCAATCCGATATCGGCCAATTGCAACTATCCCCCGCTCCCAGAGCCACCCTGCCTCCTGGACCATACAGTCCTGTGGCTCATCATTTCAGTGGTCACAGTGGCGCTGGTGCAGTTGACTCGCATGTGTCTGTTAGTGGCAGGGTATCCGTCGAGACAAATCCTGTATCAGGTGCTGGCAGTGTATCTGGGTCTATGGGCCATGTGTCAGTAACTCGGGCTGTGTCGGTGTGTCACACTCCTGTATCAGGTGCTGGCAGTGTATCTGGGTCTATAGGCCATGTGTCAGTAACTCGGGCTGTGTCGGTGTGTCACACTCCTGTATCAGGTGCTGGCAGTGTATCTGGGTGTTTAGGCCATGTGTCAGTAACTCGGGCTGTGTCGGTGTGTCACACTCCTGTATCAGGTGCTGGCAGTGTATCTGGGTCTGTGGCTCACGTGTCAGTCACTACATCTGTGGCTGTGTGTCACACTCCGGTTTCTGGTGCTGCCAGTGTGTCCGATGCGGGTACTTCACGCAATCCACCTGATAGTGTGCAGTAAGTTGCTGTACTGTGCCCTCTGATGTACCTGCTCATGTGTCCACACTGCCCTGTTGCTGCCCTGTTGCTGTTCTGATACTGATGTACTGCCTCTGATGTACCTGCTCTGGTGTCCACACTGCCCTGTTGCTGCCCTGTTGCTATCCTCATACTGATGTACTGCCTCTGATGTACCTGCTCTGGTGTCCACACTGCCCTGTTGCTGCCCTGTTGCTATCCTCATACTGATGTACTGCCTCTGATGTACCTGCTCTGGTGTCCACACTGCCCTGTTGCTGCCCTGTTGCTATCCTCATACTGATGTACTGCCTCTGATGTACCTGCTCATGTGTCCACACTGCCCTGTTGCTGCCCTGTTGCTGTTCTGATACTGATGTACTGCCTCTGATGTACCTGCTCTGGTGTCCACACTGCCCTGTTGCTGCCCTGTTGCTATCCTCATACTGATGTACTGCCTCTGATGTACCTGCTCTGGTGTCCACACTGCCCTGTTGCTGCCCTGTTGCTGTTCTGATACTGATGTACTGCCTCTGATGTACCTGCTCTGGTGTCCACACTGCCCTGTTGCTGCCCTGTTGCTATCCTCATACTGATGTACTGCCTCTGATGTACCTGCTCATGTGTCCACACTGCCCTGTTGCTGCCCTGTTGCTGTTCTGATACTGATGTACTGCCTCTGATGTACCTGCTCTGGTGTCCACACTGCCCTGTTGCTGCCCTGTTGCTATCCTCATACTGATGTACTGCCTCTGATGTACCTGCTCTGGTGTCCACACTGCCCTGTTGGTGCCCTGTTGCTGTTCTGATACTGATGTACTGCCTCTGATGTACCTGCTCATGTGTCCACACTGCCCTGTTGCTGCCCTGTTGCTGTTCTGATACTGATGTACTGCCTCTGATGTACCTGCTCATGTGTCCACACTGCCCTGTTGCTGCCCTGTTGCTGTTCTGATACTGATGTACTGCCTCTGATGTACCTGCTCTGGTGTCCACACTGCCCTGTTGCTGTTCTGATACTGATGTATGCCCTCTGATGTACCTGCTCTGGTGTCCACACTGCCCTGTTGCTGTTCTGATACTGCATTGTGCCCTCTCATGTACTGCCTCTGATGGACGTTTTCAGTGCAATGGACTGTTGGTGCCCTTAGCCCCTCTCATGTACTGCCTCTGATGGACGTTTTCAGTGCAATGGACTGTTGGAGCACTTGGCCCCTCTCATGTACTGCCTCTGATGTACCTGCTCTGGTGTCCACACTGCCCTGTTGCTGTTCTGATACTGCATTGTGCCCTCTCATGTACTGCCTCTGATGGACGTTTTCAGTGCAATAGACTGTTGGTGCCCTTAGCCCCTCTCATGTACTGCCTCTGATGGACGTTTTCAGTGCAATGGACTGTTGGAGCACTTGGCCCCTCTCATGTACTGCCTCTGATGTACCTGCTCTGGTGTCCACACTGCCTTGTTGCTGTTCTGATACTGATGTATGCCCTCTGATGTACCTGCTCTGGTGTCCACACTGCCCTGTTGCTGTTCTGATACTGCATTGTGCCCTCTCATGTACTGCCTCTGATGGACGTTTTCAGTGCAATGGACTGTTGGTGCCCTTAGCCCCTCTCATGTACTGCCTCTGATGGACGTTTTCAGTGCAATGGACTGTTGGAGCACTTGGCCCCTCTCATGTACTGCCTCTGATGTACCTGCTCTGGTGTCCACACTGCCCTGTTGCTGTTCTGATACTGCATTGTGCCCTCTCATGTACTGCCTCTGATGGACGTTTTCAGTGCAATGGACTGTTGGTGCCCTTAGCTCCTCTCATGTACTGCCTCTGATGGACGTTTTCAGTGCAATGGACTGTTGGAGCACTTGGCCCCTCTCATGTACTGCCTCTGATGTACCTGCTCTGGTGTCCACACTGCCCTGTTGCTGTTCTGATACTGATGTATGCCCTCTGATGTACCTGCTCTGGTGTCCACACTGCCCTGTTGCTGTTCTGATACTGCATTGTGCCCTCTCATGTACTGCCTCTGATGGACGTTTTCAGTGCAATGGACTGTTGGTGCCCTTAGCCCCTCTCATGTACTGCCTCTGATGGACGTTTTCAGTGCAATGGACTGTTGGAGCACTTGGCCCCTCTCATGTACTGCCTCTGATGTACCTGCTCTGGTGTCCACACTGCCCTGTTGCTGTTCTGATACTGATGTATGCCCTCTGATGTACCTGCTCTGGTGTCCACACTGCCCTGTTGCTGTTCTGATACTGATGTACTGCCTCTGATGTACCTGCTCTGGTGTCCACACTGCCCTGTTGCTGCCCTGTTGCTGTTCTGATACTGATGTACTGCCTCTGATGTACCTGCTCTGGTGTCCACACTGCCCTGTTGCTGCCCTGTTGCTATCCTCATACTGATGTACTGCATCTGATGTACCTGCTCTGGTGTCCACACTGCCCTGTTGCTATCCTCATACTGATGTACTGCATCTGATGTACCTGCTCTGGTGTCCACTATGGGCATGCTCCATTCTAGACTGTGACTTTGCTCCGAATCTGCGTAAATAAAATAGCGATTCATGTGTCGTGCTTTGTCAGAGTCATTCTTGCGTGTGTGATGCTGGTGTGGATTGGTATTTTCTTGGGGGCGGTGGGTTCTGCTCAGGACCCAAGTCCTGCAACAAGAAGTGGGGTGACGCTGAAATCACGACAGGAAGTGACGACACATAGGGTGGCTTCCACTCAGTTGCAGTTTATAGTTATCATGCTCCCTGTTGAATTAGTGGGGGGACGCCGTCCACCCGCGTGGTACCCCGACTTGAGCCCTGGTTGTGCTACGTGTCACTCTCCCCTACCTGGGTCACGGCCCTTGGAGGCGTTGCCGTACACAGGCATTTGTGCATTTTGGGACATGTCACTCCCCCCTCCCTACGTCACCGCCCTGGCCGGTACTCCTCTCCAGACAGCGAATGCTTAGGTGCCTACCTGCGTCGTCGTCGATGGTGGGCCAAGACGAGGACGTACTGGATCGCGTAGAGTATCGGGTAAGCCTGTAGTGCAGGGTCCATGTCGGCGTGCGGCTCGTGGTGGGTATGGTCGCTGTGGAGCATCCGCCGTGTTCAGGCAGGTTGTTTATCCGCCGCGCTTTTATGTGTGTTTTCCGCCATCTTGATTTGGAGGACGGTCCTAGTCGTCAGTCCGTACGGCGGAGTCTCTGGTACGGTTACGTCCGCCGCGTAGTTGGGTGTGGTGGTGCGGCGGACCTTGTTCTACCGCCGCGGACGGATTTTGCCACGTATTTCGTATCCTGATTTGGCGGACGGAGTGTCCGCGACGGGCGCACGGAAAATAGGCCTGTTCCGCATACTCAGGGTATGCGGAGGCACTTCCGTCCGCCATCCTAATGACCCCCCTAATGTGTTCCGCAAATATAAATTCATGTCTCTAGAACCATATAAGCTAGGAATCTAATTTAACTTTTAGGTTGTAGATGAGGACTGTGCGCTCTTTTCTTCCAATGTGCACGCTGTTAGCTCTTCGGGAACATGCTCAACAAAATCAGGGAATCATTTAAACATTTTCATTTTGGCTGCAAAGTCTTTAATGTGTTCTACAAATATAAATTCATATCTCTAGAACCACATACGCTCGGAATCTAATTTAACTTGCAGGTTGTAAAAGTGGATCGTGCGCTCTTGTGTGGCAATTTGCATGCTCTTCGGAAACATGCTGAAAAAAATTGGGGAATCATTTAAACATTTTAATTTTGTCAGTAAAGGGGCCCATTAGGATGTCGGGCAGATCGCCACTGCCATGCGGGCGGTGACGATCCACCCGACATCCTTGCCCGCCCCCCACCCATTTACCCGGCCATATTACTATGGCGGGTGGACTGCGGCGGACGGAAACACCATCCACCTCTTTTTCGCCCCTGTTGCCTTGCGGCCGATGCGGAAAAGAATTCATATGGTGCCATATTATGATGTGCTTTGGGAGATGCCTTTCTGTGGTGGCAATGCCGCCACAGAAAGGCAGGCAGTCTTTACTTTGGAGGCCCCCTGTGGACCCCCATGGTGAAGTCGAAGTGGGGGGTGCACATGGGGGGTACCTATGGTACCCCCCTGCATTTAAATGAACAACATGACAGGCACCGTGTCGTGCCTGTCAAGTTGTGCATTGAAAAGCACAAAGTGCATTTTTAACATTGTGGCGGGCGGTGCTGAGAGCACCCCCACCACAATGTTAAAAATGCGGGATGCGCCTGCCACTGTTGCGGGAACATCCTAATTCCCCCTACGGGACCCCCGCCCTTATGGCGGGCGGTCCCGTTGTCCAATAAGGTGGCGCATCATCGTAATGTCCCCCAAAGTCTTTAATGTGTTCCACAAATATAAATTCATATCGCTAGACCAACATAAGCTAGGAATCTAATTTAACTTTCAGGTTGTAGAAGAGGATTATGTGCTGTTGTGTGCCAATGTGCACGCTCCTACTCTTTGGAAACATGCTCAACAAAATCGGGGAATCATTTAACCATTTTAATTGTGGCTGGAAAGTCTTTAATGTGTTCCACAAATATAAATAATATGTCTAGAACCACATAAGCTAGGAATCTAATTCAACTTACAGGTTGTAGAGGATGATTGAGTGCTCTTGTGTGCTAATGTGCATGCTGCTAGCTCTTTGAGAACATGCTGAAATAAATCAGGAAATCATTTAAACATTTTCATTTTGGCAGCAAAGTCTTAAATGTGTTCCACAAATATAAATTCATATCTCTAGAACCACATAGGCTAGGAATCTAATTTAATTTTCAGTTTGTAGAAGAGGAATGTGCGCTCTTGAGTCACAATTTGCATGCTCCTAGCCCTTCAGGAATTTGCTGAAATAAATCAGGAAATCAGTTAAACATTTTCATTTTGGCAGCAAAGTCTTTAATGTGTTCCGCAAATATGAATTCATATCTCTAGAACCACATAAGCTAGGAATCTAATTGAACTTGCAGGTTGTAGAAGAGGATTGTGCGCTCTTGAGTGGCAATTTGCATGCTCTTCAGAAACATGCTGAAAAAAATTGGGGAATCATTTAAACATTTTAATTTTGTCAGTAATGGGGCCCATTAGGATGTCGGGCAGATCGCCACTGCCATGCGGGCGGTGGCGATCCACCCGACATCCTTGCGGGCCCCCCAACCATTTCTCCAGCCATAATACTATGGCGGGGGGACTGCGGCGGACGGAAACGCCATCTGCCGCTTTTCCGCCCCTGTTGCCTTGCGGCCGATGTGGAAAAGAATTTATATGGTGCCGGTGTCTAACAGACACCGACAGCCATATTACGATGTGCTTTGGGAGATGCCTTTCCGTGGTGGCAATGCCGCCACAGAAAGGCAGGCGGTCTTTACTTTGGAGGCCCCCTGTGGACCCCCATGGTGAAGTTGAAGTGGGGGGTGCACATGGGGGGTACCCCCCGCATTTCAGTGAACAACATGACAGGCACTGTGTGGTGCCTGTGAAGTTGTGCATTGAAAAGCACAACATGCATTTTTAACCTTGTGGCGGGCGGTGCTGAGAGCACCCCCTCCACAATGTTAAAAATGCGGGATGCGCCTGCCACTGTTGCGGGAGCATCCTAATTCCCCCTACGGGACCCCCGCCCTTATGGCGGGCAGTCCCGTTGTCCAATAGGGTGGTGCGCAATCGTAATGTCCTCCAAAGTCTTTAATGTGTTCCATAAATATGAATTCATATGGCTAGACCCACATAAGCTAGGAATCTAATTTAACTTTCAGGTTGTACAAGAGGATTTTGCCCTCTTGTGTGCAAATGTGCATGCTGTTAGCTCTTCGGGAACATGCTCAACAAAATCGGGGAATCATTTAAACATTTTCATTTTGGCAGCAAAGTCTTTTACATGTTCCACAAATATAAATTCATATCTCTAGAAACGCATAAGCTAGGAATCCCATGTAATGTGCAGGTTCTAGAAGAGGATTTTGTGCTCTTGTGTGCCATTGTGCATGCTCCTAGCTCTTTGGCAACATGCTCAACAAAATCGGGGAATCATTTAACCATTTTAATTTTGGCTGCAAAGTCTTTAATGTGTTCCACAAATATAACTTAATATCTCTAGAACCATATAAGCTAGGAATCTAATTCAACTTTCAGGTTGTAGAGGAGGAGCTCGCGCTCTTGTGTGCCAATGTGCATGCTGCTAGCTCTTTGGAAACATGCTGACATAAATCAGAAAATCATTTAAATATTTTCATTTTGGCAGCAAAGTCTTTAATGTGTTCCACAAATATAAATTCATATCTCTAGAACCACATAGGCTAGGAATCTAATTTAATTTTCAGTTTGTAGAAGAGGAATGTGCGTTCTTGAGTCACAATTTGCATGCTCCTAGCCCTTCAGGAATTTTCTGAAATAAAACAGGAAATCATTTAAACATTTTCATTTTGGCAGCAAAGTCTTTAATGTGTTCCGCAAATATAAATTCATATCTCTAGAACCATATAAGCTAGGAATCTAATTTAACTTTTAGGTTGAAGATGAGGACTGTGCGCTCTGTTCTTCCAATGTGCACGCTGTTAGCTCTTCGGGAACATGCTCAACAAAATCAGGGAATCATTTAAACATTTTCATTTTGGCTGCAAAGTTTTTAATGTGTTCTACAAATATAAATTCATATCTCTAGAACCACATACGCTCGGAATCTAATTTAACTTGCAGGTTGTAAAAGTGGATCGTGCGCTCTTGTGTGGCAATTTGCATGCTCTTCGGAAACATGCTGAAAAAAATTGGGGAATCATTTAAACATTTATTTTTGTCAGTAAAGGGGCCCATTAGGATGTCGGGCAGATCACCACTGCCATGCGGGCGGTGACGATCCACCCGACATCCTTGCCCGCCCCCACCCATTTACCCGGCCATATTACTATGGCGGGTAGACTGCGGCGGACGGAAACACCATCCACCTCTTTTTCGCCCCTGTTGCCTTGCGGCCGATGCGGAAAAGAATTCATATGGTGCCATATTATGATGTGCTTTGGGAGATGCCTTTCCGTGGTGGCAATGCCGCCACAGAAAGGCAGGCAGTCTTTACTTTGGAGGCCCCCTGTGGACCCCCATGGTGAAGTCGAAGTGGGGGGTGCACATGGGGGGTACCTATGGTACCCCCCTGCATTTAAATGAACAACATGACAGGCACCGTGTGGTGCCTGTCAAGTTGTGCATTGAAAAGCACAACTTGCATTTTTAACATTGTGGCGGGCGGTGCTGAGAGCACCCCCACCACAATGTTAAAAATGCGGGATGCGCCTGCCACTGTTGCGGGAACATCCTAATTCCCCCTACGGGACCCCCGCCCTTATGGCGGGCGGTCCCGTTGTCCAATAGGGTGGCGCATCATCGTAATGTCCCCCAAAGTCTTTAATGTGTTCCACAAATATAAATTCATATCGCTAGACCAACATAAGCTAGGAATCTAATTTAACTTTCAGGTTGTAGAAGAGGATTATGTGCTGTTGTGTGCCAATGTGCATGCTCCTACTCTTTGGAAACATGCTCAACAAAATCGGGGAATCATTTAACCATTTTAATTGTGGCTGGAAAGTCTTTAATGTGTTCCACAAATATAAATAATATGTCTAGAACCACATAAGCTAGGAATCTAATTCAACTTACAGGTTGTAGAGGATGATTGAGTGCTCTTGTGTGCTAATGTGCATGCTGCTAGCTCTTTGAGAACATGCTGAAATAAATCAGGAAATCATTTAAACATTTTCATTTTGGCAGCAAAGTCTTAAATGTGTTCCACAAATATAAATTCATATCTCTAGAACCACATAGGCTAGGAATCTAATTTAATTTTCAGTTTGTAGAAGAGGAATGTGCGCTCTTGAGTCACAATTTGCATGCTCCTAGCCCTTCAGGAATTTGCTGAAATAAATCAGGAAATCAGTTAAACATTTTCATTTTGGCAGCAAAGTCTTTAATGTGTTCCGCAAATATAAATTCATATCTCTAGAACCACATAAGCTATGAATCTAATTGAACTTGCAGGTTGTAGAAGAGGATTGTGCGCTCTTGAGTGGCAATTTGCATGCTCTTCAGAAACATGCTGAAAAAAATTGGGGAATCATTTAAACATTTTAATTTTGTCAGTAATGGGGCCCATTAGGATGTCGGGCAGATCGCCACTGCCATGCGGGCGGTGGCGATCCACCCGACATCCTTGCCGGCCCCCCAACCATTTCTCCAGCCATAATACTATGGCGGGGGGACTGCGGCGGACGGAAACGCCATCTGCCGCTTTTCCGCCCCTGTTGCCTTGCGGCCGATGTGGAAAAGAATTTATATGGTGCCGGTGTCTATCAGACACCGACAGCCATATTACGATGTGCTTTGGGAGATGCCTTTCCGTGGTGGCAATGCCGCCACAGAAAGGCAGGCGGTCTTTACTTTGGAGGCCCCCTGTGGACCCCCATGGTGAAGTTGAAGTGGGGGGTGCACATGGGGGGTACCCCCCGCATTTCAGTGAACAACATGACAGGCACTGTGTGGTGCCTGTGAAGTTGTGCATTGAAAAGCACAACGTGCATTTTTAACCTTGTGGCGGGCGGTGCTGAGAGCACCCCCTCCACAATGTTAAAAATGCGGGATGCGCCTGCCACTGTTGCGGAAGCATCCTAATTCCCCCTACTGGACCCCCGCCCTTATGGCGGGCAGTCCCGTTATCCAATAGGGTGGTGCGCAATCGTAATGTCCTCCAAAGTCTTTAATGTGTTCCACAAATATGAATTCATATGGCTAGACCCACATAAGCTAGGAATCTAATTTAACTTTCAGGTTGTAGAAGAGGATTTTGCCCTCTTGTGTGCAAATGTGCATGCTGTTAGCTCTTCGGGAACATGCTCAACAAAATCGGGGAATCATTTAAACATTTTCATTTTGGCAGCAAAGTCTTTTACATGTTCCACAAATATAAATTCATATCTCTAGAAACGCATAAGCTAGGAATCCCATGTAATGTTCAGGTTCTAGAAGAGGATTATGTGCTCTTGTGTGCCATTGTGCATGCTCCTAGCTCTTTGGCAACATGCTCAACAAAATCGGGGAATCATTTAACCATTTTAATTTTGGCTGCAAAGTCTTTAATGTGTTCCACAAATATAACTTAATATCTCTAGAACCATATAAGCTAGGAATCTAATTCAACTTTCAGGTTGTAGAGGAGGAGCTCGCTCTCTTGTGTGCCAATGTGCATGCTGCTAGCTCTTTGGAAACATGCTGACATAAATCGGAAAATCATTTAAATATTTTCATTTTGGCAGCAAAGTCTTTAATGTGTTCCACAAATATAAATTCATATCTCTAGAAGCACATAAGCTAGGAATCTAATTTAACTTTCACGTTGTAGAAGAGGATCGTGCGCTCTTGTGTGGCAATTTGCATGCTCTTCGGAAACATGCTGAAAAAAATCGGGGAATCATTTAAACATTTTAATTTTGTCAGTAAAGGGGCCCATTAGGATGTCGGGCAGATCGCCACTGCCATGCGAGCACTGGCGATCCACCCGACATCCTTGCCCGCCCCCACCCATTTCCCCGGCCATTTTACTATGGCGGGGCGACTGCGGCGGACGGAAACACCATCCGCCGCTTTTTCGCCCCGGTTGCCTTGCGGCCGAGGCGGAAAATAATTGATATGGTGCCGGTGTCTATCAGACACCGCCAGCCATATTACGATGTGCTTTGGGAGATGAGTTTCCGTGGTGGCAATGCCGCCACGGAAAGACAGGCGGTCTTTACTTTGGAGGCCCCCTGGGGACCCCCATGGTGAAGTCTAAGTGGGGGATGCACATGGGGGGTACCTATGGTACCCCCCTGCATTTCAGTGGACAACATGACAGGCACTGTGGGGTGCCTGTGAAGTTGTGCATTGAAAAGCACAACGTGCATTGTTAATATTGTGGCGGGCGGTGCTGAGAGCACCCCCTCCACAATGTTAAAAATGCGGGATGCGCCTGCCACTGTTGCAGGAACATCCTAATTCCCCCTACGGAACCCCCATCCTTATGGCGGGCGGTCCCGTTGTCCAATAGGGTGGCGCGTCATCGTAATGTCCCCCAAAGTCTTTAATGTGTTCCACAAATATAAATTCATATCGCTAGACCCACATAAGCTAGGAATCTAATTTAACTTTCAGGTTGTAGAAAAGGATTGTGTGCTCTTGTGTGCCAATGTGCATGCTCCTAGCTCCTTGGCAACATGCTCAACAAAATCGGGGAATCATTTACCCATTTTATTTTGGCTGCAAAGTCTTTAATGTGTTCCACAAATATAGATTAATATCTCTAAAACCACATAAGCTAGGAATCTAATTCAACTTTCAGGTTGTAGAGGAGGAATGCGCGCTCTTGTGTGCCAATGTGCATGCTGCTAGCTCTTTGGAAACATGCTGAAATAGATCAGAAAATCATTTAAACATTTTCATTTTGGCAGCAAAGTCTTTAATGTGTTCCACAAATATACATTAATATCTTTAGAACCACATAAGCTAGGAATCTAATTTAACTTTCAGGTTGTAGAAGAGGATCGTGCGCTCTTGTGTGGCAATTTGCATGCTCTTCGGAAACATGCTGAAAAAAATCAGGGAATCATTTAAACATTTTAATTTTGTCAGTAAAGGGGCCAATTAGGATGTCGGGCAGATCGCCACTGCCATGCAGGCAGTGGCGATCCACCCGACATCCTTGCCCGCCCCCACCCATTTCCCCGGCCATATTACTATAGCGGGGATACTGCGGCGGACGGAAACACCATCCGCCGCTTTTCCTCCCCGGTTGCCTTGCGGCTGATGTGGAAAAGAATTTACATGGTGCCGGTGTCTATCAGACACCGCCAGCCATATTACGATAAGCTTTGGGAGATGCCTTTCCGTGGTAGCAATGCCGCCACGGAAAGGCAGGCGGTCTTTACTTTGGAGGCCCCCTGCGGACCCCCATGGTAAAGTCGAAGTGGGGGGTGCACATGGGGGGTACCTATGGTACCCCCTGCATTTCAGTGAACAACATGACAGGCACTGTGTGGTGCCTGTGAAGTTGTGCATTGAAAAGCACAACGTGCATTTTTAACATTGTGGCGGGCGGTGCTGAGAGCACCCCCTCCACAATGTTAAAAATGCGGGATGCGCCTGCCACTGTTGTGGGAACATCCTAATTCCCCCTACGGAAACCAGGGAACCCCCATCCTTATGGCGGGCGGTCCCGTTGTCCAATAGGGTGGCGCGTCATCGTAATGTCCCCCAAAGTCTTTAATGTGTTCCACAAATATAAATTCATATCGCTAGACCCACATAAGCTAGGAATCTAATGTAACTTTCAGGTTATAGAAGAGGATTGTGCGCTCTAGTGTGCCAATGTGCATGCTCCTAGCTCTTTGGCAACATGCTCAACAAAATCGGGGAATCATTTAACCATTTTAATTTTGGCTGCAAAGTCTTTAATGTGTTTCACAAATATAAATTATTATCTCTAGAACCACATGAGCTAGGAATCAAATTCAACTTTCAGGTTCTAGAGGAGGATTGTGCGCTCTTGTGTGCAAATGTGCATGCTGCTAGCTCTTTGGGAACATGCTGAAATAAATCAGGAAATCATTTAAACATTTTCATTTTGGCAGCAAAGTCTTTAATGTGTTCCACAAATATAAATTCATATCTCTAGAACCACATATGCTAGGAATCTAATTTAACTTTTAGGTTGTAGAAGAGGATCGTGCACTCTTGCGTGGCAATTTGCATGCTCTTCGGAAACATGCTGAAAGAAATCAGGGAATCATTTTAACATTGAAATTTTGTCAAAAAGGGGCCCATTAGGATGTCGGGCAGATCACCACTGCCATGCGGGCGGTGGCGATCCACCCGACATCCTTTCCCGCCCCACACCCATTTCCCCGGCCATAATATTATGGTGGGGGGACTGCGGCAGACGGAAACACCATCCGCCGCTTTTCCGCCCCTGTTGCCTTGCGGCCGAGGCGGAAAATAATTTATATGGTGCCGGTGTCTATCAGACACCGCCAGCCATATTACGATGTGCTTTGGGAGATGCCTTTCCGTGGTGGCAATGCGGCCACGGAAAGGCAGGCGGTCTTTACTTTGGAGGCCCCCTGCGGACCCCCATGGTGAAGTCGAGGTGGGGGTGCACATGGGTGGTACCTATGATACCCACCCCGCATTTCAATGAACAACATGACAGGCACCGTGTGGTGCCTGTCATGTTGTACATTGAAAAGCACAACGTGCATTTTTAACATTGTGGCGGGCGGTGCTGAGAGCACCCCGCCACAATGTTAAAAATGCGGGATGCGCCTGCCACTGTTGCGGGCACATTCTAATTCCCCCTACGGGACCCCCGCCCTTATGGCGGGTAGTCCCGTTGTCCAATAGGGTGGCGCCTCATCCTAATGTACCCCAAAGTCTTTAATGTGTTCCAAAAATATTAATTCATATCGCTAGACTTACATAAGCTAGGAATCTAATTTAACTTTCAGGTTATAGAAGAGGATTGTGCGCTCTTGTGTGCCAATTTGCATGCTCGTAGCTTTTCAGGAACATGCTGACAAAAACTAGCGAAACATTTAACCATTTTCATTTTGGCAGCAAAGTCTTTCATGTGTTCCACAAATATAAATTCATATCTCTAGAACCACATACGCTCGGAATCTAATTTAACTTACAGGTTGTAGAGGAGGAGCTCGCTCTCTTGTGTGCCAATGTGCATGCTGCTAGCTCTTTGGAAACATGCTGACATAAATCGGAAAATCATTTAAATATTTTCATTTTGGCAGCAAAGTCTTTAATGTGTTCCACAAATATAAATTCATATCTCTAGAAGCACATAAGCTAGGAATCTAATTTAACTTTCACGTTGTAGAAGAGGATCGTGCGCTCTTGTGTGGCAATTTGCATGCTCTTCGGAAACATGCTGAAAAAAATCGGGGAATCATTTAAACATTTTAATTTTGTCAGTAAAGGGGCCCATTAGGATGTCGGGCAGATCGCCACTGCCATGCGAGCAGTGGCGATCCACCCGACATCCTTGCCCGCCCCCCACCCATTTCCCCGGCCATTTTACTATGGCGGGGCGACTGCGGCGGACGGAAACACCATCCGCCGCTTTTTCGCCCCGGTTGCCTTGCGGCCGAGGCGGAAAATAATTGATATGGTGCCGGTGTCTATCAGACACCGCCAGCAATATTACGATGTGCTTTGGGAGATGAGTTTCCGTGGTGGCAATGCCGCCACGGAAAGACAGGCGGTCTTTACTTTGGAGGCCCCCTGGGGACCCCCATGGTGAAGTCTAAGTGGGGGATGCACATGGGGGGTACCTATGGTACCCCCCTGCATTTCAGTGGACAACATGACAGGCACTGTGGGGTGCCTGTGAAGTTGTGCATTGAAAAGCACAACGTGCATTGTTAATATTGTGGCGGGCGGTGCTGAGAGCACCCCCTCCACAATGTTAAAAATGCGGGATGCACCTGCCACTGTTGCAGGAACATCCTAATTCCCCCTACGGAACCCCCATCCTTATGGCGGGCGGTCCCGTTGTCCAATAGGGTGGCGCGTCATCGTAATGTCCCCCAAAGTCTTTAATGTGTTCCACAAATATAAATTCATATCGCTAGACCCACATAAGCTAGGAATCTAATTTAACTTTCAGGTTGTAGAAAAGGATTGTGTGCTCTTGTGTGCCAATGTGCATGCTCCTAGCTCCTTGGCAACATGCTCAACAAAATCGGGGAATCATTTACCCATTTTATTTTGGCTGCAAAGTCTTTAATGTGTTCCACAAATATAGATTAATATCTCTAAAACCACATAAGCTAGGAATCTAATTCAACTTTCAGGTTGTAGAGGAGGATTGCGCGCTCTTGTGTGCCAATGTGCATGCTGCTAGCTCTTTGGAAACATGCTGAAATAGATCAGAAAATAATTTAAACATTTTCATTTTGGCAGCAAAGTCTTTAATGTGTTCCACAAATATACATTAATATCTTTAGAACCACATAAGCTAGGAATCTAATTTAACTTTCAGGTTGTAGAAGAGGATCGTGCGCTCTTGTGTGGCAATTTGCATGCTCTTCGGAAACATGCTGAAAAAAATCAGGGAATCATTTAAACATTTTAATTTTGTCAGTAAAGGGGCCAATTAGGATGTCGGGCAGATCGCCACTGCCATGCAGGCAGTGGCGATCCACCCGACATCCTTGCCCGCCCCCACCCATTTCCCCGGCCATATTACTATAGCGGGGATACTGCGGCGGACGGAAACACCATCCGCCGCTTTTCCTCCCCGGTTGCCTTGCGGCTGATGTGGAAAAGAATTTACATGGTGCCGGTGTCTATCAGACACCGCCAGCCATATTACGATAAGCTTTGGGAGATGCCTTTCCGTGGTAGCAATGCCGCCACGGAAAGGCAGGCGGTCTTTACTTTGGAGGCCCCCTGCGGACCCCCATGGTGAAGTCGAAGTGGGGGGTGCACATGGGGGGTACCTATGGTACCCCCTGCATTTCAGTGAACAACATGACAGGCACTGTGTGGTGCCTGTGAAGTTGTGCATTGAAAAGCACAACGTGCATTTTTAACATTGTGGCGGGCGGTGCTGAGAGCACCCCCTCCACAATGTTAAAAATGCGGGATGCGCCTGCCACTGTTGTGGGAACATCCTAATTCCCCCTACGGAAACCACGGAACCCCCATCCTTATGGCGGGCGGTCCCGTTGTCCAATAGGGTGGCGCGTCATCGTAATGTCCCCCAAAGTCTTTAATGTGTTCCACAAATATAAATTCATATCGCTAGACCCACATAAGCTAGGAATCTAATGTAACTTTCAGGTTATAGAAGAGGATTGTGCGCTCTTGTGTGCAAATGTGCATGCTGCTAGCTCTTTGGGAACATGCTGAAATAAATCAGGAAATCATTTAAACATTTTCATTTTGGCAGCAAAGTCTTTAATGTGTTCCACAAATATAAATTCATATCTCTAGAACCACATATGCTAGGAATCTAATTTAACTTTTAGGTTGTAGAAGAGGATCGTGCACTCTTGCGTGGCAATTTGCATGCTCTTCGGAAACATGCTGAAAGAAATCAGGGAATCATTTTAACATTGAAATTTTGTCAAAAAGGGGCCCATTAGGGTGTCGGGCAGATCACCACTGCCATGCGGGCGGTGGCGATCCACCCGACATCCTTTCCCGCCCCACACCCATTTCCCCGGCCATAATATTATGGTGGGGGGACTGCGGCAGACGGAAACACCATCCGCCGCTTTTCCGCCCCTGTTGCCTTGCGGCCGAGGCGGAAAATAATTTATATGGTGCCGGTGTCTATCAGACACCGCCAGCCATATTACGATGTGCTTTGGGAGATGCCTTTCCGTGGTGGCAATGCGGCCACGGAAAGGCAGGCGGTCTTTACTTTGGAGGCCCCCTGCGGACCCCCATGGTGAAGTCGAGGTGGGGGTGCACATGGGTGGTACCTATGATACCCACCCCGCATTTCAATGAACAACATGACAGGCACCGTGTGGTGCCTGTCATGTTGTACATTGAAAAGCACAACGTGCATTTTTAACATTGTGGCGGGCGGTGCTGAGAGCACCCCGCCACAATGTTAAAAATGCGGGATGCGCCTGCCACTGTTGCGGGCACATTCTAATTCCCCCTACGGGACCCCCGCCCTTATGGCGGGTAGTCCCGTTGTCCAATAGGGTGGCGCCTCATCCTAATGTACCCCAAAGTCTTTAATGTGTTCCAAAAATATTAATTCATATCGCTAGACTTACATAAGCTAGGAATCTAATTTAACTTTCAGGTTATAGAAGAGGATTGTGCGCTCTTGTGTGCCAATTTGCATGCTCGTAGCTTTTCAGGAACATGCTGACAAAAACTAGCGAAACATTTAACCATTTTCATTTTGGCAGCAAAGTCTTTCATGTGTTCCACAAATATAAATTCATATCTCTAGAACCACATATGCTCGGAATCTAATTTAACTTACAGGTTGTAGAGGAGGATTGAGTGCTCTTGTGTGCTAATGTGCATGCTGCTAGCTCTTTGAGAACATGCTGAAATAAATCAGGAAATCATTTCAACATTTTCATTTTAGCAGCAAAGTCTTAAATGTGTTCCACAAATATAAATTCATATCTCTAGAACCACATAGGCTAGGAATCTAATTTAATTTTCAGTTTGTAGAAGAGGAATGTGCGTTCTTGTCTTCCAATGTGCACGCTGTTAGCTCTTCGGGAACATGCTCAACAAAATCAGGGAATCATTTAAACATTTTCATTTTGGCTTCAAAGTCTTTAATGTGTTCTACAAATATAAATTCATATCTCTAGAACCACATACGCTCGGAATCTAATTTAACTTGCAGGTTGTAAAAGTGGATCGTGCGCTCTTGTGTGGCAATTTGCATGCTCTTCGGAAACATGCTGAAAAAAATTGGGGAATCATTTAAACATTTTAATTTTGTCAGTAAAGGGGCCCATTAGGATGTCGGGCAGATCGCCACTGCCATGCGGGCGGTGACGATCCACCCGACATCCTTGCCCGCCCCCCACCCATTTACCCGGCCATATTACTATAGCGGGTGGACTGCGGCGGACGGAAACACCATCCACCTCTTTTTCGCCCCTGTTGCCTTGCGGCCGATGCGGAAAAGAATTCATATGGTGCCATATTATGATGTGCTTTGGGAGATGCCTTTCCGTGGTGGCAATGCCGCCACAGAAAGGCAGGCAGTCTTTACTTTGGAGGCCCCCTGTGGACCCCCATGGTGAAGTCGAAGTGGGGGGTGCACATGGGGGGTACCTATGGTACCCCCCTGCATTTAAATGAACAACATGACAGGCACCGTGTGGTGCCTGTCAAGTTGTGCATTGAAAAGCACAACGTGCATTTTTAACATTGTGGCGGGCGGTGCTGAGAGCACCCCCACCACAATGTTAATAATGCGGGATGCGCCTGCCACTGTTGCGGGAACATCCTAATTCCCCCTACGGGACCCCCGCCCTTATGGCGGGCGGTCCCGTTGTCCAATAGGGTGGCGCATCATCGTAATGTCCCCCAAAGTCTTTAATGTGTTCCACAAATATAAATTCATATCGCTAGACCAACATAAGCTAGGAATCTAATTTAACTTTCAGGTTGTAGAAGACGATTATGTGCTGTTGTGTGCCAATGTGCATGCTCCTACTCTTTGGAAACATGCTCAACAAAATCGGGGAATCATTTAACCATTTTAATTGTGGCTGGAAAGTCTTTAATGTGTTCCACAAATATAAATAATATGTCTAGAACCACATAAGCTAGGAATCTAATTCAACTTACAGGTTGTAGAGGATGATTGAGTGCTCTTGTGTGCTAATGTGCATGCTGCTAGCTCTTTGAGAACATGCTGAAATAAATCAGGAAATCATTTAAACATTTTCATTTTGGCAGCAAAGTCTTAAATGTGTTCCACAAATATAAATTCATATCTCTAGAACCACATAGGCTAGGAATCTAATTTAATTTTCAGTTTGTAGAAGAGGAATGTGCGCTCTTGAGTCACAATTTGCATGCTCCTAGCCCCTCAGGAATTTGCTGAAATAAATCAGGAAATCAGTTAAACATTTTCATTTTGGCAGCAAAGTCTTTAATGTGTTCCGCAAATATAAATTCATATCTCTAGAACCACATAAGCTAGGAATCTAATTGAACTTGCAGGTTGTAGAAGAGGATTGTGCGCTCTTGAGTGGCAATTTGCATGCTCTTCAGAAACATGCTGAAAAAAATTGGGGAATCATTTAAACATTTTAATTTTGTCAGTAATGGGGCCCATTAGGATGTCGGGCAGATCGCCACTGCCATGCGGGCGGTGGCGATCCACCCGACATCCTTGCCGGCCCCCCAACCATTTCTCCAGCCATAATACTATGGCGGGGGGACTGCGGCGGACGGAAACGCCATCTGCCGCTTTTCCGCCCCTGTTGCCTTGCGGCCGATGTGGAAAAGAATTTATATGGTGCCGGTGTCTATCAGACACCGACAGCCATATTACGATGTGCTTTGGGAGATGCCTTTCCGTGGTGGCAATGCCGCCACAGAAAGGCAGGCGGTCTTTACTTTGGAGGCCCCCTGTGGACCCCCATGGTGAAGTTGAAGTGGGGGGTGCACATGGGGGGTACCCCCCGCATTTCAGTGAACAACATGACAGGCACTGTGTGGTGCCTGTGAAGTTGTGCATTGAAAAGCACAACGTGCATTTTTAACCTTGTGGCGGGCGGTGCTGAGAGCACCCCCTCCACAATGTTAAAAATGCGGGATGCGCCTGCCACTGTTGCGGGAGCATCCTAATTCCCCTACGGGACCCCCGCCCTTATGGCGGGCAGTCCCGTTGTCCAATAGGGTGGTGCGCAATCGTAATGTCCTCCAAAGTCTTTAATGTGTTCCACAAATATAAATTCATATGGCTAGACGCACATAAGCTAGGAATCTAATTTAACTTTCAGGTTGTAGAAGAGGATTTTGCCCTCTTGTGTGCAAATGTGCATGCTGTTAGCTCTTCGGGAACATGCTCAACAAAATCGGGGAATCATTTAAACATTTTCATTTTGGCAGCAAAGTCTTTTACATGTTCCACAAATATAAATTCATATCTCTAGAAACGCATAAGCTAGGAATCCCATGTAATGTTCAGGTTCTAGAAGAGGATTTTGTGCTCTTGTGTGCCATTGTGCATGCTCCTAGCTCTTTGGCAACATGCTCAACAAAATCGGGGAATCATTTAACCATTTTAATTTTGGCTGCAAAGTCTTTAATGTGTTCCACAAATATAACTTAATATCTCTAGAACCATATAAGCTAGGAATCTAATTCAACTTTCAGGTTGTAGAGGAGGAGCTTGCGCTCTTGTGTGCCAATGTGCATGCTGCTAGCTCTTTGGAAACATGCTGACATAAATCAGAAAATCATTTAAATATTTTCATTTTGGCAGCAAAGTCTTTAATGTGTTCCACAAATATAAATTCATATCTCTAGAAGCACATAAGCTAGGAATCTAATTTAACTTTCACGTTGTAGAAGAGGATCGTGCGCTCTTGTGTGGCAATTTGCATGCTCTTCGGAAACATGCTGAAAAAAATCGGGGAATCATTTAAACATTTTAATTTTGTCAGTAAAGGGGCCCATTAGGATGTCGGGCAGATCGCCACTGCCATGCGAGCAGTGGCGATCCACCCGACATCCTTGCCCGCCCCCCACCCATTTCCCCGGCCATTTTACTATGGCGGGGCGACTGCGGCGGACGGAAACACCATCCGCCGCTTTTTCGCCCCGGTTGCCTTGCGGCCGAGGCGGAAAATAATTGATATGGTGCCGGTGTCTAACAGACACCGCCAGCCATATTACGATGTGCTTTGGAAGATGAGTTTCCGTGGTGGCAATGCCGCCACGGAAAGACAGGCGGTCTTTACTTTGGAGTCCCCCTGGGGACCCCCATGGTGAAGTCGAAGTGGGGGATGCACATGGGGGGTACCTATGGTACCCCCCTGCATTTCAGTGGACAACATGACAGGCACTGTGGGGTGCCTGTGAAGTTGTGCATTGAAAAGCACAACGTGCATTGTTAATATTGTGGTGGGCGGTGCTGAGAGCACCCCCTCCACAATGTTAAAAATGCGGGATGCGCCTGCCACTGTTGCATATGGCTGAGATACCCGCCACCCCCTCTCAACACAATCCCCAAAGGAGGGAAACCGGAAACAGTTCTTGAAGTTTTTTGGAAGAGGGAGGGAGTAACCCTCCCGGCCGTATTTATTAAAACAAAATTAAAACATTAAATCAACATTTTATATTATGTACAATTTCATTACCACATTGCGATGTTTGGCTAACCTTAACAGATTCTCTAATACAGAGGTTCTCCTAGCCGAACTAACATCCTACACACATTTACTTGAAATTATGAAATTGTACATCCTAACGTTTAAGGGCCAACGGCAAGGTCGTAACCGGTGTCAAGATCCCTAACCAGAAATACCCCCCACTTGTGAGGGGCGACAGCACTGAGGCGTACCTCAAGTGCAACTACCAATTTCCCTTTGACTTGACGGGGGCACCAATAAAACTCGACGCCACTTAAAGGTCGTTCGAGGACTCGTGTGAGGTATCTAGAAGGTAGCGTAGACCCCCCCCAAAACCCCGCACAACTTACCACATCTGCCGTCGCAGACGTCACTGGCCCCGGGAAATTCCCCAGGAGGGGGCTGTAACCCCTCCTACACAGGAAGGGGCCTTGACCGCCTTTCCTTTTCTTCCGGCGACCCATCCTTAGAAGGGACCGCCTCCCCGTTGAGGGGCCAATGGCCACCTCTCCCGAGCGCTCCCATCCGTGTTGGGTGACGCCCACTCATAGGGATCTTCCAATTAGTGCTCACCGATCATGACCTTACCGCCACAGGCCGGATAGTTGACCGGCTATCCGGACCCCCCACAAAGCTCCTACCTAAAGGTCATGTTGCAACGTTTTTAACCATGCTAAGAAGTCTCCTATGAGTAACTCATTCCCCACCCGAGACAAATGCACACCATCCCCCAAATACATACTGTCATCATTAATACAGCCATGCGAAATAGAATGCAATGTCCTGGAACGGAACAACCTACACACTTTGTTATTAAGCTTTCTAACAGAATGATTCAAAGCAGGAATAGAAATAGCCCCTCGCCATACCTTTCGTGGGATCATATGGGACCACGCAATTATGCACCCCGGAACTCTCCTTGCCAACCAACTTACAGTGGAAAGCATTGCTTCCAGGAGAAGTCGTCTACCGGTGGTGACTAAATCATTGCCCCCTAGATGTACTATGACTATAGACGGCGGTGACCTCGTCCGCCCTAACAAACCCTCGAAAAAATGCTTGAAACTGGTCAATACAGAGACCGCCTCTTCCGTAGAAGGACACCCTGTACCCGTATTCCCCAGCTACGTGAATCGTGTCACCTGCTTTGAATACGTCCGCGGCACGCCTCACGTATGAGTGGCCCACGACCCACACCTCCTTTTTCACAGCCGGTGATGTCTGACCGCTGGCCCGGTGTTGGGTCGACTGCATAGTCCGCCCCGCCTCGTAGGCTTGCGCAACTGAAAAATCAAACAAAAACAAGAGGCGTGAGTACATCATCACAGCTTCACAACATGTGCAACCGCACATACCTCTTATAACAATTGGAGGACCAACGCCCCACTCGTTTTACTTGTTCAACATTAAGACCCCTAGCTGTAGCTTCTGTAGCAGCCCCTATCCGAAAGGAATGGGTCCCAAACTCGCCCGGGTTCAAGCCCGCAGCGGCAATTGACATCGCAAGCACCCGCTGAAACTGAAATTTCGTCAGTGGGGTGGCGTCCGCGTGTCTCAACAAGGTCCCCCCCCCATGATGCCACCCTTCGTGCCAAGTAGTCTTCTAAACACTTTACCGGACACATGGAGGACCCGGGAATCCTGCGTATGATTATGCAGTCCCCCATCCCACCCTGATCGGTCTTGGACCTGACAAAGGAGACAGTCATTGTCTCTCCTCTGATCTGAACGTGTTCCTGGCACAAACCCCCTGTCACATCCTGTTTGTTCTTTGCCACTAGTTCGCTTACCCGCATCGCCCCATGAAATGCCAGCGTAAAAGCGGCTCGGAACAACACTGTCTCAAACTGAGATGAACATGTGGAAGGGAGTGTGGCCAACAACTGGGCCAACCTATCCAAACCTATCGGGCGCCTCTCATCTACTCTGCGACCCTCAAGGCGTTGCCACCCACGCAGCGCTTTCTGTACCACGAAAGACGCTGTCGGGTCCTGGATACCATGAGCCCTGGCAACAAAGGAAATGGCAGCACGATGCCTCTGGGCCGTAGCCACTGATTTCCCAGCCCTATGTAAGGACATCAGAAAATTCACTACCCATTCCTCGTGGCCCCAAAGCCCCTCTCTATCGGTCCCCAAAAAGGCTAAATAGGACCGAAACGCCCCTTCATATGCCTTCCTCGTCCTTGGTGCTAGACTCTCTCCCACGAGGTGACGAAGTTCGGGGCACCGAGAGACCAGAGAGCTTCGGGAAAGGGTGCCGGCTCTGGGTCCGCTGTGGGAAGGAAACCCGAGAAAGCCTGCATATGAAAACGAGACAGTGCATCAGCCGCCTGATTCATTACCCCCGGGACATGTTTTGCTCTGAATAGCACATTCAGTTGCATACACAGTAAAACAATTTCTTTGAGCAGTCTTAAAATCAGTTTACATCGTGCAGCTTGGCTATTGATGCACTCGACCACGGTCATATTGTCAGACCAAAATATCACAGAGTGATCTTTGAACCCTTCGGGCCAGGTTCTCAGGGCCACCAAAATGGGGAAAAGTTCAAGGAAAGCAATATTACTTGTCAGACCATTGTCATGCCACCATGTCGGCCACCTTTGTGCCGACCATTTTGTGCCGAAGATGGCACCAAAACCTATGCTACCTGCCGAATCTGTCCATAGCCCCAGCTCTTCCGAGGACACGGCTGGTTTGTTCCAGACGACTCGACCATTAAAGTCCGCCAGGAATGCTAGCCAAATGCGCATGTCCTGGCGGACCTCAGCCGATAGTCTCGTGCGATGATGGCCCTCCTTTAAGCCGACCATAGCTTGGGCAATTGAACGGGAGAAGGGGCGGGCCATTGGTATAACCCTTAGGGCAAAATTCAACTGTCCCACCAACTGCTGTAATTGATGCAGCGTAACTTTAGATCCATTTATGCACACTCGCAGGGCTGCCCTGAACTTCAACACTTTGTCAGCTGGCAAACGAAAACAACCCTCACTGGAGTCTAACTCGATCCCCAGAAACTCGAGGCAAGTCGCAGGACCCACCGTCTTACCTGGTGCCAATGGCACACCAAACTGCTTCATTAACATACAAAATTCGGCCAAGGCCCGGCCACATTCGAGATCCCCGGCTGCCCCAAGGAACAGAAAATCATCAAGGTAATGCATTACATGTTGGAAACCCGTCTTCTTTGTGAAGACCCATTGTAGAAAACTACTGAATTTCTCGAAATAGGCACAAGATATAGAGCACCCCATCGGCATACACCTATCCATGTAATAATAACCCTGAAACATGAAACCTAGGAGACGCTGGTCGTCTGGGTGTACCGGGAGCAATCGGAACGCTGACTCGATATCTGACTTCGCCATCAGCGCCCCGGGCCCCAGACGATTCAAAATGGCTACGGCCTCATCGAAGGATGCGTACCGCACCGAACATACTTCCGGATCTATTGCATCGTTTACAGACAAACCACGTGGAGCTGATAAATTGTGAATCAATCGGAACTCACCCGGGTCTTTCTTGGGGACCACCCCTAAAGGAGAACAAACAAAATCCTGCACCGGGGGTACACTAAACGGGCCGGCAACCCGACCTCGAGTAACCTCTTTCCGGATCTTATCCTGTACCACGGTCGTATGCTGCAGGACCGACAGTTGATTTTTACACTTCTCCACACCCTGAAAGTCCCCTACCGGGATGCGGAAACCATACGAAAATCCGTTCCGCAGCACCCCAGCAGAAGTACGATCCGGGTATTCACTGAGCCAGGGAATCATCGCCAAGGTATCAATCGGGGTAGGTAAAGGCGCCCCTCGGACTATGTTAGACCTGTTTGGCGCCTCCTCTCCCCCCGTTATCACCCGTTTTGGCTCTGCACGTGGACTCAGGATGGGGCGACCCGCACCCACTACATTCATGTTTAAATTTACACGATCCCTGGGGCCTAGTACATTTACCTCTGTTGAAATTAAAGCATAACCCCCTTTTTCCTGTATTGCCGGCAGGTCTCGAGTAATCGTCGGTACCCGTACCTGAACGAAAGGGCGTCCCCCCATATTGGCGGGAGGGTTCGCCAACATTACTTCCTACCAATGGCATTTTCAACATACCTGTCTCCTTCATTTTATCCCATGTCAAAGAATCATAACAATCCCAGGTTAAGCTTTTGTTATGCTCTTTAGCCTTTCTAAAAAGATTATCGTAGCAGAACCAATGGTTACCCTGGTATGATGTCGAGTACCCCATGATTCGCGACTGATAGGTCGGCAACTCGGCAAGCAACTCGGGCCTACGTTCCCCCAAGATCGACGTAAAGATTCCCCATGCATTGCCCCAATTGCCAATATTTTCATTCACTTTAAAGGCGGCCATTATTGCGCGCCAAACACTCGGATGCATGAGGTCTTTCTGACCCTTAACATGCTCCACCTCATAATGATCAACAAGCAACGAGAAGATGTTCACATATTCCCCCGCCCAAATCTTCTCCTTAATTGCCAAAGGCACATGTTGACCCAACCTTTCTCTACGAGAGGGTGCTGACTCATCCCTCGCAATCGGCAATGGCCGCTTACCTGCACCGGACGCTGCCTCTGCGGTCCCTTGTGGCTTGTCAACTACTGCAACCGGTGCGGACACCTTGGCTGCATCCCGTTTCTCGCGCAATTGCTTCATCAGCGTCTGTGCCTCGGCAGCCGTGGCGCCCTCACTACTTTCGCCCAACCACGCTGCGAGTTGTGCTGCCAGCTCGGGCGGCATATCTTCATTGGACACCGGGGTGACCACCACGGGAATCGGGTTCCCCTCCGCCGGTACTGGGGTTGGCGCTTCGAGCGGGGTACAGGGCACCGGGACGTCTCCCCCAGCCGGCCCCCTCCTTGGCCTCTTGGCTCTCCCTCCTGGGGCTGCTCCAGCTGGCGGACGTTCCGGCCCCCCTTCCCCGTCTCTCTCCGCCACCCGCTTCTTCAGCTCGGTCATCTCCTTCATGAGGACCCGAACCATCTGTTCAGTCGTCATTCTCTTCCCGCCTTTCTTGGGCATTTCTCCGACAGAGTATCTGTAAGACAAAAGAAAGATTACAACGCTCAAAATTGGCTCTTCGTTCCGTCTCGAGCTCACGTGCAGCGAGGAGGTGCAGCTTCAGAGCACAGGAACAAGAGGATGCCTTCCGGTCTTGCGTCCCCTTTTATCTGTCTTCAGGGCGGGCGTAAACCCGCCCCTGCCTGCCCCGAGGGCGTGGCCAGCCGCGTCAGTGTCTAGGCCAGCCCACTCTAGGGCGGGAAAAAGCGCGCCCCGGCTACGCCGCTTCGGGCATACCAGCCGAGACACGCCTCCCGCCCAAGATGGCTTCCCGGGGGGATCGTGGTACTCTGCCATACGTGCGGGGGGACCGAGTGGTCGCCCCTTTCCAGGAACATCCTAATTCCCCCTACGGAACCCCCATCCTTATGGCGGGCGGTCCCGTTGTCCAATAGGGTGGCGCGTCATCGTAATGTCCCCCAAAGTCTTTAATGTGTTCCACAAATATAAATTCATATCGCTAGACCCACATAAGCTAGGAATCTAATTTAACTTTCAGGTTGTAGAAAAGGATTGTGTGCTCTTGTGTGCCAATGTGCATGCTCCTACTCTTTGGAAACATGCTCAACAAAATCGGGGAATCATTTAAACATTTTCGTTTTGGCAGCAAAGTCTTTAATGTGTTCTACAAATATAAATTCATATCTCTAGAACCACATAAGCTAGGAATCGAATTTAACTTTCAGGTTGTAGAAGAGGATTGTGCGCTCTAGTGTGCCAATGTGCATGCTCCTAGCTCTTTGGCAACATCCTCAACAAAATCGGGGAATCATTTAACCATTTTAATTTTGGCTGCAAAGTCTTTAATGTGTTTCACAAATTCAAATTACTATCTCTAGAACCACATGAACTAGGAATCAAATTCAACTTTCAGGTTGTAGAGGAGGATTGTGCGCTCTTGTGTGCCAATGTGCATGCTGCTAGCTCTTTGGGTTTGCAAAAACAACATGTGATGGACCGAATGAGGATCAATGTCACACATTCAACCCAGTCAAAAGATCTGGGTCCTAATCCATCGTTTTTTTGCACTCCACACCACCCTGGGTTAGACAATGGCGATATGCAAATCAGCTCTGACCCTGTGCCCCATGGGAACAGTCCAGTCCGAACTACAAAAGCCATGTCCTTCCCAGAACGGAATCAAGCATCCGAGGACCGGACCGGTTTCGAGGTAACACCTCTCATCAGCCCGGCTAGCTTGACTCCAGTGGTGTGGAGTGCCTGGGACCCACGTCTGGGCATCCCCAGTACACTTATAGCGAGTTTGCAAAAACAACATGTGATGGACCGAATGAGGATCAATGTCACACATTCAACCCAGTCAAAAGATCTGGGTCCTAATCCATCGTTTTTTTGCACTCCACACCACCCTGGGTTAGACAATGGCGATATGCAAATCAGCTCTGACCCTGTGCCCCATGGGAACAGTCCAGTCCGAACTACAAAAGCCATGTCCTTCCCAGAACGGAATCAAGCATCCGAGGACCGGACCGGTTTCGAGGTAACACCTCTCATCAGCCCGGCTAGCTTGACTCCAGTGGTGTGGAGTGCCTGGGACCCACGTCTGGGCATCCCCAGTACACTTATAGCGAGTTTGCAAAAACAACATGTGATGGACCGAATGAGGATCAATGTCACACATTCAACCCAGTCAAAAGATCTGGGTCCTAATCCATCGTTTTTTTGCACTCCACACCACCCTGGGTTAGACAATGGCGATATGCAAATCAGCTCTGACCCTGTGCCCCATGGGAACAGTCCAGTCCGAACTACAAAAGCCATGTCCTTCCCAGAACGGAATCAAGCATCCGAGGACCGGACCGGTTTCGAGGTAACACCTCTCATCAGCCCGGCTAGCTTGACTCCAGTGGTGTGGAGTGCCTGGGACCCACGTCTGGGCATCCCCAGTACACTTATAGCGAGTTTGCAAAAACAACATGTGATGGACCGAATGAGGATCAATGTCACACATTCAACCCAGTCAAAAGATCTGGGTCCTAATCCATCGTTTTTTTGCACTCCACACCACCCTGGGTTAGACAATGGCGATATGCAAATCAGCTCTGACCCTGTGCCCCATGGGAACAGTCCAGTCCGAACTACAAAAGCCATGTCCTTCCCAGAACGGAATCAAGCATCCGAGGACCGGACCGGTTTCGAGGTAACACCTCTCATCAGCCCGGCTAGCTTGACTCCAGTGGTGTGGAGTGCCTGGGACCCACGTCTGGGCATCCCCAGTACACTTATAGCGAGTTTGCAAAAACAACATGTGATGGACCGAATGAGGATCAATGTCACACATTCAACCCAGTCAAAAGATCTGGGTCCTAATCCATCGTTTTTTTGCACTCCACACCACCCTGGGTTAGACAATGGCGATATGCAAATCAGCTCTGACCCTGTGCCCCATGGGAACAGTCCAGTCCGAACTACAAAAGCCATGTCCTTCCCAGAACGGAATCAAGCATCCGAGGACCGGACCGGTTTCGAGGTAACACCTCTCATCAGCCCGGCTAGCTTGACTCCAGTGGTGTGGAGTGCCTGGGACCCACGTCTGGGCATCCCCAGTACACTTATAGCGAGTTTGCAAAAACAACATGTGATGGACCGAATGAGGATCAATGTCACACATTCAACCCAGTCAAAAGATCTGGGTCCTAATCCATCGTTTTTTTGCACTCCACACCACCCTGGGTTAGACAATGGCGATATGCAAATCAGCTCTGACCCTGTGCCCCATGGGAACAGTCCAGTCCGAACTACAAAAGCCATGTCCTTCCCAGAACGGAATCAAGCATCCGAGGACCGGACCGGTTTCGAGGTAACACCTCTCATCAGCCCGGCTAGCTTGACTCCAGTGGTGTGGAGTGCCTGGGACCCACGTCTGGGCATCCCCAGTACACTTATAGCGAGTTTGCAAAAACAACATGTGATGGACCGAATGAGGATCAATGTCACACATTCAACCCAGTCAAAAGATCTGGGTCCTAATCCATCGTTTTTTTGCACTCCACACCACCCTGGGTTAGACAATGGCGATATGCAAATCAGCTCTGACCCTGTGCCCCATGGGAACAGTCCAGTCCGAACTACAAAAGCCATGTCCTTCCCAGAACGGAATCAAGCATCCGAGGACCGGACCGGTTTCGAGGTAACACCTCTCATCAGCCCGGCTAGCTTGACTCCAGTGGTGTGGAGTGCCTGGGACCCACGTCTGGGCATCCCCAGTACACTTATAGCGAGTTTGCAAAAACAACATGTGATGGACCGAATGAGGATCAATGTCACACATTCAACCCAGTCAAAAGATCTGGGTCCTAATCCATCGTTTTTTTGCACACAATGTAAGACATTGATCTACATTCTGTCCATCAAATTGTTTTTTTTTTTGTAAGTTTTTCGTAATTTTTTTTGTAATTTTCTCCCTGAGTGTACTGGGGTAGCTCAGACGTGGGTCCCAGAGCCTCCACACCACTGGAGTCAAGCTAGCCGGGCTGATGAGAGGTGTTACCTCGAAACCGGTCCGGTCCTCGGATGCTTGATTCCGGTCTTGGAAAGATATGGCTGTGCAGTTCGGACTGGACTGTTCCCATGGGGCACAGGGTCAGAGCTGATTTGCATAAAGCCAGTATCTAACCCAGGGTGGTGTGGAGTGCAAAAAACGATGGATTTAGGCCCAGATCCTTGTACTGGGGTGAATGTAAGACATTGATCTACATTCTGTCCATCAAATTGTTTTTTTTTTTTTTTTGTAATTTTCTCCCCTAGCTCTTTGGGAACATGCTGAAATAAATCAGGAAATCATTTAAACATTTTCATTTTGGCAGCAAAGTCTTTAATGTGTTCCACAAATATAAATGAATATCTCTAGAACCACATAAGCTAGGAATCTAATTTAACTTTCAGGTTGTAGAAGAGGATCGTGCGCTCTTGTGTGGCAATTTGCATGCTCTTCGGAAATATGCTGAAAAAAATTGGGGAATCATTTAAACATTTTAATTTTGTCAGTAAAGGGGCCCATTAGGATGTCGGGTAGATCGCCACTGCCATGCGGGCGGTGACGATCCACCCGACATCCTTGCCCGCCCCCCACCCATTTACCCGGCCATATTACTATGGCGGGTGGACTGCGGTGGACGGAAACACCATCCACCTCTTTCCCGCCCCTGTTGCCTTGCGGCCGATGCGGAAAATAATTTATATGGCGCCATATTATGATGTGCTTTGGGAGATGCCTTTCCGTGGTGGCAATGCCGCCACAGAAAGGCAGGCGGTCTTTACTTTGGAGGCCCCCTGTGGACCCCAATGGTGAAGTCGAAGTGGGCGGTGCACATGGGGGGTACCTATGGTACCCCCCTGCATTTAAATGAACAACATGACAGGCACCGTGTGGTGCCTGTCAAGTTGTGCATTGAAAAGCACAACGTGCATTTTTAACATTGTGGCGGGCGGTGCTGAGAGCACCCCCACCACAATGTTAAAAATGCGGGATGACCCTGCCACTGTTGCGGGAACATCCTAATTCCCCCTACGGGACCCCCGCCCTTATGGCGGGCGGTCCCGTTGTCCAATAGGGTGGCGCATCATCGTAATGTCCCCCAAAGTCTTTAATGTGTTCCACAAATATAAATTCATATCGCTAGACCAACATAAGCTAGGAATCTAATTTAACTTTCAGGTTGTAGAAGAGGATTATGTGCTCTTGTGTGCCAATGTGCATGCTCCTACTCTTTGGAAACATGCTCAACAAAATCAGGGAATCATTTAACCATTTTAATTTTGGCTGGAAAGTCTTTAATGTGTTCCACAAATATAAATAATATGTCTAGAACCACATAAGCTAGGAATCTAATTCAACTTACAGGTTGTAGAGGATGATTGAGTGCTCTTGTGTGCTAATGAGCATGCTGCTAGCTCTTTGAGAACATGCTGAAATAAATCAGGAAATCATTTAAACATTTTCATTTTGACAGCAAAGTCTTAAATGTGTTCCACAAATATAAATTCATATGTCTAGAACCACATAGGCTAGGAATCTAATTTAATTTTCAGTTTGTAGAAGAGGAATGTGCGCTCTTGAGTCGCAATTTGCATGCTCCTAGCCCTTCAGGAATTTTCTGAAATAAATCAGGAAATCAGTTAAACATTTTCATTTTGGCAGGAAAGTCTTTAATGTGTTCCGCAAATATAAATTCATATCTCTAGAACCACATAAGCTAGGAATCTAATTGAACTTGCAGGTTGCAGAAGAGGATTGTGCGCTCTTGAGTGGCAATTTGCATGCTCTTCAGAAACATGCTGAAAAAAATTGGGGAATCATTTAAACATTTTAATTTTGTCAGTAATGGGGCCCATTAGGATGTCGGGCAGATCGCCACTACCATGCGGGCGGTGGCGATCCACCCGACATCCTTGCCCGCCCCCCCACCATTTCTCCAGCCATAATACTATGGCGGGGGGACTGCGGCGGACGGAAACGCCATCTGCCGCTTTTCCGCCCCTGTTGCCTTGCGGCCGAAGTAGAAAAGAATTTATATGGTGCCGGTGTCTATCAGACACCGACAGCCATATTACGATGTGCTTTGGGAGATGCCTTTCCGTGGTGGCAATGACGCCACAGAAAGGCAGGCGGTCTTTACTTTGGAGGCCCCCTGTGGACCCCCATGGTGAAGTTGAAGTGGGAAGTGCACATGGGGGGTACCCCCCGCATTTCAGTGAACAACATGACAGGCACTGTGTGGTGCCTGTGAAGTTGTGCATTGAAAAGCACAACGTGCATTTTTAACCTTGTGGCGGGCGGTGCTGAGAGCACCCCCTCCACAATGTTAAAAATGCGGGATGCGCCTGCCACTGTTGCGGGAACATCCTAATTCCCCCTACGGGACCCCCGACCTTATGGCGGGCAGTCCCGTTGTCCAATAGGGTGGTGCGCAATCGTAATGTCCTCCAAAGTCTTTAATGTGTTCCAAAAATATAAATTCATATGGCTAGACCCACATAAGCTAGGAATCTAATTTAACTTTCAGGTTGTAGAAAAGGATTTTGCGCTCTTGTGTGCAGATTTGCATGCTTGTAGCTTTTCAGGAACATGCTGTCACAAATCAGGGAATCATTTCACCATTTTCATTTTGGCAGCAAAGTCTTTAATGTGTTCCACAAATATAAATTCATATCTTTGAAACCACATAAGCTAGAAATCTAATGTAACTTTCAAGGTGTAGAAGAGGATTTTGCCCTCTTGTGTGCAAATGTGCATGCTGTTAGCTCTTCGGGAACATGCTCAACAAAATCGGGGAATCATTTAAACATTTTCATTTTGGCAGCAAAGTCTTTTACATGTTCCACAAATATAAATTCATATCTCTAGAAACGCATAAGCTAGGAATCCCATGTAATGTTCAGGTTCTAGAAGAGGATTTTGTGCTCTTGTGTGCCATTGTGCATGCTCCTAGCTCTTTGGCAACATGCTCAACAAAATCGGGGAATCATTTAACCATTTTAATTTTGGCTGCAAAGTCTTTAATGTGTTCCACAAATATAACTTAATATCTCTAGAACCATATAAGCTAGGAATCTAATTCAACTTTCAGGTTGTAGAGGAGGAGCTCGCGCTCTTGTGGGCCAATGTGCATGCTGCTAGCTCTTTGGAAACATGCTGACATAAATCAGAAAATCATTTAAATATTTTCATTTTGGCAGCAAAGTCTTTAATGTGTTCCACAAATATAAATTCATATCTCTAGAAGCACATAAGCTAGGAATCTAATTTAACTTTCACGTTGTAGAAGAGGATCGTGCGCTCTTGTGTGGCAATTTGCATGCTCTTCGGAAACATGCTGAAAAAAATCGGGGAATCATTTAAACATTTTAATTTTGTCAGTAAAGGGGCCCATTAGGATGTCGGGCAGATCGCCACTGCCATGCGAGCAGTGGCGATCCACCCGACATCCTTGCCCGCCCCCCAACCATTTCCCCGGCCATTTTACTATGGCGGGGCGACTGCGGCGGACGGAAACACCATCCGCCGCTTTTTCGCCCCGGTTGCCTTGCGGCCGAGGCGGAAAATAATTGATATGGTGCCGGTGTCTATCAGACACCGCCAGCCATATTACGATGTGCTTTGGGAGATGAGTTTCCGTGGTGGCAATGCCGCCACGGAAAGACAGGCGGTCTTTACTTTGGAGGCCCCCTGGGGACCCCCATGGTGAAGTCTAAGTGGGGGATGCACATGGGGGGTACCTATGGTACCCCCCTGCATTTCAGTGGACAACATGACAGGCACTGTGGGGTGCCTGTGAAGTTGTGCATTGAAAAGCACAACGTGCATTGTTAATATTGTGGCGGGCGGTGCTGAGAGCACCCCCTCCACAATGTTAAAAATGCGGGATGCGCCTGCCACTGTTGCAGGAACATCCTAATTCCCCCTACGGAACCCCCATCCTTATGGCGGGCGGTCCCGTTGTCCAATAGGGTGGCGCGTCATCGTAATGTCCCCCAAAGTCTTTAATGTGTTCCACAAATATAAATTCATATCGCTAGACCCACATAAGCTAGGAATCTAATTTAACTTTCAGGTTGTAGAAAAGGATTGTTTGCTCTTGTGTGCCAATGTGCATGCTCCTAGCTCCTTGGCAACATGCTCAACAAAATCGGGGAATCATTTACCCATTTTATTTTGGCTGCAAAGTCTTTAATGTGTTCCACAAATATAGATTAATATCTCTAAAACCACATAAGCTAGGAATCTAATTCAACTTTCAGGTTGTAGAGGAGGATTGCGCGCTCTTGTGTGCCACTGTGCATGCTGCTAGCTCTTTGGAAACATGCTGAAATAGATCAGAAAATCATTTAAACATTTTCATTTTGGCAGCAAAGTCTTTAATGTGTTCCACAAATATACAATAATATCTTTAGAACCACATAAGCTAGGAATCTAATTTAACTTTCAGGTTGTAGAAGAGGATCGTGCGCTCTTGTGTGGCAATTTGCATACTCTTCGGAAACATGCTGAAAAAAATCAGGGAATCATTTAAACATTTTAATTTTGTCAGTAAAGGGGCCAATTAGGATGTCGGGCAGATCGCCACTGCCATGCAGGCAGTGGCGATCCACCCGACATCCTTGCCCGCCCCCACCCATTTCCCCGGCCATAATACTATAGCGGGGATACTGCGGCGGACGGAAACACCATCCGCCGCTTTTCCTCCCCGGTTGCCTTGCGGCTGATGTGGAAAAGAATTTACATGGTGCCGGTGTCTATCAGACACCGCCAGCCATATTACGATAAGCTTTGGGAGATGCCTTTCCGTGGTAGCAATGCCGCCACGGAAAGGCAGGCGGTCTTTACTTTGGAGGCCCCCTGCGGACCCCCATGGTGAAGTCAAAGTGGGGGGTGCACATGGGGGGTACCTATGGTACCCCCTGCATTTCAGTGAACAACATGACAGGCACTGTGTGGTGCCTGTGAAGTTGTGCATTGAAAAGCACAACGTGCATTTTTAACATTGTGGCGGGCGGTGCTGAGAGCACCCCCTCCACAATGTTAAAAATGCGGGATGCGCCTGCCACTGTTGCGGGAACATCCTAATTCCCCCTACGGAACCCCCATCCTTATGGCGGGCGGTCCCGTTGTCCAATAGGGTGGCGCGTCATCGTAATGTCCCCCAAAGTCTTTAATGTGTTCCACAAATATAAATTCATATCGGTAGACCCACATAAGCTAGGAATCTAATGTAACTTTCAGGTTATAGAAGAGGATTGTGCGCTCTAGTGTGCCAATGTGCATGCTCCTAGCTCTTTGGCAACATGCTCAACAAAATCGGGGAATCATTTAACCATTTTAATTTTGGCTGCAAAGTCTTTAATGTGTTTCACAAATATAAATTATTATCTCTGGAACCACATGAGCTAGGAATCGAATTCAACTTTCAGGTTCTAGAGGAGGATTGTGCGCTCTTGTGTGCAAATGTGCATGCTGCTAGCTCTTTGGGAACATGCTGAAATAAATCAGGAAATCATTTAAACATTTTCATTTTGGCAGCAAAGTCTTTAATGTGTTCCACAAATATAAATTCATATCTCTAGAACCACATATGCTAGGAATCTAATTTAACTTTCAGGTTGTAGAAGAGGATCGTGCACTCTTGCGTGGCAATTTGCATGCTCTTCGGAAACATGCTGAAAGAAATCAGGGAATCATTTTAACATTGAAATTTTGTCAAAAAGGGGCCCATTAGGATGTCGGGCAGATCACCACTGCCATGCGGGCGGCGGCGATCCACCCGACATCCTTTCCCGCCCCACACCCATTTCCCCGGCCATAATATTATGGTGGGGGGACTGCGGCAGACGGAAACACCATCCGCCGCTTTTCCGCCCCTGTTGCCTTGCGGCCGAGGCGGAAAATAATTTATATGGTGCCGGTGTCTATCAGACACCGCCAGCCATATTACGATGTGCTTTGGGAGATGCCTTTCCGTGGTGGCAATGCGGCCACGGAAAGGCAGGCGGTCTTTACTTTGGAGGCCCCCTGCGGACCCCCATGGTGAAGTTGAGGTGGGGGTGCACATGGGTGGTACCTATGATACCCACCCTGCATTTCAATGAACAACATGACAGGCACCGTGTGGTGCCTGTCATGTTGTACATTGAAAAGCACAACGTGCATTTTTAACATTGTGGCGGGCGGTGCTGAGAGCACCCCGCCACAATGTTAAAAATGCGGGATGCGCCTGCCACTGTTGCGGGCACATTCTAATTCCCCCTACGGGACCCCCGCCCTTATGGCGGGTAGTCCCGTTGTCCAATAGGGTGGCGCCTCATCCTAATGTACCCCAAAGTCTTTAATGTGTTCCAAAAATATTAATTCATATCGCTAGACTTACATAAGCTAGGAATCTAATTTAACTTTCAGGTTATAGAAGAGGATTGTGGGCTCTTGTGTGCCAATTTGCATGCTCGTAGCTTTTCAGGAACATGCTGACAAAAACTAGCGAAACATTTAACCATTTTCATTTTGGCAGCAAAGTCTTTCATGTGTTCCACAAATATAAATTCATATCTCTAGAACCACATACGCTCGGAATCTAATTTAACTTACAGGTTGTAGAGGAGGATTGAGTGCTCTTGTGTGCTAATGTGCATGCTGCTAGCTCTTTGAGAACATGCTGAAATAAATCAGGAAATCATTTAAACATTTTCATTTTAGCAGCAAAGTCTTAAATGTGTTCCACAAATATAAATTCATATCTCTAGAACCACATAGGCTAGGAATCTAATTTAATTTTCAGTTTGTAGAAGAGGAATGTGCGTTCTTGTCTTCCAATGTGCACGCTGTTAGCTCTTCGGGAACATGCTCAACAAAATCAGGGAATCATTTAAACATTTTCATTTTTGGCAGCAAAGTCTTTTACATGTTCCACAAATAGAAATTCATATCTCTAGAAACGCATAAGCTAGGAATCCCATGTAATGTTCAGGTTCTAGAAGAGGATTTTGTGCTCTTGTGTGCCATTGTGCATGCTCCTAGCTCTTTGGCAACATGCTCAACAAAATTGGGGAATCATTTAACCATTTTAATAAAATCTTTAATGTGTTCCACAAATATAACTTAATATCTCTAGAACCATATAAGCTAGGAATCTAATTCAACTTTCAGGTAGTAGAGGAGGAGCTCGCGCTCTTGTGTGCCAATGTGCATGCTGCTAGCTCTTTGGAAACATGCTGAGATAAATCAGAAAATCATTTAAATATTTTCATTTTGGCAGCAAAGTCTTTAATGTGTTCCACAAATATAAATTCATATCTCTAGAAGCACATAAGCTAGGAATCTAATTTAACTTTCACGTTGTAGAAGAGGATCGTGCGCTCTTGTGTGGCAATTTGCATGCTCTTCAGAAACATGCTGAAAAAAATCGGGGAATCATTTAAACATTTTAATTTTGTCAGTAAAGGGGCCCATTAGGATGTCGGGCAGATCGCCACTGCCATGCGAGCAGTGGCGATCCACCCGACATCCTTGCCCGCCCCCCACCCATTTCCCCGGCCATTTTACTATGGCGGGGCGACTGCGGCGGACGGAAACACCATCCGCCGCTTTTTCGCCCCGGTTGCCTTGCGGCCGAGGCGGAAAATAATTGATATGGTGCCGGTGTCTATCAGACACCGCCAGCCATATTACGATGTGCTTTGGGAGATGAGTTTCCGTGGTGGCGTTGCCGCCACGGAAAGACAGGCGGTCTTTACTTTGGAGGCCCCCTGGGGACCCCCATGGTGAAGTCGAAGTGGGGGATGCACATGGGGGGTACCTATGGTACCCCCCTGCATTTCAGTGGACAACATGACAGGCACTGTGGGGTGCCTGTGAAGTTGTGCATTGAAAAGCACAACGTGCATTGTTAATATTGTGGCGGGCGGTGCTGAGAGCACCCCCTCCACAATGTTAAAAATGCGGGATGCGCCTGCCACTGTTGCAGGAACATCCTAATTCCCCCTACGGAACCCCCATCCTTATGGCGGGCGGTCCCGTTGTCCAATAGGGTGGCGCGTCATCGTAATGTCCCCCAAAGTCTTTAATGTGTTCCACAAATATAAATTCATATCGCTAGACCCACATAAGCTAGGAATCTAATTTAACTTTCAGGTTGTAGAAGAGGATTATGTGCTCTTGTGTGCCAATGTGCATGCTCCTACTCTTTGGCAACATCCTCAACAAAATCGGGGAATCATTTAACCATTTTAATTTTGGCTGCAAAGTCTTTAATGTGTTTCACAAACATAAATTACTATCTCTAGAACCACATGAACTAGGAATCAAATTCAACTTTCAGGTTGTAGAGGAGGATTCTGCGCTCTTGTGTGCCAATGTGTATGCTGCTAGCTCTTTGGGAACATGCTGAAATAAATCCGGAAATCATTTAAACATTTTCATTTTGGCAGCAAAGTCTTTAATGTGTTCCACAAATATAAATTAATTTCTCTAGAACCACATAAGCTAGGAATCTAATTTAACTTTCAGGTTGTAGAAGAGGATCGTGCACTCTTGCATGGCAATTTGCATGCTCTTCGGAAACATGATGAAAAAAATCAGGGAATCATTTTAACATTTAAATTTTGTCAAAAAAAGGGGCCCATTAGGATGTCGGGCAGATCGCCACTGCCATGCGGGCGGTGGCGATCCACCCGACATCCTTGCCCGCCCCACACCCATTTCCCCGGCCATAATATTATGGTGGGGGGACTGCGGCGGACGGAAACACCATCCGCCGCTTTTCCGCCCCTGTTGCCTTGCGGCCGAGGCGGAAAATAATGTATATGGTGCCGGTGTCTATCAGACACCGCCAGCCATGTTAGGATGTGCTTTGGGAGATGCCTTTCCGTGGTGGCAATGCGCCCACGGAAAGGCAGGCGGTCTTTACTTTGGAGGCCCCCTGCGGACCCCCATGGTGAAGTCGATTTGGGGGTGCACATGGGGGGTACCTATGATACCCCCCCTGCATTTCAATGAACAACATGACAGGCACCGTGTGGTGCCTGTCATGTTGTGCATTGAAAAGCACAACATGCATTTTTAACATTGTGGCGGGCGGTGCTGAGAGCACCCCCGCCACAATGTTAAAAATGCAGAATGCGCCTGCCACTGTTGCGGGAACATCCTAATTCCCCCTATGGGACCCCCGCCCTTAAGGCGGGCGGTCCCGTTGTCCAATAGGGTGGTGCGCAATCGTAATGTCCTCCAAAGTCTTTAATGTGTTCCACAAATATAAATTCATATGGCTAAAGTCAAAGTCAAAGTCAAAGTCAAAAGATTTATATAGCGCGCTACATACCCGGAGGGACTCAAGGCGCTTGAAGAAGGGTGGGGAATTACTTGTCAAATATCCAAGTTTTAAGTTGCTTTCTGAATGTTAGGTGGTTCTGAGTGAGACGAAGGTGAGTGGGGAGTGAGTTCCAGGTTTTAGCTGCGAGGTAGGAGAAGGATCTACCTCCCATTGTTGCGTGTTTATCTAGGTTCCTGATCGATACTGTGACCTTATGCCCCTATTCGGCTATAAATCCATTTATTCCCTATATTGGCATAACCGTTCAAGTGCGATTTTCTGAAAAGTCGTCTCTGGCCTCACACGAACAGAGCCACATTCCAGCATAGTTCTCTCTGCCACTTCCTTTGCGACCAATTAGTGCAATGATAGAGCAGTAGTCACTATCTGATATTCCTAGATAACACTCCGAGTTCTTCAACAAGATAAAAACTCAGCAAACCTGGAAATCCCCGCTTGCTGTGTTTTGATTAGTAATGGAACTCTAATGAGCAACTGATAACTATCACTTCCTAGTGACATCTTTAATTGACGTCTTATGTCCAGCAAACTTGCGTCAAACCCGGCACCTGTCAGGTATAAATATTACCAACGTTGCCTTAAGCAATGAGAGCTACTGTTGCTGATGCCAGCTGCCTGCAAGACCCCGTGTTGGTAAATCTAGCACTCTGTCGCTGCAGCCTGCTGTCCCTGTGGTGGTGAAGCTGCTGATACCGTTATCGCTGCTAAAGCGCGAACTATGGTACAGTACGCTTAGGAGCTGAACAGCCGTCCCTCTGCGAAGACATCCAGCAGATTCCAGCTGCCCGCGGATCCTGTCCCCCCTCCTTCCTCGACGCGCTGAAGAGAAGCCGCTGCCTTTCTCGTGCAGAGAAATCCAGCTCTGGCGTTTCCGGTCTACCCTCGCGGGTGACTGGGATATCGAGAGAGACCCCTGAAGGAGATACCAATCCTCCATCATTCTATTCAGAGGTATGGTGTTGACTAAACCCTTAGACGAGAATTCTTGAAACAAACCTTGGCAAAACCAACTTAACTTAAAGCTACTTACTTACTCCCCTTCCAAGTGTTAGGCTTAGGTCAGGCACACTGGGGTAGGCTTAGTTAGAAGCACCAGTTGAATATGTTAGCCTAATGTATATATGACTGTATATATGTCTTATTACTTTTAAACCATTGTATGGCTAAGAAACCATATCAATGCTTTTACAGTTCTTTTTCGCAATACTTATCTTACTGTACGTACTTTTTATAATAACAATTCTTGCAATTGTGGCAATACATTTCTCTTGTACGAGAAGAAAGACTGTTCAATAAATGTTAACCCTTTATTGACAAACGCCCGTCTCTCTATTCTCTACATCTCGTGAAAGTAAACTGCACTAGACTGACTGAGTGAAATACATGTCTATTGTTTCACACGACCTCTTGATCTGAGGAGCAAAGTTGTCATGTTGCACGGTTGTTGGAAAGCTGAATCTCTTCTTGTCTGTGCCAAGGAAGCTGATCACTTCCTATGCAGAGAAGAAAGTTTCCAGTGACCTCTGAGCTAGTTGGTAACACAACCCAATTAAGTTTAGCATAGTCAGTGGAGGCCTGGAATATCCGCAGTTCCACGTCGATACTACTGTTTATGTTATTCCAATGCGCAGGGCCTAGTGGGAAACTAGGAACTACACTACATGGCGCCCAAACGTTTGGTAAGGCGATAAACTAACGCAAGACAGTTAGAGTAACTCAGTCGTGCATATTTCACACAGACCCCTTTCTCCCGTAAATACTCCAATAGACGTCTGGAGTGGGTGAAAGGTTAAAATCCGCCCGAACTCAGTAGGAAGAGATTCCTATGTAAAGCTCTGGTTTATTCAACGTTGAAGTGTAGGAAGGTGGATATCTGACTATGGTTACCCCCAAACTTTTTGCCTGGTGTTTAGCTGGTTTTTGACTTAGTTGGCCTGGGATCCTGCTATTCAGGGCCCCAGGCTGATTGCTCTCTCCTTAAAATGGACTCCATGTACCCTAGGTGCATAACATAATTGGAACTGGTTCACCTTATAGGCCCCTGTAACAGTGTACCCTAGGTACCCAGGGCATAGGTGCATCCAAGGCCTACCAGGGGCTGCAGCACGTCTTGTGCCACCCCTGGCCTGGCCTCCATATTTGACACAACTGGCTGATCACTCAGCTGGGGTAAGTCGGTGTAACCACCTCTTACTTAGGTACAGTATGTCTGTGCCTAACCCTAAACTGGACACATATGTTCCTATCAGCCACTCCTATGGAAGGCCTCATCAATCCTGGAGGCAGAGTGCTTGGAAATATGTGAGATGGTGCTCTGGCATGAGCTGAGCCTGTCTGCAGCTGTCGGGAACAACTCCCTAAGCTGTTCCGGGATATTGCCATACCATATACTCTTAAGTGCATTATAATCCTCGCGGTTAAATGCTATCTTTGGTTTGGCTTTATCAAAACATGTCGAGTAAGGTGTCATACGAATTGGAATACTATCCCCTCGCCAATTCTGGCGACGGGGATAGCATTCCACCCTTCTAGAGGGACACGACATGTGCGTAGCCTTAACCCCGGTTAAAGTTAAACAGAGCCTCAGCTTCACAAAATGGACGCTGCCACCACAGACACAAGTCTGGCCTCCTGCTGCTGACCGAAACTCGGCAGATGGTGGCCTGGACAAAGGGTTTCCTGCCTTGGGAGGTGCGAGCACCACCCCAGACAGGATTTTGTGTATTGGGTAGGACAGGGCTGAATAGAATCAGACATGCCCGGGGCACACAAGGTGTCCCCGTGCATAGGCCAGTCCAAACCGGTTCTGGGGCCTTCCAGCCCCAGTCCTGGCGCAGAGCTGGACAAAGGAAAGGGGGTGTAACCGCCCCCCTTCCTGGTTCCTCCCAGAGGAGGGACCTAGTAGGTGATCCACCCCCAGTTTGGGAATAAGAGGGGGAGCAGTGCCATTGCACAGCAGATCATCCCGAAATCAACTTTAAACAAGAAGAAGACTGGACTTCGACATTCTGCTGCACAGAAGACTGAAGAGAATCTCCCTTGTGGCCTAGGAGTGGCCACCCTGTGAACACAGGTACCAACCAGCAACTCGATGTCTGCTTTGCCGCAGCCTCCCGCCAGAGACCGAGCCCAGAGCCCGACAAGAACCAGACTCCCAGACCTCTCAGAGCCCGATCCACAGTCCCTGCGAAGAAGGGACCCGTGGAGGCACCGAGTGACGTGGGACCGGACCTCTTGAAAGACACTCGAAAAGCTGACTGCGCAGCTTCTGAGGCATCCTCGACGTTGTGCTTTGGGGATTGAGAACCCCCATCACCGAGCAGCCCTTGCACCGAAGATCAGCCCTCCAGCATCTCCACGATCTGCGTGGGGCCCTTTTGCATTGTGCCACTCGACGCGCCATCCCGGCCACTAGCCACGCGGCCAGCGGCCATCTTGGCGACGAACCCGAAGATTTAAACAGCAGGTCTGGTTGCTCCAGACCTACCCAAGCTCCTGTGAAAAGGAGCACCCGCTCTGACCTTGCTGGTCCGAGTGAACAGCATCTTTCAACTTCTGCGTGGCTTGCATTTGCCAAGGCCTGTTTGCTCCGATCAGGTCGCCGATACCGCCAACAGCGAGAAGCCTACGTGGGACAGCTCGTGACCGACTCCTGGACGTCCTCGACCCCGGGTATCCACGTGGCTGCAGAAAGAAGCTACCCGACAACGCCTGTTTGCACCCGACATCGCCTGGTTCCAATCTGGTTCCATGGTAGTCACTGGCTAGTGACTTTGAACACTGTCCCCTCTGCTTTCAGGTCTTCACATCTTCAGATCCACCCTTGGATCCACCGGAACTCTTCTCATCGAGCCGCCTGCAGCATCTTCAGCTCCAAGCACCATCGACCAGCGTGACGAAACCCGACACAACTTCGACCCTGTGCACCCGCTTCCTGTGGGTGAGGTAACTCAGCTCCGCCGGTGCTCCTGCACTGGTACACATCCCAAGGGCCTGTGTTTTAAGTTTCAGCTCCGTAGGTCACTCGGAAGGTTCCTAACTTTCTAACTTTGTGCTTTTTACGCACCATAGACTTTGTATTGAGAAGTGCGTGCACTTTGAACACTGCACCCGAGTCCCGTGGGCCTTTCCCGACTTAGTCATTGCCAGTCTCGAATAGCTCCAGCGATTCCCAAGGCCCTAGGCCTCTTCACTTTCCTCCTGGTATCCCTTATACCACTTTCTTAGTATATGGTTTAGGTGGCCCCTAGGGCTCATCCATATTGTGCAACTTTTGTGTATTTTAAACTGTCTTGTGATTTAACGCTTGTGCTTCTGTGCTCATAAAGAGTCCAGGGGATTTTTATAGTTAATAAATCAATATATATTTTCAATATATATCTGTGTGGTGTCCCTTTCATTTGGTATTCAAGGGGGTTGTGTATGGTATAACAGCTGGCTTCACATGCCTTTCAGAGTTTAGCCTAAGACTGCTTTGTCCACGTTACCACTAGGATAACTGGTCTACAAGGTTGAATTACAACCATCATCATAAGGGTTGCTTGGCATGGTACAAAGTGATCACTAAGAATTAGTGAGCATTATATACCAGGCCAACTTCTCACATTGGTGAGCAGCGGATTGGGATCTGAGCTTGCTGTTGTTTTACCATTACAATCTTTGAGATTATCATTTGAAAGATCATACAGGTACCTGCTAGGTACATATAAAACAAGACTAGTATACTTAAGTTCTACTGAACTTAGTTGTTGTAGAGCAAAGGGAGTAGCACACCCTAGCTACAACTACTAGATAGGTTTAGTAGGTAAACCCCAGTGTAGGTAGATTGCAACACATCCACCCACACTAGAGCAATGTCTGGAACAGAGGGGTCCAGTGGACTTACTCCTGTTGAGAGTGACCCTCCAAGGGCACCATCCCAGTTTGCTATTTTTCCCTTTAAGGAATTAAGACAGCTTTGTGTCTTAAGGGGTCTGAAGACAGGGCCTTCCCCTACTACAGACCACCTAAGAGAGCTCTTGGATCAGTCTGAGGCTCTAAAGACCTCTAAAGCAAACCCCACAGGGGATGCTGAAGGAGGCCATCCTTCAGAGGATGACACTGTAGACACCCCTGCCCCTATCATCCTGGTAGATGAGGAAGCCTCCACCACTGGAGCTCCTCAGGTAGATGTAGAGGAAGAGGAAGAGGAGGAGGAGGTGGAAAGCAGTGAGTCAGATGATGACAGAGATAGTCAGGTGCTGGTCAGTAGACTGAACCAGGCTAACTTAAGCTTACTTGGGAATGAATCAGGTAACAACCCATTCAGACCCCCAGGTGGACTTAACCAGAAGCCTAGGAGGAGTAGGACTCACTCAGGTGACTCTGACAACTCCCATGCTTCTAGAGGCTCTCATGGTCACTCCAGAAGGGGGATGACTAGCCCTCAGAGAAGGGAACATGAGGCCAAATTGAGAGAATCTCAAATTAGAGAGGCTGAATTGAGAGTCCAGAGACAAGAGTTAGAAATTGCCCTGGCCCAAGAGAAACTTGCTAGAGCAAGACAGCCTAGAGAGAGTGGATTAGGATCCACTGGTGGCAGCAATATCCAGAAGGATAAAGACAGGTCCTTTGATACAAGAAACCTGAGTAAGATTGTGCCCCCCTACAAAGCTGGGGATGATATCCACAAATGGATGACTGCACTTGAGAGAGCCTGCATGGTACAGCAGATCCCTCAGGAGCAGTGGGCAGCAATCTTGTGGCTCTCCTTGGAAGGTAGAGGCAGAGACAGACTCCTCACAGTTAGTGATGAGGATTCTAGAAACTACATGGTCCTGAAGAGTGCTCTGATTGATGGGTTAGGCTTAACCACTGAACAGTACAGGTTAATGTTCAGAGATACCCAGAAGACACAGACTCAGGACTGGTCTGAATTTGTTGAGTGTGCCACTAAGGCTCTGGAGGGCTGGTTGCTGGGAAGTAAGGTTACTGACTATACAGGATTGTATAATTTAATTATGAGAGAGCAAATCTTAAGTAATTGTCAAAATCAGCTTCTACATCAGCACCTGGTTGACTCTGATCTGACCTCCCCACAAGAATTGGGTAGGAGGGCAGACAAATGGGTCAGAACCAGGATCAGGCCTAAGAACCAGGGTGGTGACCAAAAGAAAGAGACTACCAAGCCTCAAGAGAAGGGTGGGGATAAAAGTAAGGAAAAGACTTCCCCAGGGCCCCAAAACTCCAAGAATGGGGGTGGGTCCCAAGACACTTCTACATCCCAGAAAAAGCCTTATTGTCATACCTGTAAACAGGTGGGGCATTACAAAACAGATAGCTGTTGTCCCAAGAATGGCAATAAGGAGAATATACCTCCAGGTAAGGCTCCAACACCTCCTGTCACTGTTAGCAGTGGTCCCCCAGGTGGTGGGAGCACCCCCAAGAATTTGGGTGGGTTTACTTTTGGAGGACAGGTGGACTCTGGCCTATCCAGGTCCCCTAACTCAGATACTCTTGTTTATGAGACTGGCATGGGGTTTGCCAATTTCACAGCTTGCCCAAACACTTTGAGCAAGTATAGACAGGAGCCCCTCATCAATGGTTTGAAAGTTGAGGCCTTCAGAGACACAGGGGCTAGCATCACCATGGTGGCTGAATGTCTAGTCCCCTCAAGGCAACTTTTACCTGATGCCAGATATCAGGTGACAAACATTGATGGCATAGAAACCAATCATCCCATGGCAGTAGTCAATCTTAGCTGGGGAGGTGTCACTGGCCCAAAGAGAGTGGCAGTGTCAGCAAACTTGCCTGTAGATTGCCTACTGGGTAATGATTTGGAAATCTCAGCCTGGGCTGAGGTTGAACAGCAAACCCATTCTAGAATGGTAAATCTCCATGGAAAGGTTAGTGGGGCTGTAATGGCTACAGCCCCAATTCAAGATGTCCTTCCTGAAAAGGTTGGGAGGGCTGAGCAAACCTCAGCCCCATCTTTAGATAACTTCCCTCCTGGAAAGAGTAGCAGGGCTGTACTGGTAACAGCCCATACCCAAACTGAGTCTCCTCCTGAAAAGGTTGGAGGGGCTGTGATGGCCACAGCCCAAACTCAAACAGATACATGGGTAGTGAAGCCTGAAATGATGGATCACTCCACCCAAACAGAGAGCATGGAGGAGGAAGAGAAATCTCCCCCTCACCAGACTTTAGGAAAGGATCAGCCTCCTCAGGGAACTGATCTTACCCCTGATGAAGGAACTGTCCCAGAGGTTGTTAGGCCTGGCCTGACAGAACCTCTGATGGCAGTGGACCCTTCTCAGGAGGGACCCAGTCTGGAGCAGGTAACCTGCCCCTCTCTACCTTGCCTTACTCAGCCCAGGGCTGCAGAGGACAAGAAGGACAGTGAGACCCAAAGGGCCCCCTGTCAAATAAAGCACCCCCATCAACAGATTAGGGGCACCGAAACTAGTAGCCCTAGTGAGGTGCAAACTTTAAAAACTCCTGAGGGATCCCCCTTAAAAGTAGTTAGGGACCTCCCCCAGATGGATATTGTTGGGCACAGCCAAACCTGGGACCCTAAGGGCCCAAACCTGAACTGTCCCTCCAGTAAGCCAAACAGAGGGACTCAGCCTCCAGCTTTAGGTAGCCAGAGGTTGACCCTGAGAGCACAGTGCAACTCAGTCAAAGAAAGAAAGGCACACATGGTGGAGAGTGATTGGAGGAAGCTGAGCCCTACAGAGGAAACTCACTTCAGTACTCCATCCCAACACCAGCCTTTGACTTTGCAAAGACACACCACAGGTAGAGATTCCCTATGGTGGAGACCCTCAGATACCCTTAGGGTGAGGGATTGCTTAGTGGACCATGAAACAGGGGGTTACCAAGCCAGAGCTGGTACTTCCTTATATGGCCACTTAGGCAATATAGGCTTACCTGGTCAAGGATAGCCTTATCTCCTTTCGTTTGGGGGGGGGGGGTTATGTAGGAAGGTGGATATCTGACTATGGTTACCCCCAAACTTTTTGCCTGGTGTTTAGCTGGTTTTTGACTTAGTTGGCCTGGGATCCTGCTATTCAGGGCCCCAGGCTGATTGCTCTCTCCTTAAAATGGACTCCATGTACCCTAGGTGCATAACATAATTGGAACTGGTTCACCTTATAGGCCCCTGTAACAGTGTACCCTAGGTACCCAGGGCATAGGTGCATCCAAGGCCTACCAGGGGCTGCAGCACGTCTTGTGCCACCCCTGGCCTGGCCTCCATATTTGACACAACTGGCTGATCACTCAGCTGGGGTAAGTCGGTGTAACCACCTCTTACTTAGGTACAGTATGTCTGTGCCTAACCCTAAACTGGACACATATGTTCCTATCAGCCACTCCTATGGAAGGCCTCATCAATCCTGGAGGCAGAGTGCTTGGAAATATGTGAGATGGTGCTCTGGCATGAGCTGAGCCTGTCTGCAGCTGTCGGGAACAACTCCCTAAGCTGTTCCGGGATATTGCCATACCATATACTCTTAAGTGCATTATAATCCTCGCTGTTAAATGCTATCTTTGGTTTGGCTTTATCAAACCATGTCGAGTAAGGTGTCATACGAATTGGAATACTATCCCCTCGCCAATTCTGGCGACGGGGATAGCATTCCACCCTTCTAGAGGGACACGACATGTGCGTAGCCTTAACCCCGGTTAAAGTTAAACAGAGCCTCAGCTTCACAAAATGGACGCTGCCACCACAGACACAAGTCTGGCCTCCTGCTGCTGACCGAAACTCAGCAGATGGTGGCCTGGACAAAGGGTTTCCTGCCTTGGGAGGTGCGAGCACCACCCCAGACAGGATTTTGTGTATTGGGTAGGACAGGGCTGAATAGAATCAGACATGCCCGGGGCACACAAGGTGTCCCCGTGCATAGGCCAGTCCAAACCGGTTCTGGGGCCTTCCAGCCCCAGTCCTGGCGCGGAGCTGGACAAAGGAAAGGGGGTGTAACCGCCCCCCTTCCTGGTTCCTCCCAGAGGAGGGACCTAGTAGGTGATCCACCCCCAGTTTGGGAATAAGAGGGGGAGCAGTGCCATTGCACAGCAGATCATCCCGAAATCAACTTTAAACAAGAAGAAGACTGGACTTCGACATTCTGCTGCACAGAAGACTGAAGAGAATCTCCCTTGTGGCCTAGGAGTGGCCACCCTGTGAACACAGGTACCAACCAGCAACTCGACGTCTGCTTTGCCGCCACCTTCCGCCGGAGACCGAGCCCAGAGCCCGACAAGAACCAGACTCCCAGACCTCTCAGAGCCCGATCCACAGTCCCTGCGAAGAAGGGACCCGTGGAGGCACCGAGTGACGTGGGACCGGACCTCTTGAAAGACACTCGAAAAGCTGACTGCGCAGCTTCTGAGGCATCCTCGACGTTGTGCTTTGGGGATTGAGAACCCCCATCACCGAGCAGCCCTTGCACTGAAGATCAGCCCTCCAGCATCTCCACGATCTGCGTGGGGCCCTTTTGCATTGTGCCACTCGACGCGCCATCCCGGCCACTAGCCACGCGGCCAGCGGCCATCTTGGCGACGAACCCGAAGATTTAAACAGCAGGTCTGGTTGCTCCAGACCTACCCAAGCTCCTGTGAAAAGGAGCACCCGCTCTGACCTTGCTGGTCCGAGTGAACAGCATCTTTCAACTTCTGCGAGGCTTGCATTTGCCAAGGCCTGTTTGCTCCGATCAGGTCGCCGACACCGCCAACAGCGAGAAGCCTACGTGGGACAGCTCGTGACCGACTCCTGGACGTCCTCGACCCCGGGTATCCACGTGGCTGCAGAAAGAAGCTACCCGACAACGCCTGTTTGCACCCGACATCGCCTGGTTCCAATCTGGTTCCACGGTAGTCACTGGCTAGTGACTTTGAACACTGTCCCCTCTGCTTTCAGGTCTTCACATCTTCAGATCCACCCTTGGATTCACCGGAACTCTTCTCATCGAGCCGCCTGCAGCATCTTCAGCTCCAAGCACCATCGACCAGCGTGACGAAACCCGACACAACTTCGACCCTGTGCACCCGCTTCCTGTGGGTGAGGTAACTCAGCTCCGCCGGTGCTCCTGCACTGGTACACATCCCAAGGGCCTGTGTTTTAAGTTTCAGCTCCGTAGGTCACTCGGAAGGTTCCTAACTTTCTAACTTTGTGCTTTTTACGCACCATAGACTTTGTATTGAGAAGTGCGTGCACTTTGAACACTGCACCCGAGTCCCGTGGGCCTTTCCCGACTTAGTCATTGCCAGTCTCGAATAGCTCCAGCAATTCCCAAGGCCCTAGGCCTCTTCACTTTCCTCCTGGTATCCCTTATACCACTTTCTTAGTATATGGTTTAGGTGGCCCCTAGGGCTCATCCATATTGTGCAACTTTTGTGTATTTTAAACTGTCTTGTGATTTAACGCTTGTGCTTCTGTGCTCATAAAGAGTCCAGGGGATTTTTATAGTTAATAAATCAATATATATTTTCAATATATATCTGTGTGGTGTCCCTTTCATTTGGTATTCAAGGGGGTTGTGTATGGTATAACAGCTGGCTTCACATGCCTTTCAGAGTTTAGCCTAAGACTGCTTTGTCCACGTTACCACTAGGATAACTGGTCTACAAGGTTGAATTACAACCATCATCATAAGGGTTGCTTGGCATGGTACAAAGTGATCACTAAGAATTAGTGAGCATTATATACCAGGCCAACTTCTCACATGAAGGATACAGTGTTCCAAAATATTGTGCACCTAATCTTTGTCTCCTTGGAGACCTACTCTGCAAACCTCGCATTTTTACAATGCCAGAAAACGGAACCTCTGGGGCCGCAGTAGATGCGACTCAGCAGGGTCCCGAATAACCAGATTGACCCGGATGCTATCGACATCCCGGTCCACTTAAGAAGATCTATAACGTTAAAACTTATAGATAACGGACTGACACCACAAGGTGGTACAGTAATTTTCGTGATAGAGGCTCACGAGTATCGGCAGACAGAGGTATTCTATTCATGGATAAACTTTCCAGCGGTAAACGCTAGAACAAAAGAGTTTCACTATTACAAAATAGAGAAACCTCCGGAAGAGTATGCTCCTTTCGAGGAGATGGAATCCACTTAAATTTCAAGAGCACCTGCTCTGGTTTAATGGCGCCCTAAAACATACTGATCACATAACTAGGCTCGGTCCACTAGGTAGACCAGGAGCCACGTGGCCGGTTCTAGCCAGCTACACACCACATCCTGACATTGTAAAAATGTCTAGAGAAGAGCTGTTAGTTCAGCTAAACACATTAATAAAAATACATAGGCAATTAGTCCAATATGTAATGCGGACTGCAACAGTCCAACCAGCTGTTAATACACCACAGCTGACCCCTCATCAGGGGAACACAAATAAAATCACACCACAGAACATACAGTCATGTCTTGGTAAAACACCCGTAAAACGGGAACAAATTCCTTTCTGGTTAGCACAGAAAATCACTCAAATAGAGGCAGTATTTCCTGATACTACCCCTATTGAGAAACACAGAATCTTGACCATCTGCCTTCCTATGGGAATCGCACCACACGTGGAGGACTGTGACACTTGGGGTACAGTCTTTGCTTCCATTTACACAAAAACACACGGTGTTCCGTCTATGGCGGTAATACCAGAAGTGCTAAAACAGATTCAAAATGAATTCGGTCCAGAGCCCGCTTTAAATCTAGGTATGAAATTACTGAAAGACTTCAAGCAGGTCACGGCTATATTATTAGCCAACATTAAAGGAGAAGCAGCATCTGTGGCGATTCGCCAGAAGTTGAAGGAAACAGATATAAAAGATCCTGTTGAGCTTGCAAAAATCATAGAAAAATGCTATGAAGAATTAGGTAGAGACAGCTTGGGTGGGAAACCGGTAAAGCCCCAACTGCTCGTAAATCCTGAAAAATTATTTATTAAAAATAATTTAAACACTCCTAAAAAGAGCTGGGATGGAAATAAACAATCCACTCCCAAGGAAAAAGTTTTCCAGTCCAGAGGAAGGTCTCCTCGACGGAGGGAAAGAACTCCGACTCGAGAACGCCAGTCTCCCCAGAGGGAGCCCTCTGAGAAAAGATATAACCTTAGAAATAGGGATAATCTGAAAAAACCTGATAGATATCAAAGTATTGATACACGTCCCTCTCGATCTTTTCCACAGAATTCGGAAAGAAGAGGACGGTCAGACCCAGGAGAGCACACCAAGTCCAAAGACAAGGAACCTGCTCAAAATAAGAAATCTCAATTTCAGAAAAAGAAGGTAGCCAGTATTAGAGTAATCCACCATGCTGAGAATACTGAGGACACAGTTGAAAAATAGGGAGTGGCCATTGACAATGTTGGACAGTGCAGCAGAAATCAGTATAGCGCGCAAGATCTTGATGAGTCATCTGGAGACAGTGGACACGAATGAATACATTCAGGTTGAAACTGCCGACGCCAGACTTAGCGAGCCCCATAAAATATACGAAATAACATTGCGTATGGAGGGTGATAAGACTAGGAAAATTAAGGGTCTATTTTGGGAAAAGCTCTCAAAAGGCTATGATATTCTGTTAGCTGAAAAAGATTGGCCCCCAGAGTTTGTCAGGGAGTGCCCTCGTGGCGAAGAAGTGATTATGCCTGCCTTCTCGAATCACATTCCGATTCACAAAAAATATACATATGCAAGGAAATGGGCAGTGGCCCAGGCACCTGCATTATATAAAAATCATGTAGGATGGGATGAGGATTCACCTCCTCACAAAATCCAATTAAAAAGTGAACCAACTGCCCAACGGCAGTATCCCATAAAGCAAGAAGCTAAAAAACAAGTCAGGGAGATCTTAGATCAACTTGAGTACCAGGGGGTGATTGAAACATGCACCTCTCAAATGAACAATCCTTTGTTTCCTGTCTCCAAGCCAGACAATTCATATCATCTAGTTTTGGACTACAGACACCTTAATACATGTTGCAAAACTTTTGCAGTACAAAACTCGCATAGTGCAGCCCTAATGAATAACATAGTTAGGAAAAAATACAAAACGACATTAGACATTTCTAATGGTTTCTTTTGTCAAAACATTGCACCAGAAAGCAGATATTTGACCGCTTTCTCCGCATTTGGGTCAGAGAAAAAATTCTGTCGACTCCCACAGGGGTTCAAGAACAGCCCAGGACTATTCTCAGCTAGGGTAACAGAGTTACTAAAAATCTATGATGATGAAGCATTATCTTACGTAGATGATATTTATCTCACAGACGACGACTTGGATACTCACTTGAAAAGAGTGAACACCATTATACTTGGGTTCGCAGCAGAGGGTTACAAATTCAACTTTAAAAAGTCTCGAATTGCCCATCTGACAGTACTGTTCTTAGGGTACGAATTATCAAGTGAAGGGAAAAGCCTAGCGGACAACTTCTTAGAGAAGTGCGCTGTACTCCAAGCTCCAAAAACGCTGAAGAATTTACAATCCATTCTAGGTTTTCTGAATTTCGGAAGAACTTACATTCTAAATTACGCAGAGAGGGTTAAACCTCTCTACGAACTAATTAAACCTGATTTTAAACAAATCAATTGGACTCAAAACACACAGAAATTTTGAGATCACTGCAAACAGACATGTTAGCAAAAACAAAATTAGATACACGTGACAACACGATCGATCTTGTAATCCGAGTCATCCAAGGAAGATGCGGATTCACATACCTAACCTCTAATGAGGGAGAAAAGGTACCCATTTCAATTAAATCTCACTTGTACACACAAGCAGAAAAATCATTCAGTCACACAGAAAGAACTGTGAAAGCAGTGCAAATCGCATTAGCAAATGAAAGAGAACTAGCACACGGCAAACGGATTAATATCCTTACAGCGGAATCCGCCTTCGAGGCGCTATTCAGCCCAGTAAACCTGCCTACAGTGTCACTGGATCCGAAATGGATACAGTGCATAGATTCTCTAGGAGCGGAAGACTTGAAATACTATTTCGCCCCGCAATTCGAAGAACTGAATGATTTAGAATATGAAGAAGAATATCCTCTGCCAATCGAAATTCTGCCTCTCCCACAATATGCCTGTATAATCTACACAGATAGCTCTGTACAGCATTTCAATGTAGAGAGAAAATCCTACGATGCAGCATGTGCGATCATTAAAGGTCGTTGGCTGTGCGGTAAATTCAGACCGAAAGTAACAAAAACTGAATCTGTAAGAAACTGTTCGGTTCAGAGAACTGAAATCAGATCTTTAAAGATGGCGCTCGAAAATGCAGAACGTGAATTCCCGACACTTATCGTGTGCGATTCTCATTTTTGCGTCAACTCTTACAACAATAAACTGCAGAGTTGGATCGAAAACGACTACAAAGATGACACAGGTGCCACAATAAAGCATAAATTGCTCTGGAACGAGGTAGCTCTTTTATACAAAGAACTACAAAAGACTCACGTGATTCACGCACAGAGTCTTCAACGTGATGGCGTTCACGTTGCAGGGAATTCATTGGCTAATACAGCCATAGCGGAAGCAACTAAACCGGCTTCCGTAGCCACAAAAATGCGTACAGATAAATACATAGACGGGGAAACCATGCTGGCAGTAAAAACGACCGTAAAAGGCGACTGTGCAGCACTACCCGTGAACTATCCACTCAATTATGCATACGTAATCGATGCAAACTCCGTTCCTTTTGCTCGAATCCCTGGAGTGGGGGACAGAGTGATTCCAAACAGGAGCAGGAGGGGCTTCCTCTTACTGGAAGCACACATGGGATTGGGTCTGAGACACCAAACAATTAAGGATTCTCTGAAAGAATTGCAATCAGAGTACTGGTGGCCGGACATGAGTGAAGGAATTCATGACTTCGCAAAGAACTGTCCAGACTGCAACAGAGATCGCAGTGATGAACCGGCAAGCATAGTTTCAGAAATCCTGATAGACTGCATAACGCGGTCTATCTGCGCAATCAAAGAAGAGAAGCGCGTCCCAGTGTACACCATTAAGACGAAAAGCACTTAAAAAAAAATGAGGCCTCCAGCGCTCGGCTGACGCTAGAACGGTTATAAAAGATTTGCGAGTCTTTATCGGCACATACGCAATTACCACGTTCCATTCTGACCAGGGTCCTGCTTTCAGCTCTCGAGCCTATAAGGAGGCCATGGCCAGCATGGGAATTGGGTTGCGGTATTCTTGTCCGTCATACCCCGGAAGGGAATAGTGTGGTAGAAAGAAAAAACCGTGACATAAAGCAATCTATAACAGCGAAGGTATTAGGTTCAGGCGCTGGGTGGGTCAAACATTTAATAAGTGTCCAGACTAGTCTTAACAATATGCCAAGAAATTCTCTAAAAGGTTTCAGCCCATACGAACTATTGTTCGGAATTAGAATGCGAGTTCAGGACCTCGATAGTCAGATGTCAGTGGTACAAGAAGAAACAACGCACTTTGATGTAAAGGGTCGTTTGGCTGTTTTACAGGAACTGAATGAAACAAGAAAATCCTTAAGCAACATAAAGTTAAAGCAACAGCCAAGTACCACTAACGAGGCACCACCCACAACAGCCCCAGCAAGGCCTGTCTGGATTCCAAAGATTGGGGATCTAGTCAGAGAAAAGATCGCGGTCAAGAAGGAATTTGGGCCTTCTTACAGAAAAGCAGTACCTGTCTTGGCAGTCACCGGAACAAGATCAGTTGTGCTACCGCCCCTTGCTGGTAAAAAGGAGAACAGAGTCGTGTCTATCGATCTGGTAAAACCACAAGCATGTGGCCTATAATCAACAGTAGGCCTAGTGGACTCCCAAGAAACAACAGAATACCCAAACTTGCAACAATCCAAGAGGTTCAAACTGAAAGGCTAATCACATTCGATCAGCCTGCAGTGCACAATGAAGGACTATGCAATAATGCCATGGAACTCGTGCCTCTTGAGACACAGATTGAAACAGTTCGTCAAGAAACAACACCAGTCTACAATGATGTGGCATCAGAAAGTGCTACCGAAGGACAGATTGAAAGAACAATCCCATCAATTGACAGAACTGCCTCTGGTTATTTCATCAACTTCGACAACTTCTCTGAAGATCAAAACGACCCCGAAGTGATGCCAGAAACTAAAAAGACTTTTAAAGAAAAAGCAACGGAACTCTTTCATCAACTGAAGGAAATCTACCTAATTTCCCCTTGGCTAGAGTTCTGGTTCGGTCTAGGTGTATTTTTCCTCCTGCTTTGGCTCATCATGGTACTGTGTTTGGGAAAATTCATTGAAGGAAAATATATTACAATGGACACAGCAAGTCAGAACATCAACCTAGTCCTGAAACCACACAGATCATCCCACGTGAAGAAAAGAGAACTGTCAACAGTAAATGTCACAGCAATTCCAATACCTGGTGGGATAGTATGGGAGAAAACAGACTATGAGATCTATGGTCCGGTCGAAATCCTGAAGTATCCTCATCAACTAAAGGTTTCGTTAAGTGACTTTGTGACACCTAGTACATTCTCTGATGATTGGGACTTTAACAGTATTAATGACATGATGTCTGATTTAGTAATGTCAGCTAGATTCACAGATCATGATTATTTACAAGGTTCATCTAGTTATGAGCAGTTATTCTGTTACACCCACTATGGGGATCATTACTTGCATAAATCTGCACAGCCTAGAAATGTTTTTATGTATAATCAATGGGAACATTGTTCTACACCACCTAAAAGCAGTTCTAAAGCATTTTTTGAGAAATTCAAATACTTCTCAGGGTTTAACACCAGTGATGCAGAAACGTTTTATTACAAACTGTTAGATAAAACAGGAATGAAAACAATGCTGACAAATTCTAAATTGATATATTCAGAAGCATTTTATGACAAAATGATGACATTTGGTTTTGATTATTGGAAAAATAATATTGAAACGAAAACAATTTGGGGTACAAAAGATTGGCAGGTGCAAGGCATAGAAGCACTGTTTAGAACCTGCATGATACCAGAACAAATGTTATTTTTAAATGACACAATACACCAAACATCTTGTCTTGGCATAGCTAAGATCAAAGACCTTAAAACACTGTCTATTCCGAAGCCAATACCTGAGAATACAACCACAGATATTGAGTTAGACGTGTCACAAATTTTACATTTCAACAGAACACATCCTGATTGGAAAAAGTGGTTAATCTGGCCTACAGACACAAAGAGCTGTCAAGATAGATTCCTGAATAAAACACAGGGGTTAAAAACGACCAGATTAGACTCCAGATACTCCCAGAGACAACATCCAGGGATTATAACAACATACAGTGTAGGGAAACTCTGCCTTGAATGTCTAACTTCGTCCACACTGGCTGAAATTAAGCAACACTTGTCTTTACTAAAAGATGGTGCTGATTTGCGCGATTTCATTCTTGGACCACGCAAACAGCGTCAAAAGCGTTTCATAGCGACCAGTATCTATGCTGCTTACAACAAGGCTTGGAAAGTAAAGCAAATTGAAACTGCTGAAAAAATACGAGAAATTGATCGTATTAATTTGGAGAAATCACTTTCTGTGGTAGACAATGGGTTAATGACTCTGTCTTCCAGAATATATTCGTTGGACAATATTGTATCCTCTGCCTTTGATGTGATAGACAGAGATTTGCTAATGTTACAACATGGCCAGTCTCAATTACGCTCTATTATAGAATTAGGCTGGACGCTGCAAAATCTTCGTTCAGGCTATGTGCCTTGGCGTTTAATCAACACAACGTCATTATTTTCCAGTTTTAACCTTACTGATAAACAGGTCAGTTTGGCACAGAAAGGAGCAGACTATACAATCCTGAGCATCGAAAAACTTGAGAGATTACCATTGACAATGTCAGAGAGTCCTGTCATTAAATGGATAATACACGGAATTATCACAATTCCGATAACAACTTTCCGATTCAAAAAGTGCCTTGAGTACATACCTGCTGGCCAGTATGAACAATTGGGTAAAGGATATGTAAAATCTGAATGGAAATTACCATACACTCATTCTTGCTATAGTGACAGCGACAAAAATGTATTTCTTAGTGGTGAAAATTGTAAACATTCACTAAGCGGTATACTTTTGTGTCAGGGTATTAATTTACACGGAGCATGTGATGGAAATTCAAACAACCTTTCATGCCACCAGCTAGTCACACCTGCAACTCAGATAGAGCCCTTCTTTATGCAACTTGTGAACGGGAGTTACATTCTTAGAACGGATCACAGATGTTGTGGCCTCGTGCCAGGGAAAAGTTATCTAGTAGAAGTAACATCCATGGTCAAATGCTGTATGCAAGCATTGTTTCCGAGTGGGCCTGCAGACATAGTGACTCCCATCTGGCCTCGTCTGAATCTCTATTCTATACGAATTGATACATTAAGCAAAATGAAATCTGTACTTTTACAGACAACAGTGCCTATAACGTCATCTAAAGAGACATATGATCTTCTAGTTGCAAGGACAGCTACTGAAGTTCATGACCTTTTATCAACAAATTGCCCCGTGCATTTCGTAGAAATGTTCAGCCAACTCCTTAACATGTCTAGTGCAACAAGCATCCCAGGCATATTTAAGACAGTCTTTACGGGACTGCTGACACCCTTCCAGGCAATTTTGGGAATCTTTCCTAATTTTGTGCACTCCATTTTTGGCGGCATACCATTATTTTTGGGACTCGTCGCAGGGATTCTATTTTTGACCCTCCTGCTACGTTATGGCAAGCCTCGGCTCAGACATAGCTCCCATGGGAATGGAAGAGACAATCCTAGCAATGCGCTACCGGGACAGGATAACTAACGTCCTTGGATTGGCCAGGCTGAGAGATCTAAACATGACCTGGTTCCTTTCATTCAGACCAATATGGCAAAATTGCATTTTACCTGTGCTACGGTGTATGCTTTGCGGCGATGAATGCGTGTTGGACATCTGTCTTTCACTTCCATCAGCAGTACCAATGGACGTCGATACTTTGCTCAGTCCAATAACGGCTCACGCATTGTGTTGTTCCCAGCGGCTACCAATCCTGATGACGGCATTCGTGGAGACTCCTGTGCTACAACCAAGTGGTAACAGTGGAGCGAGTGACAAAAGCAACATCATCCAGGTACAACGTTCTGTGAGCATTGCTGGTCCCGACTATGATGACAGCAATCATTCTCACACCTGCCGAGTTACAGCGCTATCTAATTTGGTTGAACTATCACCTGAATTTGTAGACCAATTCTTTGAGAGCCTGTCTGATACGATGTTCTCACCCGTACAGAAACAATAACTTTTAGAAGCTTTCCGACACGCAGCGTTCCCATGAACTCTGAATTCGGCCTTCAGTTTTGATCAACAAAAAAACTGCCAGGAGCTTTGGAAATCTATTTTCTTTGATTTGGACAATTTTTCTAATATTGACCCTTTTTTGGCACGAACAATTCTTTGCTTAACGTAAAAACTATTCTTAGAGAACAGAAGCTTCACACTTCTATTTCTAAACACATCTAGAGACATAACAACATTACACCAGCCTCTAGCGCACATGTTATTACAATGCATTTTAATGTGATGATTTATCTCGCTTTTCTTCTGTCAGAGATACTTCATGTGTAATTCCTTTTGCATAATCGTTCATTGATTTCATATGCAATAATTTTTTGAATGATTACTATGCTTTAAAAAACGTACAGTACCTAAATTCATGTATTACAAGTACGCCTATTTCGAATGCATTTATGTATTTTGGGGTGGGCAATGTTACACATACATCTAATTGCTTTAGTTTTAGTAATTTTGATGGACATTAACCCGTGGAGTGGGTGTTGCGTGTTTATCTAGGTTCCTGATCGATACTGTGACCTTATGCCCCTATTCGGCTATAAATCCATTTATTCCCTATATTGGCATAACCGTTCAAGTGCGATTTTCTGAAAAGTCATCTCTGGCCTCACACGAACAGAGCCACATTCCAGCATAGTTCTCTCTGCCACTTCCTTTGCGACCAATTAGTGCAATGACAGAGCAGTAGTCACTATCTGATATTCCTAAATAACACTCCGAGTTCTTCAACAAGATAAAAACTCAGCAAACCTGGAAATCCCCGCTTGCTGTGTTTTGATTAGTAATGGAACTCTAATGAGCAACTGATAACTATCACTTCCTAGTGACATCTTTAATTGACGTCTTATGTCCAGCAAACTTGTGTCAAACCCGGCACCTGTCAGGTATAAATATTACCAACGTTGCCTTAAGCAATGAGAGCTACTGTTGCTGATGCCAGCTGCCTGCAAGACCCCGTGTTGGTAAATCTAGCACTCTGTCGCTGCAGCCTGCTGTCCCTGTGGTGGTGAAGCTGCTGATACCGTTATCGCTGCTAAAGCGCGAACTATGGTACAGTACGCTTAGGAGCTGAACAGCCGTCCCTCTGCGAAGACATCCAGCAGATTCCAGCTGCCCGCGGACGCTGTCCCCCCTCCTTCCTCGACGCGCTGAAGAGAAGCCGCTGCCTTTCTCGTGCAGAGAAATCCAGCTCCGGCGTTTCCGGTCTACCCTCGCGGGTGACTGGGATATCGAGAGAGACCCCTGAAGGAGATACCAATCCTCCATCATTCTATTCAGAGGTATGGTGTTGACTAAACCCTTAGACGAGAATTCTTGAAACAAACCTTGGCAAAACCAACTTAACTTAAAGCTACTTACTTACTCCCCTTCCAAGTGTTAGGCTTAGGTCAGGCACACTGGGGTAGGCTTAGTTAGAAGCACCAGTTGAGTATGTTAGCCTAATGTATATATGACTGTATATATGTTTTATTACTTTTAAACCATTGTATGGCTAAGAAACCATATCAATGCTTTTACAGTTCTATTTCGCAATACTTATCTTACTGTACGTACTTTTTATAATAACAATTCTTGCAATTGTGGCAATACATTTCTCTTGTACGAGAAGAAAGACTGTTCAATAAATGTTAACCCTTTATTGACAAACGCCCGTCTCTCTATTCTCTACATCTTGTGAAAGTAAACTGCACTAGATTGACTGAGTGAAATACATGTCTATTGTTTCACACAACCCTAGAGATTGACTCTTGATCTGAGGAGCAAAGTTGTCATGTTGCACGGTTGTTGGAAAGCTGAATCCCTTCTTGTCTGTGCCAAGGAAGCTGATCACTTCCTATGCAGAGAAGAAAGTTTCCAGTGACCTCTGAGCTAGTTGGTAACACAACCCAATTAAGTTTAGCATAGTCAGTGGAGGCCTGGAATATCCGCAGTTCCACGTCGATACTACTGTTTATGTTATTCCAATGCGCAGGGCCTAGTGGGAAACTAGGAACTACACTACACCATGGTGGTTTTATTGATGCGAGGTACGGTAGCAAGGGCTTGGTTGGAAGATCGTAGCTGGCGAGCGGGGGTGTAGAAGGAAAGTCGTGTGTTGAGGCATTCGGGTCCAAGTTCGTAAAGTGCTTTGTGTGCGTGGGTTAGGAGGCGGAAAGTAATCCTCTTATTGACGGGGAGCCAGTGGAGGTTTTTCAGGTGACTAGAGATGTGGTCTTTACGCGGGATGTCTAGTATGAGTCTGGCTGATGCGTTCTGGACACATAAGCTAGGAATCTAACTTAACTTTCAGGTTGTAGAAGAGGATTTTGCGTTCTTGTGTGCCAATTTGCATGCTTGTAGTTTTTCAGGAACATGCTGACAAAAATCAGGGAATAATTTAACCTTTTTCATTTTGGCAGCAAAGTCTTTAATGTGTTCCACAAATATAAATTCATATCTTTAAAACCACATAAGCTAGAAATCTAATTTAACTTTCAGGGTGTAGAAGAGGATTTTGCCCTCTTGTGTGCCAATGTGCATGCTGTTTAATCAATCAATCAATCATCGCATTTATATAGCGCACTACTTACCCAGTGGGTCTCAAGGCGCTGGGGGAGGGGGATCTGCTACTGCTCGAACAACCAGGTCTTGAGTTGCTTCCTGAAGGCGAGGTGGTCCTGGGTCAGGCGGAGGTGGGTGGGGAGGGAGTTCCATGTCTTGGGGGCGAGGTAGGAGAAGGACCGTCCTCCTGTGGTGGCTCTACGGATGCGGGGGACGGCGGCGAGGGCGTCGCTGGTCGATCGAAGCTGGCGTTTGGGAGCGTAGAAGTTGAGGCGGCTGTTGAGGTATCCTGGGCCTTGGCTGTGTAGGGCTTTGTGTGCGTGGGTGAGGAGACGGAAGGTGATTCTCTTGTTGACCTGGAGCCAGTGCAGGTCTCTCAGGTGTCCGGAAATGTGGCTGCGGCGGGTATGTCCAAGATGAGTCGTGCTGAGGCGTCCTGGATCCGCTGGAGTCTCTTCTGGAGTTTGGCGGTGGTTCCGGCGTAGAGGGTGTTGCCGTAGTCCAGACGGCTGGTGACGAGGGCCTGGGTGACCGTCTTCCTGGTCTCGGTGGGGATCCACCGGAAGATCTTACGTAGCATGCGCAGGATGTTGAAGCACGACGAGGAGACGGCGTTGACTTGTCTGGTCATGGAGAGGGAGGAGTCCAGGATGAAGCCCAGGTTGCGTGCGTGGTCTGTTGGTTTGGGTGCGCTGCCTATGGCGGGGGGCCACCAGGAGTCGTCCCAAGCGGCGGGTGAGGATCCCAGGATGAGGACTTCCGTCTTATCTGAGTCCAGTTTCAGGCGGCTGTTCTTCATCCATTCGGCTACCTCTTTCATCCCTTCGTGAAGGTTGGCTCTGGCGGTTGGGGGTCGTTGGTAAGGGAGAGGATCAGCTGGGTGTCGTCGGCATAGGAGATGATGTTGAGGTTGTACTGGCGTGTGATGTGTGCCAGGGGGCTCATGTAGACGTTGAAGAGGGTTGGACTGAGCGAGGAGCCTTGAGGGACGCCGCAGATGACTTCGGTGGCTTCAGATCTGAACGGAGGGAGGCGGACTCTCTGTGTCCTTCCGGCGAGGAAGGAGATGATCCACTCCAGTGCCTTCTCCTGGACTCCGACGTTGCTGAGGTGTTGTACTAGGGTACGATGGCAGACAGTGTCGAAGGCCGCGGAGAGGTCGAGGAGGATGAGGGCCGCTGTTTCTCCGTTGTCGAGCAGCGCTCGGATGTCATCGGTGACTGCGATCAGGGCGGTCTTCGGGAACATGCTCAACAAAATCAGGAAATCATTTAACCATTTTAATTTTGGCTGCAAAGTCTTTAATGTGTTCCACAAATATAAATTAATATCTCTAGAACCATATAGGCTAGGAATCTAATTCAACTTTCAGATTGTAGAGGAGGATTGCGCGCACTTGTGTGCCAATGTGCATGCTGCTAGCTCTTTGGAAACATGCTGATATAAATCAGAAAATCATTTAAACATTTTCATTTTGGCAGCAAAGTCTTTAATGTGTTCCACAAATATAATTTCATATCTCTAGAACCACATAAGCTAGGAATCTAAGTTAACTTTCACGTTGTAGAAGAGGATTGTGCGCTCTTGTGTGGCAATTTGCATGCTCTTCGGAAACATGCTGAAAAAAATCGGGGAATCATTTAAACATTTTAATTTTGTCAGTAAAGGGGCCCATTAGGATGTCGGGCAGATCGCCACTGCCATGCGGGCATTGGCGATCCACCCGACATCCTTGCCCGCCCCCCACCCATTTCCCCGGCCATATTACTATGGCGGGGTGACTGCGGCGGACGGAAACACCATCCGCCGCTTTTCCGCCCCGGTTGCCTTGCGGCCGAGGCGGAAAATAATTGATATGGTGCCGGTGTCTATCAGACACCGCCAGCCATATTACGATGTGCTTTGGGAGATGAGTTTCCGTGGTGGCAATGCCGCCACGGAAAGACAGGCGGTCTTTACTTTGGAGGCCCCCTGGGGACCCCCATGGTGAAGTCGAAGTGGGGGGTGCACATGGGGGGTACCTATGGTACCCCCCTGCATTTCAGTGAACAACATGACAGGCACTGTGTGGTGCCTGTGAAGTTGTGCATTGAAAAGCACAACGTGCATTGTTAACATTGTGGCGGGCGGTGCTGAGAGCACCCCCTCCACAATGTTAAAAATGCGGGATGCGCCTGCCACTGTTGCGGGAACATCCTAATTCACCCTACGGGACCCCCGCCCTTTTGGCGGGCGGTCCCGTTGTCCAACTGGGTGGCACGTCATCGTAATGTCCTCCAAAGTCTTTAATGTGTTTCACAAATATAAATTCATATCACTAGACCCACATAAGCTAGGAATCTAATTTAACTTTCAGGTTGTAGAAGAGGATTGTGCGCTCTTGTGTGCCAATTTGCATGCTCGTAGCTCTTCAGGAACATGCTGACAAAAATCAGGGACTCATTTAACCATTTTCATTTTGGCAGCAAAGTCTTTAACGTGTTCCACGAATATAAATTCATATCTTTAGAACCGCATTAGCTAGAAATCTAATATTCAGGGTGTAAAAGAGGATTGTGCGCTCTTGTGTGCCAATGTGCAGGCTGTTAGCTTTTCGGGAACATGCTCAACAAAATCGGGAATCATTTAAACATTTTCAATTTAGCGGCAAAGTCTTTAATGTGTTCTACAAATATAAATTCATATCTCTAGAACCACATAAGCTAGGAATCTAGTTTAACTTTCAGTTTGTAGAAGAGGATTGTGCGCTTTTGAGTGGCAATGTGCATGCTCCTAGCTCTTTGGCAACCTGCTCAACAAAATCGGGGAATCATTTAACCAATTTGATTTTGGCTGCAAAGTCTTTAATGTGTTCCACAAATATAAATTCATATCTCTAGAACCACATAAGCTAGGCATCTCATTCAACTTTCAGAGTGTAGAGGAGGATTGTGCGCTCTTGTGTGCCAATGTGCATGCTGCTAGCTCATTGGGAACATGCTGAAATAAATCAGGAAATCATTTAAACATTTTCATTTCGGCAGCAAAGTCTTTAATGTGTTCTACAAATATAAATTCATATCTCTAGAACCACATATGCTAGGAATCTCACTTAACATCCAGGTTGTAGAAGAGGATTGTGCACTCTAGTGTGCCAATTTGCATGCTGTTAGCTCTTCGGGAACATGCTGAACAAATCAGTAAATCATTTAAACATTTTCATTTTGGCAGCTTAGGGGCCGATTATGATGGCGGACGGACCTGAGTCCGTCCGCCACCATAGAGTAGGATGGACCGTCCGCAGGGGCAGCGAGGAGGATGTGGGAAATCTGCGATCCTTAATGTGTTCCACAAATATCAATTCATATCTCTAGAACCACATAAGCTAGGAATCTAATTGAACTTTCAGGTTGTAGAAGAGGATCGTGCGCGCTTGTGTGGCAATTTGCATGCTCTTGGGAAACATGCTGAAATAAATCAGGAAATCATTTACACATTTTCATTTTGGCAGCCAAGTCTTTAATGTGCTCTATAAATATAAGTTCATATCACTAGAACCACATAAGCTAGGGATCTCATTTAACATCCAGTTTGTAGAAGAGGATCGTGCGCTCTAGTGTGCCAATTTGCATGCTCGTAGCTCTTTGGGAACATGTAGAACAAATCAGCAAATCATTTAAACATTTTAATTTTGGCAGCAAAGTCTTTAATGTGTTCCACAAATTTAAATTCATATCTCTAGAACCACATCAGCTAGGAATCTAATTTAATGTTCAGGTTGTAGATGAGGATTGTGCGCTCTCGTGTGCCAATTTGCATGATCGTAGCTCTTCAGGAATATGCTGACAAAAATCAGGGAAACATTTAACCATTTTCATTTTGGCTGCAGTCTTTAATGTGTTCCACAAATATAAATTAATATCTCTAGAACCACATAAGCTAGGAATCTAATTGAACTTTTAGGTTGTAGAAGAGGATTGTGCGATCTTGTGTGCCAATGTGCATGCTGCTAGCTCTTCGGGGATAGAACAAAACAATAGCCAATGCCGAGACTGACTGATCAACTATTCGGATCATTTCATGAGAGAAAACATGAAAGTCTGCTTTAAAGATTGCAACTTAGTCCAGCACACATTATTCAAAATTCATTTAATTTTTCAGTTATCTTTCCGAAGAACAACATATTTTAGTTGTGCATTTCAATCCATGAAAGACAAACACATTTGTGAAAAAAAACGATGAGGACACACTAAAACAATTTCATCACCATACGCTTGGCCAATTACACATTCATATCACATTCATACAAACACTCATCCTAAAAATACCAAAAAATAAAAAGGTTCCCTTTGACACAACCACATGTATGATTGAACATCCAATGTATCATGTGTAGCAGTTTTAGATTAATCCAATCTTTTGTAAGGGAACTATTTCCTTATATACACAAGTGACTTGTATGTGTTCAGGGACCAGGTTGGTCGACGCGTTTCGAACCCCAGCTGTTTCGTGGGTTCTCCTCAGGACCAATAACTATCTACAAAAAACAACAAAAAAGTGTGTATGTAGACTAGCTAAACTCAACATGACCTATGGCCTTAGGTCCAAATACAACCCCCTAGTCGCTTCCCTACCTTTAATTCTCCAGCTCATGATTATAATCCATGTATGCCAGAATCCATGTTTCACTCAAAGACAACACTGAAAGAAGGAGAAGGGAAATTCTCAGGTAACAACATGTGTAAAGTGATCAGTGACTGCGTTAAGCTTAACGCTCCATTAAAGTGGCTTACCATGGGGAGCACGGTTGTGCATGTAAAATGAATCCTTCTGTATATAAATTGTGGCTCTCCAATGTTTTTCACCATGATAAACTCTTGTGTCCTCAGACCCTAAGATGGAGTAAGATCAGTGCTCCGTTTAGAAACCGGCAATAGAAAACAGCTCGACTTTTTGAACTGACTGACACCGCAATCGCTTACCTCGGGTTAATGAGTGCGATGGTCTCGGGTTATGGCCAACATGTGCAGCTTCAATTGCGGGTCTTCATATGACCTAATGGAAGCATAAATCATGCAGGGCATTAATCAAAGGAAGCCCTTCTAGTGAAACGGTTAAGGTAGCGTAGTTGGTCTGTGGTCTTACCGGGCGGATGTATATTCCGTTTGCCAAACAATTCAATACCTTTCTGATGATCATCAGCGTTTCTTGAGGCAGGGCATTTTACTTCCTGTCTTCTCTCCGGATTGCCGCTAGGGAGCCTGGACTTTGTGGTTTTGCTGCGGTTTAGGGAATATAATATGTTGGTGAGGTGGAGTTGCAGTATACTTGCCACATAGCCACAGAAAGACACCCTAGTGAAGCGTCAGCCAAAGACTTGCAGAATTCGGGCACGATGCATCCGTATTTACAGGGGTTTAAATATTTCTGAAATCGCATTGAGACCGTTCGTGGCAGTATTGAACTTCATGATAAGAAGAGCTTCTCTTTGACTTAGCCGTGCTTCAAGGTCCCCCCCACGAGGGTCTTTTTCAATTTTGGAAAGAACAGTTCACTGAAGTTCATTTTCCTTATGATTTTTGGTAACCCAATGATTGACAAGTGGCGCATTCTTGACTCTTTTCCATATACGAGATATGCTGTGTGATGCGCTGTCTAATTTCCTGAGTCGTTTTGCCAATGTATAGACTTGGACAGGGACACATGACTCCATAGACCACGTTTCTGGTTTTACAGTTGGTAAATACCTCATGTTTCCAATGGGTATCTTGGAATGAAAAAAATGAACTTTCTATGGTTTGGTCGCAACAAGTGCATGTGCCACATTTGTGGTGTCCAATTATAGGTGTCAAACCCAACATACTTCTTAATGTTGGTGCTTGTGTCATTGGTAGTGATGCTCGAACAATGTGGTTGGCAACGCTTTTCTCTTTCCGAAAAGCAAATAAAGGTGGTGCTTCAAACTCTTCATATAAATTCTTGATCAAGTGCGAGTTTGATATAATTAGTTTCTTAAGTAGGTCGGCATTTGGGCAAAACGTAGTCACACAAACAGCTCTTTTAAGGGACGGTTTGTTTTTTTGCACTAATAACGTTTCTTGAGGTGTCCACCATGCTCTCTTGTATGAATGCTTGAGTAGTTTTTTGGGGTATCCTCTTTGTATTAGACAATCTTTTAATTGATTAGTATGGCTGAAATAGTTTTCTTTATTTGAGCAGTTTCTACGAATCCGTAGAAATTGTCCATACGGTAAGTTCTGTTTGTGGCTGCGGGGGTGGTTACTACTAAAATGAAGGGCTTTGTTTCTATCAGTTTCCTTTCGGAACAAAGTTGTAGCCAAGTGTCCGTCTGAAGATACCACTTTGACATCCAAAAAATTGATGGTAGCATTTGATGCGGTACAGCTGAATTTGATGTCATTTGTCCTTAGGTTTAACCATTCCACAAATTCGTTCAGTAGTTCATGAGTTCCTGTCCAAATTAAAAATACATCATCGATGTATCGCATGTAATTGGAAATATGCTCAATATACGGATTATTTCTGTATATGAACTTGTTTTCATATAATCCCATGAAAAGGACTGCCAGTTCTGGCGCAAAGGGGTATCCCATTGCTACTCCTCTTATTTGGTAAAAGAATTCAGAGTCAAATGAAAAAAAGTTTTTTTGTAAAGCAAATTTTGCAAGTTCCAAAATGAAGTCTGTCGGTACTCTCATTGGTTGATCTCTGGTGTCTAGAAAAAAGGACAATGTTTCTAACGCCTGGTCTTGGGGGATCTGGGTATATAAAGACACGACGTCTAATGTCACAAGTAGTTGTTTTGTTTCATCAAATTGCACTGAGGAAATTCTATTTAGGAATGCCGTGGTGTCTTTCAAATGGGCTGGGATGTCTTCAATGAAAGGCTTTAAAAAGAAATCAATGTACTTGGCTAAAGGTTCAATCAAAGAATTGCAGCCCAACACTATTGGTCCGCCTGGGGGGTCGGTTTCACTTTTATGCAGTTTGGGTAATACATAAAAGACTGGTACCCTGGGGTTCTTATTCTGCAAAAATATACATTCTTTGGACCCTACAAATCCTAATTCAAAACCTCGTTGAATGATACTGAAAAGGTGATTTTGCAATTCAGTTGTAGGATTCTTTCCAATTCTTCTGTAGCAACTGGTATCATCTAGTTGACGAAATATCTCCTTTTTATCTTTATTGATATCCCAGAGTACCATTCCTCCGCCTTTGTCAGCCTGCTTGATGACTAAAGAATTGTCATTCTTTAATGAAGATAATGCCTCTTTTTCATTTTTGGAGAGATTGTAATTCACATATTTTTTCTTTGACTCCATGCCTTTTATCCCGGATAGAATAGTTCTTTCGAATGTTGCAACTTCCTTTGGCACTTTCAGGCCACCTGGGCAGAAAGATGATTTGTTTCTTAGACCCGTCACTTCCCCTGTTGCTGTTTCTTGGATATCCGTGAAAAAAGTTTTGAGACGAATCTTGCGACAAAATTCAATAACTTCCAATTTCATTTTGATAATGTCCGTTGGTCTCGAAGGTACAAAGCTCAAGCTTTTCCTTAAAATAGATAGTTCCGATTTGGTCAGTTTTTTATCCGATAAATTAAAAATCGGAGATTCTTCTAGCTCTTGTAGTATTGACGACGAGTCGTCATCTCCCATGGTTGGGCAAATCGTGTCCTGCCTCTGCCGCTCTGTTGGCCTCTGCCTAAAAAAGGCGTCTGATTCTGTGGCTAATGTGATTGTTGTTGATTTTGTTGATTCCCTTTCCTATTAGGGTTAACCTCGTGTTGGTATCCGGTTCTCCTTCCGAAGATGAAGATGTGTCAGAAAATGCTACAAACTTTTGCCGGGATCGGCCCTGGTTTCCTTGTAAAAATCTCCTTGAGTCCACCCGTGTATAAAAGTCTTTATTTAAATATGGATAAGTGTTTTCCAGAGAAAAATTCTTTTTGTCAGAATCAAATGTGTTACTTTTCTGGGTGATGGTGTAATCCTTGAACTCTAATATTTCCTTTTCCACTTTTTCCAGTAGTCCTTTTATATCCGTAATCAATTGATTGTTTTTGATTTCCGTCTCTAAAATCTCTATCTCTTCTAACTGTTTTAATGAAACTCTATGCACTGTTTCAACAGTGAGAACCATCAAATCCCTGCTGCACTTGGTCTCAATGCAGCTGTAGCTTTTTTTGTATTCCGGGTCATCTATAAAAACTACTGGAATGTTGCGAATTTGGAGTCCAAAAGGAACTTAGGGTTGCGGAAGCAAATACTGGGGGAGCGCTCATAAGATTTTGTATATGCTCTTCGCTGTAGGCTAGCGTGTCTTTTTCAGCCATAACAAGAAATGTTGTGAAAAAAAAGAAGAAAAGAAAAGTAGACAGAAATTTTAGACAAACAAACGTAGCACAAGGAGACTATCGGTTGACGCACCACATTCACACAAATTTACACAGAAGGTCAATTTGAAGTGGCTCAATTACTGCCACAAAAACGACCTCGCGGGATCTTCGCCCGCTCCTAAACCAAAAAACAATGGTGGGTCTTGGCTCTCACTCAGCAAGGCTGAGCCAATACAGTAATAGAACAAAACTATAGCCAATGCCGAGACTGACTGATCAACTATTCGGGATCATTTCATGAGAGAAAACATGAAAGTCTGCTTTAAAGATTGCAACTTAGTCTAGCGCACATTATTCAAAATTCATTTAATTTTTCAGTTATCTTTCCGAAGAACAACATATTTTAGTTGTGCATTTCAATCCATGAAAGACAAACACATTTGTGAAAAAAACGATGAGGACACACTAAAACAATTTCGTCACCATACGCTTGGCCAATTACACAATCATATCACATTCATACAAACATTCATCCTAAAAATACCAAAAAACAAAAAGGGGCCCCTTTGTCACAACCACATGTATGATTGAACATCCAATGTATCATGTGTAGCAGTTTTAGATTAATCCAATCTTTTGTAAGGGAACTATTTCCTTATATAAACAAGTGACTTCTATGTGTTCAGGGACCATGTTGGTCGACGCGTTTCGAACCCCAGCTGTGTCGTGGGTTCTCCTCAGGACCAATAACTATCTACAAAAAAAAAAAAAAAAGTGTGTATTTAGACTAGCTAAACTCAGCATGACCTATGGCCTTAGGTCTAAATACGACCCCCTAGTCGCTTCCCTACCTTCAATTCTCCAGCTCATGATTATAATCCATGTATGCCAGAATCCATGTTTCACTCAAAGACAACACTGAAAGAAGGAGAAGGGAAATTCTCAGGTAACAACATGTGTAAAGTGATCAGTGACTGCGTTAAGCTTAATGCTCCATTAAAGTGGCTTACAATGTGGAGCACGGTTGTGCATGTAAAATGAAACCTTCTGTATATAAATTGTGGCTCTCCAATGTTTTTCACCATGATAAACTCTCGTGTCCTCACACCCTAAGATGGAGTAAGATCAGTGCTCCGTTTAGAAACCGGCAATAGAAAACAGCTCGACTTTTTGAACTGACTGACACCGCAATCGCTTACCTCGGGTTAATGAGTGCGATGGTCTCGGGTTATGGCCAACATGTGCAGCTTCAATTGCGGGTCTTCATATGACCTAATGGAAGCATAAATCATGCAGGGCATTAATCAAAGGAAGCCCTTCTAGTGAAACGGTTAAGGTAGCGTAGTTGGTCTGTGGTCTTACCGGGCGGATGTATATTCCGTTTGCCAAACAATTCAATACCTTTCTGATGATCATCAGCGTTTCTTGAGGCAGGGCATTTTACTTCCTGTCTTCTCTCCGGATTGCCGCTAGGGAGCCTGGACTTTGTGGTTTTGCTGCGGTTTAGGGAATATAATATGTTGGTGAGGTGGAGTTGCAGTATACTTGCCACATAGCCACAGAAAGACACCCTAGTGAAGCGTCAGCCAAAGACTTGCAGAATTCGGGCACGATGCATCCGTATTTACAGGGGTTTAAATATTTCTGAAATCGCATTGAGACCGTTCGTGGCAGTATTGAACTTCATGATAAGAAGAGCTTCTCTTTGACTTAGCCGTGCTTCAAGGTCCCCCCCACGAGGGTCTTTTTCAATTTTGGAAAGAACAGTTCACTGAAGTTCATTTTCCTTATGATTTTTGGTAACCCAATGATTGACAAGTGGCGCATTCTTGACTCTTTTCCATATACGAGATATGCTGTGTGATGCGCTGTCTAATTTCCTGAGTCGTTTTGCCAATGTATAGACTTGGACAGGGACACATGACTCCATAGACCACGTTTCTGGTTTTACAGTTGGTAAATACCTCATGTTTCCAATGGGTATCTTGGAATGAAAAAAATGAACTTTCTATGGTTTGGTCGCAACAAGTGCATGTGCCACATTTGTGGTGTCCAATTATAGGTGTCAAACCCAACATACTTCTTAATGTTGGTGCTTGTGTCATTGGTAGTGATGCTCGAACAATGTGGTTGGCAACGCTTTTCTCTTTCCGAAAAGCAAATAAAGGTGGTGCTTCAAACTCTTCATATAAATTCTTGATCAAGTGCGAGTTTGATATAATTAGTTTCTTAAGTAGGTCGGCATTTGGGCAAAACGTAGTCACACAAACAGCTCTTTTAAGGGACGGTTTGTATTTTTGCACTAATAACGTTTCTTGAGGTGTCCACCATGCTCTCTTGTATGAATGCTTGAGTAGTTTTTTGGGGTATCCTCTTTGTATTAGACAATCTTTTAATTGATTAGTATGGCTGAAATAGTTTTCTTTATTTGAGCAGTTTCTACGAATCCGTAGAAATTGTCCATACGGTAAGTTCTGTTTGTGGCTGCGGGGGTGGTTACTACTAAAATGAAGGGCTTTGTTTCTATCAGTTTCCTTTCGGAACAAAGTTGTAGCCAAGTGTCCGTCTGAAGATACCACTTTGACATCCAAAAAATTGATGGTAGCATTTGATGCGGTACAGCTGAATTTGATGTCATTTGTCCTTAGGTTTAACCATTCCACAAATTCGTTCAGTAGTTCATGAGTTCCTGTCCAAATTAAAAATACATCATCGATGTATCGCATGTAATTGGAAATATGCTCAATATACGGATTATTTCTGTATATGAACTTGTTTTCATATAATCCCATGAAAAGGACTGCCAGTTCTGGCGCAAAGGGGTATCCCATTGCTACTCCTCTTATTTGGTAAAAGAATTCAGAGTCAAATGAAAAAAAGTTTTTTTGTAAAGCAAATTTTGCAAGTTCCAAAATGAAGTCTGTCGGTACTCTCATTGGTTGATCTCTGGTGTCTAGAAAAAAGGACAATGTTTCTAACGCCTGGTCTTGGGGGATCTGGGTATATAAAGACACGACGTCTAATGTCACAAGTAGTTGTTTTGTTTCATCAAATTGCACTGAGGAAATTCTATTTAGGAATGCCGTGGTGTCTTTCAAATGGGCTGGGATGTCTTCAATGAAAGGCTTTAAAAAGAAATCAATGTACTTGGCTAAAGGTTCAATCAAAGAATTGCAGCCCAACACTATTGGTCCGCCTGGGGGGTCGGTTTCACTTTTATGCAGTTTGGGTAATACATAAAAGACTGGTACCCTGGGGTTCTTATTCTGCAAAAATATACATTCTTTGGACCCTACAAATCCTAATTCAAAACCTCGTTGAATGATACTGAAAAGGTGATTTTGCAATTCAGTTGTAGGATTCTTTCCAATTCTTCTGTAGCAACTGGTATCATCTAGTTGACGAAATATCTCCTTTTTTATCTTTATTGATATCCCAGAGTACCATTCCTCCGCCTTTGTCAGCCTGCTTGATGACTAAAGAATTGTCATTCTTTAATGAAGATAATGCCTCTTTTTCATTTTTGGAGAGATTGTAATTCACATATTTTTTCTTTGACTCCATGCCTTTTATCCCGGATAGAATAGTTCTTTCGAATGTTGCAACTTCCTTTGGCACTTTCAGGCCACCTGGGCAGAAAGATGATTTGTTTCTTAGACCCGTCACTTCCCCTGTTGCTGTTTCTTGGATATCCGTGAAAAAAGTTTTGAGACGAATCTTGCGACAAAATTCAATAACTTCCAATTTCATTTTGATAATGTCCGTTGGTCTCGAAGGTACAAAGCTCAAGCTTTTCCTTAAAATAGATAGTTCCGATTTGGTCAGTTTTTTATCCGATAAATTAAAAATCGGAGATTCTTCTAGCTCTTGTAGTATTGACGACGAGTCGTCATCTCCCATGGTTGGGCAAATCGTGTCCTGCCTCTGCCGCTCTGTTGGCCTCTGCCTAAAAAAGGCGTCTGATTCTGTGGCTAATGTGATTATTGTTGATTTTGTTGATTCCCTTTCCTATTAGGGTTAACCTCGTGTTGGTATCCGGTTCTCCTTCCGAAGATGAAGATGTGTCAGAAAATGCTACAAACTTTTGCCGGGATCGGCCCTGGTTTCCTTGTAAAAATCTCCTTGAGTCCACCTGTGTATAAAAGTCTTTATTTAAATATGGATAAGTGTTTTCCAGAGAAAAATTCTTTTTGTCAGAATCAAATGTGTTACTTTTCTGGGTGATGGTGTAATCCTTGAACTCTAATATTTCCTTTTCCACTTTTTCCAGTAGTCCTTTTATATCCGTAATCAATTGATTGTTTTTGATTTCCGTCTCTAAAATCTCTATCTCTTCTAACTGTTTTAATGAAACTCTATGCACTGTTTCAACAGTGAGAACCATCAAATCCCTGCTGCACTTGGTCTCAATGCAGCTGTAGCTTTTTTTGTATTCCGGGTCATCTATAAAAACTACTGGAATGTTGCGAATTTGGAGTCCAAAAGGAACTTAGGGTTGCGGAAGCAAATACTGGGGGAGCGCTCATAAGATTTTGTATATGCTCTTCGCTGTAGGCTAGCGTGTCTTTTTCAGCCATAACAAGAAATGTTGTGAAAAAAAAGAAGAAAAGAAAAGTAGACAGAAATTTTAGACAAACAAACGTAGCACAAGGAGACTATCGGTTGACGCACCACATTCACACAAATTTACACAGAAGGTCAATTTGAAGTGGCTCAATTACTGCCACAAAAACGACCTCGCGGGATCTTCGCCCGCTCCTAAACCAAAAAACAATGGTGGGTCTTGGCTCTCACTCAGCAAGGCTGAGCCAATACAGTAATAGAACAAAACTATAGCCAATGCCGAGACTGACTGATCAACTATTCGGGATCATTTCATGAGAGAAAACATGAAAGTCTGCTTTAAAGATTGCAACTTAGTCTAGCGCACATTATTCAAAATTCATTTAATTTTTCAGTTATCTTTCCGAAGAACAACATATTTTAGTTGTGCATTTCAATCCATGAAAGACAAACACATTTGTGAAAAAAACGATGAGGACACACTAAAACAATTTCGTCACCATACGCTTGGCCAATTACACAATCATATCACATTCATACAAACATTCATCCTAAAAATACCAAAAAACAAAAAGGGGCCCCTTTGTCACAACCACATGTATGATTGAACATCCAATGTATCATGTGTAGCAGTTTTAGATTAATCCAATCTTTTGTAAGGGAACTATTTCCTTATATAAACAAGTGACTTCTATGTGTTCAGGGACCATGTTGGTCGACGCGTTTCGAACCCCAGCTGTGTCGTGGGTTCTCCTCAGGACCAATAACTATCTACAAAAAAAAACAAAAAAGTGTGTATTTAGACTAGCTAAACTCAGCATGACCTATGGCCTTAGGTCTAAATACGACCCCCTAGTCGCTTCCCTACCTTCAATTCTCCAGCTCATGATTATAATCCATGTATGCCAGAATCCATGTTTCACTCAAAGACAACACTGAAAGAAGGAGAAGGGAAATTCTCAGGTAACAACATGTGTAAAGTGATCAGTGACTGCGTTAAGCTTAATGCTCCATTAAAGTGGCTTACAATGTGGAGCACGGTTGTGCATGTAAAATGAAACCTTCTGTATATAAATTGTGGCTCTCCAATGTTTTTCACCATGATAAACTCTCGTGTCCTCACACCCTAAGATGGAGTAAGATCAGTGCTCCGTTTAGAAACCGGCAATAGAAAACAGCTCGACTTTTTGAACTGACTGACACCGCAATCGCTTACCTCGGGTTAATGAGTGCGATGGTCTCGGGTTATGGCCAACATGTGCAGCTTCAATTGCGGGTCTTCATATGACTTAATGGAAGCATAAATCATGCGGGGCATTAATCAAAGGAAGACCTTCTAGTGAAACGGTTAAGGTAGCGTAGTTGGTCTGTGGTCTTACCGGGCGGATGTATATTCCGTTTGTCAAACGATTCAATCCCTTTCTGACGATCATCAGCGTTTCTCGAGGCAGGGCGTTTTACTTCCTGTCTTCTCTCCGGATTGCCGCTAGGGAGCCTGGACTTTGTGGTTTTGCTGCGGTTTACGGTATATAATATGTTGGTGAGGTGGAGTTGCAGTATACTTGCCACGTAGCCACAGAAAGACACCCTAGTGAAGCGTCAGCCAAAGACTTGCAGAATTCGGGCACAATGCATCCGTATTTACAGGGGTTCAAATATTTCTGAAATCTCATTGAGACCGTTTGTGGCAGTATTGAACTTCATGATAAGAAGAGCTTCTCTTTGACTTAGCCGTGCTTCAAGGTTCCCCCCACGAGGGTCTTTTTCAATTTTGGAAAGAACAGTCCACTGAAGTTCATTTTCCTTATGATTTTTGGTAACCCAATGATTGACAAGTGGAGCATTCTTGACTCTTCTCCTTATACGAGATATGCTGTGTGATGCGCTGTCTAATTTCCTGAGTCGTTTTGCCAATGTATAGACTTGGGCAGGGACACATGACTCCATAGACCACGTTTCTGGTTTTACAGTTGGTAAATACCTCATGTTTCCAATGGGTATCTTGGAATGAAAAAATTGAACTTTCTATGGTTTGATCACAACAAGTGCATGTGCCACATTTGTGGTGTCCAATTATAGGTGTCAAACCCAACATACTTCTTAATGTTGGTGCTTGTGTCATTGGTAGTGATGCTCGAACAATGTGGTTGGCAACGCTTTTCTCTTTCCGAAAAGCAAATAAAGGTGGTGCTTCAAACTCTTCATGTAAATTCTTGATCAAGTGCGAGTTGATATAATTAGTTTCTTAAGTAGGTGGGCATTTGGGCAAAACGTAGTCACACAAACAGCTCTTTTAAGGGAAGGTTTGTTTTTTTGCACCAATAAAGTTTCTCGAGGTGTCCACCATGCTCTCTTGATTGAATGCTTGAGCAGTTTTTTGGGGTATCCTCTTTGTATTAGACAATCTTTTAATTGATTAGCATGGCTGAAATAGTTTTCTTTATTTGAGCAGTTTCTACGAATCCGTAGAAATTGTCCATACGGTAAGTTCTGTTTGAGGCTGCGGGGGTGGTTACTACTAAAATGAAGGGCTTTGTTTCTATCAGTTTCCTTTCGGAACAAAGTTGTAGCCAAGTGTCCGTCTGAAGATACCACTTTGACATCCAAAAAATTGATGGTAGCATTTGATGCAGTACAGCTGAATTTGATGTCATTTGTCCTTAGGTTTAACCATTCCACAAATTCGTTCAGTAGTTCATGAGTTCCTGTCCAAATTAAAAATACATCATCGATGTATCGCATGTAATTGGAAATATGCTCAATATACGGATTATTGTTGTATATGAACTTGTTTTCATATAATCCCATGAAAAGGACTGCCAGTTCTGGCGCAAAGGGGTATCCCATGTCTACTCCTCTTATTTGGTAAAAGAATTCAGAGTCAAATGAAAAAAAGTTTTTTTGTAAAGCAAATTTTGCAAGTTCCAAAATGAAGTCTGTCGGTACTCTCATTGGTTGATCTCTGGTGTCTAGAAAAAAGGACAATGTTTCTAACGCCTGGTCTTGGGGGATCTGGGTATATAAAGACACGACGTCTAATGTCACAAGTAGTTGTTTTGTTTCATCAAATTGCACTGAGGAAATTCTATTTAGGAATGCCGTGGTGTCTTTCAAATGGGCTGGGATGTCTTCAATGAAAGGCTTTAAAAAGAAATCAATGTACTTGGCTAAAGGTTCAATCAAAGAATTGCAGCCCGACACTATTGGTCCGCCTGGGGGGTCGGTTTCACTTTTATGCAGTTTGGGTAATACATAAAAGACTGGTACCCTGGGGTTCTTATTCTGCAAAAATATACATTCTTTGGACCCTACAAATCCTAATTCAAAACCTCGTTGAATGATACTGAAAAGGTGATTTTGCAATTCAGTTGTAGGATTCTTTCCAATTCTTCTGTAGCAACTGGTATCATCTAGTTGACGAAATATCTCCTTTTTATCTTTATTGATATCCCAGAGTACCATTCCTCCGCCTTTGTCAGCCTGCTTGATGACTAAAGAATTGTCATTCTTTAATGAAAATAATGCCTCTTTTTCATTTTTGGAGAGATTGTAATTCACATATTTTTTCTTTGACTCCATGCCTTTTATCCCGGATAGAATAGTTCTTTCGAATGTTGCAACTTCCTTTGGCACTTTCAGGCCACCTGGGCAGAAAGATGATTTGTTTCTTAGACCCGTCACTTCCCCTGTTGCTGTTTCTTGGATATCCGTGAAAAAAGTTTTGAGACGAATCTTGCGACAAAATTCAACAACTTCCAATTTCATTTTGATAATGTCCGTTGGTCTCGAAGGTACAAAGCTCAAGCCTTTCCTTAAAATAGATAGTTCCGATTTGGTCAGTTTTCTATCCGATAAATTAAAAATCGGAGATTCTTCTAGCTCTTGTAGTATTGACGACGAGTCGTCATCTCCCATGGTTGGGCAAATCGTGTCCTGCCTCTGCCGCTCTGTTGGCCTCTGCCTAAAAAAGGCGTCTGATTCTGTGGCTAATGTGATTGTTATTGATTTTGTTGATTCCCTTTCCTATTAGGGTTAACCTCGTGTTGGTATCCGGTTCTCCTTCCGAAGATGAAGATGTGTCAGAAAATGTTACAAACTTTTGTCGGGATCGGCCCTGGTTTCCTTGTAAAAATCTCCTTGAGTCCACCCGTGTATAAAAGTCTTTATTTAAATATGGATAAGTGTTTTCCAGAGAAAAATTCTTTTTGTCAGAATCAAATTTGTTACTTTTCTGGGTAACGGTGTAATCCTTGAACGCTAATATTTCCTTTTCCACTTTGTCCAGTAGTCCTTTTATATCCGTAATCAATTGATTGTTTTTGATTTCCGTCTCTAATGTCTCTATCTCTTCTAACTGTTTTAATGAAACTCTATGCACTGTTTCAACAGTGAGAACAATCAAATCCCTGCTGCACTTGGTCTCAATGCAGCTGTAGCTTTTTTTGTATTCCGGGTCATCTATAAAAACTACTGGAATGTTGCGAATTTGGAGTCCAAAAGGAATTGTACCCGCACGTACATGTTGCAATAGAAAATGACCATGGAGGTCTGTGCGTATTTGTTTTTTCCGTAGTCTGATGAGTTTGTCCGATTCGTTCTGGGTTTTTGCTGTGGAACTTAGGGTTGCGGAAGCAAATACTGGGGGAGCGCTCATAAGATTTTGTATATGTTCTTCGCTGTAGGCTAGCGTGTCTTTTTCAGCCATAACAAGAAATGTTGTGAAAAAAAGAAGAAACGAAAAGTAGACAGAAATTTTAGACAAACAAACGTAGCACAAGGAGACTATCAGTTGTCGCACCACATTCACACAAGTTTACACAGAAGGTCAATTTGAAGTGGCTCAATTACTGCCACAAAAACGACCTCGCGGGATCTTCGCCCGCTCCTAAACCAAAAAACAATGGTGGGTCTTGGCTCTCACTCAGCAAGGCTGAGCCAATACAGTAATAGAACAAAACTATAGCCAATGCCGAGACTGACTGATCAACTATTCGGGATCATTTCATGAGAGAAAACATGAAAGTCTGCTTTAAAGATTGCAACTTAGTCCAGCGCACATTATTCAAAATTCATTTAATTTTTCAGTTATCTTTCCGAAGAACAACATATTTTAGTTGTGCATTTCAATCCATGAAAGACAAACACATTTGTGAAAAAAACCGATGAGGACACACTAAAACAATTTCGTCACCATACGCTTGGCCAATTACACATTCATATCACATTCATACAAACATTCATCCTAAAAATACCAAAAAACGAAAAGGGTCCCTTTGTCACAACCACATGTATGATTGAACATCTAATGTATCATGTGTAGCAGTTTTAGATTAATCCAATCTTTTGTAAGGGAACTATTTCCTTATACACACAAGTGAATTCTATGTGTTCAGGGACCAGGTCGGTCGACGCGTTTCGAACCCCAGCTGTTTCGTGGGTTCTCCTCAGGACCAATAACTATCTACAAAAAACAACAAAAAAGTGTGTATTTAGACTAGCTAAACTCAACATGACCTATGGCCTTAGGTCTAAATACGACCCCCTAGTCGCTTCCCTACCTTCAATTCTCCAGCTCATGATTATAATCCATGTATGCCAGAATCAATGTTTCACTCAAAGACAACACTGAAAGAAGGAGAAGGGAAATTCTCAGGCAACAACATGTGTAAAGTGATCAGTGACTGCGTTAAGCTTAACGCTCCATTAAAGTGGCTTACCGTGGGGAGCACGGTTGTGCATGTAAAATGAATCCTTCTGTATATAAATTGTGGCTCTCCAATGTTTTTTACCGTGATAAACTCTCGTGTCCTCAAACCCTAAGATGGAGTAAGATCAGTGCTCCGTTTAGAAACCGGCAATAGAAAACAGCTCGACTTTTTGAACTGACTGACACCGCAATTGCTTACCTCGGGTTAATGAGTGCGATGGTCTCGGGTTATGGCCAACAAATGCAGCTTCAATTGCGGGTCTTCATTTGACCTAATGGAAGCATAAATCATGCGGGGCATTAATCAAAGGAAGCCCTTCTAGTGAAACGGTTACGGTAGCGTAGTTGGTCTGTGGTCTTACCGGGCAGATGTAGATTCCGTTTGTCAAACGATTCAATCCTTTTCTGACGATCGTCAGCATTTCTCGAGGCAGGGCGTTTTACTTCCTGTCTTCTCTCCGGATAGCCGCTAGGGAGCCTGGACTTTGTGGTTTTGCTGCGGTTTAGGGAATATAATATGTTGGTGAGGTGGAGTTGCAGTATACTTGCCACGTAGCCACAGAAAGACACCCTAGTGAAGTGTCAGCCAAAGACTTGCAGAATTCGGGCACGATGCATCCGCATTTACAGGGGTTTAAATATTTCTGAAATCTCATTGAGACCGTTCGTGGCAGTATTGAACTTCATGATAAGAAGAGCTTCTCTTTGACTTAGCCGTGCTTCAAGGTCCCCCCCACGAGGGTCTTTTTCAATTTTGGAAAGAACAGTCCACTGAAGTTCATTTTCCTTATGATTTTTGGTAAGCCAATGATTGACAAGTGGCGCATTCTCGACTCTTCTCCTTATACGAGATTTATGCTGTGTGATGCGCTGTCTAATTTCCTGAGTCGTTTTGCCAATGTATAGAATTGGGCAGGGACACATGACTCCATAGACCACGTTTCTGGTTTTACAGTTGGTAAATACCTCATGTTTCCAATGGGTATCTTGGATTGAAAAAATTGAACTTTCTATGGTTTCTATGGTTTGGTCGCAACAAGTGCATGTGCCACATTTGTGGTGTCCAATTATAGGTGTCAAACCCAACATACTTCTTAATGTTGGTGCTTGTGTCATTGGTAGTGATGCGTGAACAATGTGGTTGGCAACGCTTTTCTCTTTCCGAAAAGCAAATAAAGGTGGTGCTTCAAACTCTTCATGTAAATTCTTGATCAAGTGCCAGTATGGACAATTTCTACGGATTCGTAGAAACTGCTCAAAGTTCATACTTACCGTATGGACAATTTCTACGGATTCGTAGAAACTGCTCAAATAAAGAAAACTAGTTCAGCCATGCTAATCAATTAAAAGATCGTCTAATACAAAGAGGATACCCCAAAAAACTACTCAAGCATTCAATCAAGAGAGCATGGTGGACACCTCGAGAAACTTTATTCGTGCAAAAAAACAAACTGGCCCTTAAAAGAGCTGTTTGCGTTACTACGTTTTGCCCAAATGCCCACCAACTTAAGAAACTAATTATATCAAACTGAATGTGATATGAATGTGTAATTGGCCCAGCCTATGGTGATGAAATTGTTTTAGTGTGTCCTCATCGTTTTTTTTCACAAATGTGTTTGTCTTTCATGGATTGAAATGCAAAACTAAAATATGTTGTTCTTGGGAAAGATAACTGAAAAATGAAATGAATTTTGAATAATGTGCACTGGACTAAGTTGCAATCTTTAAAGCAGACTTTCATGTTTTCTCTCATGAAATGATCCCGAATAGTTGATCAGTCAGTCTCGGCATTGGCTATTGTTTTGTTCTATTACTGTATTGGCTCAGCCTTGCTGAGTGAGAGCCAAGACCCACCATTGTTTTTTGGGCTAGCTCTTCGGGAACATGCTCAACAAACAAAATCGGGGAATCATTTAAACATTTTCATTTTGGCAGCAAAGTCTTTAACGTGTTCTACAATTATAAATTCATATCTCTAGAACCGCATAAGCTAGGAATCCCATTTAATTTTCAGGTTCTAGAAGAGGATTGTGCGCTCTTGTGTGCCAATGTGCATGCTCCTAGCTCTCTGGCAACATGCTCAACAAAATCGGGGAATCATTTAAACAATTTTATTTTGGCAGCAAAGTCTTTAATGTGTTCTACAAATATAAATCCATGTCTCTAGAACCACATAAGCTAGGAATATCATTTAACATCCAGTTTGTAGAAGAGGATTGTGCACTCTAGTGCGCCAATTTTCATGCTTGTAGCTCTTCCGGAACATGCTGAACAAATCAGCAAATCATTTAAACATTTTTATTTTGGCAGCAAAGTCTTTAATGTGTTCCACAAATATAAATTCATATCTATAGAACCACATAAGCTAGGAATCTAATTTAACTTTCAGGTTGTAGAAGAGGATTGTGCGCTCTTGTGTGGCAATTTGCATGCTCTTCGGGAAACATGCTAAAAAAATCGGGGAATCATTTAAACATTTTAATTTTGGCAGCAAAAGGGGCCCATTAGGATGTCGGGCAGATCGCCACCGCCATGCGGGCGGTGCCGATCCACCCCACATCCTTGCCCGCCCCCACCCATTTCCCCGGCCATATTACTATGGCGGGGGAACTGCGACGGACGGAAACACCATCCGCCGCTTTTCCGCCCCGGTTGCCTTGCGGCCGAGGTGGAAAATATTTTATATGGTGCCGGTGTCTATCAGACACCAACAGCCATATTACGATGTGCTTTGGGAGATGCCTTTCTGTGGTGGCAATGCCGCCACAGAAAGGCAGGCGGTCTTTACTTTGGGGGCCCCCCTGCGGGCCCCCATGGTGAAGTCAAGGTGGGGGGTGCACATGGGGGTACCTATGGTACCCCCTGCATTTCAATGAACAACATGACAGGCACCGTGAGGTACCTGTCATGTTGTGCGTTGAAAGGCACAATGTGCATTTTTAACATTGTGCCGGGCGGTGCTGAGAGCACCCCCCGCCAGAATGTTAAAATATGCGGGATTGCCCTACCACTGTTGTGGGCATATCCTAATTCCCCCTATGGGACCCCCGCCCTTATGGCGGGCGGTCTGGTTGTCCAATAGGGTGGCGCGTCATCCTAATGCCCCCCAAAGTCTTTAATGTGTTCCACAAATATAAATTCATATCCTAGACCCACATAAGCTAGGAATCTAATTTAACTTTCAGATTGTAGAAGCTGATTGTGCACTCTTGTGTGCCAATTTGCATGCTCGTAGCTCTTCAGGAACATGCTGACAAAAATCAGGGAATCATTAAACCATTTTCATTTTTGCAGCAAAGTCTTTAATGTGTTTCACAAATATAAATTCATATCTCTAGAACCACATAAGCAAGGAATCTAATTTAAATTTCAGTTTGTAGAAGAGGATTGTGCGCTCTTGTGTGCCAATGTGTTTGCTGCTACCTTTTTGGCAACATGCTCAACAAAATCAGGGAAACATTTTAACATTTTCATTTTGGCAGCAAAGTCTTTAATGTGTTCTACATTAAAGACATAAGCTAGGAATCCCATTTAACATTCAGGTTGTAGAATTGGGCTAATTTGCATGCTCGTAGCACTTCGGGACATGCTGTACAAATTAGCAAATCATTTAAACATTTTCATTTTGGCAGCAAAGTCTTAAATGTGTTCTACAAATATAAATTCATATCTCTAGAACCACATAAGCTAGGAATCTAATTTAACTTTCAGTCTGTAGAAGAGGAATGTGCGCTCACGGGTGACAATTTGCATGCTCCTAGCCATTCAGGAATTTGCTGAAATAAATATCTCTAGAACCACATAAGCTAGGAATCTAATTTAACTTGCAGGTTGTAGAAGAGGATCATGCACTCTTGTTTGGCAATTTGCATGCTCTTCGGAAACATGCTGAAAAAAATTGGGGAATCATTTAAACATTTTAATTTTGTCAGTAAAGGGGCCCATTAGGATGTCGGGCAGATCGCCACTGCCATGCGGGCGGTGGCGATCCACCCGACATCCTTGCCCGCCCCCACCCACTTCCCGAGCCATAATACTATGGCGGGGGGACTGCGGCGGACGGAAACACCATCTGCCGCTTTTCCGCCCCTGTTGCCCTGCGGCAGATGCGGAAAATAATTTATATGGTGCCGGTGTCTATCAGACACCGCCAGCAATATTACGATGTGCTTTGGGAGATGCCTTTCTGTGGTGGCAATGCCGCCACAGAAAGGCAGGCGGTCTTTACTTTGGAGGCCCCCTGCGGACCCCCATGGTGAAGTCGAAGTGGAGGGTGCACATGGGGGTACCTATGGTACTCCCCTGCATTTCAATGAACAACATGACAGGCACTGTGTGGTGCCTGCCAAGTTGTGCATTGAAAAGCACAACGTGCATTTTTAACATTGTGGCGGGCGGTGCTGAGAGCACCCCCTCCACAATGTTAAAAATGCGGGATGCGCCTGCCACTGTTGCGGGAACATCCAAATTCCCCCCACGGAGCCCCCGCCCTTATGGCGGGCGGTCCCATTGTCCAATAGGGTGGCGCTTCATCGTAATGTCCCCCAAAGTCTTTAATGTGTTCCACAAATATAAATTCATATCGCTAGACCCACATAAGCTAGGAATCTAATTTAACTTTCAGGTTGTAGAAGAGGATTGTGCGCTCTTGTGTGCCAATGTGCATGCTCCTAGCTCTTTGGCAACATGCTCAACAAAATCGGGGAATCATTTAACCATTTCAATTTTGGCTGCAAAGTCTTTAATGTGTTACACAAATATAAATTAATATCTCTAGAACCACATAAGCTAGAACATTAATTAAACTTTCAGGTTGTAGAGGAGGATTGCGCGCTCTTGTATGCCAATCTGCATGCTGCTAGCTCTTTGGGAACATGCTGAAATAAATCAGGAAATCATTTAAACATTTTCATTTTGGCAGTAAAGAGGCCCATTAGGATGTCGGGCAGATCGCCACTGCCATGCGGGCGGTGGCGATCCACCCGACATCCTTGCCCGCCCCCCACCCATTTCCCCGGCCATATTATTATGGTGGGGGAACTGCGGCGGATGGAAACACCTTGCGGCCGAGGCTGAACAGAATTTATATGGTGCTGGTGTCTATCAGACACCGCCAGCCATATTACGATGCGCTTTGGGAGATGCCTTTCCGTGGTGGCAATGCGGCCACGGAAAGGCAGGCGGTCTTTACTTTGGATGCCCCCTGCGGACCCCCATGGTGAAGTCGAGGTGGGGGGTGCAAATGGGGGATACCTATGGTATCCCCCTGCATTTCAATGAACAACATGACAGGCACCGTGTGGTGCCTGTCATGTTGTGCATTGAAAATCACAACGTGCATTTTTAACATTGTGGCGGGCGGTGCTGAGAGCACCCCCGCCACAATGTTAAAAATGCGGGATGTGCCTGCCACTGTTGCGGGATCATCCTAATTCCCCCTACGGGACCCCCGCCCTTATGGCGGGCGGTCCCGTTGTCCAATAGTGTGGCACGTCATTGTAATGTCCCCCAAAGTCTTTAAAGTGTTCCACAAATATAAATTCATATGGCTAGACCCACATAAACTAGGAATCTAATTTAACTTTCAGGTTGTAGAAGAGGATTGTGTGCTCTTGTGTGCCAATGTGCATGCTCCTACTCTTTGGAAACATGCTCAACAAAATCGTAGAATCATTTAAACATTTTCATTTTGGCAGCAAAGTCTTTAATGTGTTCTACAAATATAAATTAATATCTCTAGAACCACATAAGCTAGAACATTAATTAAACTTCCAGGTTGTAGAGGAGGATTGTGCGCTCTTGTATGCCAATCTGCATGCTGCTAGCTCTTTGGGAACATGCTGAAATAAATCAGGAAATCATTTAAACATTTTCATTTTGGCAGTAAAGGGGCCCATTAGGATGTCCGGCAGATCGCCACTGCCATGCGGGCGGTGGCGATCCACCCGACATCCTTGCCCGCCCCCCACCCATTTCCCCGGCCATATTATTATGGTGGGGGAACTGCGGCGGGCGGAAACACCATCCGCCGCTTTTCTGCCCCTGTTGCCTTGCGGCCGAGGCTGAACAGAATTTATATGGTGCCGGTGTCTATCAGACACCGCCAGCCATATTACGATGCGCTTTGGGAGATGCCTTTCCGTGGTGGCAATGCGGCCACAGAATGGCAGGCGGTCTTTACTTTGGATGCCCCCTGCGGACCCCCATGGTGAAGTCGAGGTGGGGGGTGCAAATGGGGGGTACCTATGGTACCCCGCTGCATTTCAATGAACAACATGACAGGCACCGTGTGGTGCCTGTCATGTTGTGCATTGAAAATCACAACGTGCATTTTTAAGATTGTGGCGGGCGGTGCTGAGAGCACCCCCGCCACAATGTTAAAAATGCGGGATGTGCCTGCCACTGTTGCGGGAACATCCTAATTCCCCCTACGGGACCCCCGCCCTTATGGCGGGCGGTCCCGTTGTCCAATAGGGTGGCGCATCATTGTAATGTCCCCCAAAGTCTTTAAAGTGTTCCACAAATATAAATTCATATGGCTAGACCCACATAAACTAGGAATCTAATTAAACTTTCAGGATGTAGAAGAGGATTGTGCGCTCTTGTGTGCCAATTTGCATGCTCCTATCTCTTCAGGAACATGCTCAAAAAAATCGGGGAATCATTTAAACATTTTCATTTTGGTAGCAAAGTCTTTAATGTATTCCACAAATATAAACTCATATCTCTAGAATCACATAAGCTAGGAATCTAATTTAACTTTCAGGTTGTAGAAGAGGATCATGCGCTCTTGTGTGGCAATTTGCATGCTCTTCGGAAACATGCTGAAAAAAATCGGGGAATCATTTAAGCATTTTAATTTATCAGTAAAGGGGCCCATCAGGATGTCGGGCAGATCGGCACTGCCATGCGGGCGGTGGCGATCCACCCAACATCCTTGCCCGCACCCGCCTATTTCCCCGGCCATATTACTATGGCGGCAGGACTGCGGCGGACGGAAACACCATCCGCTGCTTTTCCGCCCCTGTTGCCCTGCGGCCGAGGCAGAAAAAAATGTATATGGTTCCGGTGTCTATCAGACACCACCAGCCATATTACGATATGCTTTGGGAGATGCCTTTCTGTGGTGGCAATGCCACCACGGAAAGGCAGGCGGTCTTTACTTTAGAGGCCCCCTGCAGACCTGCATGGTGAAGTCGAGGTGGGGGGTGCACATGGGGGGTACCTATGGTACCCCCCTGCATTTCAATGAACAACATGACAGGCACCGTGTGGTGCCTGTCATGTTGCGCATTGAAAAGCACAAAGTTCATTTTTGACATTGTGGCGGGTGGTGCTGAGAGCACCCCCGCCACAATGTTAAAAATGCAGGATGCGCCTGCCACTGTTCCGAGAACATCCTAATTCACCCTACGGGACCTCCGCCATTATGGCGGGCGGTCCCGTTGTCCAAAAGGGTGGCGCGTCATCGTAATGTCCTCCAAAGTCTTTAATGTGTTCCCCAAATATAAATTCATATCGCTAGACCAACATAAGCTAGGAATCTAATTTAACTTTCAGGTTGTAGAAGAGGATTGTGCGCTCTTGTGTGCCAATGTGCATGCTGTTAGCTTTTCAGGAACATGCTCAACAAAATCAGGGAATCATTTAAACATTTTCATTTTGGCAGCAAAGTCTTCAACGTATTCTACAAATATAAATTCATATCTCTAGAACCGCATAAGCTAGGAATCCCATTTAATTTTCATGTTCTAGAAGGTGATCGTGTGCTCTTGTTTGCCAATGTGCATGCTCCTAGCTCTTTGGCAACATGCTCAACAAAATCGGGGAATCATTTAACAATTTTAATTTTGGCTGCAAAGTCTTTAATGTGCTCCACAAATATAAATTGATATCTCTAGAACTGCATAAGCTAGGCACCTACTTCAACTTACAGGTTGTAAAGGAGGATTGTGCCCTCTTTTGTGCCAAAGTGCATGCTGCTAGCTTATTGGGAACATGCTAAAATAAATCAGGAAATCATTTAAACATTTTCATTTTGGCAGCAAAGTCTTAAATGTGTTCGACAAATATAAATTCATATCTCTAGAACCACATAAGCTAGGAATCTAATTTAACTTTCAGTTTGTAGAAAAGGAATGTGCGCTCGTGGGTGACAATTTGCATGCTCTAGCCATTCAGGAATTTGCTGAAATAAATCAGGAAATCATTTAAACATTTTAATTTTGGCTGCAAAGTCTTTAATGTGTACCGCGAATATAAATTAATATCTCTAGAACCACATAAGCTAGGAATGTAATTTAACTTGCAGGTTGTAGAAGAGGATCGTGCACTCTTGTGTGGCAATTTGCATGCGCTTCGGAAACATGCTGAAAAAAATTGGGGAATCCTTTAAACATTTTAATTTTGTCAGTAAAGGGGCCCATTAGGATGTCGGACAGATCGCCACTGCCATGCGGGCAGTGGCGATCCACCCGACATCCTTGCCCGCCCCCCACCCATTTCCCCGGCCATATTACTATGGCGGGGGGACTGCGGCGGACGGAAACACCATCTGCTGCTTTTCCGCCCCTGTTGCCTTGCGGCCGAGGCGGAAAATAATTTATATGGTGCCGGTGTCTATCAGACACGGCCAGCAATATTACGATGTGCTTTGGGAGATGCCTTTCCGTGGTGCAATGCCGCCACGGAAAGGCAGGCGGTCTTTACTTTGGAGGCCCCCTGCGGACCCCCATGGTGAAGTCGAAGTGGGGGGTGCACATAGGGGTACCTATGGTACCCCCCTGCATTTCAATAAACAACATGACAGGCACTGTATGGTGCCTGCCAAGTTGTGCATTGAAAAGCACAACGTGCATTTTTAACATTGTGGCGGGCGGTGCTGAGAGCACCCCCTCCACAATGTTAAAAATGCGGGATGCGCCTGCCACTGTTGCGGGAACATCCAAATTCCCCCTACGGAGCCCCCGCCCTTATGGCGGGCAGTCCCATTGTCCAATAGGGTGGCGCTTCATCGTAATGTCCCCCAAAGTCTTTAATGTGTTCCACAAATATAAATTCATATCGCTAGACCCACATAAGCTAGGAATCTAATTTAACTTTCAGGTTGTAGAAGAGGATTGTGCGCTCTTGTGTGCCAATGTGCATGCTCCTACTCTTTGGAAACATGCTCAACAAAATCGTGGAATCATTAAAACATTTTCATTTTGGCAGCAAAGTCTTTAATGTGTTCTACAAATATAAATTCATATCTCTAGAACCACATAAGCTAGGAATCTAATTTAACTTTCAGGTTGTAGAAGAGGATTGTGTGCTCTTGTGTGCCAATGTGCATGCTCCTACTCTTTGGAAACATGCTCAACAAAATCGTGGAATCATTTAAACATTTTCATTTTGGCAGCAAAGTCTTTAATGTGTTCTACAAATATAAATTCATATCGCTAGACCCACATAAGCTAGGAATTTAATTTAACTTTCAGGTTGTAGAAGAGGATTGTGTGCTCTTGTGTGCCAATGTGCATGCTCCTACTGTTTGGAAACATGCTCAACAAAATCGTGGAATCTTTTAAACATTTTCATTTTGGCAGCAAAGTCTTTAATGTGTTCTACAAATATAAATTCATATCTCTAGAACCGCATAAGCTAGGAATCAATGTGCATGCTCCTAGCTCTTTGGCAACATGCTCAACAAAATCGGGGAATCGTTTAACCATTTCAATTTTGGCTGCAAAGTCTTTAATGTGTTCCACAAATATAAATTATTATCTCTAGACCCACATAAGCTAGAACATTAATTAAACTTTCAGGTTGTAGAGGAGGATTGTGCGCTCTTGTATGCCAATCTGCATGCTTCTAGCTCTTTGGGAACATGCTGAAATAAATCAGGAAATCATTTAAACATTTTCATTTTGGCAGTAAAAGGGCCCATTAGGATGTCGGGCAGATCGCCACTGCCATGCGGGCGGTGGCGATCCACCCAACATCCTTGCCCGCCCCCGCCTATTTCCCCGGCCATATTACTATGGCGGCAGGACTGCGGCGGACGGAAACACCATCCGCCGCCTTTCCGCCCCTGTTGCCTTGCGGCAGAGGCGGAAAAAAATGTATATGGTTCCGGTGTCTCTCAGACACCACCAGCCATATTACGATGTGCTTTGGGAGATGCCTTTCTGTGGTGGCAATGCCACCACAGAAAGGCAGGCGGTCTTTACTTTAGAGGCCCCCTGCAGACCCCCATGGTGAAATCGAGGTGGGGGGTGCACATGGGGGGTACCTATGGTACCCCCCTGCATTTCAATGAACAACATGACAGGCACCGTGTGGTGCCTGTCATGTTGTGCATTGAAAAGCACAAAGTTCATTTTTGACATTGTGGCGGGCGGTGCTGAGAGCACCCCCGCCACAATGTTAAAAATGCGGGATGCGCCTGCCACTGTTCCGGGAACATCCTAATTCGCCCTACGGGACCTCCGCCCTTATGGCGGGCGGTCCCGTTGTCCAAAAGGGTGGCGCGTCATCGTAATGTCCTCCAAAGTCTTTAATGTGTTCCCCAAATACAAATTCATATCGCTAGACCCACATGAGCTAGGACTCTAATTTAACTTTCAGGTTGTAGAAAAGGATTGTGCGCTCTTGTGTGCCAATTTGCATGCTCGTAGCTCCTCAGGAACATGCTGACAAAAATCAGGGAATCATTTAACCATTTTCATTGTGGCAGCAAAGTCTTTAACGTGTTCCACGAATATAAATTCATATCTTTAGAACCTCATAAGCTAGAAATCTAATTTAACTTTCAGGGTGTAAAAGAGGATTGCGCACTCTTGTGTGCCAATGTGCATGCTGTTAGCTTTTCAGGAACATGCTCAACAAAATCGGGGAATCATTTAAACATTTTCATTTTGGTAGCAAAGTCTTTAACGTGTTCTACAAATATAAATTCATATCTCTAGAACCGCATAAGCTAGGAATCCCATTTAATTTTCATGTTCTAGAAGATACTTGTGTGCTCTTGTTTGCCAATGTGCTCGCTCCTAGCTCTTTGGAAACATGCTCAACAAAATCGGGGAATCATTTAACAATTTTCATTTTGGCTGCAAAGTCTTTAATGTGTTCTACAAATATAAATTCATATCTCTAGAATTACATAAGCTAGGAATCTCATGTAACTTTCAGGTTGTAGAAGAAGAACGTGCGCTCTAGTGTTCCAATGTTCATGCTTGTAGAGCTTCAGGAACTTGCTGAACAAATCAGCAAATCATTTATACATTTTCATTTTGGCAGCAAAGTATTTAATGTGTTCCACAAATATAAATTCAAATCTCTAGACCCACATAAGCTAGGAATCTAATGTAATGTTCAGGTTGTAGAAGAGGATTTTGCACTCTTGTGTGCCAATTTGCATGATCATAGCTCTTCAGGAATATGCTGACAAAAATCAGGGAAACATTTAACCATTTTCATTTTGGCTGCAGTCTTTAATGTGTTCCACAAATATAAATTATTATCTCTAGAACCACATAAGCTAGGAATCTAATTGAACTTGCAGGTTGTAGAAGAGGATTGTGCACTCTCGTGTGCCAATGTGCATGCTGCTAGCTCTTCAGGAACTTGTTCAACAAAATCGGGGAATCATTTAAACATTTTCATTTTTGCAGCAAAGTCTTTAACGTGTTCTACAAATATAAATTCATATCTCTAGAACCGCATAAGCTAGGAATTCCATTTAATTTTCAGGTTCTAGAAGAGGATTGTGCGCTCTTGTGTGCCAATGTGCATGCTCCTAGCTCTCTGGCAACATGCTCAACAAAATCGGGGAATCATTTAAACATTTTTATTTTGGCAGCAAAGTCTTTAATGTGTTCTACAAATATAAATTCATATCTCTAGAACCACATAAGCTAGGAATCCCATTTAACATCCAGTTTGTAGAAGAGGATTGTGCACTCTAGTGCGCCAATTTGCATGCTCGTAGCACTTCAAGAACATGCTGAACGAATCAGCAAATCATTTAAACATTTTCATTTTGGCAGCAAAGTCTTTAATGTGTTCCACAACTTTAAATTCATTTCTCTAGAACCACATAAGCTAGGAATCGCAATTAACTTCCAGGTTGTAGAAGAGGATCGTGCGCTCTTGTGTGCCAATTTGCAAGCTTGTAGTACTTCGGGAACTTGCTGAACAAATCAGCAAATCATTTAAAAAAAATTATTTTGGCATCAAAGTCTTTAATGTGTTCCACAAATATAAATTCATTTCTCTAGAACCACATAAGCTAGGAATCTAATTTAACTTTCAGGTTGTAGAAGAGGATCGTGTGCTCTTGTGTGGCAATTTGCATGCTCTTCGGGAAACATGCTAAAAAAAATCGGGGAATCATTTAAACATTTTAATTTTGGCAGCAAAGGGGCCCATTAGGATGTCAGGCAGATCGCCACCGCCATGCGGGCGGTGGCGATCCACCCCACATCCTTGCCTGCCACCACCCATTTCCCCGACCATATTACTATGGTGGGGGGACTGCGGCGGACAGAAACACCGTCCGCCGCTTTTCCGCCCCGGTTGCCGTGCGGCCGAGGTGGAAAATAATTTATATGGTGCCGGTGTCTATCAGACACCGCCAGCCATATTATGATGTGCTTTGGGAGATGCCTTTCCGTGGTAGCAATGCCGCCACGGAAAGGCAGGCGGTCTTTACTTTGGGAGCCCCCTGCGGGCCCCCATGGTGAAGTTGAGGTGGGCGGTGCACATGGGGGTACCTATTGGTACCCCCCTGCATTTCAATGAACAACATGACAGGCATTGTGTGGTGCCTGTCATGTTGTGCATTGAAAAGCACAACATGCATTTTTAACATTGTGGTGGGCGGTGCTGAGAGCACCGCCCGCCACAATGTTAAAAATGCAGGATTGCCCTACCACTGTTATGGGCACATCCTAATTCCCCGTACGGGACCCCCGCCATTATGGCGGGCGGTCCCGTTGTCCAATAGGGTGGCGCGTCATCCTAATGTCCCCCAAAGTCTTTAATGTGATCCAAAAATATAAATTCATATCTCTAGACCCACATAAGCTAGGAATCTAATTCAACATACAAGTTGTAAAAGAGGATTGTGTGCTCTTGTGTGCCAATTTGCATGATCGTAGCTCTTCGGGAACATGCTCAACAAAATCGGGGAATCATTTAAACATTTTCATTTTGGCAACAAAGTCTTTAAAGGTTTCTACAAATATAAATTCATATCTCTAGAACCGCATAAGCTAGGAATCCTATTTAATTTTCAGATTCTAGAAGAGGATTGTTCGCTCTAGTGTGCCAATGTGCATGCTCCTAGCACTCTGTCAACATGCTCAACAAAATCGAGGAATCATTTAAACATTTTTATTTTGGCCGCAAAGTCTTTAATGTGTTCTACAAATATAAATACATATATCTAGAACCACATAAGCTAAGAATCTCATTTAACATTCAGTTTGTAGAAGAGGATCGTGCACTCTATTGCGCCAATTTGCATGCTCGTAGCACTTCGGGAACATGCTGAACAAATCAGCAAATCATTTAAACATTTTTATTTTGGCAGCAAAGTCTTTAATGTGTTCCACAAATATAAATTCATTTCTCTAGAACCACATACACTAGGAATCTCATTTAACTTCTAGGTTGTAGTAGAGGATCGTGCGCTCTAGTGTGCCAATTTGCATGCTCGTAGCACTTCGGGAACATGCTGAACAAATCAGCAAATCATTTAAACATTTTCCTTTTGGCAACAAAGTCTTTAATGTGTTCCACAAATATAAATTCATATCTGTAGAACCACATAAGCTAGGAATCTAATTTAACTTTCGGGTCGTAGAAGAGGATCGTGCGCTCTTGCGTTGGAATTTGCATGCTCTTCGGGAACATGCTGAAAAAAATCGGGGAATCATTTAAACCTTTTAATTTTGGCAGCATATGGGCCCATTAGGATGTCGGGCAGATCGCCACCGCCATGCGGGCGGTGACAATCCACCTGACATCCTTGCATGCCCCCCACCCATTTCCCCGGCCATATTACTATGGTGGGGAGACTGCCGCAGACGGAAACACCGTCCGCCACTTTTCCGCCCCGGTTGCCTTGCGGCCGAGGCGGAAAAGAATTTATATGGTGCCAGTGTCTACCAGACACCGCCAGCCATATTACAATGTGCTTTGGGAGATGCCTTTCCGTGGTGGCAATGCCGCCACGGAAAGGCAGGCAGTCTTTACTTTGGGGGGCGCCTGCGGGCCCCCATGGTGAAGTCGAGGTGGGGGGCGCACATGGGGGGTACCTACGGTTCCCCCCTGCATTTCAATGAACAACATGACAGGCACCGTGTGGTGCCTGTCATGTTGTGCTTTGAAAAGCACAACATGCATTTTTAACATTGTGGCGGGGGGCTGAGAGCACCGCCCGCCACAATGTTAAAAATGCGGGATGCGCCTGCTACTGTTGCGGGCTCATCCTAATTCCCCCTACGGGGCCCTTATGGCAGGCGGTCCCGTTTTCCAATAGGGTGGCGCATCATCCTAATGTCCCCCAAAGTCTTTAATGTGTTCCACAAATATAAATTCATATCTCTAGACCCACATAAGCTAGGAATCTAATTTAACTTTCATGTTGTAGAAGAGGATTGTGCGCTCTTGTGTGCCAATGTGCATGCTACTAGCTCTTTTAGAACATGCTCCACAAAATCGGGGAATCATTTAACCATTTTAATTTTGGCTGCAAAGTCTTTAATGTGTTCCACAAATATAAATTCATATCTCTAGAACCACATCCACATAAGCTAGAAATCTAATGTAACTTTCTGGTTGTAGAACCGGATTGTGCGCTCTTGTGTGCCAATGTGCATGCTGCTAGCTCTTCGGGAACATGTTGAAAAAAATCAGTAAAACATTGAAACATTTTAATTTTGGCAGCAAAGTCTTTAATGTGTTCCACAAACACAAATTCATATCTCTAGAACCACTTAAGCTGGGAATCTTTCAGGTTGTAGAAGAGGATCATGCGCTCTTGTGTGCCAACTTGCATGCCCGTAGCTCTTCGGGAACATGCTGAAACAAATCGGTGAATCATTTAAACATTTTCAATTTGGCAGCAAAGGGGCCCGTTAGGATGTAGGGCGGATCACCACCGCCATGTGGGCGATGGTGATCTGCCCGATATCCTTGCCCGCCTGCCACCCATTTCCCCCCGTCATATTACTATAGCGGGGGGACTGCGGTGGACGGAAACGCCGTCCGGCGCTTTTCCGCACCGGTCGCCCTGCTGTGGATTGTGTTCTGGTTTGTGCCAATTTGCATGCTCGTAGCTTTTCGGGAACATGCTGAAAAAAATCAGGGAAACATTTAAACATTTTCATTTTGGCAGCAAAGGCCCTCATTAGGATGGCTTGCGGACTTTGCCCGCCCGCCAACCTCACGGCACTTGGGACCGCCCGCCATAAGGGCGGGGATCCCGAGGAGGGGTATTAGGATGCGCCCGCCACAGTGACGGGCGCATCCTGCATTTTTAACATTGCGGAGGGAGTGCTCTCAGCACTGCCCGCCACAATGCTAAAAATGCATGTATGCATTTGCATACAGAAAGCGACAGGCACCGTGCGGTGCCTGCCACATTGTGTATGCAAATGCATAGGGTACCACCATGTGCACCCCCCACCTTGCCTTCACCATGGGGGCCCGCAGGGGACCCCCAAATTGAAGACCGCCTGCCTTTCCGTGGTGGCATTGCCGCCACGGAAAGGCATCTGTTTCAGGCCATTGTAATATGTCTGGCGGTGTCTGATAGACACCACCATCATATTAAACCTTTTCCGCCCTGGTCGCAAGGCGACCGGGGCGGAAAAGCGACAGACTGTCTTTCCATCTGCCGCGGTCCCCCCCGGCATGGTAATATGGCGGGGGAATGGCTTGCGGGCAGACCAGAATGTCGGGCGGATTGCCACCACCCGCATGGCGGTGGCAATCCACCCGACATCCTTATGGGTCCCAAAGTCTTTAATGTGTTCCACAAATATAAATTCATATCTCTAGAACCACATGAGCTAGGAATCTAATTGAACTTGTAGGTTGTAGAAGAGGATAGTGTGCTCTTGTGCGCCAATTTGCATGCCCGTAGCTCTTCAGGACCATGCTGAAGAAAATTGAGGAAACATTTAAACATTTTAATTTTGGCAGCAAAGTCTTTAATGTGTTCCACAAATATAAATTCATATCTCTAGAACCACATAGGCTAGGAATATAATTCAACTCGAAGCTTGTAGAAGAGGATTGTGCGCTCTTGTGTGCCAAATTACATGCTCGTAGCTCTTCGGGAACATGCTAAAACAAATCAGGGAAACATTTCAACATTTTCATTTTGGCAGCAATGTCTTTAATGTGTTCCACAAATATAAATTCATATCACTAGAACCACATACGCTAGGATTCTAATTTAAATGTCAGGTTGTAGAGAAGGGTTGTGTGCTTATGCTTTCTAATTTGCATGCTCGTAGCCCATCGAGAACATGCTGAAATAAATTGGGGAAACATTTAAACATTTTCATTCTAGAACCACACAAGCTAGGAATCTAATTCAACTTGTAGAAAAGGTTTGTGCGCTCCTGTGTGCCAATTTGCATGCCTGTAGCTTTTCAGTAACATGCTGAAAAAAATCAGCAAAACATTGAAACATTTTCATTTTGGCAGCAAAGTCTTTAATGTGTTCCACAAATATAAATTCATATCTCTAGAACCACATATGCTAGGAATCTAATTTAACTTTCATGTTGTAGGATTGTGCATGTTTGTGTGCTCATTTTCATGCCCTTAGCCTTTAGGCAACATGCTAAAGATAATCAAGGAAAGATTTAAACATTTTCATTTTGGCAGCAAAGTCTTTAATGCGTTCCACAAATATAAATTCATATCTCTAGAACCACATAAGCTAGGAATCTGATTCTTGTAGAAGAGGATTGTGCGCTCTTGTGTGCCAAATTACGTGCTTGTAGTTGTTCGGGAACATGCTAATAAAAATCAAGGAATCGTTTCAACATTTTCATTTTGGCAGCAAAGGGGCCCATTAGGATGTCGGGTGGATCGCCACTGCCTTGCGGGCGGTGGTGATCGTTGCCGGCCCACCACCCAATAGTAATATGGTGGGGAGGACCGCGGCGGACGGAAACAACATCCGCCACTTTTCCGCCCTGGTCGCCATGCGGCCGGGGCGGAAAAGGGTTAATATGATGGCGGTGTCTATCCGACACCGCCAGCCATATTTCGATGTGCTTTGGGAGATGCCTCTCCATGGCGGCAATGCCGCAATGCCGCCACGGAAAGTCAGGCGGTCTTTACTTTGGGGGCCCCCTGCAGGCCCCCATTGTGAAGGTGAGGGCGGGGGTACCTATGGTACCCCCCTGCATTTCAATTAACAACATGCCAGGCACCGCGCAGTGCCTGTCATGTTGTGCATTGAAGAACACAACGTGCATTTTTAACATTGTGCCGGGCGGTGCTGATAGCACCGCACGACACAATGTTAAAAATGCAGGATGCGCCCGCCACTATTGCGGGCGCCTCCTAATATCCCCACAGGACCCCCTCCCTTATGGCGGGTGGTCCCATTATCCGATAGGATGACAAGCGGACTAAGTCCGCCCGCCATCCTAATGACCCCCAAAGTCTTTAATGTGTTCCACAAATATGAATTCATATCTCTAGAACCACATAAGCTAGGAATCTAAGTTAACTTTCTGGTTCTAGAAGAGGATTGCACGCTCTTGTGTGCCAGTTTCCATGCTCATAGCCCTCGGGAACATGCTGAAAAAAAATCAGGGAAACATTTAAACATTTTCATTTTGGCAGCAAAGTCTTTCATGTGTTCCACAAATATAAATTCATATCTCTAGAACCACATAAGCTAGGAATCTAATCTCCCTCCATCTCCCTCTGTCTGTCTCGCTCTGTCTCCCCCTGACTCCTTCCCTATGTCTCCCTCTGCCTCCCTCTCTCTGTCTCCCTCTCTCTCTGTCTCCATCTCCCTCTGTCTCCCTCTGTCGCCCTCTCTCTCTGTCTCCCTCCCTCTCCCTCTCTAACCCTCCATCTCCCTCTCTGTCTCCCTGTCTTTCTGTCTCTGTCTGTCTCTGCCTCTATCTGTCTGTCCCTGTCTCTGCCTTTATCTGTCTCTGTCTGTCCCTGTCTCTGCCTGTCCCTCTCTGTCCCTGTCTCTGTCTCCCTCGCCGTCTCTCTCCCTCTCGGTATTTCTTGGTCTCTGTCTGTCTATGCCTCTGTCTGTCTGTCCCTGTTCCTGCCTCCATCTGTCTGTTTGTCCCTCTCTCTCTCTGTCCCTGTTTCTGTCTCTATCTCTGTCTGTCTGTACCGCTGTCTCTGCCTCTATCTGTCTCTGCCTCTATCTGTCCCTGCCTCTCTCTTTGTCTCTCTCTCTGTCTCTCTCTCTCTCTGTCTCTTTCTCTCTATCGCTGTCTGTCTCTGTCTGTCTCTACCTCTGTCTCTGCCTCTGTCTGTCAGTCTGTCCTTGTTTCTGTCTCTATCTGTCTGTGTCTATCTGTCTCTGCCTCTATCTGTATCTCTGCCTCTATCTGTATATCTGCCTCTATCTGCTTCTCTGCCTCTATCTGTCTCTCTGCATCTATCTGTCTCTCTACCTCTATCTGTCAGCTGTGAAAGCGTTTACAGCTGACTTTTAAAGGGCCTTTTGGGAAGCTTTCCAAAGGTGCCATAACGCCACAGAGGCCGGCAGTAAAAACAGAAGATGGCTGCAGGAGCATACGAAATCAAATCTATACCTCAAGTGTTTTAATATCAGTGACACAGGCACATAAGTTATTTTTCATTAAATATAAATAATCTTAATAGCAACCTATATAGGAGTAAAATATTTACTTGAAAAAATCAGAATGTTAATATTTTAAACTGCTCCGTCAGCCTGCAGTTTATGCTAGGGCTTGCAGTAGGTGTGAACTCCTCCCACAAGCTATTATCCTCCAGCTGCAGATATGCAAATGGCCATCACCTATACTGCATAAAGGTTTAATCAATAGAATCACTGGGAACAGGGCACCCCCATTTGACAGTCTGCATAAATTCCAGGTTATTCTATAGTAAAATGCAGTGCTTTCATTGCTCTGAAGAGAACAGATAGACACAGGTGTTAAGAACTGTTAACTGTCTCCACTTTCCAGTTCTGAAACATGGATTCTTCTATGGAGTAAGATTTTAATATGAAGTACAGGGAGCTGTCTCAAATTTGTTCACCAATACACTAAGGGGCCGATTCCGATCTGGGGTGGAAAGCGTTCCGACCGAGCCGGTGTCTGTGCGATTTCTGAACAATTCAGACTCCTGCAGTCTGACCGGGTAAGTACGATGCGTCCGTAAATGACCGGGTACGAGTCAGTCGGATTCCCATTTAAGTCAATGGGAACTGGTCGTACGACGCATACACGGGCTCCCATTGACTGAATGGGCACGTCGCTGTAAAGTGCGCCCCCTTCAGCCGGTTCGCATCGGTGCCATCCGCACCGTACATGCCCGTGTTAGGGAGACCCATGGGTCTCATCCGGTGTGCGACTCAGACGGCTATGGGTCTTGGGGGGTCGGACATGGAGCCCCAAAGTCAGGCTTCGACACCTTTTGCGAGCCGGAGGGTACAAGTCGGTCGGACTGTTCGAGACGTCCATCGTACTGGCTCGTTCGGAAACGTCTCCATTGAATGGTGCAAAACGTTTCCATATGAGTCGGTCGGAGCAGTTCGTATCTGGAAACGACGCGTACGATCGCATCGTACTAGCAGGTTCGGTCAGCTATACGAGTCGGTCGGAAAAAACGCATCCGGATCTTATTTTTCCCAACCGACTCACATCCGGCACGTTTCCAACCGAGATCGGAATCGGCCCCTTAGTGGTATACAATAAACAGGGCAATGCTTAATACAAACTCTTTTATTTTCCATAAACAACATGTGTATCCCCCTTGTTTGCAGAATCTGCTTGAAAAGTACATTCTCCCTTGCTGCTCACTTGATGAGAAGATGCATGAAGAGCTGCTTCTCAGAGGTTATAAAGACAGCTGTGAAGGGAGCTAAAGAATCTGTTGTCTCACATCTTCGTCATGGAAGGGTGTTCCAATATGAGAATCTTCAGAAACTCTTTGATAAAACGAACAGAAGAAAAGTAATCACTCTGCTTGAGTCAAGTGAATGCTTTATTGATGGAAAGCCTGAAAAGTCACTTTCATTGTAAGTAAAATATACATTTTGAGACATAATAATTATATGTTCGTTGTAAGTACAGTATACATCGGAAGAAATATTTGATAGTCTCGCTGTACTTCTATATTGTTTTATGCTCATGACAATTCCAAAATCAAACAACACTTTTACCTCATGTTGTCGGACTTTTCTTTGCATCCATTTCTTACCTGTCGCAACAATACATTGAATTATAACTTACACTGTTCTTCACTTCAAGTTTAAATATTGCATATTTTTAACGCTCAGACTTTCTCCTCCAAGGAAAACAGGACCTGAAGATGAACAGCTAGGAGAAGAAGAGAAAATGCAATGTGAAAAACATCATGAAATGTAAGTTGCAACACTGTGGTTTTAACTGTTATAAAATATGTATTTGTTTCAAACAGTTAATCAAATTAATGTTTCATTTATCATAGCTGCAAAACACACATATGTGAAGTGAAGATGCCGGGGGAATGTCTCATGATTTTGAAAGGTGGCAAAGCAGGATTTCATCAGTGTCATGCAAAAAGTGGCCAGCAGCATCGAATTAAGGGGCTCATTAGGATGAGGGGCGGATTTTTGTCCGCCCGCCATCCTGTCGTATGTAGGCACCGCCCGCCATAAGGGCGGGGGTCCCGTTGGGGGCATTAGGATGCGCCCGCCACTGTGGCGGGCGCATCCTAATACCTACCATTACAAAGCACAACGTGACAGGCACTGTGCGGTGCCTGCCATGTTGTACTTTGAAATGCTGGGGGGTACCATAGGTATCCCCATGTGCACCCCCCAACAGGTACCTTTTTATAATACTACCCCCTGAAATGAGATCTCTGTTTAAACTTATCAACTGAAAGAAATCAATGTAATTAAAAGAAAGTTATAAAAAAAAAATATTTTTCAAAACATATACCCAATTTTCTTTTCAGAATGTTGAAACTTTTTTGATGATAAGGTAGCCCTATATATTATTTAATTTCATCTCTAAAATCACAGTTTTATCAATAATTATTGTAATTGTATATGACACAATTATATTTGAATATATTTAATGCATATTAATATAATGCTTCAACTTTGTTTTAGTGGTTTCACATATATTTTACAATGCTACGTCCCAAGATGCTGAAGAACAGCAAGGCACTGACCTAGAGCAGCCCTGTCGGAGAAGAGTAGACAAACGCTGATCCGTTCAGTGTAGCGCGCGTGCAGCCCCAGACATCTAAGGGCATCACAGACCTGTAATTACTCGATCTTGTGTGTCTGAATGCCACTTGTCCCTCTAAGAAGTTGAACGCGTAACTAGTTAGCATGGAGGAGTCTCGTTCGTTATCGGAATTAACCAGACAAATCGCTCCACCAACTAAAAACGGCCATGCACCACCACCCACAGAATCGAGAAAGAGCTATCAATCTGTCAATCCTTTCTGTGTCCGGGCCGGGTGAGGTTTCCCGTGTTGAGTCAAATTAAGCCGCAGGCTCCACTCCTGGTGGTGCCCTTCCATCAATTCCTTTAAGTTTCAGCTTTGCAACCATACTCCCCCCGGAACCCAAAGACTTTGGTTTCCCAGAAGCTGCTTGGCAGGTCATGGGAATAGCGCCGCCGGATCGCTAGTCGGCATCGTTTATGGTCGGAACTACGATGGTATCTGATCATCTTCGAACCTCCGACTTTCGTTCTTGATTAATGAAAATATTCATGACAAATGCTTTTGCTTTTGTTTGTCTTGCGCCGGTCCAATAATTTCACCTCATGCGGCACAATACGAAAATTGGTTCCTTACTCTCTTGTGCTCAAACCTGTTGTAACACAATAAAAGAGATACACCTGCACTCTTCCAACTAACTCCCCAAAAGGACTAGTGATTACAAAGATAACATCTTACATTACAATATTCTCCTTGCAATGTTTCCAAACCAGGGTTCTGGATTGTATTTACTAAATCAAGTATTTTGCATAAGACCACTCTTTAAAATGCCTCAAATATTTCCAAAAATCAAGTCTCTTGCATTATAATACACTTTTAACATGCCACAAATATTTCCAGGATATAAGTCTTCAAAGTTCCGAAGAAGTCAGGTGAGATTTGAACTAGATCTGTCTTTCTTGCGAAGGGCGCCTTTGTTTTAAAATAATTGACTGTGCTTAACTTGTGTCTTTCTCTTGCAGGTCTTGCCTTCAAATGCCAAGCTGAAATCCGGTCGAAAAGGGAGTGGCGAGCGTTGAATTCTTCAGCAGTGCGGAGAGCTTCCAAGCGCGATCCTTCCAGCTTCCGAAGCAGAGGGCAAAGCGCTTTCTAGAAACTTGGGTGCGGTTTAAATAGCAAACCGCACCCAAAATTACGTGCGCACGCACGCGTCTGCACAGCTGAGAGCCGAATGCGGCTCAAAGGAAACAAAGCTTCTCTCGTCCCTGACATTGCGTGTTCATTCTATTTAGTGCTCATGACATTGCATTAACAAAGGCGCAATTTCAACAATTAAGCTGGCCAGTTACCAAGAAACACCAAACGGGCAATTCTTTTGTGTTTCAGCCAAATGCTATCTGACTAAATACATATTAATAATACAGTAATTCACAACAATCACAAAACACTACTAATGAGGTGCTGGTGCACGGGACAGGGGTGGGTTTTTTGTAATCAGTTACTCTCAGGCTTACCTTAGTCTGGGGGTCGAGGAGACTCATGACAGTACTCCCTCCTCAAGATCCCCCCCAAAACAGGCAAGATAGGTTTTGGTTTGTCTGGGCGACGAGCATGGAAGGATTTCACTATTTTAGGTGCATTTTTTAGGTTTTCCAAAGGTTCCCATGATCTTTCTTCAGGACCGTATCCCCTCCAATCCACTAGATAAAACAACTTCCCTCGAATTCTTTTGGAATCTAAAATTGATTTTACCTCGAATTCAGAGTCTCCATCTACTATTATAGAAGACAGGGGTTGAATGAATCGAGTTTTTGGATGAAAGGGTTTGACTAAGGACACATGAAACACCAGATGGAATCTGTATTTAGAAAGGAAGATTTAGTTTGACACATGAATTCTCAGATGAGGCTGCGCGCGAGGCGAAGTTCAGGCACAAGTATTGGGTGGCACGAAGGTATGGGGAAGGTGAGAGGCCTGGGAAGGCGTTAGCTACTACAGTTAGGCTTATGCGAACGCCCACTGTCATCCTAGAGTTGGAAACTGCTGAGGGGCTGCTGCTCAGAGATACCACGCAGATACTGAATGAATTTGTTCATCATTATAGCACATTGTACACCTCAGTTGGGGCAGAGAGACTGTCCTTAGACGACTACCTAACTGATGTGACGCTGGGGTGGTTAAGTGATTCTCAGAGAGCCTTCTTGAGCGCCCCGTTTGAGCTAGATGAAGTCCGGGAGGCCATCATAAGCATGCAGTCAGGTAAAGCTACGGGGCTCGATGGCATCCCCATTGAATTTTATAAAACATACATAGACTTCATGGCCCCGGTACTGCGGGAAGTGTACGAAGATGCCTTGGAAGTGGGTCACCTCCCCGCATCCATGAGAACTGCGCTGATTATCTCCCTGCTTAAGCCCGGCAAACCTGCTTTGCACTGCGATTCTTATAGGCCCCTCTCGTTGCTGACATGTGATGTGAAGATTCTTGCTAAACTCATCGCCACGCGCATAAGTATTCTGTTGCCAAACCTTATCCTTCCCGACCAAGCTGGCTTTGTCCCGGGCAGGGCGACATCCCACAACCTTCGCACCTTCTTCTCGGTGTTTGACTCGGTCCATGAGGATTTGCCCATGGCAGCCATATTCCTAGACGCCACTAAAGCATTTGACTCGCTGGAGTGGGATTATGTCTTTGGAGTGCTGGGACGCATGGGTTTTCCAGCGATTTTTGTTTCATGGATAAGGCTGTTGTATACGCGCCCTACGGCCAGGGTCCTTGTTAATGGGCAGCTTTCCCCAGAATGCACTATCTCCAGGGGGACTAGGCAGGGGTGCCCCCTATCCCCCCTCCTCTTTGCCATAGCCACAGAACCTCTCGCTGCTAAACTGCGACAACACCATAAGGATAGTGCACTGCGATGCTTTCAGAGGCAGATCCTCATCTCCATGTATGCAGATGACATCACGCTATATGTTCGGCACCCGGGCGATAATTTATACCCATTGCTTAGGGAATTTATTAGGTTCGGGGCCCTCTCAGGAGTACAAATCAACTGGTCCAAGTCTTGTATTTTCCCCCTCACTGCTTCCACCCGTGCATTCCCGCTTGACTGTCCACTTACATGGTGTGAAGGGGACTTTAAGTACCTGGGTATTCACATTGAGAAAGATAGGGAGGCGCTCATGCGGGCTAATTATGGTACGGCAATAGATAAGGTTAGTGATCATGTCTCCAGGTGGATAACACTTCCCCTCTCTATGGCGGGAAGGGCCTCCCTTGTTAAGATGGTTGTGCTCCCTAAATTGCTTTATTTCTTCCTCAACATACCCTTCTATCCTGGTGCATATTTCTTTAAGCGGCTTCGCACAGAAATGCTCAAATTGGTGTGGGGGGGGAAGACACCCAGGCTCCGATGGGAGGTGCTGACCAGGCCTTATGCTCGGGGCGGGTTTGGAGTGCCTGATTTTGAACTATATTTCTGGGCAGCCCAGGCACACTTCGCCTATTTCTGGGTGAGACAGCCTAGGTACATGCCTCAGCTGGCAGCTGAACATTGGCTAGCACACCCCACGCCAATAGAGGGAGCGCTGTACACCATAGTGGAGGGGAGGGATAAGACCCCCAACACGCTGTCTAGCACAGTCACGGCTTGGTTGCGTATTAGTGAGATGTTGGGCCTGCAGTTGATTTACGCCCCCCTCCTTCCCCTGGCATATCACCCACAACTGCCACTACTGCAGGAAACTGGCTTTCAGAAATTGCTGACGAAAATTCATGTACGCACGTGGGGGGATTTATATAGCAATGGCACATTTCGCACCAAAGATCACCTATATGAGGAAATACAACCGACACCACTAGAGATCTTTTACTACATGCGATTGAGACATGGACTGCAGGCGATTACGCCGGATTTCCCACACGAGCCCCCTGTACTGCTCCCATTGCAGCACATACTACAATTTGAGAACCCCTGCAAACTTGTGTCTACACTATATAGGTCGATCCGTGCAAATGTAGAGTACACTGAGCTTCCTGCAAGGGCGAAATGGGATAAGGAACTGCCTGTACCCCTTACTGATAAACAGTGGACATTTTGCTTGCAGCAGACGGAACGCATCTCCTCCAGCAGCAGGTACAGGATCATTCATTACAAATTCGTGCATAGGTTGTATTATACGCTGGCGCGCTTACACAAATTCGGGCTGCGGGATAATGATACCTGTGACAGATGAGGGACTCCTGGGGCTGATTTTCTGCACCTTGCTTGGGGCTGTACCCGGGTTTATCAATACTGGGACCAGGAGTTTCGGGCGCTTTCCACAATGATAAACATGACGGTAACACCCTCCCCTGTAATGGCTCTGTTAGGGTATGTCAAGCCTCTGCAGGCGGCCCACCGCAAGTATGTGGCGATGGCTCTGTTGTTGGCCAAACGCAGAGTGGCTTGTAGATGGGGAAGGGGAAGGGCACCTAAGTTTAAGGAGTGGATGGGTGACCTGGTGTATTGCCAGGAACAACTACACACGTATGCTGAACTGCTGCCTCCCTCCTCCAGGCCCACGGATATCTGGGCCCCGCTACAATGCTATTTGATAACAGATTCTCCACTTGTTGATGATGCATGAGATAGAGTTGCTGTGTTGGTGTATTTTTGGGGCAGCCCTGGGGGGATGTAGAGATGTTCCGGAGGCTTAAGTGAAGCCCGTGACCCGATATAGCACTTTATTCCTTCTGTGTTGTTTGTTCATGCCCCGCTGCCCTTGATGTCCCCATCCTACTGTGAATTGTGTCTGTCCACCGGCCGCTCGGCTGCCACGTGGGATCCACCCCTACTGTGAATGATGTATTGCACATGCTTAGGTTTTGTTCTGTTCTGTTAGTTCATCAACAAAATGACAAAAGTGAGACGAATTGATGTGCTTTTAATATCTGTGTGCTGTTAATGAATTGATGCGCCGTTCTACAGCACTGCATATGGGGACTCCTGATTGACTACTCTGCATTCATTGCTGATTTGCACTATAGCAGCCGGCCTCCGGGTTGTGGCAGAATGCTGTGTACACTTAACGGTACTTAATAAACGTCTTGCAACAAAAAAATAAAAAATAAAAAAAAAGATTTAGTTTGACACATACTGGATTTATAACCTTTTCTATCACAAAAGGGCCAATAAATTTAGGGTTAAATTTGCGATTTCCCTTAATTCTCAAATTTTTGGTACTTAACCAGACTTTATCTCCAGAAGAGTAAAGTGGTTGCATGGTCCTGTGCTTGTCTGCAAATTTTTTCTGAGTTTCTTTTTCTTGTGCCAATTTGAAAGCAGCTTGTTCCTGGATAGATGATAATCTGGAAACATAGTCTGAAATAGCTGGTACTGAATTTACCTTCTTAATTTCCTCAGGGAAATTTTTGGGATGATAACCGAAATTACAAAAGAATGGGGACATTCCTAAAGATGCATGATCTACATTGTTATAGGCAAACTCCAACTGACTTAAAAGATCCGACCATTCTTCTTCTGCACTAGTTAACATACAGCGAATGAACTGTTCAATGGTCTGATTGGTGCGCTCAGTTAAACCATCAGTTTGAGGATGGTGGCTTGAGGATAAGCAGACTTTCATGTTTAAAAGAGAACTCAAATTTTGCCAAACTCAAGAAATAAATTGAGATCCCCTATCGGAAATAACTACTGATGGAATACCATGCTATCGAATTACATGTGTCATAACCAGATGAGCCAATTCCATAGCAGTTGGTAATTTTTTTAGAGGAATAAAATGAGCCATACGTGAAAATTGGTCAACTATAGTCAGAATGGTAGAAAAGCCTTTTTTGGTGATCGGAAGTTCTACAATAAAATCCAAAGAAATTGTATGCCATGGTTGAGGTGGTATAGGGAGTGGTGTTAACAAACCGCTTGGAGCTTGATGCAGAGGTTTGTTTTGAATGCATACACTACAAGTTTCAACAAAATCCTGTACATCCTTAAACATGGAAGGCCACCAGAACATTCTTTTGATTAATTCATATGTTTTTACCACACTTGGATGAGCAGTTAAAGAAGTGTCGTGGTGGAAATGAAGTACCTTTTTCCTAATTGTTTCAGTGGGTACAAAAATGAGATCTTGCATAAAGATCAAATCACCTCTTTCTTGAAGAAGAGGATACTCTTTTCTCCACTCATCTAGTCCCTTAAATGTTAGCTCTTTTTTAATATCGGTAATTACTGGGCAACAGGATAAACTTGCTTGAAAGCAAGATGTTGGTATGACCGGTTGAATCTCTTGAGATGGTTCTGTTAGATTGTATCCTATTCTCGATAAGGCATCAGCTTTTAAATTTTCTTTTCCAGGACGATACGTGATCACGAAATCATAATCATTAAAAAACATTGACCACCTCAACTGTCTGGCAGATAAGGCCTTTACGGATCTTAAAGCTTGAAGATTTCTATGATCAGTGGAAATAGTGACAGGGTGTCGAGCTCCGAGCAAGTAATGACGCCATTCTTCAAAAACTGCTTTTATAGCTAAAAGTTCTTTATCCGCAATGGCATAGTTCAATTCCGCTTCAGAAAATTTCCTGGAGTAAAAGGCTATGGGATGCATTTGGCCTGTGCCTGTATTTCTTTGAGATAGGACTCCCTCAAGTGCTAACTGCAAAGCATCTGCTTCCACAACAAAAAAGGGTTGACTGGGGTCTGGATGACTTAAGATTGGAGCTGTTGTCAATCTCTTTTTTAGTTCTTGGAAGGCTAATTCAGCCTGGTCTGTCCAGACGAATTTTGCTCCTTTTCGCAACAATTTGGTAATGGGTGTAATAATCTGAGAGAAATTTTGAATAAAACGGCGGTAAAAATTTGCAAAGCCTAAAAAGCTTTGAACCTGTTTCACAGAATAGGGGCTAGGCCAAGAATTTACAGCTTCCACCTTTTTTGAATCCATTTCTATTCCACTAGGGCTGATGATATATCCTAAAAAGTCAACTTTTGAAACATGAAATAGACTCTTTTCCAATTTTACGAATAGGGAATTGGAAAGCAATTTTTGAAGAATAGCACAAATTTGCTGTACATGTTCTTTTTCAGAGTTGGAAAAAATCAAAATGTCATCTATGTAGACAACACAACATACATCTATGAATTCATGTAAAACCTCATTTATAAAAAATTGGAAAGCAGCAGGGGCATTGCAGAGTCCGAAAGGCATGACTTGGTACTCAAAAAGGCCAAATTTGGTTCGGAATGCTGTTTTCCATTCATCACCCTTTCTGACTCTCACAAGATGATAAGCCCCGCGTAAATCCAATTTAGTATAAATAGTTGCTTTTTTAACTTGATCCAGCAAAGTTGGAATCAGGGGCAAAGGATACCTGTTCTTAATAGTCACGTTGTTCAAAGCTCTATAATCAATACACATACGCAATTTGACCCCTTTTTTTGGAATAAAAAAAAGAGCTGATGACACAGGTGATTTGGAATGTCGGATGAACCCATTAGCTAGGTATTCGTCTAGGTACTCCCTGAGGTGTAGATTTTCTTTCTCAGTTAGTGCGTAAATTCTGCTACAGGGCAAGGTTGCTCCGGGAACTAGGTCTATTCTGCAATCAAAATCCCTGTGAGGTGGAAGTGTGTTAGCTTTTTTCTTATCAAAGACGTCAGAGAGGTCGGAGTAAACAGAAGGAACCCCTTCAAATGTCAAAACACTAGTAGATTCAGTACAAAAATCAAATCTCTGAATAACATCCTCAGTTTTCTCAAGAAGAAAGCATTGACCTATGCAACGAGAGGATTTGAAAGTCAAAGTCTTGGATATCCAATCTATATGTGGGTTGTGTGAAACTAACCAAGGAATTCCCAAAATAAGTCTGAACTGAGGTGCATCGATTATGTCAAAAGTTATTCTTTCCCTATGAATAGATGAACTGTCCATTTCTAAAACTTCGGATTGTCTATTGATTGGCCCGGAGGTTAACTCTTTACCATCTACTGCTCTTACTATTTCCGGATGATCTTTTAGGATGGATTTAAATCCTAATTGAGAGAAAAAATGAGAGTCAATAAAATTTCCAGTTGCTCCTGAATCTATGACTGCTTCTACTCTTTTTCCTGGTGAGGCGGAAAGCAAACTTTTTAATTCTACTATGATGCAAAAATGTTTACAACCAGACAGTGGAGCAGTAGAGGCCAAATTAGAAATAGCACTCGACAAACTGAACTCATCATTAGCCGAGTATTCTAGTTTTCCGATAGTTCTTGAACAACTGCTATATCAGAAGTTTTAATCTTGTTTTTAACAGGACGAGTAGGGCAATTCTTTACAAAATGACCTGTCTTTCCACAGTACAAGCATTGATTCATCTTTCGCCTTTTGTCTTTTTCCTCTTTTGATAAAGGACCCCGAACTGTACCTATTTGCATTGGTTCTACCGATTCTACTTTGGAAGAAACCTCACGAGGCGTAGAACCTCTTTCCTTTACAAACAACAGTTTGTGATCGCTCCTTCCTTTTTCACCCTTTCTTTCACTTAAGCGGTTATTTAGTTTTACCACTAAATCAATGAAGTCATTAATATCATCGGGGGTTCCAGAATTTGTGTCACCATATCTTTTAAATCATCTCTCAAACCTCTATAAAAAATAGAGACTTTCTTATCATAAGGCCATCTGGCCTCTAGAACTAAACGATTAAACTGTGAAATATAATGAAGTAAATCTGAAGATCCTTGTTTTAGACCTAGCAGCTCATTATCGGCAGATTGTACAAAAACATGCTTAGCAAATATCTTTTTTAAAGCACGTTCAAAATTAGTCAAATTATAAAGAATCGGGTCATCACTTTCCACTAAAGGAATTGACCAAAGAGCTGCATCTCCTCCAAAATACGATAACATGAAAGTTATCTTGGAAGAGTCATCAGGAAAAGCCGTCTTTTTTGCTAAAAAATGTAAATGGCACTGTTGCAAAAATAGAGAAAACTTATTACAATCACCAGAAAACCTTTCTGGTGGAGCTAAAGGAGTGGGAACAGGTGTAACCACCTGAATTTGAGTAGGAATTCCTGACTCAGAAGATGAACCCTGAAAAGTTGCAGGAGTCAAAACAGGCTTACGCTGTATTGATTCCTGTAAAGCTGACATATCTCTACGTAAAGATGTGTTTTCATCTCTAAGATCCTTCAAAATTGCTGCTATGTCCTGCAAAGTTATTTGGTCCATTGCGTCTGGGCGAAAATATATCCGTGGGCTTTGCCTTCTGTCAAAAGCCAAACTACGTCGTCCCTTACCTTGAGCTGAGCCGAAGTTCCTGGACGACGTAGCAGTTTTCGCAGAGATGCAAGGTACCAACTTCCCAGAAATCTAACTAATAAACTTGCTGTTCTAAATAAACAGCTAAGAATAAAACTAGACTTTTGGGAGGAGGGCCGGTACTGGACGTGACGAGATGAAGGAGGAATCTTGCTGTCGACCTGCAGAATAACAAGCAATTGGAATTTACTATTGACTCTTAGCGAACTCCCTAGGACCCTAGTTACCTCCCTTTACCCTGCACTACTCAGTCCCCTTGAACCTTCACAGTTTAGACTCCAACCTGCGATCAGATTATTCTGTCCTCCGTCCAGTATTTCTTTGTCTTGGATGAGATGGGAAGTCGTGAAGGAGTGATGTGAAGTAGTGAAGAAGTCCCTTGAAGAATCGTTATGGTGTCACGCTTCAAGATACTAAAGAAAACAAAAGAGAATTTTACAAATGTTCCACTATCTAGTTCTTCTAGATTCCCCTTTTACCTTTTCACTTACTTGAAAATTAGGATAACTGTAGTTGAAAAATTGGGTTCCTTACTCTCTTGTGCTCAAACCTGTTGTAACACAATAAAAGAGATACACCTGCACTCTTCCAACTAACTCCCCAAAAGGACTAGTGATTACAAAGATAACATCTTACATTACAATATTCTCCTTGCAATGTTTCCAAACCAGGGTTCTGGATTGTATTTACTAAATCAAGTCTTTTGCATAAGAACACTCTTTAAAATGCCTCAAATATTTCCAAAAATCAAGTCTCTTGCATTATAATACACTTTTAACATGCCACAAATATTTCCAGAATATAAGTCTTCAAAGTTCCGAAGAAGTCAGGTGAGATTTGAACTAGATCTGTCTTTCTTGCGAAGGGCGCCTTTGTTTTAAAATAATTGACTGTACTTAATTTGTGTCTTTCTCTTGCAGGTCTTGCCTTCAAATGCCAAGCTGAAATCCGGTCGAAAAGGGAGTGGCGAGCGTTGAATTCTTCACCAGTGCGGAGAGCATCCAAGCGCAATCCTTCCAGCTTCCGAAGCAGAAGGCAAAGCGCTTTCTAGAAACTTGGGTGCGGTTTAAATAGCAAACCGCACCCAAAATTACGTGCGCACACACGCGTCTGCACAGCTGAGAGCCGAACGCGGCTCAAAGGAAACAAAGCTTCTCTCGTCCCTGACATTGCGTGTTCATTCTATTTAGTGCTCATGACATTGCATTAACATAGGCGCAATTTCAACAATTAAGCTGGCCAGTTACCAAGAAACACCAAACGGGCAGTTCTTTTGTGTTTCAGCCAAATACTATCTGACTAAATACATATTAATAATACAGTAATTCACAACAATCACAAAACACTACTAATGAGGTGCTGGTGCACGGGACAGGGGTGGGTTTTTTGTAATCAGTTACTCTCAGGCTTACCTTAGTCTGGGGGTCGAGGAGACTCATGACAGGGTGTGGAGCAGTGTGGTCCCATGGGCACAGGCGAGCCCAGCTGTCTCCCCTGGGAGGTAGAGGCAGGCCGAGGCGCAGCCTGAGCGAGATGCAGGGGTGCCGGGGCCTAGCGGCAGCGGAACCCCTCGGAACAATTGTTCCGAGCTGCTGTGGAAACATGCTGGGCGGAAAAGGGTGAAGGCGTTGCGCACAGGGCCAACAGACCTGCCGGCCAGTCAGCATCCGAGGGCCTGGCGGCACCCTACCCCTTCCGCTCGGGTCAGACCACTGGGGGGGTACAAGCTGCCGGGGCAGCTCCGCCTTAGCTCTGCTGGGTAAGGTGAATGGCCTACAGCCATGCGGCAGGCCCTCCCTAGAGTCCGACGGTCCATGCGGGGTGGAAACTCTTTGCTTGAAACAACAGCCGAGGCTGGCCAAGCAGTCCATCCCTAAATGGACTGAGAGTGCCCAATCGATCAGAGAACAGCAGGGGCAGCCCTGCAGGCCAGGCTGTACAGGGGGTATGCTGGCTTAGCATCCCCTGCCTGCCTGCTGCCGGGGCAAGCAGGCTCAGAGAAAAAGGACCATTGGAAAGGGGCCTGAGAGGCAGGTGCGTACCCGGGCCCCTGGGGACCCCGGGGGCGGGCCCTGGGGGCTGCCTTCCCCTGTCTCGGCATCGCCGGACCTCACAGGGATCTGCCTGAGCAACCTCGGAGAAAAAGGACCTTCGGGAAGAGCCTGAAGGGGAGGTGCATACCCGGGCCCCTGGGGGCCCCGGTGGGTGGGCCCTGGTGCCATCTTTGCCCGTCTCAGCTTTGCTGGACCTTACGGAGGCCTGCCTGAGCAAACTCTGAGTAAAAGGACCATCAGGAAGGGGCTGAGAGGCAGGTGCGGACCCGGGACCCTGGGGGCCCCGGCGGGCTGGCCTGGGTGCCGCCTTCCCCTTCACAGCATCACCGGACCTCACAGAGGTCTGATTGAGTAAAATACCTCATAGAAAAAGGACCATTGGGAAGGGGCTGAGAGGCAGGTGCGTACCTGGGCCCCCCAGCGGGCAGGCCCGAGTGCTGCCTTCCCGCGTCTCAGCATCGCCAGACCTCACGGAGGTATGCCTGAGCAAACTCGGAGAAAAAGGCCCATCGGCAAGGGGCTGAGAGGCAAGAGCATACCTGGGCCCCTGGGGAACCCGGAGGGCGGCCCCGGGTACTGCCTTCCCCGTCTCAGCATGGCCGGACCTTATGGAGGTCTGCCTGAGCAAACTTGGAGAAAAAGGACCATCGGCAAGGGGCTGAGAGGCAGGTGCATACCTGGGCCCCTGGGGGCCCCAGTGGGCGGTCCCGGGTACTGCCTTCCCCATGGCCGGACCTCACAGAGGTCTGCCTGAGAAAACTCGGAGAAAAGGGACCATCGGCTGCAGTCATGAAGAATGAAAGCAGAATCTGTAGTGTGAAATTAAATGCACCAGAAATTATTTTGTAATTATTTAGCCATTTGTTGCAAAGATATGTATCAGTTTATGTAAGTCATATAAAAATACTGCAGCAGAGAATGTTTACAAACATGCAGAGATATTCTATGTTTCCTGTAACAACCTATAGAGTGCAAAACACAAACATGTTGTCATAAATAACTTCTTTCTGCTAAACACTGTTCCTTTTAGAAAAACAGATTAGAAGGAGAAATGCAGTTCTCATTTTAGTTGTTTGTAATATAGTTTTAATTATGCTCTGTGGCCTCTTTCAACTTAGCTGCTGGCAGGAGGCATTATGAAGTAACAACTCAACTGTGATAAGTTATACATTTAAGCAGCTACTTTCATTATTACAGGTGGCTTGATGCATCAACTGTAAAAAGAAAATTATAGATGGACTTTTCTAGAAAGATTGCCAGCTCCCGTGAATTATATAATGCTTTATACCCCTGATGATGTGCTGAAACACTTTGGTAGGTGAATAGCACACCACACTGTAGTTTGTGCTTTTCTGAAAGAGTGTGGGTTTGCAGTGTGGCTTTTTTGGAAAGAGTTTTGGTACTGCACATGGACATCAGAGTTGGGCTTTCATCACGTTGTAAGGCAATATGCCTGGCCTTCTAATGGAGGAAAGAGATCTGGGAGCATGCTTGAGCTTATAAATAGGACTGAGCGAAATTTCAATTACACTTGTGTCATTTTCATAAAGTTGGGGATTTTGCGATACTTTTGTCATGTGAAATTCCTGGAATGACTCCACTGTGCCATATCTTGCGAATACAGCATGGGGGAATGTTCATGACCAGAACGCAAGCGGCTGTCCCGCTGTACTTATGGTTTTGGCACTATTTGTTTAATGCAAAATGCATCTTCACATCAAAAATGGACACAAGTACGAATTTCACATTAAAATATGGCGCTAAAGGCCTTTTGTGCCTTTTGTGTAATTTCACATTGTTTTCTCGAAATTTCATTTAATTATGTGATAGCAAATTTCTAACAAGCCTCCTTATAAGGCATGTGTATGGTTTGGGCAGGTGTGCAATTCGGATATGGCTGTGTAGTGACTCAGAGTCACAGTCAGCAGTCTAGTGTTTTGTATGCCAGCACACTGAACACCCACCCACCACTGACGTCACTGGTCAGGTGACGCTGCCTTAATAAAAGTGGCCGAGCGCACGTGCTCTGGGCCAGTTGTACTATGTAGCCCACTGTGTCTGCGTCAGTCCTTTATAGCATGAGGGCCCAGGGCCCCCATCATTACATTGGTGACGAGGAGGGCAGACGCTAGCCACACGTGCCGCATATAAAAGAAGAAAACCCCGAAAGAAGAAGGGAAGTGCCCATGTGCAGGGTATCCCCTGGGGAAGCAGCGCCGGCCGCTGTAAGGCCCGCGGGGCATGTGCTGTGCCCGGGCCTGAAGATCCTTGATGAGGTGACCGGGAGCCCACCCCGCACCTCCATGCCCAGCGTGAGCCTCCCGGCGTGACGTGAAAGTGCAGTGGAGCGACCAGAGCCCACCTGTGCCGGCCGCAACTGAGCGCCACATGGAGGCGCGGCAAGAAGTGCCCGGGAGTGAGCGGACCGACCGGAGTACACCCGCATCGGCCGCAAGTGAGGCCCCATCGTGTGATGACTGAAGCGGAGCCCACCCGCCGATCGAGAGTGGCCCGTTGGCCGAAGATAGGCCCCACCGCGTGGTGACTGAAGGCGGAGTGGCCCGTTGGCCGAAGGTAGGCCCATGCCGTGACCAGCACCGAAAGCAGAGCCCACCCGCAACGGTCACAACAGTGCAAATGGTGGCCGCCTGCTAGCGCCGCCCGAGAACACACTACGAAGCGGAGCACACCCGCTATAAACAGTAACTGTGCCCGTACTGTAAGCAACGCCTGCTACTGCCCCCTTGATTAAAGCAGGACCAGCGGAGCCCATCCGCGGCCTGCCTGTAGCGCCTCCTGTCCCCCGCAGCCCCGCAGCCCAGCATCTGTGGCGAGCGGCTGCCGCTGCGAGGGTGAAAAGTGAAAGAGAAGCCAGGCGGAGCCCACCCGCTGCTAAAATGAACACTGTGCCCCATAAGTGAGCAGAGCCAACGAAGCCCACCCGTGTCCTGCCGTCAGCGTCTCCTGTTCCCCGCCGCGCAGCATGTGCGCAGTGAAGCTGCCGCGGTGAGGATGAAAGGACTTTGAACAAGGAATCAATCACAAGCGGAGCCCACCCGCTGTGGCCGAAAGTAAATCCACAATACTGCACGACTCGCGGAGCCCACCCGCGGCCTGCCCGCAGCGACCCCGCCGCGTAGCGTGTAATGGAAGCTGCCGCGGTGGTGGGGTAGATGAGCCCGCAGCATGTGGAAAAGCTGCCGGGCATCGTCAATAATAAAGCGGAGCCCACCCACGAAGAACTGTGAGCACAGCTAAAACCCCCCCTCCCTCAGGTACGCAGCGAAGGGGTGGGGGTGAGAAGGAGAGGCTGTGGATTCCAAGCGGTGCCAGCAACACCCCCACGCAGCACGTGAAAAGGGAAGGCAGCGAGGCGGCTCGCCTCTTGAGCAGAGGCCCAGAGTAACACTACCGGCATAGAGCCAGAAGTCCCCAGCTGCCGCTCTAGCCCCAGCGCAGCACATGAAAGAGCGAGGGGAGCTACAGAGACAGTTTTGCCTGCCACTGGACCCCCAAAGAGCGACAACAGCCTGCCCCCAGTCGAGTGTGGACCTCCCCCACCCAGTGCGGCGTGTGGAAGGAGCCAGCGGTGGTGGGGTGAGGCCTGAAGATGGCGCGTCCACATGCGGCCGATTGAAATGGCCAGCAAAAAGACCTTTGGCCTGTGAAGTGCCTGCAGCCCCACCAGGCCGATTCGAGCAGCACCGCACCGGCCACAAGATGCGGTAAGGAGGAACTGGAGAAGATTACCGTCTCTCCCCTGAACCAGCTACACACAGGACAACCCAGGGGGGGCACCAGTAGTGCTGCCTCAGCCAGCAACCCCCCCCACCCCCTTTGCACCATAAACACTCTTGTGCCCTACTGCCCCATGTTTCAAAAGAAACAAACAAAAGATGACTTACCTGAAGGTGGTGTCCTGCTCCTGATTTTCTGGGGTCGGCAGTGGCTCCAGCCCCCACGCCCCCAGCACCGTCCAGGAGAAGCAGGTCCTGCAAGGAAGAAAACAAAACCAATACCAAAGAAGTTCAAGGAGCAAAGAAGACTGCTGCTGGGTGAAGGCCTAATCCTGCAGAGCCATCTAGTGGCCAAACTGCATCACTGCGCCCACTGTAAGAAATGAGGAACCAAACAAGTCTATGACAACCCAAAGGCATACTGCAACTTTGCCCTAGCAGGCACCCAAGGAGACTGACCAATCGCAGATACACCCCAGGGAGCGCAAGAAGTATTCAAGCGGCGGCACACAAATGCGCCAGAGGCACAGAAACACGCCACGAGAGGCGCAAGAACCACGCAAGGAGTGAAGGAACTCCACGCCACCACGACTGAGTGACGCAGGGATCGCGTCCTCGGAGACCTGTCAGTAGGTCACAGCGAAGATGACTTGCCAGAAAGTCACCACCAGACGCGGACCAGTCAGATGTTCGCCCGGAAAGAAAAGGAGAAGATGACCAGTCAGATGGTCACCCGGAAAGAAAAGGAGAAGATGACCAGTCAGATGGTCGCCCGGAATGGTCGCCCGGAAAGAAAAGGAGAAGATGACCTGCCAGAAGGTCACGACTGCGAAGACATGCCAGAAGGTTAAAGCTAAAGTAACTGAATATTCTGACATGAAGACCGACGTGAAGTTCAAGAAGAGGTCCATGGATGGGACCCAGAAGAGGACTGTTAACACCGACCCGAAGTAAAGGAGGAGCAACAGGAAGAAAGGTGCGATTCCTGGTTTTGGTCATCGGAAGAAGAGAAGGCGTGTCCTAAGGGTAGGACGCAACCAGGGAGACACGTGTGGAGTGCACGCCACACGGAGATGGCCTGGGTGGTTGAAGAAAAGAAAAGGGACCAACCACGTTGTGAAAGGAAAGGAGGAGAATAAGGGAAGCGAGTGCCACGGTGCCACTAGAAGATCACAAGAAGAGAAGAGGTGTGACAGGCCAACTCACACAAACATCAGGAGAAGATGGCAACATGCACCAGAACACCAGAGTGCAGTGGAGAACAAGGCCTGGCAGGAACACCGGCGGCACAAGTCAAAGACATCCACCTACAAGCCATCCATCCATGTGGCAATCGCAGAAGAGGGCAAGTTCGGACTGTTGACAACAATCTACCTTTGGGGTTGAGCGGAAGATTGGAGAGTGCTCACACATCCGGCTGAGGAAGTGACCACTCCACACCAACCCGTGGCAGCCCAAGAAGCAAAGGCCTCAAGGGACTCTGGTGGCAGCAAGTCCCGCAAGAGAGACAGATCCACAACGGCGCGTCTGCAAGACCCACTGAGAGGGAAGCTTGGCGTGCAAGAAAAAAAGTCAACAGTGTAACCTTCAGGTGGAACTAGGACACAACGGTGAAGATCGTGGAGCGCCTCGCTCACGGCCCGAAGGCTATGGTGGAGCAACATGACCAAAAACACCAGTCCAGTGGAAACCTGGCAAAGAGGTCCTCCCGGACATCTTGTGAGAGAGGAATACCGGCGAGAGGTTCATCCTAGTGAGAGGGATGTATGCACCTACTCCTTTCATCTGCCCAGAAATACCTTGAAGCCTGCCCGAGACACCACCAAGGACCAGGACTGAAGAGGAGAACCGGGAAGACAAACAATACTCGGATCACGTCACCCTTCTATCTAGCTACCAACTGTCACCAGTGGTGTGAAGCAAAGACAAGACAAAGAACAACGTCCAGGCGGCAGAGACAGAAGATAGGACCCGCATAACCACGGCGAACCATACCACAATGACTCATTGTCTTGGTTGCAGTAACTACACCATCTGCGGACTGCAATCCGCCAAAGAAACTCGTTTCAAATCATCGAGTCCAGTGTTATATTTTCTTTATAGTTTCTTTCCCACAGGTTGAACTTTGTCGTGGGGTTTGCGAACTGCACTTTTTCTCCCACAGGTTGGACTTTCTTTTGTTTTCATTTTCCCCCAAGTTTGGGAGGGATGTAGTGACCCAGAGTCGCAGTCAGCAGCCTAGTGTTTTGTATGCCAGCACACTGAACACCCACCCACCACTGACGTCACTGGTCACTTAATAAAAGTGGCCGAGCGCACGTGCTCTGGGCCAGTTGTACCATGTAGCCCACTGTGTCTGCATCAGTCCTTTCCAGCATGGAGGCCCAGGGCCCCCATCATTACAGGCTGCTGCAGTGAAACTCTCCCGCCATTTCACAGGCTGCTTCTTCTGGCAGATAAAATCAGGACAGGTTCTTCCACACCCTCTAAATCTGGGTGTGGAAAAACCTAATCCCTAGTTATTATTAGAACAGAAATAAATGCATGAAAGAATGTGTTAATTTCATGCTTGATGACTAGTTATCAGGCCCTATATGGTGTATGGTTACCAGTGAGTCTCATTTCACAACAATATAGATTTTTTGTAATCAAATGTCATTCCCTAACAAACTGTGTTCAGCTACCTACCTGATAGGTACTGTGACGCTGTCAGAACATTTTGTGGTAATTGAAACTACTTCCTCCGGTAGGGCTGCTGGTACTGACATACTTCCTCATAGAGGTGCTTCTACCATCCTTTTTGGAAGGTGTAAAATAAATCATAATAGGAACTTCATGGGATTTAGCTAAAATTATGATTTTCTTAAAAAAACAGATAGACCAGCTGTGATATTAAGCTCTTGCGTGATCACCTCTGTGCTATGTGCAGACACTAAAATCTAGGCGTGATACATTGCTAACAGGCCAGCTAACTGAATTTCTTTCTTGATTTCTCCATGCCAATCTGGGTTTGAGGTGCTACAGGCCACGCACATTTCACTGCAGCACGATTTGATTGGACAGAACAAGGATCATATCCGCTTGCTTTTATAGCATGGGATGCTGAAAAGGCATTACGCCTGGTAGAGCGGCCATTTCTTTGTTCCATGACATGACAATTTGTATTCCCCAATTAATGTATGTATAGGAATCAGTTGCTATAATGGTCACCATGGCTACTGCAATAGCTTCTCCCACCCTCACCCAGGGCACCTTGCAAAGCTGTCCCCTACATTTCTTTATGCCCTATACATGGAGCCATGTTTACAGATGCAAAGTACTGCCTCTATTCTGTCGATACTGCTTCCCCACATTGCAACTCAAGTAGTTTTGCATTCTGATGAAGTACTAATTACTACTTCCAACCTGCTACATGTTTTACCCTCAAAAGAAGTATAAGATGAGGAATGTGGATTCATTTGTGTTGTCAAACCCACTGAGGGGGGAATACAAATTCTTACTGTTTCATCAGTAAGGTAAGGTGACACTGTCTTCAACCCTTATTTATTCATTCAATTAATTGTCTTGAGGTCTGGCTCTCGGGGAAATATGTTAATCTCAGACCCAGTAATAATCAACTAGCCTATTAAGTTGAAGAGGCTGCACAGGCGTTGATTTCCAAGTCCTTTATTCCACCAACATCAACACAACTCCAGAACAGTCTCCTTGCTCTTCTCACATTAGTCCACTAACTGCCCAACCTCCCTCTTGTTACCATGGCACCCCTGAAGTGCCACTGGATGCACTGCACAGAGCAGTGACCAATCAATGAGCAAATCACAACACATCTCTCTCCCTCAGAAAATGTAGATAAAAGCCTCCCATAAAACAATAAACCACAAAAGGAAGAAAAACATATATACAATATAGTAATAGGAAAAGAAATGGAGATAAAATGAAAAAATAGAAATAAAGCTCTCAGAGTGAACAAGCATTGGTAAACGCATTAGGTTTCACCTATGTGCCCTATTGCCACTGCACCAGCTCACCATTCAAATCAAGTCCCTTTTAACTGCAAGGTAACTGCAATTGTGACTGCCTGTTTAGGAGTCAAATATAGCAATATTATATGTTTAGAGGAGTTCTGACAACTTTTGGCCCGGTGCTACTGCACCTGCTGCACTATTCTATTCATGAATCTGTTGTCTGCAAGTGTACTTGTGGCTGCCTGTTTAGTACTACAATATAGCATAGCTCATGTATATTAACTTTACTTTTAATGTGCAATGTTTATTACAGCATTTAGAATTTGATCATAATCACCAAATAGAATAAGGTGAAAAAAAATCAATCTGATAATGCCTACAAAGTTCCCAGAAATGTACTGAGGCATGAATAGGAAATGTCACAAAGATTCTAAGGCCAAAGCCTCTGCGTTACACAATTAAGTAATAAAAAACAATGTTATGGTATGTTAATATGTTTTGTATAGCGCACAGCTGCCTCAGCAAAGAGGCGTCCCAGCGCTGAAGCAAAACATAGAGGCTGGAAGTCAGAAAGAGCACTAGGCTGTGGGGAAGAGATGGGTTTTAATAGCTCTGCGAAAGACCATGAAATTCTCCAAGGCATGAATGGAGTATGGTAAAGCATTCCAAAGCTTGGCAGCCAAGAGACGGAAAGAGTGTCCGCCCGACCGTACCCTCCTAGTACGAGGCACAGTCGCCAGGTGTTGTCCAGTGGAGCGAAGCTGGCGCGTAGGGTGGTAAGGTGACAGCAGATTGGACAAGATGGCCGGCGAGGAAAGTTTCAGGACTTTGAATGCAGTGCAGAGGACCTTAAATTCCACTCGGTTGACAACAGGAATCCAGTGCAACCGACGGATAGCCATAGAGGTGGGCAGGTTGTGGGGAGACCCAACCGGGTTCTAGCCGCCACATTTTGAACTCGCTGTAATCTCAGGGTTATGCTCTTATTCACTCCTAGGTACAGTGCATTGGCATAGTCCAGTTTAGATAGGATGGATGCCTGGATGATCATTTGCCTGACTGGTGGGTCACAGAACCCAAGCAACGGTTTAAGCCACCTAAGTATGCCAAAGCAGGTCCAAGCAACTATTTTAGTTTGGAGCTGAAAGCTAAGATCTGAATCCACCCAGACTCCAAGATATTTTACCACCTGCTTAGGGGTGAGTGTGCATCCCACTACGGCTGGCCACCACCACCCGTGAGATCTTCCCGAAAATTGGATTCTGCACTCCCCAAGTTATCCGGGAGGCCACCACTAGCTGTGTATCATCAGCATATAATACGATGGTAAGCCCTCTGCTCTTTGCCAAGACTGCCAGGGGTTGAACATGAAGATTGAAAAGCAAGGGGCTCAATACAGAGCTTTGCGGGACCCCTTGCTTGCTGGTACGGGACCTGGAGGAAAATGGGGGCTTTAACCTGGAAAGTCTTATTTGAAAGAAAGGATGCAGACCAGGTCAAGATGGGCCCACAACACCAGCCTCTGTTAGTCTGCGTAACAAGATCTGATGAGAGACTGTGTCGAATGCGGCGCTGAGGTCTTACAGAATCAGTGCCGACGTACGTCCCTCATCCAAAGCGAGCCTAAGATGTTCGATGACAGCCAGGAAAGCAGACTCTGTACTGTGACCTGAATGAAAACCATTCTGAGATATGTCCAGACAGTTCTTTCATTCCAGCATACTAGTAGAAGATTTTTCCATTGGAAGTGATCTTATCTTGAAAGGGAATGGGACCTAAAAAGTGTGAACAGATTTAGTAGAACTATTATAAATGCGTACAGCCAGGGGAAGATAAAAAAAAAGTTTCACACAAAAAGGAATGACCACAGTATTTCAGCGATGGGAGCCCCCTTTTAAGATATATTAAATACAAGAGATTTCACAAGCACTGCACAAGATGTATGCAGGCAAAACCTAAAAATTAGGCCCTCAGGATGCAAGTCAAGGAATAGCAGAACATGGCATTACAGTGTAACAGCTAACTATAACATCACACTCATGATGGCTGGAACAACCATGTTAAAATACATTTTAAAGAAAATCATCATAAGTTGAATTGTTAACCTTATATCCACCAGACCTGGTCAATGCATAGCTAATCCTTCAAGTAAGAAGGTGTCTTCTTTAAACGGGTACTACTCAGGACCCCATCAGAGCCAAAGCTTTTGTCAACCAGAGTTAGACTTGAATTGGCTCTGTCGTTTACTTTACCCTTTGTTAAGTTATACATAATTCACACACCACCACACAACACAACCACATTTTTCTTCTCATGAACAATGCGCTTTGGAATCCAGAATTTCGATTTACCTCTGGGTGTCCACCCCAGTTTCTTCCTAAAAAACCAGATCTCCTACTCACCATTGTTGTACACATGCATTATGTTTATCATCAAAACGTGTTTTGTACTTTTCCTGATATTCCTTCACAGCATGGGAATTTACCAACTTCACACAGATGTGGCTCCTCCATTATGGCGGAGGAGCATCACACCACTTTTGAGTGCCTGCAAATTTAAACATATGAACAATAAAATGATAATACAAATGTTATTATCAGTTTATTTTTCATCTGACCTGCAGGTTGCTGGCGAACCGAAACAAAGGGCCGTTTGGGGCCATCCAATATTGCAATAGAGAAGAGGAGGAGTGATGTGCACTGCGAAGTCTGCATGTCGGTTTGGCGGGCTATCTTAAGATGCAAAAACAACAGTTGATAGACAGAATGTGGAACAATGTCATACATTCACCCCAGTACAGAGATATGGGTTTAAATCCATCGTTTTTCTTCTCATTATGCCATTCGAGTTTGAACCAAGCCACATGCAAATCAGTCTTGACCCTGTGCCCCATGGGAACAGTCCAGCCCGAACTGCAAAGCCAGGTCCTCACTGGACTGGAAACAAACATCCTAGGACCGGTTTCGGGCTTTCAGCCCTCATCAGCCAGGATAACTTGATTCCAGTGGCATGGAGAGCACAGGACTCAAGTTTGAGCATACCTGTCCGACTCGGGGTGACAAATGCAAAAACAACAGTTGATGGACAGAATGCAGAACAATGTCATACATTCACCCCAGTACAGAGATCTGGGCCTAAATTCATCGTTTTTTTGCTCAGCATGCCATTCCAGTTTGAACCCAGCCATATGCAAATCAGTCTTGACCCTTTGCCCCTTGGGAACAGTCCAGCCCAAACTGCCAAGCCAGGTCCTCCTTGGACTGGAAACAAGCATCCTAGGGCCGGTTTCAGGCTTTCAGCCCTCACCAGCCAGGATAGATTGATTCCAGTGGCTTGGAGAGCACGGGACTCACGTCTGAGCATACCCGTCCCACTCGGGGTGACAAATGCGAAACCAACAGTTGATGGACAGAATGCAGAACAATGTCATACATTCACCCCAGTACAGATATCTGGGCTGCAAACCATCGTTTTTTTGCTCACCATGCCATTCCACTTTGAACCCAGCCATATGCAAATCAGTCTTGACCCTGTGCCCCATGGGAACAGTCCAGCCCGAACTGCCAAGCCAGGTCTTCCCTGGACTGGAAACAAGCCGAACCCGAAACCGGCCCCAGGATGCCTGTTTCCGGTACAGGGAAGACATGGCTTGGCAGTTCGGGCTGGATTGTTCCCATGAGGCACAGGGTCAGACTGATTTGCATATGGCCATGTCTGAATCGGGGTGGTGGAGTGAGCTAAAGAATGATGATGGATTAAACCCAGATCAGTTGACTGGGGGTGAGTGTTTGATTTGCACAAACGCTCCGTCCATCATCCCTTTGGTATCGCTTTGTTCGCCCTAAGTTGGCAGGGTATACCCAGACGTGGGTCCTTGCTCACTTTGCCAATGGATTCATGATAGCCTGGCTGATGAGGGTTATGAACCCGAAACCGGTCCCAGGACACGGTCCAGGGAAGACATGGCTTGGCAGGTCGGACTGGACTGTTCCCATGAGGCACAGGGTCAGACTGATTTGCATATAGCCATGTCTGAACTGAGGTGGTGGAGTGAACCAAAGAATGATGATGGATTAAACCCAAATCAGTTGACTGAGGGTGAGTGTTTGATTTGCTCAAGCGAACCGTCCATCATCCCTTTGGTATCGCTTAGTTTGCCCTAAGTTGGCAGGGTATGTCCAGACATGGGTCCCTTGCTCACTTTGCCACTGGATTCAAGATAGCCTGGCTGATGAGGGTTATGAACCCAAAACCGGTCACAGGATGCTTGTTTCCGGTCCAGGGAAGACATGGCTTGGCAGTTCGGGCTGGACTGTACCCATGAGGCACATGGTCAGACTGATTTGCATATGGCCATGTCTGAACTGGGGTGGTGAAGTGAGCTAAAGAATGATGATGGATTAAACCCAGATCAGTTGACTGGGGGTGAGTTTTTGATTTGCTCAAGAGCTCCGTCTATCATCCCTTTGGTATGGCTATCTTAAGATGCCAAATCGACATGCACACTTATCATTTTTCCAACCCAAGCTGTGCAGCACAGCTGGGTGGAGAACAGTCCCAGGCTCCCAGTGACTGTCTGAGTGGCAAACCAGGTGATCAGACAAATCCCAGTGCTTCTCTCATGCTGGGTAATACGTGCACAGTGGACACCAGCCCTAGACTGTCAAAGTAGAGGATCGGGAAAGGAGGAAGGTGGCAGCCGCTGCAGCAGGTAAGTATTGTTTTATATTTTTCTCATTTATTTATCTATGTTTTTATTATGTATTTATTCCACCAATGCTACCCACACTTCAGATTCCGAGCAGCCACCACTGCCCTTTACAGGCTCTTTACTCTTCTCCCAGGCAGTATTGATTTTGGACTCTGCAAGTCTTCCTCGTTAAACATTGTCACAGCACTAGGAGCAATGAGATACACCCACAGCTTTTCCCTCAGGACCGTTCTGAGTGAGGTCCTGTTCTCCACTGCAATTTAGCAGACGCTCTAACCAATCAGTTCATACTCTCTACCAGACCATTAGCCTGTGGTGAGTAGAACGCTGTAATGGCCAAATCTTGTAAAAATTCCTTCATTTCACTAGAGATGAACTGAACCCATTGTCTGTGACAATAAATTTGGGAGGACCCTTCTGAATAAAAGACATCCTTCAAAATTCCAAGCACACTCCTGGTAATCACAGTGTTTACACAGCAGCTGGAACCCATTTAGAAGTGTAGTTAACCACCACCATGACAAACCTTTCTCCTTGTGACAGAAGGTCAAAAAGTTCAACAGTGTCTAATACTATTTGAACCCAGGGCTCTTCTGGGACTTCAACTGGAGGAAGTGAGGAAGTCCTTACTGGTCTTGAATTTGTCATTACCTGTACCATGAATGCAAACCCACACCACGCATTCCACATGTCTATCTAACCCAGGTCAACAACTCTGTTTTCTCACCCTTGCCGTGGTAAGATTCCTTCATATGTGCCCCTCGTGCACAAGATTTACAATTTTGTCCCACAGCTCCGCCAGAGGAACTTACAGCTTTCCGTGAAAGAGGTCACCATTTTCAATACATAGCTCCTCCCTGACATTGCAAAATCCCTTTGCTTACAAAGAAAGTTCCATCTGAGCAGGCCAGCCTGGCACTACCAGATCCTTGATCATTTTCCTTACTTCATCCTTGGCAGTCTCTTAAACCATTTCTGATTTGTTAATTGCCAGTTCCTCCAACTACATAACAAGATCCACTGCTGTTTCTGGCCAAACTGGTGATTAGTGTATTGCTCATTTTAAAAAAATTGGAACACCTACCTCTGTTTCTGCTTGGTCAGACAAATTTGATTAAAATGGTTCCCTGCTAAAAATGCATTTGGTTGTGGATGTACTGCTATAAGTCCCTCAGTCTTTCTTTAGGTTGCTTGACATGCTTCTTGTCTCTTTCTTTTAGAGCCATAAAAAACAAGATCCTCCTTTCCCTTCCATCAACTGCCCTTGATTAGAGGAGGGTGTGCACTCTTGAATTCTCCTGTGAGGACTAAGAGATTGTCTTTGCTGGTTTATTGCCAGATAAATTGCATAAGCAAGTTTGGAGACTGGGTTAAATATCAAGCATGTATGAGGCAAAAAGGGTTCTTATGAGTATAGAGCAATAGGGTATTGTAAGGTATATTGTTTAAAGAGGGCAGACTGAACAATGTTACAATAGTTGGTATGGAATTGGTAGGCACCTAAATGGTACTGAATGGAGGCTAGCATAGTATGTCTCCGAGGCTGATTCTGGGACCCAGAAAATTCTTACCTGAGACATATCAGGTCCAATCTTACTCCTATCTGGAATGCCTTCTAAACTGTAATGTCAAAGCACCGACACCAGGCCTGATGTTCATCTGCTGATTTAACTACTACTGTTGTAAATGCATTTATTTTCATGTATAGAAATCCCAATATAGACATATTTTTGAAAAAGCATGCATGAGGCAAAATTTCTCTAAGCGGCACCGAAATACAACATCTCGAAACCCTGCACTCCAGAGCATACAAGCTAACTCAGAGCATTCATAGTTCAATTTTGGACCTAATGAATCTCCTTTGCCTTGCCGAACTCTTCCTCGCCAACCTGAAACCCCCACTGATATCCACCCACCCTGACGCCACAGAGCCTCCCAAGTACCCACTACCGCTAACCTTAAGACACCTCCACCCGCGCATGCAATCTTACCACATATCAGAGGAGGAATCCGGAGCACTTGCCTTCTCTTACAAACCTACCACTGCCAATCCTTCTCCACTAGACCTCACTGAAAACGAAATCCTAGTCATCCTCCAAGACCGCAATCCTGTTCAAGTCACCCTGTTTCCACCAGCTGCGAGTCCTGAACACACCATCAGCACGGTTACAATCAACCCCAACTGAGCAGCTACCCACCGTAACTGAAGTGCGGTTAAAAACAACCTTGCGCCTGTACTTCTGTCTACACAGATCCCTGACACTCCCTCCTATCCCCCCATCTGGTCTCTTAATCAACTGCTGATCAGCAGTTAAGCACACCTCCGATATCGCGGATCTCATCCTGAACAAAAACTTAGACCTAGCAATTCTAACCGAATCGTGGCTCAACGACAACTCATCTCCTTGCCTGAACATACTAGTCCCTCCCAACTACAACATTGCCTGACTAGACAGACAATCCAGCAGGAAGGGAGGAGGCATTGCCTGCATCTACAGATCTAACCTCCTTGTCACTGAACTCTCAGCGGACTACACGGACTCCTGAGAATAACTTGCCCTCTCCATTTGCAGCAACTCAATTCCACTGTGCAATTTGCATATTTTTTATCAACCCCCCAGGCCCGAATGACTCTTTCAACGATCAGCTCATGTATATCATCACATCTAAGATTTCCTCCAACGCTATAGAGATTTTTCTGGGTGATTTAAACTTGCACTGGAACGACCCCAAGGATCCACATGTCAACGCCATCAAAGACCTCTTAGCTGATCAAGGCCTGACCCAAGCCTTCTCACTGCCTACTCAATCTAAAGAGGCCACCCTGGACTGGATTATCTCTAAGGAATCTTCTATCAAGCTTATCTCCATAGACCCATGTGACCGGTCTGACCACCAGGCCATTGCCTTCCTTTTACCCGGGACCCACAAGACAAAGTCGCCGCAACCGGTGATCCCCAAATGCTGGATCAGAGAAACTAAGAACCTTGACCACAGAAAACTGGAGGCTCGTTGTAAATCTGACCCCCCCTCACATATATCTTCGGTTAGTGACCTCAATGATCACTACTCAGCGACTATATCAAACATCCTGGATGACATTGCCCCACTAAAACTAAAAAGAACACAAATCAAAGACAGAAATCCCTGGTTCACTGGATCCCTCAACATGGAGAGGAGTACCCTTCGGCAATTGTAAAGAATTTAGAGACAGCATCCCTCTGCGGCGAATCTAAAACTACTCCACCAGGAGAGAAACGCCTACAACAAGAACATCCTCAACTCAAAAAAAGAATACTTCAGATCGGAGCTCAATCAAATGTAAGTAAAGACATGAAGTCAATGCAAATATTTTCTGAGCTGAAAGCAAAAAAAAAAATAACTCTAGGTTATGCCACTAAACACATAGATCTGAAAGATGGTCTCACCTCCAGATTCCATAGCTTTTATAACTAAATCCACCATCTAATTCAATGGAAATTGCAAAGTTAGCATAAGGTCATCAAATATATCACTGAATCAACAAATCAAAACAGAATTATTCAGCGCTATCTGCTTCCGCTATTCTAAAGCTTGGTCCCTTTCTAAAAAAAAAATTTTTTTTAGTACAAGATCATTTAGTTTACTGTTTACATCACACTGTAGTGCACTGAGACATCAGAGAACTGGATGTATACAATAACAGACATTTACATGTAAATCCTCATTGTGTTAATAGGTGATTTTAATATAATTGTCTCATTTTTCTAAAATCCATAATACTGGCATATAGACTCTTTTCAAGCAATCTCTATGTTGATGGGAAGGAGAGAGTGTAAGAACTAGGTCGTTTGGAAACCTGAATAATGAGAACTGAATGTAAAAACATTCACCTGCCTGTAAACAGAGAATAGTGAGTGGTTCAAAACGTACAATTAAGTGAGTGCAATGTCCCCTATGCTTCGAGTCCCACAGGCAGATATTCTGTACAACATGGCTGCATCATTTTTATAAGCACAAAAAAGTAATTGCTGAAAATAGAATTATAGTTTAGTGTGTATAAAGCAAATGCATAAAATATAAAATAGTGTAAAATGACAAGAGAAAGCGGGAGGACAAGTAATTAGCCCATTTACATACATGCAACCTGCAAAGAAAGGAAATGTGGTATAGTGTAGGCGTGGGAGGGGGGCTGGGAACACTCTCTATGCTGGGAACAGGTGCTGCAACAGTAACAGGCTGACCAGTATATTTCTTTAGACTCGGTTTTATTTTTATGGTACGCCTGGTTCTGAACGTCAGTCTCTCTCTGGCAAACTCCAGCTTATCCGTGATGGTGGTGTCTTGGGGCCAGGGTGTCTTCAGAGGCGTCTCCGGAACCCAAGGAGAAAGAAGACCGACAGAGGGAGGCCGTTAGTTACTTGTCTGATACTGTCTTACCCCCTACGGGACCCAGTGTTTGTGAGGGAGCACCTGTGATTTATACACTTCCACACGTGTTCGTGCTCAGGTGAGGGAGGAGTGATGTGAGGAACGCAGGTAGGGGAAGGGAGGGGTGGCGGGAATCGGGAAGGACACAGGAAAGGCACGCACAGGGGTTTCTACACTATATACACGGGGCGCTCTTTCTCCCCACCCAGGCTGCCCAACGCCGCCGTACCTGAGAAAGCCACACTCCTCCCTCGGGAGTGTGGCACGGCGGATCATGGGGTCGTTGGCCTCCTGGCTCTCCTCCGCTCTCGGTTCTCCCGTCCTCTTCGCCTTCTCCTTCCTTCGCCTTCGGACTCTCTTCGCCTTCTCTGTCGCTCTCCTCCGCAGTGACATCACACGCCGCATACAGGGCTTCCCTCTCTTTCAACCATCCAGGTCCTCCTACATCAGCCGGAGGCGTGGTCTCGCCGGAGTCATCATACGCCCAATTAAAGGAGCCGGTATCATTTTCCTCGTTAGGTTCCGGCTGTGTTCCCCATTCAGCCCTCGATGTGCCAGTCTGTGGGGAAGGAGGGGAGTTAGGGTCCACCAGTCTTCCCGGCCTCCCGTCCCGACCCCGTTACACTCCTCCCCCCTTGGATTCTCCCGATCGGGGAGAACGGGCACCCTCGACAGGTAATCCTCATTGCCATTGTCCACCCCCTTTTTGTGCACTATATGGAACGAAAAGGGCTGAAGGAACAGAAACCATCTAAGTATTCTGAAGTTCTGGGTCATGTTTTTCTGCATCCATTGCAGAGGAGCGTGGTCCGAGTGTAGAGTGAAAGACTTCCACTCGAGGTAATATCTCAATTTGTCCACTGCCCAGCGTATCGCCAGGCATTCCTTCTCGACCGTGGGGTATTTACACTCTCTAGGGTGGAGTTTCCGGCTTATATATAGGATGGGGTGTTCCAGCCCATCTTCACCCTCTTGCGACAAGACGGCCCCAATCCCGGTGTCAGAGGCGTCTGTTGCCAGGGAGAATGGTTTCTCGAAGTCTGGTGGTATCAGCACAGGGCTGGATGTGATGGCCCTCTTTAGTTCCTCAAAAGCCCTGTTGGCTTCTGTGGAGGGGACTTTCCCTAGGCTGTTTTTTTTATTATTTTTGAGGAGGTCCGTCAAGGGAGCGGCTATTTCAGCAAAATTCATTATGAACCGCCTATAATAACCGATCAGGCCTAAGAAAGCCCTGAGTTATTTTTTGGAAGAGGGAAAAGGGGTATTAGTGATGGCTCGTATCTTTTCCTCCTGAGGGGCAATGACCCCCTCCCCCAGCATGAACCCCAGATATTTTACTCTGGGATATGCAGCCCTTGACTTCTTTGAGTTTATGTGTAGGCCAGCATTTTGTAAGGCCGTGAGGATTCGGTCTATGTGCTCTAGGAGGCCCTCCCATGTCCTACTGAAGATGACAATGTCATCGAGGTACACCGAACTGTACTCTGTGTGAGGGGCCAATACCGTGTTCCTCAGTCTCTGAAATGTAGCCGGGGCTCCGTGGAGCCCAAATGGTAGCACCGTGAACTCGAACAATCCATCATCAGTGGCAAAGGCGGTTTTGTGTCTGTCTTTTTCTCGCAGCGGTACCTGCCAGTAGCCCTTGTTCAGGTCGAGTGTTGTGATGTACCTGGCTTCTCCTATTCTTTCGATTAACTCATCCACTCTGGGTATTGGGAAAGCGTCGAATGAGGAGATAGCGTTCAGGGCGCGAAAGTCCATACAGAACCGGGTGGACCATCCGGTTTTGGTACCATCACTATGGGCGAAGCCCAGTTGCTTCGTGATGGTCGAATGACTCCGAGCTGAAGCATGTCCCTGACCTCTCTTTTTACGTCTGCTCTCCTGGCCGCCGGAATACGATATGCTTTCTGTTTGACCACCTTGCCTGGTTCTGTCTCTATGCAGTGCTCGGCTAAGTGGGTGTGACCCGGAACGTCCGAGAACATAGGGAAGAACCGTTGCAGCCTTTGTAGGAGTTCTCCTTTTTCGGATTCCGTCAACTCTGGGTTAATGGGAAGTAGATCTAGTGTGGTGCCCTCGTCTCGTGATGGCAAAGCTAAGTTGGCTGTTTTGGGCGGGGGCCCTATCCATTTCTTCAGCAGATTGATGTGGAAGGTTTGCTGCCGTCCGGGAGTGATCTGTACACTGTATGTTGTTTTACCTATGGTCTCCACAACTTCGTAAGGCCCCTTCCATTCACTTCTGAATTTTTGGGTGGAAGACGGGAGAAGCACTAAGGCCCAATCTCCCTTGTTCATTGTCCTCCATTTCTTGCCCTTGTCATATTGGTGTCTCTGTTTATATTGGGTTCTCTCCAAGTTGGAGTAGGCTAGATCCCTCAGTTTGCCCAACCTGGATTTTAATTGTTTGGTGTACTCTAACAGCGATCTTTGTTCGGCCACCTCCTCTTTTTCCCAAGCGTCCTTGGTGATTTCCAAGAGCGATCTGGGCTGACGCCCATATAACAGTTTGAAAGGTGAGAACCCTAGGCTGCTCTGTACTTGTGCCCGCAATACATAAAGGGCCATGGGCAACAGTTTGTCCCAGTCTCTGTTCTCGGCGGTTAGCATCTTCTTCAGTGTGGTCTTGAGCGTGCGATTATAACGCTCCACCAGACCATCCGTCTGGGGGTGGTAGGCCGGGGTACGTATATGTTGTAGATCTAATGTTTTGCATACTTCTGCCATCAATTTAGAAACCAAGGGAGTCCCCTGATCTGTGAGTATCTCCCTGGGGAACCCCACCCTTGAGAATAATTTGATCAGTTTGTCTGCTACATTCCTGGTTGTAGGGGTACTAAGGGCAAAGGCCTCTGGGAATCGGGTGTTATAATCGACAATGACTAATGCGTAGGTGTGTCCCCTGGTTGTGCGGGGAAGAGGACCAATAAGGTCCATTCCTTTCCTCTCAAAGGGGTTGCCTATGATGGGTAACGGTTGGAGGGGTACCGCGGGTGGCCTACTCATGTTCTTTTTCTGGCATACCTCGCATTGTCGGCAGTAAACCTCAGCCATTTTGTATATACCAGGCCAGAAGAAGAGTCTTGTAATGTTCTGAAGGGTCTTCTTGGCCCCGCTATGTCCTGCGGTCAAGTGAGTGTGGGCATAAAACAATATCTGGTCCCTGAAGTCTTTTGGGACGACTAACTGTGGGGGATCGCCTGCCTTCCCTTCCCTGTACAACAGATCATTTATGATCCTGAATTTGGGATACCCTTGGGTCGGTGTCGTCTCAGCTATATGGGCTGCCTACCAAGCGTTCAGAAGGGTTGGGTCATTGCTCTGTGCAAACTTGAAACCCCGATCTAACTCTCAGGGATCAGTGGTTAAGTATGCTTGCCGTGGTTGTCCTTCTGTCTTTCCCCGGAAGAGTCGAAGGAAATCAGCGTTGTCTACCCCTATGATCAGGTCCTCAGGTAGGGCTTCCACTACTCCCACTTTTACTACACAAGGTTCTCCTCCCAAGGGCCTAAGAGTGAGGAGGGCTACGGGGTATGGTTTCACGTCTCCGTGTACACATCTGATGTGTACCACTAAGTTGGGACCTAACTGGGAGGGTCGGACCAGTTGCTTCTTTATCACTGATTGTTTACAACCAGAGTCTGAGGTGCCGGGTTTTTAGAGACCCGGTGGTGCCAGGGGACCGCACCCGAAGACCTCTGAGTTCTCCCTTTTCTGGACTTACAGAAACACAGAGTCTTCTAGTTGAAGTCAGTGATCGAGTTTTATTGGCTGCAACCAAGTAACATGCGTCCTAGAAGTACGACAACACGGGCCGTAAGTTCTCAGGAGACTGTTCGTTTTTACAGAACCAGCCTTCTCCTTATATACATAAATAACAGCTGCAGGCAAGAATTCTTGAGTTTATGATATGGCTATACAAATATTTCCACAATAATACAAAGAGCGAAGTCATGCTGGTCAGCACATATTTTAGATTTCCAGTTGGTGATGGATTACCCCGCCAGATCCAGAACTCCCATCAGATATCGATGAAACACCAATAAGGTTGGGCACCCTCCCATCATAAAACGGGTCATAAACAAGAATCATGGACAGGTGTATGTGTATGGAAAACAGGGTCTGTATGTAGTGGATGGTTTATGACATGTTGTGCCTTGATGATATCTTGCTCGGCCACTGGGCGAGGAGCTGCCCAAACAGGCTTGGCTGGAGGCAGTGGAGACAGCTTCGGCCAGGTCATTGGGAAGTCAGCTACAGCGGACGTGTCCTTTTAGATCAAGCTCGGCTTTAATCAATTGACTTATATGAGGGCAAGTCATAAGATGGATGCCGTTTACAAAATGGAGTCTGAGGGTTCGGGATGGAAACTACGATTTAAGGGTGTTAGCATCACTCAATCGTGACGCAAATGCATAGGGATAATGCCCTAATCATTACCGGTCTGTAGATACCAAATTCGTCATGGTACGACGATATTTTGTGACACGAGTGTTGGACCTCTATATCTGTGAAACAGCAGGGTCCGGATTTGCAGTACCACAGACCCTCCTTTTGCCCTCATATTAGGCAATAACTCACGCTAATCTGAGTCCGAATCTGTATTGATGAATTCACGGAGATGCTGCTGTAGCATCATTCTGTTGCTCAATTCGTCCCATGACACAGGCTTCCTTACACATGAAGTGGCGCAGAGGCCACATATTGCAGGAGCGCACTGCACAAACAGGCAGAACATAAACAGAACGGCTAAAATCATCCCAATGAAGATCAGAGTTTTCCATCCCCAGGCAGAGATCAGTTCCCAGAACCACCCTAGCAGAGACCAATCCCCTTTCTCCATGTGAAGGGAATCAGAGATTTTGTGTAATTTGGAGATGGCCTGGTATACCGTCGGAGCATTATCGGGGATAAAAATGCAGCAACTAGATTGGATCACTCTACATACACCACCACGGTCTGCAAGTATGACATCTAGGGCAACCCGGTTCTGAAGGGTCATAAGTCGATCCGACTGAAGCTCAGCTGTCAAGTTGCTAAGGGCACCGGCCGTTTCAGTCACGGCGGATTCAACTATTCTCGTCAATTGTCGAATGTTCCTGCTGTTCACCATGGGCACCCAAAATGGCAGAAAACCCTTTGCGAAGTCTCCAAACTCCTGACCCGCAGTGTCGTCTTGACTCACGACACCCCTAACTGTCCTTGTCCGATGGTAATCTGCCCCGGCCGTGTAGGTGGGTGGCAGCAGAAACGATATGAAACATGTGCCCGAGAAGTCAGGGGGCAACCATGTGTAGGCTTTGTCATGGCAGACGAAATAGGTGCCTTTAGCCACCAAGAATGGAGGGGAAGTTCGGGAGGTAAACACATACGTCTCCGTGCATATGCTCTTCCCCAACTGCGCTTTGGGATCCCTGCCAATACCTTGCAGACATAAGTGACCTCGGTGGGGTACTATCCAGACTGGGGAGGATTTCTTGGATTTCTGGCTCTCACTTAAGGAAATCCCATACTTGGTGATGTTCCACCTGCTGTATGGGGTAAACTCATCTTTGGGAGTTGCTCTAACCGTGTCAATATCTCTACTCATATTTCGGATCCCTGCCACTAGTGCCTTATTGTTTGAGTTCTCCCCTCGAACGTATGGTTCAAGGGAAAACAGGAACATAGTCTGGAAAGCCCATAGGGAACCGAAATAACTAAATGGCAGGACAAAGTAAGGGATGCCCTTATCTGTAGCGTGTGGCATGAGTCCGCATATCCAACAATTCGACGTGTTCATTATAGACTGGTGCTGGTGTAGGAGCTGGATAAAGGAGTTATTTACGAATTCTAGTCTTCTGGCAGACTTGTGTTCAGGTAGAGGGTGAAAGGAGTGTGTGGGAACAGTAGGAGGAGGTGCGAGCTGTGTGTTGTGTATGAATGGAACTCGAAAAATGGACAGAGCATAGCCAGTTAAAAACATTATTATACTACACAACATTAAGATGCTTAATACTAGAGTTCGTCTTTTTGCCATTACAGTACATATTTTCTTTTCAAAGGTCATGTGTCTAGCAGGTCTCTCAACCCCTGGAAACTCCATCCTCTAGTTGCTGCCCGCGGTGGGAGGTTGCTTCTGCCAAGATGTGCGCTCTGTCCAATCCGGGGTAATTCCCTCAGACTGACCAGAACCGTTGACCTAGGCGTCCCCGGCTGCACTCCTCAGACTTCAACCGCGGCCCTAGCAGCAGAACCGGATGGCGGTTCGAAAATCAAAAATGAGATAGTTCCCTGGGCGAGAGAGCTGTGAAATCAAAAATAGTTCATGGGAAAAAGGGGGAAAATCGCACAAATTCGATTATGTCAGTTCCTTGGTCTTGACCTCAGATTATATCGTTCCTTTCCAGGCACGGTGTGATCTTCAAACAATGTTTCAGGTTCTGTAGTGTCCAACTGCATCGACGGAGGCACAGATCCTTGCAAAATACAATCGCTCTCTTTGTCGGTACCAGTCCCTTTTAATCGTGCATCGCTAAAGGGGACAAAACGAGGTGTAGACTCAGTTTCGGAGTCAGCGACTCCTTGCCGGACCCATCGGTCATATGGAAGGGGAAGCGGGACCCTTTTGCAATGGGCGCCGTGCACCCAGTGTTTCTTCCCGAGGACACGTACTGCAGAGCGGGTGGACAGCAAAGCCTGGAAAGGTCCGGTCCAGCGAGGCTCCTCGTTCTTGGTTCGTCTGAAATTCCGAATCAGGATCCAGGAGCCGGGTTCGATGGCGTGGCCTGGATCGTCAGACGCCGGTGGAGAGGAGCTGTGGACCTGTTGATGTAAAGCATGCAGTTTAGTTGTCAGTTCGTGCAAATAGTCAAACAGTGCAGGGTACTCTATTTCACTGAGCCTCCTGGGTCTCGGTACTCCCCATATATTTGCTGGGCGCCCGAACACGATCTCGTGTGGGCTAAGTCCTAATCTGGAATGGACAATCATCCTGGTAGACAGGAGTGCTAAAGGCAGGGCGTCTGGCCACTTGAGACCTGTGCTGGCTTGGATCTTGGCCAGTTTCAATTTTAACGTGCCATTATAGCACTCTACCAATCCTGCCGATTGGGGATGATTTGCAGCATGGAACTTTTGGTGGATGCCTAGACACTCACACACTCTCTTCATCACTCGTCCCACTAATTCACTTCCGTTATCACTCCAGACAATTCTAGGCATGCCAAATCTAGGGAAGAATTCCTTAACAAGGGCTTTGGCAGTTGACAATGCAGTGTTGTTCTTAAGGGGGTACGCTTCTATCCACCTGGAGAAGGCGCAAACGACAACAAGGACATATTTCAGGTTATTGCACCTCTCCATGTGAATGAAATCGAGTTGCAAGACCTCGAACGGGTACGTTGGAGGTGCAAAATGACCAGCTGGGGTTAGGGTTCCCCTACCGGGATTGTGCTTCAAACATACCATACAATTTCTGACCAGATTCTCCGCACATTTTGGGATACCACTATTCTGCCATACTGGGGCCAACAGCTTACATATTCCTTTCACACTGATGTGTGCCATTCCATGGGCCATCGTTACCACTGCGAGCACATAGGCGTTAGGTAACAACCATCGCTGATGTTCTGACAGTTCGACCCAACAACCATTCGCGTCTAACCTACCCTTGCTTTCTCTCCACTCATTCACCTCTTTCTCGGTAGCATCAGCTTGTATAGACCTCACGCTTTCGATGGTGTCCTCACACATACCCACATCAGGGGTCCATCTAGCAGGACCTACAACATACATCCGACTCATTGTGTTCCTTGCAGTCTCTTTCGTGACTTCATCGGCAAATGCATTCCCTCGGCCAACATCATCTCGGATTTTCCTATGCGCGCTGCACTTCACAATCGCAACCTGTAGGGGCAAGGTCAGTGACTCGAGAAGATCGTGTACTAGCTGGCCATGTTGGATTCTCGCACCATGTGACGTCAGGAACCCACGTTCACGCCACAATCTTCCAAAACTGTGGGCTACGCCAAAGGCGTACTGACTATCAGTGTACACGTTCACTCGTTTTCCTTTCGCCAACACACACGCTCTTGTGAGTGCGACTAACTCTGCTGCTTGTGCAGAATTCTGGGGGATGCGAGCTGTCTCTACAATCGTGTGTAATGTTGTCACAGCATATGCTGCAGTCGTATCACCATTTGGCAACTTGAAACATGAACCATCAACCCATACATTATCATTACATTCAGGGAAGGGAGTGTCCTGCAAGTCTACTCTCCCTTTTGTCTCTTCCTCTGTCCTAAAGCAGCAATCATGTTTGTCGACCTCTTCTGTCTCTGCTGGTGGAATGGGTAGTAACGTAGCAGGGTTGAGTGTATCACACCTCTTTATGTGAATGTGACTTGCTAACAGGGTTAATTCATAGCTGGATAGTCGAGCACTAGTTAGGTGTTGCGTTTTCGTCCTGTTTAGTAGGATATCTACTGCATGTGGGACCATAACGGTCAGAGTATTATTCATGACTAACCCAGCCGACTGTCGAATACAGACAGCCGCTGCGGCAGTGGCCCTCAAGCAACTTGGTAATGCCTTAGCTACAGGATCTAGAGTCGCGGAGAAATATGCGCATGGCGTTGTTTGTCCCCAAAGTGCTGTGTCAAGACTGATAATGCGCAACCTTCCTTCTCATGGACGTATAATGTAAAAGGCTTGCTGTAGTCGGGGTTGCCCAACACAGAAGCCGAACATAATGCCTCACGCAACTCATGGAAACTCGCCTGACAATCTTCAGACCAAGGCAAAGGATTGGGTGTGTCTTTACGCATTAATGCCAGCAAGGGCTTGGCCAACAGTGAGAAATTCGGTATCCATTGTCTACAGTATGATGTAATGCCCAAGAAGGCACGCACTTCTCTTTGTGTCCTTGGGACACTCAGTTCTGCAATTGCCTATATTCTTTCTGGGGTCAGTCTCCTTCCCTCCTTCAATAAGATGTGACCTAAGTAGGTTACTTCTTGTCGGCAAAATTGTAATTTGGAAAGCGAGACCTTGTGCTTCATGTCACATAAATGACGCAACAATGACAACGTAGCTTGCTTGCAAACCTCTTCAGTATCTGCAGCGATCAGTAAATCATCTACATACTGAATCAGAGTCGCGCCACCAGGTAGAACAATCGTATCTAGTTGTGTTTTCAGAGCCTGACTGAATATTGATGGACTCTCACAGTAGCCCTGAGGAGCGCGTCTGAAGCGGAAGCTTCGTCCTCCTAAATTGAAGCCAAAGATATCTCTGCTCTCCTCGGCAATCGGGATGCTGAAGAAGGCATTCTTCAGGTCGATCACTGAAAACCAATTGGCTGAGGCTGGGACCATTGTCAATAAGGCAGTAATGTCGGGGACGACTGGAAACTGTGGTACAACGATCTTATTCACTTCCCTTAGATCGATCACAAATCGGTACACAGGGGGCTGTGAAGGATCGGTACGCTTTAAGACAGGCAAAACAGGACTGTTACAAATGTTGCCTGTAGTCTCTTCGATGACATATTTCGCAATCAGATCGTGGACTATCTCTAGCAAAGCCTTTTCACATTCTTTTGACATTCTATATTGGGGAATACGTGGCAACCTGACATTAGCTTTCAGTGTTATGACATACGGTGCTATCTCCAAACGACCTACATCATTAGAACCATTCGCCCAAAGTACATCTGGAAGAGATGGCAACTCAGTCGGAATTCTTTCCTTTGACAAATACATCGGGGAAATCACTTTCTTACCAAGGGTGAGTTGTACTCCCGAAGGAGGTCAATCCAAAAGTCGCATATAATCTCTTCAGCAAATCTAAACCTAACAAATTTTCGCCACAACCTGTTGTAAGGATGAGGGGTGCTTCTAATTCGCATGGGCCAACAGAAAGGGGCATGGGACTGGAGATCGGGTTTCTAACAGGGGCGCCAGAAAAACCTACTGAAACATTCATTTCGCCGGACAAAGGTGCGCCAGGAAGTTTTGAGTGCATAATAGAACTTTTTGTAGCACCAGTATCCAGCAGAAATGGCTCCGATACTCCGGATGTAATTACCTCGACATAAGGTCCATTCTGATCTACTGGAACTGAAACAACTCCCTCTCTTTGTCCATGGCTGTCCTAGCAATTATTACCCTCATTCTCGTTTTCTGCGTAATAGTCATCTGCATAGTACTGAGCTGACCTGGAAGATGCATTATTCTGTTGGTCAAAGCTATTCATAGAATTCTGAGGCGGAAAAGAAATGGTATTCTGGGAGAAATTTCCACGGCCCCTACCTCGAGGAGCCTGTTGAACACCTCTACCTCTTGCGCCGAAGACACCGTTTAAACGTCGTGCAAGAGCTTGGCAATTACTTTTGAAATGACCCTCTTCTTTGCAATATGCACATTGATTCGGGCCATACGGAGAACGCTGGTGGGAAAACTCGTTTCCTTGCGCGTTTCTCGAATACTGCTGTGGTTGCTGATAATTGGGCTGACTAGGAGTGCGAGGCGGATAGGCTTGTTGGAGAAGGACTTTAGTTTTTAGTTCTTTAGTCTTCTTGTCTGACTTATCTAGCTCGTCTTTGCGTCTATTTTCATAGTACTGGGCTGTGGCTAAAATCTGCGCTGACGTGGAAACAGCCCAAGCACTCTGTGAATCTTTCAATTTATTGCACAGTTCAGGAAGCAGATTATGTACAAATTTGTCTACAAACAATCTTTGGCCACCCTCGGTAGCCATGTCCTGACCACTATGATCAGTGAAAGTCTCCTCAAACCTCGTGAAAAAGTCAGACACATTCTCATCTTTCTTTTGCTTGCACGCAGATAGCTTGTCCCAATTTACACGTAATTCAGGCATTAACGTTTTCATGTACGCGATAATCCTACCGGGAAGATCTGCTAATAAAGGGTCGGGTTTAGAACCACCAACTTGTCTAGCATCTGTAGCAGTAATATTAGCCCATGAGTCACCTAGTTCTTGATCATGATCTACATGACGAATTTTACTCCATAAAGGATGCGGAACAACATTCCCAAACAACATGTCTATATCTGCTAAATTCATTATACATGAGCTGGCGGTCTGTGATAATTCCTTGTAATATCCTGCTGGGTTTTTGCGGGGATCGGGTAGTGTCTGTTTGAGTGCTAAAACTTCGGATCTTTTCCAGGGGACATGTACCCATACACGCTGGAAATGCGGTGGAACAGGCGGTTGTGCATTCGCATCACCTTCCCTCCATACCGGAGGAACCTCTCTCATGGGGTACTGTCGCGCCTTTTTCCTACCCGACATATCATCCTCATTAAACGATCTAGAGCTGTTTCCCTTACTCCTATAATATAACAACAGATCCATTGCTTTTTCAACATCTGCACCTATAATCATGCCTTCGTAAAATTTGAATCGCATGCGGGCTAGTTCCTGCATTCTGCGTTTTGGGTCATTGTCTTGTAAATCTTCCCAGAGGTACACACACATTTCTTCGAATACGTATCTTTGAGTGGATAAATCCCACTGACGGAAGACTTCCATAACAGACTGAACATCATATCTTACAGTATCAGTAACCCATTTGCGTGCTAACTCATTCAGTACTTCTCTTTCCTCGTAGTCGGGTAGTTGACTACGCAACTGTCTACGTTCTGGTTTAGGGGTCGTTTTAGGCGACCCAAAGATGGGCGAGAATAGACCAGTGACAGTACTTGCCACTCTCTGTCTGACAGAAGGAGAAGCTTGCGGCGAGGCAGATGCGCCAGAAAAGACAGGCTGATGTAAAGAGGAAGTCGAAGCAACAGCAGAGGAAGTCGAGGCAGTAGCAGACGTAGTATCGTAGTGAATAGTTGGAGCAGTAGGCAAAGTTGTAGAAGTAGATGGAGTATGTAGCAAAGGCGGCGGCCCTTGAGAAGGCTGCGCCGGAGAAGTAGGAACCAGCTGAAGAGGAGCTGGTGCTTGCGCAAGAGCTGCTTTTCGTGCGCCAGGGCGCGGTATAACAATACGTCTTGGGGGTCCAACAATACTCGATGTATATGGGGGTGGTGAGTTCAATAAATGGGACATTAATGGATCTTTCTCGGATGTTCCCTTTGAGTCTTGTCCCCCATGTGGTAACATCGGGTAGCATTTATCTATTGCTAGTTTCTTGCTTCTGAGCATTTGTTCACTTTCCTGCTCTTCCTCATTATCCCTGTATGCGATGGCAGCTTGTACCATCGACATGCCTCTTTTATTTTTCTTTGCTAATTTTATTTCTTTCTGTTTGGCTTCTTTGCGCCATAAGCGAAAAGAGTCAAACATCGCCGGCCGGGCTTTCTTCTTGAACAATTTGACCTCGAGGTTATCTAATATTTCTGAGTCAAAACTACCATATTGGGGCCATTTTAAAACACCATCCTTGCGGGTGTATTTTATCCATACCTCATTATATGTGATAGGACCTACTCCGTGCTTTATATATAACTCATATGTTGGAGTTCCAATCGGAGGAACCGGACACGAATCCTCTAATCGGGAGTCCTTACTACAACCAAGACAAAACAAGTTTCCAAGTCTGCTGAGACCAGGCATCTTCGCTCACTAGTCTAGCTTCAAACTTCAAGGGATTATCTAATTATGATATTGTCGTGAATACACGAATCCCTCGGTTTTGGTGCTTGCAAGAACCAATACAAACCGTATCTCTGGGATACCAAAACTAAGAACGAAACTAAGAACTGGGAGACGCTCCACTTATACTTAACTGAATATTGAAGATCGGTGACGTCACTAGAAGACTCGTCTATCGTTTTGCTCTACCAAGGATCACTGGGTCCAAAACAGGGCGATAGTCAGGGCAGCAGTCCTTCGTAGCCGTCGGGACGCGGGGAACCTCGCAGCAAAGACCTTCGGAACCACGTCGACATGCAGGGGTCGCTGAACTGGCTGGCCGTCCTCCGGAATTTTTACACGAAGCTCCTCACGAACATCTGGCTTGGACCGTCACCGCTTGATATCGCCTCGAGTTGGGCGCCAACTGAGGTGCCGGGTTTTTAGAGACCCGGTGGTGCCAGGGGACCACACCCGAAGACCTCTGAGTTCTCCCTGTTCTGGACTTACAGAAACACAGAGTCTTCTAGTTGAAGTCAGTGATCGAGTTTTATTGGCTGCAACCAAGTAACATGCGTCCTAGAAGTACGACAACACGGGCCGTAAGTTCTCAGGAGACTGTTCGTTTTTACAGAACCAGCCTTCTCCTTATATACATAAATAACAGCTGCAGGCAAGAATTCTTGAGTTTATGATATGGCTATACAAATATTTCCACAATAATACAAAGAGCGAAGTCATGCTGGTCAGCACATATTTTAGATGTCCAGTTGGTGATGGATTACCCCGCCAGATCCAGAACTCCCATCAGATATCGATGAAACACCAATAAGGTCGGGCACCCTCCCATCATAAAACGGGTCATAAACAAGAATCATGGACAGGTGTATGTGTATGGAAAACAGGGTCTGTATGTAGTGGATGGTTTATGACATGTTGTGCCTTGATGATATCTTGCTCGGCCACTGGGCGAGGAGCTGCCCAAACAGGCTTGGCTGGAGGCAGTGGAGACAGCTTCGGCCAGGTCATGGGGAAGTCAGCTACAGCGGACGTGTCCTTTTAGATCAAGCTCGGCTTTAATCAATTGACTTATATGAGGGCAAGTCATAAGATGGATGCCGTTTACAAAATGGAGTCTGAGGGTTCGGGACGGAAACTACGATTTAAGGGTGTTAGCATCACTCAATCGTGACGCAAATGCATAGGGATAATGCCCTAATCATTACCAGTCTGTAGATACCAAATTCGTCATGGTACGACGATATTTTGTGACACGAGTGTTGGACCTCGATATCTGTGAAACAGCAGGGTCCGGATTTGCAGTACCACAAGTCCAAAAGGGCTTTCACGCATTTACTGTTCACTTGTACCCTTACATAAAAGGATGGTCCCATCTCCGCTGTATACATCACGGCTTTTGGGATATAGCCAACCTCCATAGCTTCTTCTGCTGTTCTTTCCCGGGGACACAATCGGGCGATGTGCCCCCACTCCCCACACTCGAAACACTGCGGTCCCCTTGTGGTGGGTATCTCATATCCCAACGGTCGGGTCTTCAGCGGCTCAGATGCCTGTTTAGTCTTTTTTTCCTGTTTCACCATCTCTGAGGCTGCTTTAAGACCTTTGTCTGTTTCCCACGGAAATGTACGGGGCATTGCTCGGTTGTAGTTAGAGGCCATCTCAATGGCTTGTTCAGCGGTAATACCCGAGGGCTGCCTGAGCCACCGCTGGGTGCCGTAGGGCAGGGCCTCCATGAATTGCTCCAGATAGATCCTGGACATCACTTCCTCTTTACTCCTGCTCTCTGGTCTCAACCATTTGTCGGCAGCCATTTTCAGTCTCAGGTACAATGTCTTAGGGTGTTCCCCAGCAACCCCTTTTTCCTTTCTGAATCTAAGCCTGTAGGCTTCTGCATCAAGCCCTAGGTGGTCTAAGATCACAGCCTTGATCGTTGCATATGGAGTTAGCCCTGCATGGTTGGCCACTTGGTAGGCCGCCTAGGCTTCGCCAGATAACAGGGGTGCCAGGAAGAAGGGCCATTTCTCCTCAGGCCACCCACAGGCTCTGGCCGCCCGCTCAAAATTGAGGAGAAACGCACGGGATCTTCTCCGGGAACGTATTTCTGCAACTGCATCCCAGAGGGATGGGGTCCATATGTCCATCTTTCCGTTGGCATAGGAATGCCGGGACTCTGTACTACTTTTTGTAGACCCTCAATCTGGACTGCGATGGTGTTTTTAAACATGTCGCGGTCGGCATCTGCAGTCGAGATCTGTTGACTGACAGCCCATTCCAGCTTCTGCTGCCCCTCTATCAATTGCTGTATCACTTGTTCCATTGCTGACTCCTGCAAGGAGGGGCCAGATCCCACTTCTGACACCAGTGTAGGCATGGGAGGGGGGCTGGGAACACTCTCTATGCTGGGAACAGGTGCTGCAACAGTAACAGGCTGACCAGTATATTTCTTTAGACTCGGTTTTATTTTTATGGTACGCCTGGTTCTGAACGTCAGTCTCGCTCTGGCAAACTCCAGCTTATCCGTGATGGTGGTGTCTTGGGGCCGGGGTGTCTTCAGAGGCCGTCTTCCCGGGTGCAGAGTCTCCGGAACCCAAGGAGAAAGAAGACCGACAGAGGGAGGCCGTTAGTTACTTGTCTGATACTGTCTTACCCCCTATGGGACCCAGTGTTTGTGAGGGAGCACCTGTGATTTATACACTTCCACACGTGTTCGTGCTCAGGTGAGGGAGGAGTGATGTGAGGAACGCAGGTAGGGGAAGGGAGGGGTAGCGGGAATCGGGAAGGACACAGGAAAGGCACGCACAGGGGTTTCTACACTATTTACACGGGGCGCTCTTTCTCCCCACCCAGGCTGCCCAACGCCGCTGTACCTGAGAAAGCCACACTCCTCCCTCGGGAGCGTGGCGCGGCGGATCACGGGGTCGTTGGCCTCCTGGCTCTCCTCCGCTCTCGGTTCTCCCGTCCTCTTCGCCTTCTCCTTCCTTCGCCTTCGGACTCTCTTCGCCTTCTCCGTCGCTCTCCTCCGCAGTGATGTCACACGCCGCATACAGGGCTTCCCTCTCTTTCAACCATCCAGGTCCTCCTTCGTCAGCCGGAGGCGTGGTCTCGCCGGAGTCATCATACGTCCAATTAAAGGAGCCGGTATAATTTTCCTCGTTCGGTTCCGGCTGTGTTCCCCATTCAGCCCTCGATGTGCCAGTCTGTGGGGAAGGAGGGGAGTCAGGGTCAGGGGTCCACCAGGCTTCCCGGCCTCCCGTCCCGACCCTGTTACATATAGGTAGGGGAAAGAGAGTTGCATCGCATGCACTATAACGCACACGATTACAGCGCGTTGTTGCAACGACCACGTTGTTACAACGCAAGCCATTACATGCCTTGTTGTCTCTATGACTTGCTGTAGGGTACGCACTAAACCAAGGAATAGCATAATCCACCACTCCAACACCTTCCCTACTGATGCACACGCTAGAGTTGTAATAGCAAACTATACCACTCATAAGTCCAGTGCGCCCCCCAGAGCAAGTCGTAGAAATGACTTGCGATTTAATGGCTTGCCTTGTAATGGCTTGTTTTTTTTTTATATATATTTTTATTTACCAAGTTACGCACACTTTATACATTATACATTGCTCATCATTGATTATTTCATATATTTCATCAATTCGTGTCATTTATACGCATACAGTACACTTCATTACAAATTCCAAAACAAAAAAAAATACAAAATAAGTTGTAATTTCATTATAGACATGTACACCTTTCATGAGACTCTCTGTAGCCCTAATCCCTCCTTCCACTTGATTATGGGATCCCATATTCTTAAACCTAGAATCCTTCCTCTCCTACCTTTCCGCGCATAAATATTCTTCCCCATATTATATGCAGCCAGCAGATTAGCTATCCAGATTTGCATAACCGGAGGATTCTTGTCCAACCAAGCCCTAGCCATAGTTGTCTATACTCTGCCATTGCTACAAACATAAATTCCCGCTGCATGGCATCCCCATCTGGGCCAACCCCTAGAAGGATTCAGGATGAAGTAAGTATTAATTGAATACCCCGTGACCTACCCAAAAAGCACTCTATATCTCTCAGAAGTGTATGCAATTGGGGACAAGTAGTAAAGATGTGCACAATATCTGCTTCCAAGGCATTACAGCTGGGGCAAAAAATACCTGTGGTGGAACTGTTGGGACTGTAGAGGGGCTGAACACAGAGCGGTTTGACCTAAGTCCAATGATTCCTTACACCAATCTATTTCCCCACCCAGTTTCTCCGCCCATTTATTACCATATTTTTCTAAGTCATCAATTTTCCCTTTTACCAAACTTGCATAGAAGGATCCTATCGTACAATCCCCAGATGACCTTATTTTCTCCAAAATCTCATTCCTGCCAAATCCAGCAGGCCCTCCCTGTTTGCTGCTTAAGAAACTCCTAATCTGGAGGTACTTAAAGAAGCCTCTGTTATCAACATCGAACTTATTTCTTAAGTCTGTGAATTGTATCACCCCCTCTGAGCTAAAAAAATCACCAATTTGTGCAATCCCCCTTGACGCCCAGTCTACCATTGTTGAGTCGGCAAATACCGCTGGAGGGAATGACCTATTTTTATACAATCTAATGTATCTATTATATCTCCCCAGCTTTGACTTCTTCAAGAAAGAATTCCAAATCTTGACAGCAGCAGCAACCGTCTTGAACCTTGTTCTTTTGAAATATCCAAATTCAATACAATTTAAAAAACAGTTTCCCACTTCTGCTCCTAGGACAGCTGTGCACACTTCCGAAGATGAACTGGTGGCTCTTTGATCAACAATATCCCCTCCTATTAACCCCTGCATATATTGTAAGGCTGCTGCCATATAATAAAGTCTAAAATCTGGAGCGCCCCACCCACCCCTCTCTCTCGGGAGGGAAATAAACCTGTAAGCCCTACGTGTCTTACCCTGCGCCCAAATGAACCTATTCAGAATTGCCTCCAATGCTTTGAACCAGCTAGCTTCAAAAAATAAAGGGATAGATCTAAAAAAATAAAGGAACTTGAGGAGAATCAACATCTTAATTACATTAGTACAGCCCACCAGTGACAAATGTAAGTTGTTCATCCTTTTTAAGTATGCTTTTACCCGTGTCATTAATGGCGCAATATTATTTCCTACAACAACATCCAGATTTGCCGATATTACCACCGCCAAATATACCGCTGACCCAACAGCCCTAGTGTCATTACATCTAGAGTATCTATTTTCCACGATCTTTGAGCTATTGAGGCTGTATCAGAAACCTGTCCAAAACGTTGAGCCTCCTCTTCCACCTCCCTAATACCAGCTGCGGGGTTGGGTGTCAGAATGGCCACATCATCAGCGTATGCCAGAGTTTTTATCAAACAGCCATTAATATTAATTGCCGGAATCACTAGGTTTCTTTCTAATCTGCGCATGTACGGGTCCAAATAAAGCGCGAACAACAGGGGGGATGAAGGACAGCCGTGTCCGCTCCCTCTACTGATCTTAACCGCTGCCGAGTGCCCCCTATTGACCCTGATCCTGACCGTCGTGTCTTTATATAGAGTTTGTATGGCCTTTATGAAACCCGCACCTATATCACTCCACCTCATGACCGACCATAAGTAGCCCCAGGAGACCCTATCAAACGCCTTCTCTGCGACTAAAAACAGCGATGCCATAGGGTCTCCCAGGGTACCTGCTGCATCGAACATAGTAATCACCTGCCTGACATGCTGCGTTGTGCCTTTTCCTGGAATAAACCCATGCTGGGAGGGGCTTACCAAACACTCAACAACCCGTGATAACCTTTTGGCGAGCATTTCAGAATAGACTTTTACATCGGCATTCATTAGTGTAGTCGGCCGATATGAGCCTGGTGCCGTTAGAGGTTTACCCTTTTTCACAATTATGTCCGCACCTCCCCATGACTCGGGAACCGATTCCCCCTTCTGTGCCAGCAACAAACCATTAAACATATCTCCTATTAGCGATGTTTGGAATGTTTTGAAGAATTCCACCGGAATCTGGTCCGGGCCCGCTGCCTTCCCCGAAGGGAGGCTACCAAGAGCCGAGACCAACTCCTCTAGCTGAAAATTAGCTACTATCCCTTCCTTCTCGTCCATAGAGAGCTCCGGCGGCAATACATCACCCAAATATCCTTTTATCTCCACCGCTCCCCCTATATTATCACAGGCATAGACGTTTGAATAAAATTGCCTAAAGACTTCCCTCACTTGATCTGCCTCTGTACTGGAGTTACCCTGAGCATCTATAATCTCCTTAATATCGGATGCAGCTGCTCTCTGCCTAGTCTGACTGGCTAAGATATGGCCAACTCTTTTACTAAGTTCGTATGCCTTCTCCTTTTTAGCCAAATATTTCTCAGCTGCTTTTTTAGCAATTCCTTCAAGGGCTTCTGCTCTAAGCACAATAACCTTAAGTATATGCTGATCCAGCGGGGAATGCTGCCGTATAGCCACTGCTAAATCTTCTTCTGCTCTCAAAAGGTATGTACGTAATTCTTCTGCCTTCAGCTTCTCTTTCTTTTGGGTGGACAATACAAAACTCAATATCTCCCCCCTGACCCAGGCCTTAAAAGTGTCCCCATACCACCCCCGCAGGTGCTGTCCCTCTGTTTATATCCCAAAAATCCTTAATCCACTTTGTCATATATGCCCGCTATGCCGGTCCTGCAACAGCGCCCTCTCGAAGATCCATTGTATATCATTTCTTTGAACCTGCCCCAGGCTAAGTGTCAGAACTAACGGGCTATGATCTGATATAATACGGGGTTGTTTTTCAATTTTTGACCCAGCCATCAAACTATTTGCAATTAAGAAATAATCCAATCTAACCAATACTTTATGGGGGGCTGAAAAAAAGTACTACCATCTAGGTACTGATGCCATTTGACCCATGGGTCTTCCAGAGAGTTATGAAGCCCAAATCTGAAAGCGCTCTGTACACCTTCTTTTTCCTCCCTAGATACTGTCTCCCCGGTTGTAGAAATAACCTATCCGAGTCATGCAGGTTAACATCACCATAGCAGACAATTGGTTCAGGCCACTGTGCTAATTCAACATCCACATACTGAAAAACATCCGGATCATCCTCTGTGGACCCATAAATTGTAACCAACGTAAAAGTTTCGCCTTTAAACACTATTTCCAATACCACCCACCTCCCCATTGGTCTTCTTTCTTCCTTTTCACTATTGTATCCCTCTTTATCCCCAGTACTGCCACCCCTCTAGTTTTGGTCCCTTGTTTGGAGTACGCTAACACTGTAAACACCAATTGCTCCAGAAGATATACTTTAGTACCCTCTATGTGGGTTTCCTGCAGACAGACCAAATCCACATGTAGTGATTTGAGGAGTGCGGCCACTCTAAGCCTCTTATGTACTTCATTAAGCCCACAAACATTTATCGACATGCCATACAGATGCATCCCGTGCTCTACAAATACAGCTACTGGTTCATTGAACGAAATCTGCCACTGTTGATGCCATGTATTACTTTTCCTGTACTGTAGACATTGTAACTTATTCAATACAAATGTGTGCTGTGTCAACCAAAAAAAAACATAACTTTGTGCACCTTTTCCACCCTCCTTCCCCCCTGTACCCCCCAAAACCTCCCCCCCCTCCTAGCTCCCCCCTCCCCCCTCCCCTTTACAGGCAAATAGGACAAAGGACCTATGTGTGGTCGCCTTGAATTGCACCAGTCGCTTCCCTCTCCCGCCTTCCACCATCCTGTGCTGTGCTACCCCATATTCTTGTACCTATAATCAGCATATTACAGTCTCCAAAATATCCACAGAGCAAGCACATTACCCACCTTTCTGTCTTTTCATTTCTTCCAAAAATTGCTGAGCTTTAATTTCTGAAGAGAACATCCATACTTTCCCTTTTACAACTACCTTAAGCCTTGCAGGGAAGAGGAGGTATGCTTCTAAGCCCAAGGCCTGAAAGGGATCTATCATCTGTCAAAGTTTCCACCTCCTCTCTACAGTGACATGACAGAAACAGGTCCAGCGAAGAAGGTGGTGCCTTCAAATGAGCGCCTGCTATCTGGTCTTTCCTTGTCCATGATCTCTTGCCGCAAGAGAAAATTCCCTATGTTAACCAGAATTGCCCTGGGCAATACCCCCTGACTCTCACCCCCGCTACCCCCCACAGCTTGACCTTTTTTCAGTGTAAATGGGAACCTGTGTGCCCTCTGTACCTCCTTATCCCACTGCCACTGGGATTCCGGAAAGGCCCCCTTTAGCAGATTTACCACAAACTGCCTAGTGTCCTGCCCTTCTGTCCCTTCTGCCACACCCAAAAGTCTAACATTGTTCCGTCTCTGCCTGTTTTCAAAATCTTCCATCTTCCATCGCATATCCTCTACCAGTTTCTCTTGCTCTGTCTTAAATGTCTGCCAATTCCCAACATCATCCTCCAATTTGCCTGTCCGCTCCTCGACCTCTGTTACTCTGTCCGCGATTTCATCATACAGCTTGTTCACTTTCCTCAGAGTATTCTGTATTTTCTTTGAGGCCTGTCTTGCTCTGCTGCTTTCAGCCCTTGCCTCCCCTTGCATCTGCTTGAGGGTGCTGAATAGTATCTCAAAAGAGTCCAGTTGGGGCGAGGCCCGAGGGGGGCATCCCCTGCGTTGGTATCATCCTGGTAAACCTGTGAAGTAGCTGAGTAGTCCCAGATTAATCGCTTTTCAGGGCAAGAGGGAGACCCAGAGGCACGTCTCCTTGATTTTGAAGCTCTTTTCCTCTGCGTAAATTCTTTACCAGAGGTGCTAGACCCTGAATCTGAACCCTCCTCCTCTGAGCTCCCTTCAGTAGAGATTACAGATTCTGAGTCCTCATTCAGAGAGAAGAAACACTCCCCCTCTATTGAGCCTCCATCGCCCTTTTCTGGTGCCTCCTCAATCACGCTTTTTGCAGGGTTACCTTTGTTAGCCAGGCTAACCCTACTGCCCCAGGTGCTATCCGACTGCCTTTGGGCATTCATTTCTGCCTCCATTAGCATTAGGGCCCCCAACATATCCGCGCTCCCTAAGTCTGCAGGAATGTTTCCTTCTTTACCTTCACCTCCTGTATGTTGCATCGACTTCGGAGACAACCTAGCCGTGCGAGCCTCCCCCGCTTCTGAACCCGATCCGAGGTCGGGCCGTTGCCTGACAACCACACTCTCCGTGGTTACAGCATCTGTAACGTCTTTAAGGACATTCTTTCCCGGCTCCTGCTTCCCATCCGAGTCGTCGAGCTGCCCGGAGACCTTCGAAGAGAAAACCTCTACTAGGGTAGGCTGCCGCATTCCTGCATCTTTGTTCTTTGGGTTATCCATTCCTTTAGCCGTTTCCTCCATAATTTTAATCTTTCCCCGCGTCTCCACTTTCTTCTTCACTGGAGGTGCCGGTACTTTACGGATCGCCCCAAGAGCTTTCCCAGCACTTGTAACCTCAGTCAGTGTAGCAGCTGCCATTGGTTTTGTGGTCGATAGAGCAGGCTGTTCCTTTGCCTTGCCGTGCCCTTATTCCTGTCTTGCCAGCCGGGGAGGCATTTTGGGTGCCGGTTCTTGCTTCTTTTTACCTCTAATCATGCTCATCAGTCTTATAACTTCTCTTTTGAGCTAGACCCAACTCGGTCTAAACGAGGAAAATTGTTTCCTAATGTTGTTATATTCCTTAAGCCCTCCTAGCCACCAGAATTCAGAGGCCATCAGGGGTCCACAGTATCCTGCCCATTCCTTAGACCAACAGTAGGCAGGAGAGGGAGTTGGTGCGACTGCTTCAGCACAGCTCTACAGCGGCCATCTTGCCCCTCCCATTAGCGCCTTCTCTAAAGCTTGGTCCCAAGGTGCATATTAATTTGTTCTATTCTAACCTAATGTCTTCGGATGCGACAATTTTAACCAGTCACAAAGCAACAGAAATCATACAAGTATGTGGCTACTGGCAGGAAAAAGCTTTGAATATTACAAAAGCTTCGCTGTGTTTCTTTGAGTGCAGTATGTCAGCAAAGCATGACAAGTGCTCATTTTGGTCAAGTGTGATGAGCAGAGAAATTCAAAACACAAATTGTGATGGCTGCTTTAGAAAATAAAAATAAAAAATGAAGCTGAGGCCTAGTTTGTGCCTAATTATGTTAAGCACATAAAAATAAATTTCTTTCAAGTGCTGTGTTGTTTTAATACAGAAATGTTCCATAAATTGTATTTAAATTAAATTCAGTGCTATTACTGGTACAAGTTATCTTATTGATTCTGATTTTACAAATGTCTACTTAGAGGTTTATTTTAACTTGCTTGTATTTTCATATCACAATTACAGGCAACATCCTAGATATGTTCAATTTAAGGGTCTTAGTGGCATCAGAGACAGAGAAGGGGAAACCGTTAACAAACCAGTTTTCCATGGGTGTGTAGACCTTAGGTAGCCACACCACTAAGAAGAATTACCAAGCTCCACACTAAAGTTACACAATGAGAGAGGGGTTCTGCCATCTTTGGAGTGGTCAGAATGTTGCATTCTGGGATAGGGGCATGCCACACTATGCAGGAAGTCGTCATCAGGCTGGATAACCAATGGGCTAGTAGCCCATTGGTTAGTAATAACCACATCTCCAGAGGACAAGTCCTGGGCATCAAAGTTGTACCTCTGGCACCTGGACCTCAAATCACGTCTGCACTGGAGAGAGGACTGAAGAAAGATGTTATATTCTGGTTATGGACCCTTTAAATGTTAAGTTCTTTAACTAGTTCTAATGTTGCTATGTTACCTGTTATGCTTACATGCCTATTATGTCAGTTGTTCACTGGCTGCAGTTGGAATGCCAACTTCTTCTTTGCGCTTTGATTAAAGGATCTTTACTAAGCTTATAATTGTGTGAAACCATCATTACTTCAACACAACAAATGGGGACGATTTTCTAGCGAACCTAAAGGAATTTAAGAAAAAAGCACAGAGGGAATCACTTCCTGTTGGTAAAAGTTTTCCTGACTCTTCACTGTATTCAAGTACGAATTTGAAATTTGAATTTAAAATTACGGTTGACTGATACTCAAGAATCGACCTGCCACGTCGGATTTAAAAGAAGAAATTAAGTAAGCCTTATTTACTGTAATGACACTTTAAGAACTGTTGAGTTGTGAAATATATGCGGAGCGATACTTAACGATACTCAACGTTTGGATACTGCATTGAATGCATATTTTTACGGATTTCTACTCGAAATGCATGCTGTGAAAGTCAAAGAACGCGAAATATATAGGGAGTGACGATCAATGTGTGTCAACTTCGTCGAGTGCATATTTCCAGGAAGTGCTGCATGAAGTGCATGTCGCGTCATTAATAAAGACTGATCTGTTTTAAGAAATGTATATGGAAATGATATCAGTGACTATGTAAACTGGATATATAGCATATATATATATATCTCACAGTTTAAACTATTGCTATTTGAATTACAACAACGCCGGTTGGATCTATTCAAAGGAAAACACTCACTCTCTGTGAAGATTTCATTACAAACCCCATTCTTGCCACGCTCCTGTATTCTATTGATGCACATCTGGAACGAGAGCTGCGTATACAAACGATATTACATCAAGAATGACGTACAAGAAAACGAGCTGACGTCAAGAGCGTAAAGGCGCATGGCACGGCCATTTTGAGTTTGTGTTTCCTAGGCAACAGTACAGATTGGTACAACAAACTTACTCAGCAAGGAGGGAATTACACGGACATTCAACGGACAATTATTTTATTAAAGAGAACGTTATAGTGAAGACAGCAGTTCACTAAATAAAAAGAAGAATCGACTTATAGAGTTTGGGACGAGTAAGAAGAAAATATATATTCGACTTAACCATTGTTATTTAATAAGGAGTATTACTAAAGTTGAGGGAAGCCAGTTTTATCATATTTGCTTTCCTTCCAGGTAAATATATACATTAGTACATTTGTTCTTATTCATTCATCCTTAATATCACTTGGTCAGTTTTATATTTATTTATTTATCCTATAGTCACGGTGAATAGTATGGAAACTCCCAATGTGGTATCACCACCTCTACTTCTACCACAGGCAGGTGATCCTCCCATTGAATGGGATGAATGGATAGAAATATTTGAAATTATATAGAAGCATTAGATGGTAAGGAATATAGTGCGTTCAGGAAAAAAGCATTATTACTAAGTACATTAGGAAAGGAAGGCCAACATACTTTCAAATTTTTACCTGTTGGGATTGATTCTGATGGTAGAGCAATTTCAAATGTATATTTGGAAGCAAAAGCAAGGTTAAAGAAGCGATATGCTAAAGAGGTAAATATAGTAATGTGTAAACATACATTTTATACACAACCTCAAAAGGAAGATGAAACCATTGACCAATTTGTTACACGGTTACGAGAATTATCTCTCGATTGTCAGTTTGGGGCAATGAGGGAGGAAATGATTAGGGATCAATTTATTGTACAGTGTCGTAACAAAGAAAATGCAAGAAAGGTTATAGGCTGTGAAGAATCCCTCATTGTCAAACGCTATTGACATTGCAAAGGTTGTGGAACAATCAGAACAATGTATGAAAGAATTGGAAACAAAAGAGGAGGATACTTCAGTAACATGTGTCAGTAAGAATGATGTTGCTGCATTTTACAAATGTCTACTTAGAGGTTTATCTTAACTTGCTTGTATTTTCATATCACAATTACAGGCAACATCCTAGATATGTTCAATTTAAGGGTCTTAGTGGCATCAGAGACAGAGAAAGGGAAACCGTTAACAAACCAGTTTTCCATGGGCGTGTAGACCTTAGGTAGCCACACCACTAAGGTGAATTACCAAGCTCCACACTAAAGTTACACACAATCTCTGAATCTGTAGTTAAAAAGGGCTTTACTACAAGAAGGAATAGTGGTAACCCTGCAGATAACATCAGAATGTGTACCTGGTGTGTGGCACATATCATACTGCTGATTACAAAAAAATGTTATGCTATTGATAAAGAATGCAAGAAATGTGGTCGGAAGGTCCATTTTAATAAAATGTGTAATACTTATAAACCAAAAATTGCGGTAGTACAAGGGAATATGAGAAATATACCATTATGTGAGATGGAGGGTGCAAACAAGATTTTGTGAGTGAATGATGATGATAACTCAAACCCTATGGGAAGTAGAAAGAGACCTAAAGCAAAGTTTGTAATACAAGGGAAGGAGGTTGAGTTAATGGTCGATTCTGGATCTTTCTGGGCGATCATTCCACAAACTATGTTTGAACATAATTAGCCCAATTTTGAATTACTTCCAAAGGACATTAATCCTAGTGGATTTTAGGATGAAGACATTGATATATATTATAGGATAAAAGATGGCAAACATTACCTTTCAGAATAGATATGTAGAAAGTAAGGTTTATGTGGCTCATACTGGTCCGCCCATACTAGGATGGGCACATCAATATGACTTACATATAATTATAAATCCTAGAGCAACTCACCAGGTGATGGTAGTGGATGAGGTTACCACAGAAACCATTGTCCAACGTATGGACAACTTGTTTTCGGAAGGAATTGGTGAACTTAAGGGGTATGTTCAAAAGATTGTACCTAAACCTGATGCTACCCCTATGCAGCACAAAGTAAGGAAGGTTCCCATGATTGCGAGGCAGGAGGTTAAATGCATGCTTAATGATATGGTGAAGCAGGGAATCATAGAACAGATTGAAACATCGAGTTGGATTTCGCCCGTGGTTATCACAACCAAACCCGATGGCAGTTACAGGTTTTGTGTGGACTTACGCACATTAAACCAAAACACAAAACATTGTTGTGGATAACTACCCTCTACCCAATATAAATGAGTTGATTTTGCTCTCTAAACTGGATTTGCATTGCGCATATCACCAGATTAAATAACATTCAGAATCCAAACCATTAATGCCATTCATTACAACTGAAGGACTATATCAATTCACCAGAATGCCGTTTGGCTTGGCATCTGTAGCGGGGTTTTCCAGAGAATGATGGGATCAGTGTTAAAAGATACAGAGAATCTTGTATACTTTCAAGATGATGTCTTGGTATTTGATGACACAAAAGAACATCACAACCTGGTTTTAAAAGATGTAGTGAGTAAGATGGACAATGATGGCTTAACTCTAAAAAAAGAGAAGTGCAAATTTGCAGTTCAAGAGGTAGAGTACTTAGGCTGCACATTATCAGCTGAGGGGATCAAACCAAAACGTGATTTACTTGAATCCATTATGAAAGCACCAACAGATAAGGACCAACTCAGGTTATTCTTAGGTCGCGTAGAATATTATGCGAAATTTGTACACAACTTTGCGAGGAAAATGGAAAAAATGTAAATGCTCCTTAGAAAAGGTTCCAAATTTGTGTCGGGTAATGAACAACAGAATGATTTCCATATTATTAAAAAAGAAATTTGTGAAGCAATTCTTATAGTGGATGTGAGTGCAGTAGGTGTAGAAGCTGTATTAGCACAAATACATAAGTCTGATGTTAGAATAGTAGCGTTCGCCTCAAGGTCACTTACCAGTTCTGAAAGGAACTATTCGGTTATAGAAAAGGAAGCCCTTGCGGCGGCATGGGGGGCGGAATATTTTAGGATGTATTTATGGGGTTTTCAATTCATTTTACAAACGGACCATAAACCTCTTATTGAGAATGTATCGCCTGAAGGTGCGGGCAAGGGATCAACCCTTGGCTCAACAACTAGGCTATGATGGATAGCATCTGCAAAATGGCCGCTGGAATCTCGAGCTCTGCAACATTGACAAAATACCGTCCATCTATCTTTTAGCCCACCACTGCTTCACCTCAGCCCAGCCGTGAAGGAATAATCGGAATACCCCAGCTACAGGGAGATACCACTCTGACACTCCTTGTCCCCCGGAATCCGGAGATATCGCTGCCGGCTGCGGGCGATCCACCAGACAGAGAAGCAGCTCCACAACCGAGCGCCTCAGATAAGATCCACGTCAAGCAAAAAAAAGCATGCCTCCTTGCACCCCAAGCCTACCGACAAACTAATGAGATCACTCACAAGACCCCCGGGCAGGTACAGCCTGATTTGTGCGAGGACGTGGAGCATCGCCACATCTAACTCCGGCGGAATCCTGCTGCACCCACAGATGATCGGCACCTCCATCCATCACACACGACACCAGGACATCCACACTGGATCTGCAGGAGAGTAAATGCTGTAGAACTGAACCCCTGGCAGCCACACCTTTGAATAACAACGGACGGCGGTAACTGAGGAAACGCGGACCGCGACGGTCTCCCTACAGCCTGTCCCCAAAATGGCGCTCAAAACAGGACATCACTCCAAAAGTGCCCAGTAACCCTACCCTCCACTAAGCAATACAGGGGTAAAGAGCCGTCGACCTGTCTTCCCCCAACAGTAGACCATCCACTCCAGGTTCCGCCGAAACTTTTTAACGGAGAAATCTTGAACCGTGTCCGACTTCCCCCTGCCTGGCCCCAAGAAGGCGCCTAAAATGGGACACCCTCCTGGAATCCACCCGGCATCTCTGTGAGCTCGACTGGCGAAAGAAGCCTTCACCCGTTTCCTCCCGCCTCAGAACAGAAACCAAAACACAATCCCTGAACTCACCGAGATCGAGGAGACACGGACCGCGATTGGGCCCCCCTCCTCCTGCCTGGCCGCAAGATGGCGCCCAAAACGAGACATCACCCGTGAAATGCCCAGCACTACCTCCGTGCACAACTGATGGTAACAGCGCCAACACCCACTCATCCCACCTTATCAGCAGGACATTCTAGACTGACTACCATACTGCCTGGCCCCAAGATGGCACCCACAGCGGGACATCGATCATGAAGGACCCATTGCTCATCGCATTCCAAAAGCTCCCACAACCAGACTCAAGGGATTCCCCCCATCCCCAGACACACAGAAGTACAAGAATTGTCACTACTGGAGGAAGAACCATCGGCACTTCAATCAGATCGGATCCACTGGTCCCAGTTGCAGCTGAACCCCGTTAAAGCCTTAGGTAAGCCGCCCACTGGCACAAGACTGACGCCTGAACCTCTAATCTCTTCACCAGACTTACACCACCATAACAGAACCATTAACTCCCTATTACTTCCCCTCTCTTCACTGAAAACACTATAGCTCTCAGCCCATAATCGCCCCATCCACTACCTCTACCCCTCCCCCATCCTAGACACCTAGCGACCGCCTCCCGATTGACCACGACCCCCTCAACTAACGCATAATCACTAAGTCACCCCGGCCACATGCTCTGAGTTCCTAGAACCACCCCCTTCTTCAAGCTGACTCATTCCCCTCCTTTCCCCCACCCACCTCTCCCACTGCTAACACACACAGCCCATAGCCGACTAGAGATTTTGCCCAGCTCCACAAGGATCACTCACCCGAACTCTCCAGCCCCACCGCTTTCCACCATGACTATCGACTCCAACCCCCTGTCCTCTCCCCTCATAAAACGTCACAGACCTAACTCCTTCTCCATCACCCCTCCCCAAGCCTCACACCTAATGCAAAAAAAAACCTTAAACACAAACTAATCAGGAAATTCCCCGAATCCCTCTTCGCAGATGTCTACCACTGCCCCTCAAAAGGTCAAATAAAAATGGACCTCATCTTTCACACAGCCAGACCAGGCTATTGGATCTCTAACCTGAGAGAAAAACGTCTAATCACCAAAACAACTAAGACGATCCATAGCTGCAAGCTCTCTTTCTACACCCCGAATGACCTGTCCAACTACAGGATCACCTCAGTGACCATTTACTCCAATGGCACAGTCCTGATCCAAGCCAACAACGCCAATCTGGAGGCTTTTGACCTCCTATTCCCCTCTCTACTTGCAAACTCTGTCACACCTGACGCCTACCAAGGCCACCAGCCCCATACGCTGATCAACCCCCCAACATCACCCCCCAGGAACACAGTCACCCCTATGCAACCCGTAACCCTCTCCAAGCCCCACAAAAACAAGATCACGGCCCGCCCACCACCACAGACCATACTCCAGAAGCACTCCTAATGCGAAACAACCCCCTAGCAGCTCCAGGGGACTGTATGACCAGCCTCAAGTCCCCCCATACCCAATCCATACTCTCCCTCAAGAATAACCGCCCTGCGCACCCCAAGCACCACACCCCTCCACCCCAGCCCACAACCCAAGCAGACGTCTCAACCCAATCTGAGATCCTAACTGACCCCAAAACCCAATACAACCACAGCATCTCCCAGAAGCTACTCCCCGCCCTGAGGAGGGGCCTCACTGCCGCCTCACCCGTATTGAAAAACAAATCAACTCTATAATTCAAGGCCTGAATCAAATCCTCGCCAACCTCTCGACACTCCACAACCCCCACCTAAAGTCACTCCCCACCCCCCTATACTCATGCCCCCCAGACCAACTAACTCTCCACTCCACACCAACACACACCCCCCCTCCTCGACCCATGCCCGGAGACCCAACAGAGCGGCGAAAGCCATGACCTGGGAAAAGGCGCTCCAACTGGCCACCTCTTACACAATCCCCACCACCCACCCCCCTCAGTCCTCTATATAGGTAATCACTGGTCTTAGAAACAACCATCCCCTCTGCAAACCCCCTAGACCCCCGATCTCCCTCATCACCATCCCTACCGAACCTATAAAAAAAGACTCTCCCCGGACCAACTGCATGCTCACAAATTGCAGATCTGCCACCAAACACTCTACAGAGCTAGCAAAGACCATCCTCAACTATAACATAGACATAGCATTCATCACTGAGACCTGAGACCTGGCTAAACGACTCCTCCCCACCTATCCTAGATATGCTTGTCCCCCCAGGCTATTCCATCATCAATAAAGATAGGAAGGACCAAAAAAAGGCGGAGGTTTGGCAATTATCCACAAATACAACCTCTCAGTGGTTGAAACCGACACCTTTAACTACAACTCCTTTGAATGCCTTACAACCAACATCAAAGCCACCGACAACCATCTACTGCAATGCCACCTACTATATCATCCCCCAGGTAACAACGCCTCGTTCACGAAACAACTTTCAAACCTGATTGCCAACTGCTCTCTCAAAGAGTCCAACACCCTCATTCTAGGGGATCTTAATCTACACTGGAATAATGAGAACAATTCCACATAAAATCCCTAAACGAACTTCTTCACTCTAACAACCTCTCCCAACACTGCTCAAAAGAGACCCACAACAAAGGGGCAATCCTGGACGCCATCATCGACCGGCATTATGCAATCTCTATTGAACACATCCTCCCGGTAGATTGGTCAGACTACCACCTAATCCTATTCCACCTCCCGCAACAGATCCAGTCTCATCCCCCCATCGCACCCCCCCCACATGGTCCAGGAACCTATCACAAATCAACACAACCGAACTAGAAGAAAGAATAACCTCCTCCCTGCCAACCCCCGCAGAAGGCCTCTCAGCTACGGAACTCATCTCACACTATAACACTACCACGTCCGCCATCCTAGACCAATTGGCACCCCTAAAACAAAATAAAACCTAGGAACATCCCATCGAGAACCTGGTTTAACAAGGACATCAACGAGGAAGGGAGTCTTCTCAGAGCCACAGAACGCCATTGGAGAAAGAACCCCTCCTCTAGCCGTCGCGAGAAACTCAAAGCAATTAGAAGAAGGTACAAGAATCATATCAACAGCGAAAAAACAAACTTCTTCTGCAATGTGCTAGACAAGGCAAAAAAGAGGCCTAGAGAAGTCTTTGACATCATCAAAAAACAAACATCCAAACCATCCACGGTCCATGCCCAACCCTCCAAAACCCTATGTGATAACTTCGTCACCTTCTTCAATCAAAAAATAGCCAAGATCGAACTATCTCTAGACATCAGCCCTCCCCCGATTGCCAGCATCAACCTACCAGCAACAGAACCCACCTCTAGAGACCCCACCTCTATCGCCTGGTCCTCCTTCGACCTCGTCCATGAAGATCCTCAATCTAATCTCATCATCCAAACCCTCATCCCACAACCTTGATCCCATCCCCTCACAAATGGCCAAAGACCTCAAACTCACCCTTGCTCTACTCTGGTGTGAAATCATCAACAGCTCCTTAAAAACTGGCATCATCCCTGACTGCCTCAAAGTAGGCCAGGTTGACCACAAGCTCCTCATCAAGGCCCTCAAAGAACGAGTAGGTGCGGACGATATGGTCCTGCAATGGTTCGACTCCTTCTTTCAGAACCACTTCCAAAGAGTCAAAATAAAATCCTTCACATCCAACCATCTCCCCGTGACCAGAGGGGTCCCCCAAGGATCCGGTCTTTCCCCTCAACTGTTCAACATATATATGGTACCCCTCACCATCATACTGAAGAAAGCCAACATCCCTTTTCATCTCTACGCAGACGTCACACAGATCTACATAGAAACCACCCCTTTCAACGACATTCTAAGGCTCAACAACACTCTCAAAGAAATCCAAGACTGGCTAGGGGCAAACCACCTCAAACTCAATCAAGGAAAAACCGAGATCCTCCTCATCTCCAACACTGACCATTACCCTCAAATCACTGAATGGGTGAAAGCTATTGACGCTCTCGAAGGAAATCTCACCCTGACTAACTCGGTAAAATCACTTGGAATCACCCTTGATCACAAACTAGCAATGACGAGCCACATCAAGAACTCCGCGAAGAGCGCCTTCCTTAATCTGAAGCTCCTCAACAAAATCAAACCACACATCCCACAGAAGGATCTCCAACAAGCCACCCAAGCACTGGTGCTGTCCAGACTGGACTATGGGATCGCTACCCTATCCGGCACAGCCCTATCCCACCTAGCGCCACTGAAAACCACCCTCAATGCAGCAGCCAGAATGGTCTCAGGTGTAAAGAAATTCGACCACATATCCCCCGCACTCAAAGATTTAAAATGACTCCCAGTGGAAATGCGCACCAGCTTCAGAAGGGCCTATCTTACGCACAAAGCCTTGCACACAGGGAAACCGGGATACTTAGCCTTTAAGCTCAAGAAAGCGGGTCAATCCAGAAATCTCAGAAGTTCAAACTCCCTACTACTCATCCCCCTGAAAACCCGGAAACAAAAAACCGCAAGCCGCTCTTTTGCTGGCAACGCCCCAAAAATGTGGAACTGCATCCCAGTGGACATCAGAACTACCCCTTCCTTTCCAGAATTCAAGAGCTGTCTAAAAATCCTCTACCTCAACTGTGCATTCCCGAACTCTACCTCAACAGCTCACCCTGTAACTACGATTACCACAAAGACACTACCTCAAAGCCGCCCCTCAGGCGCCAGACAACTCTGTTAATCTTTGAACTTGTATGAATCTTTGTTGCTGTATTGTTCCTCACCTGTTTCCTCCAGATCGACTGTAAAGCACTCCGATACCCTCAGGTCTGGCCAGCGCTATAGAAAACTTCAAAAATAAATAAATAAATCAACAAGACTGGACAGGTTGGCTGCCCAGTTGCAGGAATACTTGTATAAAATTGAGTATATTGCTTGATGGAAACATTGCCTAGCTAACAGTCTATCAAGATTACCGCTACCATGGGATGTTGTGGACAAATCAGGTATTGAATCTTCTCAATGTGAGGGTGCTGTGGCCACTGTTAATGAGTTAGTTGAATTATGCACTGGAGCTATAGAGGGAGAGTATGTTAAAGCACTGGGTCATGCAAGCAGTCAAAGACCTGATTACTAAAGGTGGTAGGAGAGAGTGTGCTGTTCCTATTGCTGTAGTACCTTACATTAAGATCTTAGATGAGTTATCTATATTTGACAAAGATGGTGATATAAATATGAAGGAAGACAAGTTCATTCCCCCTCATGACTTGAGATTTGTGTTATTTAAATTGGTTCATGAAGGCCATATGGGTCAAACCCTTACCAAGAAAAGGTTAAGAGAGCATTGCTGGTGGCCTACCATGGACAAACAGGTTTCTGATTGGGTTGAAAGATGTTGTGAGTGCAGTGAGAGTGAAAAAAGACTGAACGTTGGAAATCAACTTGATATAGGAAATATTGAGAACCCAGGTTAACGTGGCATACAGTATGTCTGGATTTTATTGGTCCATTTGCTACTTTAAGAACTGATCTTCAATTTGGAATAGCGATCATTGATGTCATGTCTAAGAGGCTTATAGTAAAATCTTAAGGGAGATTTCCACTCGTATTACCATTGAGGATTTGTCAGAAATATTCAGGGAGGAAGGCTACCCTGTGAGATTAATTACAGACAACAGCACTCAATTAACTTCGAACGAGATGACTACTTTCTTAAAGTCTTGTGGGATCATACATAGCTGTACATCGCTTTATAAGCCACAGGGAAATGGTGCTGTGGAAAGGGCGAATCGCATGGTGAAGGGTGTTATTCAATAGGCTGTTGTGAATGGATGTGATGTGAAGTCCATGGTCAATGACTTAGGTGGGCTCACCGCACTACTGTCAATACTGTTACTGGAAAAATTCCTTTTGTAATTATGGGAGTACGTCCTGCCAGTACTAAATTAATTCCTGCATGGATGAAAGTGTGTTTAGGTTTAGCAAATCTCAAGCATGATGATAAAAAGAATGGATTTTTTTTTCCATGTGAGGAAAGAATTAAACTCAATGACTTAGTCAAAGTTAAACCTGGACATTGTAGTGCTGGTTTTACCAAATTTCGGGGTCCATATAGAGTAAAAAATGTACTCTCAAAACATGTTACATTGTACAACGGTGAAAACTGGAATTTAAGAAAAGTAGCGCTTTACAAAAAAATTAATGATATGGAAATGAGTAATGCAAAAGAAAACAGTGATTTCAATCCTAATCTCCTTATCAATGAGGAGGAAGCATGTTGTAGCTCTACACCCACAGTGATTAGAGAGGATCGTGGTGATCCTACATCTACTAGGTATTTATCTTCAGAGGATCGTGGTGATCTGTAATTACTAGGTGCTTATCCTCCAGGACAAGATGTCCACCCAGATACCTACATGATTATGTTTGTGGCGACCGATAATTAGAATTTGGATTTCTTTCATGGTCCATAATAGTTTTGTTAGTTTCTTGTATTTTTATTTACTTATTTATTTATCTCCTTTTGTTTTTTTTTTTGTTTTTTTGATATGTTTAGAATGTATAAAGGGAAGAGGATATGTTATATTCTGGTTATGGACCCTTTAAATGGTAAGTTCTTTAACTAGTTCTAGCGTTGCAATGTTACCTGTTATGCTTACATGCCTATTATGTCAGTTGTTCACTGGCTGCTGTTGGAATGCCAACTTCTTCTCTGCGCTTTGATTAAAGGATCTTTACTAAGCTTATAATTGTGTGAATCCATCATTACTTCAACACAACAAAAGACTGCCCTGCTGTTCCTGGATCTGGCAAAGAAAGGCTGCACCAAATACTGGACTGCACCTGCTGATCCTTTGGCTAACAAAGAGAGGACTGTGCCGGTGGTGCCCTACTCAAAGAAAAGTCATCCCTGAGCCCTAAACAAAAGAATTGACTCCTGGAGTCAGTTGGCTGACGTCCTGTTACAGCTCCAGGGCCACCAAAGCTGAAGAAGCTTATCTTTGTGAATTTTGTAGCCACAATCACTTGATCACCACTGACCACTGAAGCGCAGAGTGGGAGACCAAGTCTTAATGCTCAAAAGTTGCTCTGAGTCTGCTGCACTCAGGAGTGTCGTCTTAGTGTAGTTTGGTTGCCCAAGACAGACACTAGCCTCAGTTAAAGGGAACACTGGTTTTGCTGTTGCCAGAGCCCAGTAGACCAGTGGCAACTGGTTTTTGGCCAGACTTCGACCAGACTTCAAGGGACATCAACCTCTGTGGCCAACATCACCTCACCATGTTTGTGGAAGAAGGTGTGGCTGCAGGAAGATCTCTGTCATCAGATCAGCATTTACAGCATCCTTAAGCGTCTTCAGTTTCCTGTATCACTTGCATCAGGACCACTAGTTTGATGTCTATGGTGATTCGCCAATAGAGCGTAGAACTGGACTGGAGACTGCTTTGACTGCAAGGTAACTTTCCTCCCAAACATCTTTGCCCACTGTGACTTGCTTCCCTTTGGAGTTGGTCACTCAGAATGGGCCTGGGTAACTAAAACCAACTTTACAAATATTTTCCAAGCACCCGCTACCCGCAGTAGTTGCCAATGCTTGATTGCGATTTGAATGAAAAGCAATGATTCATTATTTGCTTAATAAATTATATCTTCAGAGCCCTTCAGGTGATTTTATTCATTTTAGTGTCTAAACATTAATAAAAATAAGACGCATTTTTTATAAATTGGTGTTGGATTTACTTTGTGTTGTGTTTCTTTCTTGTTCAACTCTTTTACTACTTCTAAATGCTTTGTACTTGTCTCTTTGACAAAGCTTGACTTCCCAAAGCCACAGCTACCCCGGGTTGACCTAATCGGCATTACTAGCCCTTTGTCGGCCCGTGGCGGTCCTTGCATTTACTGCCCCCCGGGCAGCTGCATTGAAGAGCGGGGTGGGAGACTGGCAAGATATAGCTCCGGGTGCATTTTGGAGGAGGGGTGCTTGTGATTGCCGTCCTTAGATGGCAGGTAAGAGTGGGAGGAGGCCACTGCCCACAAAACTTGTGTGGTCCGGACAAACCGCCCCCACACTTGCTACGCCGCTGGTTGAGCTAAGGTTTTGCCATTAAGCCGGACTGGCCCAAGACAGGTTTGTGACTTTATTGCCAGAAAGGTTGCACAACCACATCATATAATATACTGCTTTCCTCACCAGGACACTTAAAATCCCTAAAATATCTCTGAACACAACAGTTAATTTTGCCTGTGTGCTTTTCATGCATGTCTCTGATTTTTATCTTGGGCCCTTATTTGACTTGCCATCTAAGGTTTCAGCTGCTTCAATGTGATCCTTGGTCCCACTACAAGGTAACTGGTTCTGCCTTTTCAGTTTCATTTGGTCATAGAAACATGGAATTGTTTTTCATAGTGCCAAGAGAGTAATATATAGTTAGGGCAGTGTGCAGCAGGTACTTTGGTAATCACCACCAAAGACACAGAAACTTTTTTTTCAGCATTTAGGTGTGTACTCCTTTAAGCATAGCTAAGGAAAATAATAGAAAGATCTGTCCCACAGCAGACTATCTAACAATGCAAATAAATCTCACATACTTCAGTTTCTTGCTGTTCTGAATTCTTTGTGTCTGTGGTTGCTGTTTTGGAATAGTAGTGCTCTGCAGGGATTTCAGGCTAGATGAACAAAGCATTTTTTGCAATGTACAACAACAAACTGTGATTTGGTAGACTTGTTCATTTTTAAGAGCAAGCACTGATCCCACTGACCACTACCGTCTCCTAAAATATAAAAATGAAACGTTAAATTTTCTTTTGAAATGCAAAAATGGGCTACATTATAAAATATATATATACATATATATATATATTACTTTATTTAAAAGTGATCACATACATGGTGGCCTGCTGACCTCAGCAGACCACCATCCCTGTGATGGCTGTGATTCCTAATGAGTCACAAATTGTGACCTAGCTCATTAATATTCAGGAGGTAGGTCTATGTGCAACCCACTAGGAATCACTACTTTCGAAATCAGGGCCAGATTTCACTTTAGTACTTTAGTAATAGTGTTAGAAATGGGGGTCTCTAATTGGCAGTGGCTGGCCACAGTCCAAGTAGGGACCCTTCTTTCTAAGTCAGAGTAAGGGGGCTGTAACCTTTGATAACACCTGCTCAGCCCAGTGGTAAGATAGCACGAGCAACTAGGCTTATCTCAGAGGCAGTGTGTAAAGCATTTATGATCATACACAGTAACACAGTGAAGGACACTACAAAGGGACACCACACAAGTAGTTATAACAAATAGGTATCTTTAAATATAGACTTAACACAAGACCAATAACGGTAAAAAGCCATAATACTAAAAAGGGTGGGGGGGGGGGGGGCACTCTTGAAAAGCTGGAAAAAGAGTTCAAAGTGTTCAAATAGGGGTGCAGTTCGAAGTATGGGTCTCTGCGACCCTTTTACTTACAAAGTACCTGGATTTCGTAGCAAAACAAGCAAAATGTTGCCAACGAGCTGTAGCAAAGATTTTCCCCACGCTAGGCCGGCGATGCGTTGAATCCTTGCCACAAGGGAGGATGATACGCCGGTCTGCGGGTGCATGTGGGACAAAGCGACAGACTTCTTCACGCTAGGCCCACGATGTGTTGAATCCTTGCGGCAAGAAAGGTTGATGCGCTGATCCTGTTGCGTGTGTGATCTTGTTACGATGAAAGAAAATGGCGCCCCACGAGGGAGCGACGATCCGGGTGCAATGCGAGGAAAATGGTGGACGCACCGCGCCCACTCTGTGATGTCATGATGCGATGATCTTGATGTGATGATCCGGGGTTAGTGAGCCTTCGAAAAGCCCGCAAACGTGTGATGCGATGATCTCAGGGGTTAGCGAGCACTTTGTGGCCCGCAAGCGTGCGATGCGATGATCTTTGGTTTGCGATTGCTCGGCGGCAGCCGCGCAATGATTTTTCTTACGCTCTTCAGCTGCGGTGGCTCGCAAACGGGCAATTTCAGTACTCTCTTCTCTGTAGTATAACTTGAGGCCCTGGAACTCACAGGGGCCTCGCCTGCAGATAGCAATCCTCGCTGGGAGGAATCAGGAGGCTGGTGGGGGAGTTAGATGGGCCTGTGACTCCAGCAGGAGTCTATCTCTCTTTCTAGCCCTTGGGTGATTGCTTAGCAAAATAAAAGTCTCTCAAAAGTCCTTCTCCCTCTTCTTCCAAGTCCAAGGGGAACTACTGCAGGCCAATCCAAGAAATAGCACACAAGCACAAGGACAGTCCTCTCCTACAGATTCTGTCAGTGAAACGACAGAGGTTCTTCTTGACATCCAGGAGCAATACAAAAATCAGGGGTTTGGGCACAGATATTTATACCCCAAAAAGTCTTTGTTCTCAAACGTCTCTAGTCACTGAACCCTGCCGGAACCAGTTCTGCTCAGGCCTGGAGCACTTTGTTTACCAGGCTGCATCCTTACTTTCAGAAAGAGGGGGTCTGCCATCAGACGCACATTAGGAGTTGGAGCCAGCATTCACCTTGCTAGGCACAGCCCTATTCAGGTCAAGGAGCGACCCCTCCCCAGTACTCAATGCAAATCTCTCTATTCAACCCAGGTCTGACTCAGCCGGCCTTGCCCCTCTAAACCCAGACTGTAAATACACATAACAGCAGAGCACACTGGAAGGCTGGGGCAAGAAAATACCTACTTTCTAAAAGTGGTATTTTTAAAAACAGAATGTTAAAACCAACTTCACTAAAAGATGTATTTTATCATTCTGAGTTCAGGCATACTAAACTCGAATGTCTACCATGTTCCCTGAGTCAGATAGGACTATCAGATGTAATAGCCAGTCTGCCCATTCTAGCCTATGGAGAACAGGTAGCCTTGCAGCAGTGAAAACAAAATGGAGGGTGATTTACTACCAGGACATGCTACACATATCAAGTCATGTCCAACCCTACACAAACAATGCACCTACCATAGGAGTGACTGACATGATGCTAAGGGAAGGTTGAGGGGCTGGGAAGTGTGGGCACTATACAGCCAAGATGGCAGTTCTGGACTGCACGCATAAACTGCAGTGGCAGGTCTGAGGAACACTTTACAAGCTGCTTCTGTGGGTGGCGCAAACGAGGGCTGCAGGCCCACCAGCAGCATTTGGGTTACCAGCCCTGGGCACACACGGGCCACACTAGTAGGGATTAACAGGTAAACCAAATAGGCCAATCAGTGATATACCCATCGCAGTCATATTTACACAGGGAGCATTTGCGCTGTGGCACTGAATGGCAGTGGCACAGCGCCCAGAGCATCTAAACCAGCAAAAACAGAGGAGGCAACAGCGAAAAATGGAATGGAGACCCACGCCAATGGTGCCAGGTCTAACAAATAGCGATTACAAAATAGAAAAATACCCAGACATAGGTACTCTTGCTTCTACTCATCGTTATCAGGTGTGTTAATTCAGTTGGGTCAAATGAAGTAAACAGACACTACAAGCCCCATTATGTAATGCTCTGAACTACTCCCAATAAGGCTCATAGAGCTATATGGTTGCAGCTAACATCTTCCATAAGCTCAAGGTTAAAAGTTTGAATGCTGGCTTGGACAACTAGTCCGTCCATTCTTCTGATGTCAGTATATTGAGTACCAGCAAATTTGTTAATAGTAACACCTGAGATTTACAGTGCTCAGAGATGGCAAATCTGAGGCATGAATTACTACATACAGCAGATAAATATTATCTGTAAAACTACTCTAAAGGATTAGAAACATGGGGGCAAATTTACTAATATTTTGTGCAACGCAGCAAGACAACTTGCTATGCTGCACTGAGTCAAATAGAGATGGCCGGGATGTGCCATATTTACTAAGATGTGGTGCATTTCTGCTCTCCATCTGCGCTGGCACGTTATTTGTTACCAAGTGCCAATGTAGGCATCCCTGCACTGTTGTGCAAGGGTGCCTGTATTAAGGCCAGGCAAGTTTTTGTGCGGGAAGGGACACCTTCCTGCACAAAAAAATCCTCTTTTTTTTTCCTATTTCTATGATTGCTGCAGAATTCAGCATATGTAAAAAGAGGAAAAAAGGAAAAGCAGACTTATTTCCCCTCCTTACTCCACCCCTGGCCTGTACCATTTTGACACATTCCCAGGTGTATTAGTAGATCTGGGAATGCGCCAAAAAATGCTTGGAAAAACCCATGCTCCACCCATGAAACGCCTTCCCAGGGCATACTAATGGAAGGCAGTGACTTGCGCTGCCCTTGAATTGCCTTTTGTGATGCAAGGGCAACGCAAACCCTTGATAAATCTGGCACATGGTGTTTAGCATAGAAGGGGAGATTTGTATCAGGTTTAATTTTTAAAACTAAACATATAGTTATTGTTTACAATTATAACAATTTCCATTACTTTAATTTTCATCTGTTTGAAGAGTGCCTCCTGCAGGCATTTGTAGTAAACATGATACCTCCTGACCCCAATGTTTTAATCAAACAAGTTGTGATGATGAGAAGTGCTGCAAAATTGATTCATGCTGGCAGAACACCACTTTTATATTTCGGACTTCCCAATTATTGTAATAGTGTTATTGTATTTTATATATATCATCTGTTTCCTTCTCCTTTCCTATTCCTTTTATCCTGGCAAGTCTTTTTCAGTTTTTATGCTTTTATCTATAATACGTCTGCAGTGTCAAGAGAGACTTTTCAAATGGGAAGCAGGTGGCATTGGATGGTACTGTCCTGCTCTTCAGGTTCAATACATATCACTGTTTGGATACTTGTGTGAAAACCTTCTTCACAACTCATGTATTAGTCCAAAGGGCTAAAATAAAGTGAAGCAAAGCTTTAACTACCATAACTCTTGACATGATTGGCTGTCAGTGTCGGCACTGGGCAAGCTATGTGCGCCTGTGTGAACATTTCAGAGTCGATAATAGTGATCCTATAATTATAGTTAAGATGCTTAGCTTGAAGGAAATTATTATGATTTCAAATATATGAGGAACTGTTTGACCTTGGAGCTGAGGAGGTTCGAGTCTGGGCGTTGCCTTAACCTTTGTGATTCTATGTGAATCATTTAATCAACAAGCATCTGCAAAGCGAATAGGTTTCGCCTCTGTGAAATCTATTGTTTTTGTCAATTTTCTTTTAAGAACTGTTGCACAGCGCCGCTAGTTTCTGTACAACATGACTTAAAGTTTTAATAAAAAAGTGATATGACATGACCAGTGTTAGACCTGGCACCATTGGCATGGGTCTCCACGTCCATTTTCTGCCTTTACCTCCTGTGTTTTGCTGTGTGTTGCAGGTCTGGATGCTTTGGGCACTTTGCCACTACTGTTTAATGCCAAAGTGCAAGTGCTCCCTTTTGTAAATTATTGTATGGATTAGTGATTCCATGATTGGTTTATTTGATTTACTTGTCAGACCCTAGTACAGTGCACTATATGTGCCCAGCACCTGTAATTCAAATACTGCTGGTGGGCTTGCAGCACTGATTGTCCCACCCACAGAAGCAGCTTGTAAAATGTGACTCAGGCCTGCCAATGCAGAGCCTGTGTGCAGTCTGGGACTGCCAAGTCGACTTGGCAAGCGCATACACTTGCCAGACTCTAAACCGTCCCTTTTATAAATATCAGTCACCCTTGAGGTAGGCCCAAAGTACCCATGTGGGCAGGGTGCATTATATGTGAAAGGTAGGACATGCCCTGATGTGTGGGGCATGTCCTGATAGTGAAATACTGCCAACTTGTTTTTTCACTATAGCAAGGCTATCTGTTCCCATAGGACAGAATGAGGAGTTTGTTTATAACATCTTATAAACATAACTGACCCTGGGAACAAGATAAAAAAGTAAAGTTTAGTATGTCTGAACTCAGAATGTTAAAGTGTATCTTTTAGTGAGGGTGATTTTTACATTCTGTGTTTGAAAATACCACTTTTAGCTAGTATGTATTTTCTTGCCTAACCATCCACTGTGCCTCTGCTAGGTTTATGTATTACATGTCTTGCTTTTGGATGACAGGGGCTGGAGAGGGGCAGCCGCTTCAGAGGTCTTATAAGTCAGGCCTGGGCTGAATAGGCCTGTTCTGCATTTAGAGTGGTGGGAGGAGCAGCATCTTCACCTGAATAGGGCTGTTTCTGCCTTTCACAGTGATGGCTCCGCCACCCTGTGGTGTGTCTGGAGCCAGTGCTCACACTGACAATGGAGGTTGTTGGAGTGGGTTTTGGCTGGGTACAGATACTCTCTGCCTTCAGAGAACAAAATATTTTGGTGTATAAAAAGAGGGGCCCAGACCCCAGACTTTTAGATGGCTTCTGGTAATCAAGAGGAACCTTTGCCAAGGAAAAGAGCCGGAGAAGCTCAGGAGGAATACTGCCCCTGTGCTGTTCGCTGTCTGTGGTTGGCCTATAGTGGCTGCTTGCTGCCAAGGAAAGGAGAACATTACTTTGCTGTTTGCTTTATCACCTGCTTGAAAGAAGATCTCCAAGGGCTTGAAACTGAGCTTGCCTCTTGTTCTTAAGTCTCAGGGACACAAAGACTTCACCACCAGCTCCCCTGAATTTCCTTGCTGGGAATTCAAACCTGCAAAGAGGTCACTGCTGCTGTTCTGGACATCTAGAGACTGTTTTCCACTGGGAGCTGGGAATTCAACGCAACTTCAAAGAAGCGAGACACATATGCACCTGTTTAGGACGCATCGCAGAAGATACCATAGCAGAGCCTTCCGCGGCTCGAGAAATCACTGCATGCTGCATCGAGAGCACCGACCTCTGAAGTCTGAGATAATTGCACTGAGTTCAACGCAAGGCCTGCTGTGCGGCTGCACGAGTTCACACATCGTCACCGGATCGTCGCATTGCATCGAGGTGCCAAGTTTGGCGCATCATTGGGGGACACAGTAGGAAACTAACGCATCACCTCCCCACGCATTAAGAAACCGATGCATCACCTCCTCTTCGGTTAAGAACCGACGAATCACCTCTGCTGCGCTGCAGTAAGGAACGGAAGCATTACCTCCCCGAAGCAACTAACCAACGCATCACCTTCCCTGAGTGTAAGGAACCAGCGCATCACCTTCCCTGCAGCCCGTTTTGTTTCTTTGCGCAACGCATCCCAGGTACTTTGTGGGAAAAGTGTCGCATCTGCAATTTGATTTGAACTGAACTATTTCTACCATCTGAAAGTCATATTTTTATTACTGTATTGAGGATTTTTGTCGTTTGGTCTTGTTTTCGTTTAGATAAAGTATACTTATTTTTCTAAACTGGTGTAGTGTCCATTTGTAGTGTTTTCAATGTATTACTGTATTTGTTCACAAATGCTTTATACACTGCCTCTGAGATAAGCCTGTCTGCTCGTGCCAAGCTACCAAGGGGGTGAGCAGGGGTTATTTTAGGAGTGTATCCCCCTTACCCTGACTAGAAGCAAGGGTCCCTATTTGGACATAGGTAACTACCTGTGTCAACTAGAGGCTCCCATTTCTTGACCACGTCATAGCTATATTTTATTAAAAGCACTGCTGTGTTACATTGACAAAACCAATAGAGGCGAAACCTATTGACTTTGCCAAAGCTTGTTTTATCTCACTGCAGTTTTAGTACATGAACACTTAGTAACTGCTAATTATGTTTTAAAAAGGCATTTGTAAAAATTGTATTCTAGAAAAAACTATTGTGAAATATGCCTTGACATGGAACTGGAACAAATTGTTGTTTTTGTCAGTAATGCTTTTCTTTCAAATTGCTTTCAGTCAATAGGTGCTTGCCTTTCTACCTTTAGCAACTGTACAGTGCTCTGAAACCTGGCTTGGAAGCGTTCGCTCAATAAAAAATAAAACAGTTAATAAGTTTGATGTTTTGGCATGGAGTGTCTAGATTCTTTGCAGTTTTACATTGTGCTAACTTGACCCAAAGGTACTGGAGTGCTTCACATGAGCACCAGTTATATTATACATTTTTTTAATGGCAGGGGTGTTTAGGTGATTTGCCCAGAATCACAGGATCTTGAGGCAATGCAAGGACTCGAGCCTGGGTTCCCAGTTCCGAGTTGGGAGGCTGTGGTTGTTGCGCCACCACCTCTACCCAATGCCATGGATTACGCCGAAACCCCATACACTTCTGGGACTTCTATTTCATGTAGCACCTCAGCTGAACTCCTTAAGCCAAAACACTAGGACACAAATGTTGAACAAAGAAATGGACTTCATAATGGTATCATCAAGCTGGTTAGTACGAACAATTTACCTAGTGTTGGTTTCGGGCGAGCCTCTGAAGGTTCGACCCGGATGCCTGGCTCTGGCTCAGCTCTTAGTCTTCTTGGAACCTAAAACCCAAAACAAGCAGAGTCTTCATGTAGCTTCTTCCTGCCTCCCACTCTCAACCCTCTTACGCCAAGACAAAAAACAAGCATTGGTAAATGCATTAGGTTTCGCCTATGCGATTAATAATAAGCTGTTTTTTGTTGTAAGTTGTAGCTTGCTGAGTAGAATATAAGTTACTGAAAGTCTGTTAAAGTGTTAGGACTTGTTTATGTTCCAAAAGGCAATATATCGTGCTGTTACCAATAGTGTATTGCAGGTAATTAATCTCAAAATTTTGAAAAGTGAAATGAAAGGGGGAAATAATAAAATGAATTGGTGTAATTGAAATATTATGTGTTTAGCGGAGTTCTTACAACTTTTGGCCCCGTTGCCACTGCACCCGCTGCACCATTCAAATCATAAATCTATTGCCTGTATGGTAAATGCACTTTTGACTGCCTGTTTGGTAGTAAAATATTGCAATGTTTGGTGTTTTTTAGAGGAATTCCTAGAGCTTTGGGCCACTGTGACACTGCACCTGCTGCACCCCTGAAATCATGACCCTAGTTCTTACAATGTAACAACACCTGTGACTGCTTATTTAGTAGTTAGATATAGCAATATTTGGTGTTTAGAGTAGTTCTGACAACTTTTGGCCCAGCTCCACTGCACCTGCAGCCCTATTGAAGTCATGGCCATAGTGCCTGTTAGATAACTGCACTTGTGATTTTCTGTTTAGTAGTAAGGTTTATTAATATTATGCTTTTAGGGGGTCCCTAGAGCTATTGGGCCTATTGACACTGCACATGTTGCACCATTCAAATAAAGATCCTGTTGCCTGCAAGATAACTGCACTTTTGACTGACTGATTAGTAGGAAAATATAGCAATATTTGGTGTTTAGTGGAGTTATGACAACTTTGGGGCTTGGTGCAACTGCACCTGCTGCACCATTGAAATCAAGACCCTAGTGCCTGCAACGTAACTACACTTGGACTGCCTATTTAGTAGTTAAATATAGCAATAGTTGGTGTTTAGAGGAGTTCTGACATCGTTTGTGCCGGGTGTCACTGCACCTGCTGCACCATTGAAAACATGACCCTGTTGTCTGCAAGGTAACTGCACTTGTAACTGCCTGTTTAGTAGTAAAATATAGCAAGTGTAGTTGTTTAGTGGGGTGTATACAACATTTCATCCTGGTGTCACTGTACCTGCTGCACCATTGGAATCATGACAATGTTGTCTGCAAGATAACTGCACTTGTGACTGCCTGTTTAGTAGGAAAATATAGCAATATTAGATGTTTAGTGCAGTGCCTAGACAATTTGATCCTGGTGTTACTGTACCTGCTGCCCCATTGAAATCATGACACTGTTGTCTGCAAGGTAACTGGACTTGTGACTGTTTAGTTTTAAATTTTGGAAATAATCTGGATTTAGTGGGGTCCCTAGAGCTTTTGTCTCCTGTGCCACTGTACATGTTGCACCATTCAAATCAAGTACCTATTAACTGCAAGGTAAATGCAATTGTATCTGACTGTTATAGTCATATACAGCAATATTATGTGTTTAGAGGAGTTCTGACAACTTTTGGGTCCTGTGCTTCTGCACCTGCTGCACCATTCAAATCATGACCCTGTTGTCGCCCTTTTCTGCTCCGCATCAACTGATCCTGCTGACTTCTGTGGGGGAACTGCCTCTGAATTCCAGGGTCTCCTGACGTTGCTGGCCATCAACGCGCTACTTGCCCCTTGCCATTGCCTGCCCCTTGGTCGTGGACCGCCAGCTGCTGCACTTCATCTACCATCAGGCAGCGCGGCGAGGTCTCGCGTGAGGATGGGGGACCAGGCATACAAAACCAACGGTGGGCTCCCGCGGCGCGGGACGCCCTTTTCTGCTCCGCATCAACTGATCCTGCTGACTTCTGTGGGGGAATTGCCTCTGAATTCCAGGGACTCCTGACGTTGCTGGCCATCACCGCGCTACTTGCCCCTTGGCATTGCCTGCCCCTTGGTTGCGGACCGCCGTCTGCTGCACTTCATCTACCATCAGGCAGCGCGGCGAGGTCTCGCGTGAGGAGGGGGGGCCAGGCATACAAAACCAACGGCGGGCTCCCGCGGCGCGGGACACCCTTTTCTGCTCCGCATCAACTGATCCTGCTGACTTAAGTGGGGGAACGGCCTCTGAATTCCAGGGACTCTTGACATTGCTGGCCATTACCGCGCTACTTGCCCCTTGCCATTGCCTGCTCCTTGGTCGCGGACGGCTGGCTGCTGCACTTCATCTACCATCAGGCAGCGGGACTCGCCCAGGCGAAGCCCAAGCCTAGGGCGGGCCCATCCTTGCCCGTCAAAGGCCGGAGGAGGCCGGGCCGGGCCGGGCTTACTCTCTTGGTTATCTTTCATCTGGAGGCTGACAACCAAGTAAGACTGATAGCTTACTTTATCTGTAATAACAAGGAACTAATTAACGCCCCACGTGAACACTGGCTGCACCTCCCTGTTATATTTGGGATTAAGTACGTTCCACTAATTGAACAAATCTACAATAGTATTTCTTGTTATCGTTAAATGTAATTAATTGCGATTAACTGTGCAATGGAGTTTTGACATCACTGTCATTAGTACTATACTACTAACATAGGCCTGGTATTTATTTTGTGATCCGTTGAAGAGCATATTCTAGAACAACATGGGGAAAAGGAAGTTAAATAAATCGACCGTGAGCAAAGCCCCCCTAGACCCGAAATCAGATAGTATGTCTCTGATGAAATATCTAACTGGGGCAGTGGGGGCAATTGAAAAGCAAATTTCTAATGTGGAAGGCGCCCTGATCAAGGACAAGAAGGCTTTAAAATCTGTGGAATGTAGTAGGGCACCAAGTCCCACAGGAGACCTGTCCCCAGAGCTGCCTAGATCCCCAAAAATACCACTGGATGTAAGTAATGGCTGTGTCTTTGTGGGTGGAGATGAGATCTCGTCAGATGATTCAGATGTAATGTCGCATCCACCTCCTAAGAAAGCGTGTATTAATGCTAAGAAAGCTTTGCCTATAAATCTTCCACCCCTGGTTCATATTGACCCTGGAAAAACCCTGACCATGGTAACAGATCCAACGCGAAAAAAGACAACCTCACTTACAGGGGGCAACACGACAAAGAATAAGATCAACCAGGTGAAAATCTGCAATAATGGCAAAAATAATAATAAGGGCCAAAGAGTCGCGATTTGTGCGACCGAATTAGAGAGCTTCTTTGCGGACCTTAACGTTAGGTTGAGGGCCTTCCTAGACCCCATAGAGAACAGGCTAACACTGATTGAGTTAAATCAAACGATCATTCTGAGTACAGTGAGCGAATTAGCCCCTAGAGCCCTCGCGATAGATGGGGTAAATGATGAGACAATAATTAGGAAGAGCATTAGTAAGGCTTTCATGCAAACTGTACCTAAAGGAACTAATGATCACAATAATGACCACAAAAACATCACACATCTAAGAAGGCTGGATACCCATTCAAGGAATAACGGGCAATTCCACCAGGGAGAAGGGGGGACCTATGAAGTACACAAACCCGTGCAGAATTGAATAAGCACAGTGCCCATGGAGAATGTAATATCCTAAATCTCCCGCCTGCTGCGGCTCCTTATACCATCATCTTAGCAAATGTCCCTGCACTAAAGGAGCCTGACAAAGAATCTTGGGCTATGCTACGGAACAAGACCATTCGTAATTTGGGCAATAAGAGCGGCTTAACAAAGGAAATGTTTGGGGCATTAAAAATGGTGAGACGAATTTCCTGGGTGGATATGGGCAGAAAGACTCTTAGGGGGGACTGCGTAGTTTTAACGTTGGGTTCTCCAGCCCTGACTCATGAATTGAACCAGGAATGTATAAACATCCTCCCCCTAGGCTTTTTCTATCAGCCCCTTATGGACGGCAGGAAAAACTCTTACCTGGGTAATCAACACCAGGAGAGTCATCATCATGCACATAACCAGACATGCAATGTCCCAGTAAATAATAGGTTTGACTCATTGCGGTTCTTGGAGGAAGTGGATTGACTTAATGACCACTTAAATGGGAAACGCAGTTGCAATCCGGGAGGGGATACAGATAGCAATCAGTATAAAAATAACGACCCATATGAGGCCCAGAATAAGACATGTGTCTCACGCTCTCGGAAATCACCCCCCTTCCAGACGCAGATACACAGAGACGAACAAAGGGCCAATAGTGAAAACGACTCTTCACAAGTTATCATCCCAAGTACAATTAGGGGGGAACCTAATACAAGCGGAGCTGAGTACCCCCCAACAAGCCCACTGTAGTTAAAACATTAGCCGATAGCGATCCCCGGGCAGAAGGGAGGAGGAAATACGTTGAGGAAAAAATTTGAAATATCGCCCACCCAAATACCAAACCAGGGAGTAATAAAAATCCTATCATGGAACATCTGTGGCATTAAGTCAAAAATTACAAACAACGTATGGGGAGATTTTGTTCGAAAATATGATATTTTATGTCTGCAAGAGACATGGTCATTACTAGAGCAGCACTTGGATGGGTATAAAACTTTTCAGTACCTGCAATACAGTCCATCCATGGGAGAAATAAGGGAGGTATATATATTTATGTGTCAAACACGATGAGGGTACAGAGTATCAAAATGATAAAGAATACCCCCTACTACCAAATGGTCTCCATTGTTTTGTCTACCCATATCAAATTATTAATTGTTAACTTTTACAACAATATCGACATTGATAAGTATATGACTGTGCTAACAAACCTTAGTGAGGATTTAACTGTTCAAGTGAATTGTATTGTAAAGGATGTAATCATGGTATGGGGGGGGTTTAATATTAGTACCTGTAATTTGAACGCATGTGTACCAGGAAAGAACTGTAAAGATGAATTGGGTTCCACCAAACATTTTGTACATACGGCCAGGGGAGATAAACTCAATAAAGTTATGGCAATGTTTGATCTTGAATTTGTAAATACAATGTGTTCCCCAATTAATAATTTTGACCCCACTTATAGCGGACGGGACTTCAGAACCGTGATTGATTTCATTATTATGCCAGCGTGCTATTCAAGTATGGTGAAAAAATGTAGGATTCACCCGGTTGGATTAAGCGACCATCTACCCCTCAGCGTGGATATATTGGTGTCTGGATATAACACTAGGTCTACAATAGAATGTCTGACATGGGTCCAAGACCTAGTATTGTCTCGCCAAAATGGCTTTACTGTAAGATGGGGGGGGGCAAAAAACCCGGCACTTACCAATAAAAATATAATTACAAAGGCTCTAACACCCATCATGATGTGTCTAAATGAGGATACATCTCACAGTGATGTATTAAAAGCCTTCATGCAGATCACCCACATCATCCAGGAGACTAAGACTACCCCTGGAAATAGGAAGCAAATGTAAGGGGATGGATGGTTTGATAATCAATGCACCTAGACAATTAAACTACTTAAGGTGGCTTTAAGCTCTTTAACTAGGAATGGGGATGAAGTTAGAGCATCTAGAAAGGCCTATAATTTAGCAAGAAAAAATCGGAAAAAGGAGATTAAGGAGTAGGCGTGGGCCAATCTGTACCAGGCCGCTCAGTGTAGAGATTCTTGCCTATTTTGGCAGGCTGCGAATGCCCCTTTTTTGGCAAATAAAGAAAGTGCAAGGCTAGAAATTGCCATTGACGAGAATAATTGGATTGAATTCTTCTCAAAATTCTACAGGTAGGAGAAGAACAGCGATATATCCAATCCCGAGAGGGAAGAGGCGGATGGACGTAATTCTGTGAATTCGCCAAGCGCAATTGAGATTACTCAGGGGGAAGTGTTGCTGGCAATTAACCAAAGTAAGGGCAACAAGGCCCCAGGGCCTGACAGAATCCCAATCGAATCATTTAAATCTACTGTAGATCTCTGGGCTCCACTTTTAACGCGAGTATTAGAGGCCTGCTGTTCTGAAGGTTTTATAAGTTCCTGGTCTCAATCAGTAATTGTCCACATTTACAAAAAAGGGGACCGGGAAAGTCCATCTAGATACAGACCAATCTTGCTATTGGACTCGTTAATGAAAGTGGCAGGAAGGGTGATACTAAATAAACTCCAGTCCTAGGCTGAAGAAAATTGTATTCTGACCCCGGTTCAATACGGGTTCAAGGAAGGGATGAGCACGGTGGCGCAGGTATTAAATTGTATTCTACTCCAAGGGAAGTACACTCAAGCAAAAAAGGGACGGTTGTATGTAATCTTTGCAGACCTTACGGCCGCCTTTGATTGCGTAGAACATAATAGGTTGTGGAGTACCCTGGAGGACATACAGGTTGAGCCAGCTATAGTGTAATTCCTAAGACAATTGTATTCAGGAGCCTCAGCTAAAGTGAGATACGGCCCCAAGGGTGAGTGTACTAAACCATTCCGTGTAGAGAAGGAAGTCAGGCAAGGCTGCGTCTTGGTCCCTTTCCTCTTCTCCATATACACCAACTCTTTGGAGGAGGAAATGAGGGCCAATGTCATCGACAGCCCAAGACATAACAACAAACAGGTCGTCTCCCTTCTCTACGCGGATGGCGCGGTTCTAATGGCCAGAACAAAAATAGGTATTCAGCGAGCACTCACCACATACACAGAGTTTATGGCCAATAGGGGCCTAAAACTCAATGCCAGGAAAACTTTTGTCATACCGTGCGGGAAAGACCAGCGTAAAGCCAAGAACCTGATAGTGGGCGATGTAACCATCGAACTCACTAAAACATTCTCATATTTTGGTGTTCTCCTAGAGGGAGCAGGTTCTTGTTCCCGGCAATTAGAAGTAGGACCCTCTTATTCAAAAGATCTACTACGGCACTAATGAATTTTGCCTATAAATTGGGTAAAAGACCTCCTGACATACTATTAAAAATATATATAGCAAAGTGCAGGAGTATTGCAATGTACGGGCGGGCATCTGGGGTTTTAACAATGTGGCGTCAATTGAAATAGTTGAAATTTTTTTCCTTAGATACATCCTCGCAGTTCCACAGAGTACGTCTGTTTTTAATTGTCACGCTGAATTGGGTATCGAGTATATTACAGACCTTATCAAGTTGCAGCCAGTCCTACTATGGCACAGAGTCTGGTCTTCTCCGGCATTGTGCCTAAATAGAGAAATCATTAGGGATGTAATGAGTTTGAATCAGTCAAGAAACATCCCTTGGCTAAACTATATAAGAAAGTTTTTTAATGATCTTAACAGACCGGAGTTTTACGAAAATCCTGAGCTGGTTTGCGCTATATCCAGAAAGGCATTGAAACTAATATGTATGAGCCACCTCGAGCAGATAAGATTAATAGGGGAGATTAATAAAAGATCGATCATCCAGCATCAGATGACCCTGACCTGTTATAGGATTCAACCTTATCTATGTTATTGTCTCAAAGGTTTTGACAGGTACATTTTAACAAGGTTCAGATTTGAATCTTTCACCGGTTGGTGACTTTCCCAAAAAAAACGACTGGTCGAGGGAATTGGCACTCTGCCCTTGTGATAATGCCTCCCAGCAAACAACAATCCACACGGTATTATTTAGTAATTATTATACCCAAGAACGTGTAAAGTGGATAAAGCAATATTTGAAACAGGGATCTTGGCGGCAATATCGCCCAGCTTATTTGTTTCTACAACAACTGAATGACGAGTATTGCACCTTGCTTATGACCGGTCTTTTAAAGAGTATATTGAAGAAAGGGAATGTAATAACATGTTGTATATAGCGCTGAAATGGTATATCCTCTTTTTCTTTCTTTTTTAAAAAAGCTGCAGATGTTTAATTCTAGTTTGACTGATGAATTGTAAAGGAAAATATGTATGAATTCGACTGTTTCTCTTTTAACTGTGGTTTTTATGATTTTATATGTTTACAAAAATCGAATAAAGCATACTTTGATTGATTGACCCTGTTGTCTGCAAGGTAACTGCACTTGGGGCTGCCTGTTTAGTAGAAAAATACAGCCCATCTCTTGTATATTAACTTTTTTTTAACGTGCAATGTTTGTTACAACATTTAGAATTTGATCATAATAATCAAATAGATTAAGTTGAAAATATCAATCGGATAATGGCAAGTGCAAAGAAGTGCAAGATAAGTGATACTGAGGCATAAATAGGAAATGCCACAAACGTTCTAAGGCTAAACCATCTGCTTTACATAACTAAGGGGTATATTCACAAGAACGTGTTTCATTAATATCACCAAAAAATGCTAACGCAACTTTACACATCGCAGCCCATCGCGGGAGGGAAAATAACCCTGTGTCAACGTGGAATTCATGACACGGCGGTACCATGCAATAGTCCACCCAAACCTCGAGCAATGTCCGCGATACAACCACCTCGATAGAGATCAAAACACAAACCTCAATGCGAAAAAACCTCAGATGGCCAAAGCGCGAAGAGGAAATCAGTGATAAGTAGCGCAAGGCCTGCAAAACACACATGCCTGGCAGGAAAAAACACCATAAAAGTAGAAAAAAAACACAAACACAAAACGACCAACACCCAAGCATCATGGAGGCAGCCGGAGCAGGCACAGAGGACGAGCGCAACACCACAAGCACCCCGGATGACCAGCCCGGGACCTCGGGACAGGGAAGGGCAAGGACAGCAATTCCAGCCATGAGCTGGCACACATGCAGAGGCTCATGGAGGACATGGTGTGAATGGAGGCGGAAAGGATGGGAGCCACCGCTGCACATCAGCGGAATGTAGCTGGGATCTGCACAAGGCGTGGCGATGTTGAATGCTGCTGCCCCCACACCATCGACATCCCCACCCCCTGGTGTGTCAGTGCCTTCCAGTGCGGCAGGCGTATCCACTCCAGCCCCTGATGTGTCAGTTGCACACAGTGCCGCAGCTGGTACTGCAACACCCACAGGTGGGGCAGAGCACACATCCGAGGACATGGATGGGATTCTGATCAGACGGATTCACTAGCATTCATTTATGCCACCTGGCCTGTTTCTGCTTGGTGCCGCACATGGCCCCATGACCTTCCACTGACCCCTGATACACTCCGCCGCACTCACCTTGGACAGCGACATAGACTGCCATATCCTGTTTGATGACCAATGACACGGCGACCACATTGCGGACTGTACCCTTCTGCTCCCACAGTACTTGGCATCCCCAGAAGGACTCTGACTGGCACTTCACATTGCGGACTGTACCCTTCTGCTCCACAGTACTTGGCATCCCCAGAAGGACGCTGACTGGCACTCCACGCGCCCATATTGTGTAGTGTGCTTGGCATTGACCTGTACCGCTCCAGCTGCTGAACTCCACTGGATATGCAATAAACATCCAGTAACACACTGCTGTATTGTCTTTCATCAGTCAGGTATAACTGAGTGGATGAATGTAGGGACAGTGATTTCCCTTGCCTCAATGATTCTCATCTTATGGCATGCCAGTCACAGGGTGCTACATTGCCTATTGTGTCCCGGGTGCCATGGACCCCACAACAGGGACACCCGCATCAGTCACTTCCTTGTCCGGGCATGAACAGGACCACACCCAGAGCCTACGAGTCATTGTTGCAAGCCCTGCGCTGGTCCAGCATATGCAAGGCCAGACCACTCAGCTTACGCTCCCAGTGGGGGCCCCATTGCTACCCGTCGCAGGCATACTCGCTGGTGTTGTGAAGGTCACTGGTCTAGTTGTCAGCATGGACTTCAAAACACAAAAATGTGTCTGCCCCCTTCAATTAATCCAATGGCTCAGCTAGAGTCCAATATTGGGAAAGAACAGAGATGAGCTCACTGTCACCAGAAAAGACAGATCACATAATCAAAGTCACACCATATTAGAAAAATATACAAATAGTTGTATTTATTTTCTACAATGGAGGTATATCATTTCATTAGGAACAGAGTACCATCACACAGATAATGTGGGTTGACCTGTGGGCCCTCTGGTTTCGCGCTCGCATGACAGTAGTGGACTATCGTATCCTTCGACCTTCCAGGTACAGAGTTGAAGAACCAAATCGTTTCGCCATATTGAATATTCTACATTCGAAACACACTGCTTTTCTCAGATTGCAATCTGTTCGATACGCTTTGGAGGAACACGCGAGCAGATACCCTTTTCCTCCCCTTCTGAATTGGACACTCATTGCTGGCTGACCCCTCAACTCTGGAGCGGCTGACTCCTTGTGGCAGAGCTACCCGACCCTGACTTTGCTTCACGTGGCTATCGAGTGACGAGTTTAAAAGGTGGTACTACCCTGAAGGCGACGGGGATTCACAACCCTGAGCCCCGGTCCCGAGACTGTGACGCCGTCCTTCTTCGGCGGATTGAATGCTATATCCTTCTCTTCCCCCTGCCCCTACTCTGACTGCCCTGATGAAGGTGTGGCCCTAGAACTGGCCGTGCACCGAAACGAGCGTTGGCGTTTTGCAGTCTGTCCTGCCTCTTTGCCATCTTGTTTCCAATTCCGTGCCGGAGAGAGCTTCCTGGACAGACTAATAGTGCGACATCTGACTCTTGAAGTTTGAGGAGTTTGGAATGTATTTAGATTGTCTGGGTATGATTGTGAGTATGAAACGTATGATCCTTTTGACTGAGTGTGCTGGTTCTGTTTGTCGATTGAAGTTGTAGGTTGCCTGAGGTGTATGCATTGATTTATTGTTTGTGCCACATTATCTGTGTGATGGTACTCCTAATGAAATGATAAACCTCCATTGTAGAAAATAAATAAAACGATTTAATATTTTTCTAATATGGTGTGACTTTGATTATGTGATCTGTCTTTTCTGGTGACAGTGAGCTCATCTCTGTTCTTTCCCAATATTGGACTCTAGCTGAGCCATTGGATTAATTGAAGGGGGCAGACACATTTTTGTGTTTTGAAGTATCTGTTATTTCCCCTGCATGTCTGCCCTATATCAGTTCCCCCAGGGGGCCCCTCCTTGTATTGGTGCTAGTTGTCAGCATGACACGGCCACTCCCTGAGGGCAGGTTTGTAAGCACACCACACCATCCTGCACATGGGTCACAGGCCATGTGACTACGCCAACATAAGGGGCCGCCAACGTCACATTCCCCTCTTCCAGTGGTGACTGTATGACATTCGCTCCACCGTTCGCAATCATGCCCATGAGTTGTTGCACACAGGATTAGTGGCACAAGAAGCCATGCAGTCGTCACGGGCCTGCCACCACATGGCGCTGACTTGGGTTGCACAGGGTTAGTGGCACCAGAAGCTTTGAGACCGGCAAAGGCACACCGCCACGGGTACGGTGACTTTGGGTGCTCCGTCGTATGGGCACCTTAAGTGCTGAGCGGGTGTGCAGCCTGCAATGATGCCCCGTCCCGGCGGTCCGTACTGTTTAGGTTTGTGTGCCCTGCTGGACCGCAGTGTAGGCCAGAGCTAATGGGCAGTGCGGGCCTACCACCACATGGCTTTGCATCCGGGATCACACAGTAAGTGGCATCTATTGGGCTGCGCGGGTATGCAGCCTGCGATGATGCCCTGTGCACTCGTATGTCCTCTGCCATGGCGTAATCAAGACCCAGCATCAAATGTGAGATGTGGTGGCCTGCGGAGTGGGGCTGCATGATGTGGAGGTTGCCATGTCCGAGGGCCCCTGGCTTGTGGCTTGCAGGGGCATGTGGTGGGACATCTTTTCAGAGACGCTGGGGGCGGAAGGTGATCAGTGAGGCCTGGGTGTGCAGTGGCGGGCATGTTCCGATGGGCGGTGGGAGGGGCTGGGGTGCCTCTGCCTGGGTGAGCAGGGGCGGGCAGGTGATGATGTCTTGTGCAATTGTTTGTACTGTGCCATTCATGTATCTGGACTCTGTTTCAGATGACCGATCTGTCTCAGATGTGTAACCTGGTATAATGCAATTCATATCGGCACGTGGTTGGAGGCACACCGGTGGCAGCAGGTGAGCAGTGTGGCCTGGGTGTGCAGTAGCGGCACTATCTCTCTCTCCCCCTCTCTTCTTCTCTCTCTCTCTCTCCTCCTCTCTTCTTCTTCTCTCTCTCACTGTCTCTCCCTCACTTACTCTCTCTCTCTCTATCGCTTTCTCTCTGTCCCTTGATGTGCACAGGACACACCTTCTCATCATAATTTTTGTTTTGCCGGCTGTGGCCTACAGATTGTCCGGAGGGGAGCCGCCACATTTCTGGTCAGTGTTTATTTTTGAAAAAATAATTTATTGCTTCGAAAGTGAATGTGTGCTGCCGAGGCTGCCTCTCAGGTATGCGCAGCTTTTCATGACGACTTCTCTACTGCTTGCAGCTTCGCTACTAATATGTGCTGAGCCATGTTTCCCATATTTTTGACCCGCTATGCTTACTGACTGTGACTGCTTCTTCTTGACGACTCCGAATGTTGCCTTAAGCCTCTTCAGCTTTCCAATGATGGCAGACATTTTATGAACTGTGCTACCCTTCTGGACTCTCCATTTACGGCTGCTGGTTTACCCAAATTTCCTTACTGCATTAGAGTCTATTTTTCTTTTTCTTCTGCTACATTGTTCCCATCCAGTTGCTCTGCAGTTTGCGGAATTTCTGCACATCTCCTATTTGGATGTCTTTCTTTTTGACAGCTAGCTTACATGGGTAAACTTACGCCGAACGGCGTCACTAAACCTTCGCAGCATACTTTCATTAAAAATTCCAAGGTGTTCTCGGCCTTTGCCCAAATAGAAGTCTCTCAGACATCTTCTGTCCATTCACCAAAGTCCTCAATGGAGCAATCTGTGCAGACTGTAGGGAAAGGCACCACCAAAAGGCTAAAAAAGGACCCTCCTTCTCCGTCCAATCCTGCCTCTGCCATATCCATTGAACTGTTGTTGGCTTTTATGGAAGAAACCAACGCCAAATTACAGATTTTGACTGATAATGGGTCTCAAATGGATACGAGAGTCACGTCTGTGGAACGCAGCGTCTCTTCTCTTCAGGAGTCGTCGTCCAAAGTCCCCCACTTGCATTCACAGGTTGCGTCTCTTCAAAAGCAGGTGGAGGAGCTTGAAAATCGAAATAGACGCAATAATTTACGCATTTACGGCCTGGTGGAGGGTTGTGAGGGGACTGACACCGTTGCTTTTTCAAATCCTTTCTTCTCACCCTCCTGCACTTGCCGGAAGGCACTATGCTTCATATACAACGGGCCCACAGACTTGGCCGAGCTCCTTCTCCTACCTCCACTTCTTCGAAACCAAGAGGCGTCATCATGTACTTTCTAGAATACACCGACTTATTAAAGGTTCTTTCAGCAGCCAGAGCCTCTCCTCGTCTAACCTGGTCAGGATCTTCCTTGTTCTTTGCACAGGATTATGCAAGAGCCACGGCGTAAGGCCTTCCTGGATATGAGACCCGCTCTTCGTTCCATCGGTGCCAGATATGGTCTCTTTCACCCGTGTTTTTTCAGGGTTACCTACAATAGCAAAACGACAACCTACGAGGATCCAGTTCGTCTTCAGAGCTTCCTGAATTCCTGCCAAGCTGCTGACATGGACCTTTCTGGTCCCTCTTCCTCTTTCCCTCCATGATTTTTGCATCTTCCCTCTCTTTTGATGATTGATATTCAATGTTGTTTTCTTCATTGTTGTTTTCCCTCCTTCATCTGTTCTCCGAGTCTGGTAGCTTTGCATTTTGCTCCTATATGCTTATGTACCCATTCCTTTTTTCCTTTATGTCCTTTCTCCTTGCTCTTTTTCTCTATTTACATGGTCTCTTTTTGGCTCGTTATCTTCAGTGGTTTTGTCTCTTAATGTTATTCTTCTTTATCTACAGGTTACATATCACGTTCCGTTTTGTCCCCTTAGTTGGGTGGTTCGTTGACCCTGTTCGCCCGAACTCCTCTAGTTGCCTCTACCCCCCTCCTCTTCTTCTCGTTTGATCTTCTCCCCGATTGTGCTCCCTTCCCTTCTCGTAAGTACAGTTTTCCTTCTTGTTCATCATGTTTATTTTCCCTTTTGCCCCCCTTTCGCTGGCTTTCGTATTTTTTCTATGCTTAAAGGTGTCTTTTTTTCTCTATTTGCTTTTCCTTCTTAATCCTCAGGATTATATTCCATGCTTTTTTGTTCTGCATGTTTCTCTCTTACGCCTTCGGTTTTTACTGTTCTGTTTTCTAGAATATGCCTATCTTTTCCTACTTCTTCTTTCTCTTATCCTTCCTGTCTTCTTTTTTCTTTCTCCTCTATACTCTTCTCTTTTTTCCTATTCCTTCTCTCCTTTCTCGCTGGCATTTATGATCATTTTTTTCTCTTTTGCTCAGTTTCTCTCAGGGGCTCTCCTTTTCACGTTCCTACTGGTTTTCTTTTTCTTCCATTTTATATATTATGTCATTGAAAATAAATACATGGAATGTTAAGGGCATTATTTCTCCAATCAAGAGGCAAAGAATCTTATCTCACCTAGCCAGATTAAATGTGGATGTTGCATTTTTACAAGAAACTCATTTATCTGATGTAGAATCGGTTAAACTCAAAAGAGGTTGGCTGGGTGAGGCTTATTATTCCCAGGGTGACGGTAAACAAAATGGAGTAGCTATTCTGTGTCGTAAAACCCTTTCCTATTCCCTAATTGCTCAGGAATCAGATGCTGAAGGTCGATGGATACATGTTAAACTGTCTCAAGGGTGTTCCAATTTCCTTTCTTAATGTCTATGCTCCCAATGGTGGTGATCCTGCTTTTTGGCATGACCTCTCCCACCATATCACCAGATTTGCCGATGATAATTTCTTCCTGGCAGGTGACTGTAACCAACCCTTTGATCCTTTCCTTGACAGAAATTCCAAAGCTCCCTATGTTCCAAATAAATCTCACAAGCTACTTACTCAAGCTATCTCCCTACACAAGCTCATTGATGCCTGGCGCTTGTGCAATCCGACGACGAGAGAATTTACTTTTTATTCCCCATGCCATCATTCCCAGTCCCGGATTGATTATATTTTTGTTACTCACAATATTGCCCAAACTCTTACTAATGCTGAAATTGATCCAATTCTACTTTCGGATCATGCTCCTACCATAGTTCATATTGATATACTTCCTAAACCTGTCGGACCTAAGAGGTGGCGTTTTAATAACACCCTTCTATTGGATCCCAAATTCACTGCTTCCTTTATTGAATTTTTTGATGAATTTTTTCTGCTTAATGATACCCCTTCCATCCCCAAACACACTATCTGGGATGCATTTAAGGCTGCGGCTAGAGATTTTATAATTGGAAATGTTGTAAAGAAACGGAAAATTGCCCGCAAATTTACAGGGGATCTCCTTCAAGATATCAAGAAATTGGAGCACGCCTATTTTACTTCTCTCTCACGAGACAGTTTAACAGCCCTTGTTAATGCCAAAATGACCTTCAACAAACAATCCACAGAGGATGCTTCCCTATATTTATTGAAATCTAGTGCAAAATTTGATGGCGGTAGAAATAAAGCCGGGAAAATCTTAGCCAATTATTTGAAAATCAAACATAACAAATTGAATATTGAATCCATTTACGACACTCAATCTAATCTCCAACATAAAGACTCAGACGGGTGACAGACGATTCCTGGTAGCAACTCCCAGACTGTGGAATTCACTCCCTTTACATATCAAAACCGCCCCAACTCTTATTTGCTTCCGTAAGGCCTTGAAGACTTGGCTCTTCAATCAATAAGTTTGTGTGCTGATCACTGTATCCTAAAGTATCTTACTGCGCCTAGACACCCTAGGGTATTAGCTGCGCATTAAAAATCCCATAAATAAATAAATAAATAAATCCTTACCGAATTCTCCACTTTCTACAAAACTTTGTACTCCTCTGAAACCCAACCCTCTTCCCAATCTTTGGATCATTTCTTTTCTACCATACACAAACCTGACCACTTCCCTCTTGATCTTTCTTCCTTAGAATTAGATATTTCTCAGCGTGAATTACTTCTAGCACTTCAAACTCTCAAAAAAGACAAGGCTCCTGGACCAGATGGTCTTACTGTTGAATTTTTCCTCCATTTTTCAAAACTCCTCATTCCAAAATTACACTCTCTCCTAGACTCATTTCTTGCCTTAGGTGCTTCCTCAGGTTCTTTCTCCGATGCCCACATCTGCCTCATACCCAAGGAAGGGAAAGATGCTCAATATTGTAAGAACTATAGGCCCATTTCCTTGGTCAATATCGACTACAAGATATTTGCTAAATCACTTGCAGCGCGTCTTGATCTTTTACTTCCAGACCTCTTAGGCGAGGAACAATCAGGTTTCGTCAAGGGACGATTCATCATGGATAATACTAGACTTTTGTTCAATGTCTTATCAAAATCTCATAAATTACCCAATGCCCTTGCAGCAATTGCCCTAGATGCTGAGAAAGCTTTTGATAGGGTTGAGTGGACCTATCTATTTCACGCCCTTAAATGGTTTGGTTTTGGTCCCAAATTTACCTCTTTGATTTCTTTACTGTACTCCAATCCCCGTGCGGCAGTCTGCGCCAACGGCCTGGTCTCCTCCTTTTTTGATTTAGGGAGAGGCATGCGCCAAGGTTGTCCTCTATCCCCTTTTCTTTTTAATCTGGCTTTAGAACCTTTTTTATCCAAACTCCGTCAAAACCCTAACATTCATGGCTTTCATGCCTTGGATTCCCAAGTTAAGCTTGCCGCATATGCGGATGATATTTTACTTTTTATCTCCAACCCCACTGAATCTGGTGGAGGAGTGGCCCTAATTGCTCGTACTCATCTTAATTTTCAAATTCTTCCCTCCCCTCCTATTCCTGATGTTGACTACCTTGTAGCTCGCTCTACTTCTCACCAAGCCCCCCTTACTTTTGTCCTAATCTACCGCCCCCCCCAATCCACTCCCTCATTTCTTCCCAATATCCAGACCCTCCTGGCCACCCTGGCAATTAATAATTCATCTGTGTTAGTCTTGGGGGATCTTAATTACTGGCCTAATGATCCTGCCGAAAGCCTCCAATCCAAGGAGTTTACCTGCTTTATGAACAGTTTGAATTTTGTGCCGCTCATTCACAGCTCCACCCATTCACATGGTCATGCGCTAGATCAAATCTGGACTTTGAATATTCCGTCCACACCCCCCATCATATCCCCATGCTCATGGTCAGACCACTTCACTATTACGTTTTCCCTTTCCCTAGCACCCCTGGTCAAACCTCCCCTTCCCAAAAACACCTGGGTTCGGAAATGGGGAAAAACAGACATGCCTTCCTTCTGCTCCGCCCTGGCCAAAACTAGTCCTGATCTATCTGGCCTTGCAGCCACCTCTCAGCTGTCCGCCATCAACAACTGGCTCACGGTGGCGGGTGACGAATTCGCCCCCCTAAAGCAGCTGTCAGTTAAACGGCCCCACGCAGCCAACCGTTGGTTTACTCCTGACCTTAAACTAAAGAAACTGGCTGCAAGGAGGGCCGAACGAGTCTGGAGAAGAACTTATGACCCCGTTCAAAAGGCAACCTACCTGTCTGCTTTGCAAAATTACAAAAAATGCATTCTGGAAGCACAAGCCGAATACTACACCAACAGGATAACGACAGCCGAGTCCCAATCGAAGGAAATTTTTTCCACGGTTCATGAACTTGCTTCATCCAGTAGAGCCACGGCTACCATTCCCCCTTCCCAGTCCCTCTGTGACTCACTTAACGAGTTTTTTATAGATAAAGTTGTCAAAATCAAACACAACATTCCTCCGCCCTCTTCTACTTTTGTTAACCCCTCCCCCCCCTCCTCTGTTAAACTGACTAACTTCCCATTGCTAACCAATGACACCCTCCTTCCCCTGCTTCATCGGGTCAAATCAGGCTCTTCCCTGGACTTTGCCCCTGCTTGCATCCTCAGGGAAGTTTACTTAGCCTGCCCCACTCCCCCTCTGACCCTTCTCAATGACTCTCTTGCGCACGGATTTGTCCCCAGTTCACACAAATCGGCGGTTGTCATCCCAATTTTGAAAAAACCTGACGCCGACTCTTCCTCCCCCTCCAACTACCGCCCCATCTCACTCCTCCCTTATCTTGCAAAAGTTCTTGAAACCCATATCACCTCTACCTTGAGTACCCACATTGAGGCAAATCACTGCCTCTCTCCCTGTCAAGCTGGTTTCCGTCCCCTGCACTCTACAGAAAAAGTAGTCATCTCAGTCATGGACAAGTTGCGTGAAGGCATTGACATCAACCTTCCGCAAGCCTTGATTCTCCTAGACCTATCCGCCGCTTTTGACACGGTGGACCATTCCACCCTCCTCAACCGTGTCAGGGCGGCGGGCATAGAAGGCTTAGCCTACTCTTGGCTGGAATCCTTTCTCGCTGGGAGAACTCAAGCGGTCCGTTTGACTGGTTTCGCTGCGGCCTCTCGCAAGGTAGAGTGCGGGGTTCCCCAGGGCTCATCACTTTCCCCTCTTTTATTCAACCTTTATATTTTTCCCCTCATTTTTATGTTACAGCAACTGGAGGTCACCGTGTTTAATTACGCGGATGACCTCCAGCTCATCTTTAATCTGTCTCATTCACCCTCATCTGCCCTGAACGTCCAGACAGTAATGACGTTCATTCAAGATTGGATGAACTGCAACCACCTCAAACTCAACCCGGACAAGACCGAGCTGGTCTTGACCGGAGGTGGTTGCAGTCCATGGTCCCCTTCCTTTTGGCCCCCTTCCCTTGGTGTCCCTCCACTCCCTGTGCCCAAAGTAAAAACCCTAGGAATCTATCTCAATCCTCAACTCACCGTCCACCCACAAGTCAGTTCCGTGGTTTCCTCCTGCTTCTTTTCCCTTAGAGTAATTAGTTAAGTTTCACGTTTTTTTTCTCCCTCAGCTTTAAAAATAATCGTGCTGGCCATGGTATAGACTATGGCAACATAGTCTATAATGGGGCCCCTGCATACGCGATCCATCGATTACAACTGGTGCAGAACCAGGCGGCCCGCCTGATCCATGGCCTACCTAAACATCATCGAGTCACTCCACTACTCAAAACATTGCACTGGCTCCCTGTGAGAGAGCGCGCCCTGTTCAAACTTGGCTGTCTCACGTACCAGGCTAGATCGGGCACTGCTCCTGAATTCATCTGCTCTGCCATCAAGCCATATTATCCAGGCAGAGAACTTTGCTCGGCTCATTTGGCCCTCCTTACCATGCCTCGCTATAAAAAGCAGAAGGCAGGCGGAGCGAGATTCGCCGTCCTGGCTCCAACTTTTTGGAATTCCCTCCCGGTTACCCTGCGCACCTCACCGTCTTACCCTCTGTTTCGGAAGAATCTCAAAACCTTCCTTTTCACGCAAGCCTACCTGACCTAATCTGTCCTGCACCACTAGCGCCAAGAAACCGCTGGGTAAACGATCGCTGTACAAATGCTTTTAAATTTAAATTCAAATTCAAATCTATTCCTGCTTTCCTTGCCGAAGTCAGAGATTACTCCCAGATATCTGGCTACAAGCTCAATAACGACAAGTGTGAGATTTTGCCCTTGACGAAGTTCACATTTAAGCCTGATTTTACTACCTCCAACTTTACATGGAGTTCTTCACACATTAAATACCTTGGCCTACATATCACCCCTTCTATTTCAAACACGGTCTCCCTTTGTTCAAATAAATGTATTCAAAAACTATTGGACTTAACGTCTAGATGGCATCCCCTTTATTTATCATGGTGGGGCCGTCTTGATACAATTAAAATGATGCTATCCCCTATGGTCCTTTACACTATTTCTAATATTCCTGTTTCCATCCCCTCTAAATTTTTCAGGAGAATCAACTCAATTTTGGCATCTTTTCTCTGGAGCAACAAAAAACGTAGAATGTCCCTTGCTCGGCTTATACATCCCATAGCAGAAGGCGGAGTTAATTTCCTAGATTTCCCAGTTTATCATAAGGCGTTTCTGTTACGACAGGCTTCCCTCTGGTTGCAAGACCCGATTTCCCCTTGCCCCTTATGGGCTAAACTTGAACGCCTCTTTCTCTCCCCTTTCTCCCTTGCTGAATATCTTTCATTTTCACGCAAGCCTTCATCTATTCCCACTCCCATTCACAAATTCACCGTTAAATTACTTCTATCTTCTTCTCCTGCTCCGCCTGCGACCATTGCTGATTTCCTTACCTCCACCATTTGGCATAACACTTCCCTCTTGATACGTGATAAGCCCTTTTACTGGAAGTCGTGGCGACACAGAGGGCTAATCTGGGTTTCCCAACTATTCTCACATTCTTCTTTCATACCCTTCCCTATTCTCCGCACCACCTATGGTTTGCCTGCTTCTTTTACCCACAAATATCTTCTTCTTAAAGAGGCTGTAATGGCAACTTACGCCCGTCTCTTGCACGCACCTTCCCCTTCTTCTTCTCCTGTCCCTGCCTCACTACTTCATTCCTTTCTACACACTACTGCTAAAGCCTCCTCCATTTACAAACATCTTCATACTAAAGACCCAAATCTACTGTGGAGGAATGCTGGGAACAAGATTTTGCCGCATCTTGGTCCATTCCTTTATGGGATAAGATCTGGAATAAGATTCGCAAGTCCTCTAGGGCCGCGACCCTGAAACAAACCTTGTTCTTCATTTACAATAGACTTCTTTGCACGCCATTTGACCTTCATAAATGCTTTCCAGCCACCCCACACATTTGCTGGTCATGTTCTTCCCCGCAAGCGACTTTATTTCATATGTTGTTCCTATGTAAATCTGTTCATGACTTTTGGTTGCAGGTTTGGGCCCAAATTAATGTAATGTTTCATACTTGCTTTCCTTTCTCTTACACTAACGTTTTCTTAGGAAGTCTTTCTCCCTGTTGGGAGGATGCAGAACTTAACACTCAGATTATTGATTTATTGTTAGCTGTTGCGTTTCAGCAAATGACAGTCAATTGGAAGAATTTTATTAACATTTCTTTTAAAGCATGGTGGTATAACGTTTGCCATAATCATAGACTGGATACTGCTTTTGTTTTTCCTGCCCACATGGCAGCAAAGCACATGAACTTTTGGCTTCCTGTTACGCTTTATCTTGATGTATGTGCTAAACGTTCGTTTCACCCACAACCTTCACAGCAAGAAGTTCTCAAGCCCCCTTGAATGCCCCCCGCATTCCGTTTCTTCTGCATTATCAACTGTATGTACTTCCTTTTGCATAATTGTATTTCTACAATTGTTGTTTTTATTTTATTTAGTTTTGATGCTTATGGTTAGCTTTCATTGTTTATAACCCTATTATGCCCATTGCTTATTGATGTACCTGTACTTACTACTTTTCTCTATATTTTGTATTGACACCTTGTTCCTTTCTCCTTCCCCGAATAAGATTCTTTTTTTTTTTACTCAAAAAAAGTGAATCAACACAGAAATTCAACAGTGGAAACTGATAAGAGCCCCCTATGAAACTATATGAAATACTCGTGATTTCACAAGCAAAGCACAAGCGCTGTGCAGGCGAAACCTAACATAGGACCAACCTTTGATGTACCACTGGAGAGTTGTAGAGATACCCTTCTAGTGGCTAAGTTACACATGTGAAATCAGAAAAACTGGCTCTGCCTTCTCCGCTCGATTACATTGTGTGATCCTAGGCAAAGATTTTATCTCACTGAGCCTCCTTTGTCTTCATTATTGCATAGAGCGCATTGAAATATGTGAGTGCAGGGTGTGCGCTGTACAAAAAGCTATCTTATGCTTGATTTTATAGACGATAATATTGCTCCATCTCTAATAAGAATCGAGGTCACATCTAGGGTACAGATGGATGTCAACTGAGTTATCTCCTAGTTGATTAATGACATTGTCACCAGGTGCAGGAGGCAGGAATGTTCTTAAGATCATGTTTAAAAACTATAACTCTTATAGATGCCTCTCAATGCAGCCATTGAGGTGGGATAGCCAATAAGTGAATGAAAGAGTCGAGCCGCAGCCAAGTCAAGAGTTGGCTCTGGCTCGAAGAGCTCGTGCGCAAGTCGTGCCTCAAACTATTTGGCATGTAAATCATGCAACAAAAATAATGCTAAAATATGGCATAGTGTCTTTAAATTAAAAAATCAAATAGCTTTTACATGCATAAGAATTTCACCTTAGTACATCAGATTGCATCTGTGCACGAGAAGAATGTATTAAATGTAATCGTTTTGAAAGGAAAATTAGACACTTTCCTGCTCCGCCGTGGTGACAATGAGTAAACTAAAAAGAAAGTAATCTCTCATGTGTACCCTATATGTAGCATAGATTCTTATTATATACAGAGCAACATTATAGTTTATTGAAATGGTTTATAAAATCAAACAGAAGAGGTTTTTGAACTGTGCACCTCTTGAACCTCCTTATTAGATGCTCTGATCTGTGACAATGACCAAAAGGAATGCTGTGTGACAACCTGTTTGCCCAGGAGCACACAATTTGGTCAAGCAGGAAAGCCGGGATGGATCGCAGTTTCATTTTTCCATGCAGGCCAATTCATCAACTAGATGGGTATCACTTTCTGAAATCAAAGGTTAGGTTTTGTCCTTAATGTTTCGAAGAGGAGAGTAGCCCATAGTCCACTTTCTTATTCACGGTAGTGTCACATAGCCCAAAGCTTTCACACGGAAATATAAGAACCTCCCAGCAGACTCAGACTACTTTAGACTTCTTTTATGTAACCGGGATTTGGAGAATTGATGGGATGTGGGACCCAGGGCGGGATTTGAACTTTGTCCCCCATGTTATATAGGCAGCTTGTGTCACTAAGCCACGTGGCCTCTCTTCAAAGTTCGGCTCGTCTTGGGCTCAAGGTTCCACGTGAGCCTCGAGCCCGGCCAAAGCCAAGCATCAGACTCGAGCCTGTCTCGCGCTTTTAGTGTCTCGCTCACCTCCATCCAGTGATATGCTCGGATGTACTGCTATTAGGCCGAAGAGCTTCCGCGTGTTAAAGAACTACAGTTTAAAAAAAATTACATTGCTAACACTTGATCATATTTCTATACGATATTTGTTGCATGATTCAAATGCCAAATATCTACAAGGCTCGGCTCACGTGCGAGAAACCCTTGGCTCTGATTTGGCAGTGGCTCTGCTCCCGCTTGTTGGCTCACCCCCTCTACCTTCCTTCAGTAATTGTACGAGTCTCCTTTCAGACACACCTGGGGCTGCCCCCAGCAGTCCTCCATCAGCCCTCTGTCCAAACTGGCCTTTCGAGTCCCTCCGCCCTCCAGCCTGCAGTACCACCGTGCGTTCACACCCCTTCACCCCATTCTGATCTTGGTCACATGGGCTGCGGTGGAGTGTGTCACCGTTGCTACCTGAGGGCAGTTTTATAAAAGCCGTTCTCTGCTGCACCATTCTGAAAAGTGGAAACGCTCGGGAAAGAGAGTCCTGCGTCCGTTCCTGCGTCCGTTCCTGCCACCGCACATGTTCAGGTGAGGAAACGCCACCCGCTGGGGAGGAAGGCAGAAACCGAGACCATTTGTCGACAACACTCACTTGGTTGCAATAACATCTCTTACACTGTGGCAGGGCACAATTTGATGTAAAGGCACTCTCTGGATTGTTTAGACAGCACTGACTGTACAATTTGGTGACCCTGCCAGAGCTCTTCTGTAGCTGCACCTGCTTACGGTTCTTGACACTCAATGCACATAATGCCGTAGGAGAATTCTAGTATATTGTATTGTGATTGCATGTATATACTTAATAAAAGTAACCCCTGCCCTGCCTTTTAAGAATATTGCAAGTCACCAAGGAGTTCCTTTATAAGGTAATGGAACTCTAAAGCGATTTGTAGTGTCTTTTTAATTCATGGCACAATGTATTTTATTCCATATAATACAAGGTCACGCCATCACCCTTCTGTAAACCTCCTAAATCCTTGCTGTTTTGCTTTTACATATGAAATAGATAACATGTTTGCAGACATGAAGAATGAAAGCAGAATCTGCAGTGTGAAATTAAATGCATCAAAAAGCATTTCGTAATTATTTAGTCATTTGTTGCAAAAATATCTATCAGTTTAATGTAAGTCATATAAAAATTATGTCGCTGAGAATGTTTACAAACATGCAGAGATATTCTATCTTTCCTGTAACAACCTATAGAGTGTAAAATACAAACATGTTGCCATAAATAACTTCTTTCTGCTAAACACTGTTCCTTTTAGAAAGACATATTAAAAAAAAAAGAAGAAGGAAAAGCCGTTCTCAATTCAATTCAATTCCTAAAGCTTTATTCGGTGCATATAAAAATGACCATAAAAGCACATGAGCGACACATAGGATAACAGATATTGCAGAATTTAACAAAAATTCTGACATAAAATTTAAAACAACATACTTTTCCTGGCAATAATTGATTGATTTAAAAAGGTAGCAGTAAAAAAGCATATATCTGCAGATTGCATATTAAAAATTAATTTCATTGCATCTTTAATAGTACGTGAACCATATTTGATAAACAGAGGTTTTAAATAGGCAATACGAAAACTCTTGTAAAGTTTACATATCAATAAAAAGTGCAAGGTGCTCTGCTTTGATAGACCATCACATGGACTGGGTCCGGTCGGATACTTTTTAAGGTGGGGCGATGCCACCAGATGGTGTGCCAGCCCGAACCTAAGTCTCATAAGTACAAATCTATAATATGGTCTGGTCACCATGGCTAAATATAGGGGGTAACCTTCATTAACAATAGGGCTATTGTAAAACAGAGTGGAAGACAGAACCCCGGTCTTTAATGACCGCCTCCTCATTCTATGTGCTAGGAATGTTGACTACAGCTCACTTTTGGGTATTGCGGTAGCAGCACATGGATCGGCCCGTCTGTCTCAGATCTTAGCCGCAAATCTAAAAACCCCGTGAGCATTTTTAGCCATTTTATTACGGACATTGGTAAGTTCATTAGACCATTTTCTATCTTTTGAAAAGTTTATTCCCAAATAACAAAATTTATCTACATGTTGCACTTTTTGGCAGTCAATAAAAAATGCATTAGACAACCTTCTTTTGGCCCCACAGGTCATGGTATGCGTTTTTCCTTTGTTGATAACCAGTTTCCTGTCCTTAATAAAAACAGAGAATCTGTCAATCAAACGTTGTAAACCAATGGGGTTTCTCGATAGTAGCACGGCATCGTCCGCATATAATAACACCGGCACTATGACCCCATTAACCTGGGGCGCATCAGCATTAATAGTTTTTAAAACTGCATCAATTTCATTAATAAATAAGGTAAAAAGCAGGGGGGGCAAGAACACAGCCTTGTCTAATACCTCTATTAACACTGAATTTAGGGGTACACTCTCCTTTAACGCCATAGCGCACGCTTGTTTGTAATTTTTCATATAGCCTGGCCAGAAAGAAGATGATGTCCTCCGGTGCCCCAAGCTGTAACAGGGTTGGCCATAAGATGGAATGGTCTACCAGATCAAAAGCACTGCTTAAATCTGCTAAGCAGAGATAAAGTGAACCTTGTTTGGCCTGGGTATACTTCCCGATCAGTAGATCTAAATTTATACACTGATCGAGTGTACCCCGTCCTTTCCGGAATCCATACTTGCTATTGGCCAAAATCCCCTCTCTCTCCACCCACTCTTCCAATCTAGCCAACATTACTCTACTCATGATCTTAACTGAGGAGTCTAAAAGAGAGATGGGGCAGTAGTTTTTAACATCTGACCTGTTGCCCTTCTTATGTATCGGGATTATAATTGACTCCCCCCAGGTTAAAAATGTTAAAATGTTAAAATAGTTTTATATAGCGCACAGCTACTCTGGAGAGTGTCCCGGCGCTTTAATAGAAACTAAGAAACAGACATTGGGGGCGAAAAGGGACCGAGCATAGGACCTACTGGACAAAGAGCCAGGATTTTAGCTCCCTCCTGAAACCCAGTACAGTCGCGTTGGGTCTCATGGACACTGGCAGGGCGTTCCAGAGCTTGGGAGCCAGATAGCCGAAAGAACGTCCACAAATCCTGGCCCGTCTAATTGATGGAACTTGAGCCAGAGCCAAGGAAGCTGACCGTAACATCCTCAAAGGCAAATAGAAAGCCAAACGGTTTCTAATATATTTAGCTCCTGTGCCATGGAGCGCCTTGAAGGTCAGTGTGAGAGCCTTAAAAGCTACTAGTTTTTTAATGGGGAGCCAATGAAGATTTTTTAATAAGATAGTCGCACTGGTTCTGCGATGAAGCCCATAGATGGCTCTAGCAGCAGCATTCTGCACGACCTGCAGGCGAGAAAGAAGAAACTCCGGCAGGCCCAGGTAGAGAACGTTGGAATAGTCCAAACGTGAACCAATGAGACCCTGGACAGTAACCTTCCGATGGCAGAGGGTCAGCAAAGGAAGAAATTTCCTCAGCATCTTAATGAAACCGAAGCATTTGCCAACAAGACCCAAGACCTGAGGCTTCAAGATAAGACCGTCCTCTATCTGAACCCCCAGATTCTTAGCCTTGGAGGACACAGCTGCGGGTGGAAACATGGCCGGCAGCCACCAAGACTGCCATCTGGGGTCGGCGGGACAGCCGAAAAACAGCAGCTCCGATTTGTCGGAGTTGCATTTCAAGCTGTGCCATTCGAACCAGTTAAAGACGGCTCCCAAACAGCCTCTGATCTGCCCGCCATCGAAGTCTGACCCCTTCTGACTGGTAAAAAGAAGCTGGGTGTCGTCATCATAGGACACGATCTGGGCGCCGAAGGACTCCGCCAGAGCTGCCAGGGGTGCCATATAGATGTTAAACAGCGTAGGGCTCAAAACAGAGCCCTGAGGCACCCCTAACTCAAGAGGTGGCATCTTGGCGGAGAACGGAGGGGCCCAGACCGTTTGCCGGCGACCGGCAAGAAAGGACTTAAACCATTTAACACCGCTCCCCGCAGCCCAATCTCCCTAAGTCTTAAAAGAAGACTGCCATGGGGAACGGTGTCAAAAGCCGCCGACAAGTCCAACATAACCAGCATGGCCTTACCTCCCGCATCCAACACCTCTCTGATGGCATCAGTAACCTCCAGTAGAGCCATCTCCGTACTCATGTTGGCCCGATAGCCCGACTGAGTATCATGGAGGATGTTATTGCTCTCAAGGAAGTTCGCAAGAGAGGAGTGAACGTGCTTCTCCACGACTTTAGCCAAAGCCGGGAGGAGGGAGATAGGCCTATAGTTGGCATGCAGCAGAGGGTCAAGATTAGGCTTCTTCAGAAGCGGCAGGATCAAGGCATGTTTCCAAGCCTGAGGAACAACTCCAGAGTTCAGCGAACAGTTGAGCACAGGGTTTATAAGCTCATTAATGGCAAGAGCCATTTTTGCCAGAACCTTCGCTGGACAAGGATCCCGCGGAGAGCCGGATTTGAGTTTAGAGATCAGATCCAGAGAGGAGGCAAGAGAGAGAGAGGGAAAAGTAGCCAGGACAGGACCATCACCCGGGAGTGATGCAGAGATAGGGGCATATATATCGGAGGGGATCACCAAAAGTGGAAAGGGGAAATGAATCTTGGATAGTCTTAATTTTGAACGTGAAGAAAGTGGCCATAAGAGACACCCAGGGTTCAGAGTGATGATGTGTGGGCAGAGCCGAGCTGGGAGAGATGAATTCCTTGACAATAAGGAAAATTTCCTTACTGGCAATAGCAGCAGCATCTATTCTACGAGCCAAATAAGCTTTCTTCTCCACCAAAATACTACCATGATATCCCTTGATGGCCTCCCTATAAACGATCTTATTCAAGGGGTCGTAATGACGGCGCCAGGCTCTTTCCGCTTTCTTACAGCTACGGCGCAAAACAGCCAGGGAAGCTGAAAACCAAGGGGCAGATGTCCGAATACAGTTTTTGCGGACAATATTGACAGGGGCTAATTCGTCAAAACGCTCCGTCAGCCAGCTCTGCAGGTGGTCAATATCGACCTCAAGACTGCCTGACAGCTGGCAGGGATGTAAAGTGAGAGCTTGAGCCAGCATGTCCGGCGATACTCGACTGAAAGCTCTTGACGTTTGACGAAGACACTCTGAGGGTCGAGAAGTGGACTTGTTAGTCAAGGGAAACTGGAATTTGATAAGATAATGATCTGACCATAAAACCGGTTCAGGGGGAGATACAACAATAGGAGTTGTAGAAAACACCTGGTCTAGGGTATGCCCTTTATTGTGTGAGGGCGTAGTAATGAAGGGAATAAGATCTAGAGGGGCAGTTGCATCCATTAGCTTGACGATGTCTGCATCAGAACTTGTGTCCATGTGAATGTTGAAATCCCCCAACAACAGGCACTGATCTGTTTTAGACATATAGCTGCAGCGGCAGCGTGAAGGTCTTCATAAAATGAACTTAAGGGTCCTGGGGGTCTGTAGACTAAGAGCCCTGCACAGGTCTGATGAGGGGATATAGATAGAGAAAACCCCAATGATTCACATCCCGAGATGTCATCGGTGGGGACTAAAACACAAGGGAAGCTTTTGTCAACTATCAGGGCTATCCCACCTCCTCTGCCCTGAAACCTGTCTTTCCTGAAGATGACATAATTTGGGGGGATGGCTGCCGCAAGGTCAGGTCCCGAACAGCCAAGTCTCGATGAGGAAAAGGCATAAAGGTTTAGAGTCAGCTAGAAGATTATAGATATCCTGAGAGTGTTAGCTGAGAGATCTCGTATTAAGCAGAAGGCAGGATAGAGATTTGGGCGGGTCTCGGGAAGACAGAGCAGGTGGTACAGCCAGGCCCCATCCACAAGCAGAGCAGCGTTTTTTACAGGCATACTTCCCAGGAAAGTTTTTATGACAGTTACCAGCATTTCCTCGTAGCGAAAGAAGCTCCGCAGAGGTGTAAGTACGCATACTTTGCAGGAACGACCGAATAGAGAGTGGTAAAAGAGCCGCCCGCACCCGTCCGCTTCTGAGACGCTGACGGGCGCAGACGGGCTTTCCTTAGGCGCTCCTTTGGCGCGATAGTGGGCGTGCTCGCACCGCACGTCAGCTGTGCGGAAAAAGGCGCCTCTAGTTTTATACCAATCAGGCTACAGGTGAGAAGACCGCCCCACTGGTCCGCCGACCAGCATGTCAGCAATCCTCCCTAAGATGGCCGCTGATGCAAAGTGCAGCCTCCCAGCCTACCAGTCCCAGGATGCCTTGCGGTCCCTAGTCAGCCCAGCAAGGTATGGGGAAAGGTGATCGTGAAATTCCACTGCGATGCTGTTGCCACCCAGCAAGGCGAAGAAGTGCAGTGAGAAAGGTGCAAAAGTCAGGGGCAGGAGACCACACGGCTAATTCGCCTCAGGTGGGAAAAAAAGAGGAGAGCAGGGAGAGAGGAAGTATGCCTTCAGGTAAGGCAGGGACGAGAGAAACACAGCGCTAGCAGTCAGCGCGCTAACTGGAACAGTGAAGCACTATCCAAACGCGCTCGCAGTCAGCGCGCGATAGCACTAATGCAGGTTCACAGGATGAAATTAAAAATAAAGTTTAAAATAAAGTTTAAAAAGCACTATTGATCAGCGCCAGTAACAAATAATTAAAAAAGCACAGCAATGATCCTGAATGCCTCAGTCCCAAACACACCCAGCATACACCTCCTATTGCAGGGGGGAGGGTACTACGGCAGTCCGGGCCAGCTTCTGCTCAGTTTTATACCAATCAGGCTACAGGTGAGAAGACCGCCCCACTGGTCCGCCGACCAGCGTGTCAGCAATCCTCCCTAAGATGGCCAATGATGCAAAGTGCAGCCTCCCAGCCTACCAGTCCCAGGATGCCTTGCAGTCCCTAGTTATCCCAGCAAGGTATGGGGAAAGGTGATCATGAAATTCCACCGCGATGCTGTTGCCACCCAGCAAGGCGAGGAAGTGCGGTGAGAAAGGTGCAAAAGTCAGGGGCAGGAGACCACCCGGCTAATTCGCCTCAGGTGGGAAAAAAGAGGAGAGCAGGGAGAGAGGAAGTATGCCGTCAGGTAAGGCAGGGACGAGAGAAACACAGCGCTAGCAGTCAGCGCGCTAACTGGAACAATGCAGCACTATCCAAACGCGCTAGCAGTCAGCGCGCAATAGCAGTAATGCAGGCTCACTGGATGAAATTAAAAATAAAGTTTAAAATAAAGTTTAAAAAGCAATATCGGTCAGCGCCAGTAACGAATAATTAAAAAAGCACAGATGATCCTGAATGCCTCAGTCCCAAACACACTCAGCATCCGCCTCCTATTGCAGGGGGGAGGGTACTACAGCAGTCCGGGCCAGCTTCTGCTCAGTTTTATACCAATCAGGCTACAGGTGAGAAGACCGCCCCACTGGTCCGCCAACCAGCGTGTCAGCAATCCTCCCTAAGATGGCCGCTGATGCAAAGTGCAGCCTCCCAGCCTACCAGTCCCAGGATGCCTTGCGGTCCCTAGTCAGCCCAGCAAGGTATGGGGAAAGGTGATCGTGAAATTCCACTGCGATGCTGTTGCCATCCAGCAAGGCGAGGAAGTGTGGTGAGAAAGGTGCAAAAGTCAGGGGCAGGAGACCACCCGGCTAATTCGCCTCAGGTGGGAAAAAAAGAGGAGAGCAGGGAGAGAGGAAGGATGCCGTCAGGTAAGGCAGGGACGAGAGAAACACAGCGCTAGCAGTCAGCGCGCTATCTGGAACAATGCAGCACTATCCAAACGCGCTCGCAGTCAGCGCGCGATAGCACTAATGCAGGCTCACAGGATGAAATAAAAAATAACGTTTAAAATAAAGTTTAAAAAGCACTATCGGTCAGCGCCAGTAACGAATAATTAAAAAAGCACAGCAATGATCCTGAAGGCCTCAATCCCAAACGCACCCAGCATCCGCCTCCTATTGCAGGGGGGGAGGGTATGGGGGTATCGGTACATACAGCTGCATTAAAAACAATAGCCAAAATAGGGCTCCACATCTCCGGGGCTGCTTTATAGATATCGATGGGTACCCCGTCTGGCCCCTGGGCCTTCGCCCCCTTGCTTGCGCAAATACCTAGTTCGACCTCACGAACAGTGATGTCCAAAGGCACAATCGGCCAGTTACTAGGGTTGGTGTCATAGCAGTTATCAGATTTAAAAATCATGGAAAAATGGGAAATCCACCCCTCGCTAGAGACGTTCGAGGTAAGCTTCGGGATAGATTCCGCCTTGAGGAAAGGAGAGTTGACCGTGGCCCAAAAAAGGGCACAATTAGACAGTTCAGCGGCTTGATTTAGAGTTTCCCAAGCCTGCTGCTGCAACTCTCCTTTCCTGCGTTTCAGAGCGGATTTGTAATCTGATCTCAGCTTAATGATTAATTTTGTATCCCTGGGGCTTAACTTGAATGCATGTTTTAATTCCGTTAAGAGTGTGGTACAAGTATGATCGAACCAACCCAGTCTATGCTTAGATTGCACTCCATCAGGTCTAGTGAACCTAGCATCTATGCATTTATTAATGCCATTAAAAACATCTAAAACCCGGTCTGGTTCATTATTATTATTTAGGATAAGGGTAATATCTGTAATAGAGCTCAATAGTTCATCAGATTTTTCCCCTTTCCATCTCAATCCAACTCCATTAGGCCTCTGTGGTTCAATATTCGTTACAGTTCTCCCTGGACAGACAGGCCTGCCTCCCCAGATTGTAGTTTCTAAGATAATACAATTATGATCGCTCAAAAAGGAGACTTCTATCCTAGGGGCCTGACAACAGGGGACAATATTAGAAGAAACAATTACATGGTCTATGATTGAACTAGTGTACCGATTCTTAAACGTAGGGACAGTCTGACCATTTTCATCTTTTTAGTGGTTTAAGATTTCCAAACCATGGTCACCCATGAGTTAGTTAAGTGTTTCTCCGTAACTGTTATGGCGGAAATGCAGATCATCCAGACTAGCATTATTTTTGACCCCACAGACTTTTTGGGTTGACATTTCACAAATCGGGATGTTAAAATCACCCACCCAAATAAAATCAAAAAGAACATTAGATTCTGCAATCAAATTATCAATGGCAACGGCCAGGTCCTTTACAACTTGCATCCTAGTATTATCAAAGATATTGTTATAAAAATTAAGAAGGAGTACATTACGGCCTTGTCTCTCATGGAGCCAACGGATCTGTACATGAGCACCCACGGTCAAATACCTTTTTACAGTTATAGACTGATTAATAGAAACTAAAATCAAAAGTCCACCTTTGGCTCTTCCTGTCATAGCACCCTGTGCTAATAAATTATATGAGACAAACCCCTCATAGTTAACAAAATCCATACACCACGTTTCCTGGAAACAGACAATGTCATAGAGGTTAATCAAATTCATCCAGCCCAAAACATCGCCCTTAGAGTTCAACCCGGCGATATTCCAGCTAACGACAGATAAGCCATTTTTACCACCAATCCCAATACTATCTAGAATGGGCACTTCATGTTGTACAGCCCCTACATTATGATCACCATTTTGCATATCCTTATTAACTGCTTCTGCACTCGAATAGACCATAGATAATGGTCCGGGATCTACAGATTGTTCCCTTGCTTCAACAACCTGGCAAGCTGGGATCACCTCAGGGTTGGAACAGCAATCTTGGCTGACTCAATCTTTAGCATCTAAGGTGCTTAGGGCTTGGTAACGATTTAACACTAGTACCTCAACTGCAGGACATAAATTGGTACGTTTGTTAAGGGTAGAGAGGCCTCCTCTATCTTTGTCAGAGGGTCCATTAATGATATGACTATAGAAGAAACCAAGTTGGCGTAGACTTATACCCTTCTCAAAATATGGTAGCGAAGTCGCTCTTAGCAAGGTAGTTGCATCATGTTGAGGATATTTAAAATGAACAATAACACAGTCGCCTCCGCTGCTCTTTCGGGAGTTGCCAATCCAATTAACCCATCTAGTGGTGAGAATCTGATTTGAATAGTTCATAGGGAACCCACATTGTTTATGGAGCCAGAACACTGTTTTATTTTTAAGTGAATCATGCGATTCCTGTTGGTTCTGGTTCAAATAATGTTCAAAAGGTGGCACATTTATTAGAACAACCACATATTGGGCACAATCTGGGGGTAGGTTAATGGTATGGCTTCTCTTGACTTCTTTCGACGTCGGACCGCTCTCAGGTTCTACTACTACCCGGTTCTTCTGGCATCCTGTCGATTGGGGATTAGGCTTGCCTGTTACTATCACGTTCGTCTCCCCGCTACAATCGACAGCTGGGTTAGATATACTTAGAGCAACGTTACTGGCCCTATATCCTTCACCCTTGTCCCTAGGTCTCATCGCCAATTCAATATGGGCAGATAATTGGTCACCTAACCTAGAAACCTCATTAGAGATAAAATCTAGCTTTTCTGTTAGAGGTTTGATTACATTTTCTATTTTGGCACCCATAATGCTGACTAACAGATCAAACTGGTCAGCATTAATTTTTACTGTGCTTGGGTTATCCATTGACTCATCTCCACCTAATGTGCTTGTTGGGGGTGTTTTAGCTCCCTTTTTATTATAATTTCCTCCATGTTTTGTTTGGGTTTTTCTACAGCCCCTTCTTGTTCTAGGGACTGGGGACCTCTGGGTAGGAGTATTAGAGATATCAACCAGTCTAGTAGGTGTTATTGGTGTTTGGACTAGAGCCTCAGGGGTGGTACCAACTAAATTGCTAGATTTCCTACTATTATCTATGGGTGGTACTGCCAGGAGTGTCGAGGGAATTGTTGGCAAACTCTCTAAACCCAGCGATAATCGCCGTTCTGTTTTGTCAATTTCAGTGTTTATTTTATTTACTGCTTTTACCAGATAATTGTCGAGCGCAGCACTAGCCAGCTCAAGAGGCGTTTTATTTCCCTTTCGTTTTGACATATTTGCAATAGGATGCTAAATATAAATTATATTGGATATACAAAAGCTATTATGAATGAGAGAAAAATAAAACTAGTTAAACTACAGCCCGAGATTCCTCATTAGCAGAAAAATAAAATACGGAAAATACAACAGAAACTTTATCGTCCCCTCATACAGTCATTAATGGCACTTGTGAGTCTCACTTCGTTGTTGTTAGGGATCCTAATGTTCAAAAGCCAAGGAGTCCGGCCCAGCCCAGCCACGTCCAGCCTCGGACGGCCTCAGACGACCTGCCCTTTTCCCGGGCTTAGCCCGGCGACGCCCGCGCGCGTCCAGCGACGCCCACGCGCTTTCCGTGACGCGGGGGCTGTTGTCCGATTTAAAGCGCCTCCGGGCGCAGAAAGGGCAGGTGCGGCTTCCTGCCGCTGGGGCTCCTGGGACTAGTAGTCCCCGCTCACAGCGGCCGCGCCTGGATGGAGTGAGGCTTGCGGTGGCGGGGGGAGACTGGCAGCGGTGTCAGGGATCCTGTTGGCGTAAGGTAATGCTGCCCCCAAAGTTCACGAGACGCCTGCTCCACCGGGGCTCTCGTCCGATTTAAAGTGCCTCCGGGCGCGGAAAGGGCGGGAGCGGCTTCCTGCCGCTGGGGCTCCTGGGACTAGTAGTCCCCCACTCACAGCGGCCTCGCCTATATGGAGTGAGGCTTGCGGCGGTGGGAGAGACCGGCAGCGGTGTCAGGGATCCTGTTGGCGTAAGGTAATGCTGCCCCCAAAGTTCACGAGACGCCCGGAAACCAGTTCTCATTTTAGTTGTTTGTAATATAGTTTTAATTATGCTCTGGGACCGGTCTTTCAACTTAGTTGCTGGCAGGAGGCATTATGAGGTAGCAACTCAACTGTTATAAGTTATACATTTGAGCAGCTACTTTCATTAGTACAGGTGACTTGAGGAATCAGCTGTAAAAAGAAAATTATAGATGTTCTTCGTATACAGGGATTGCAAGCTCCCATGTAATATATAATGCTGTATACCCCTGATGATGTGCTGAAACACTTTTGTGGGTGGATAGCACAGCACACTGTAGTCTGTGCTTTACTGAAAGAGTCTGGGTTTGCAGTGTGGCTTTTGTGGAGAGAGTTTTGGTGATGCACATGGAAAACAGAGTTGTGCTTTCATCATGTTGTATGCCAATCTGTCTGGCCTTCTAATGGAGGACAGAGATCTGTGAGCATGCTTGAGCTTATAAATATGCAAACAAAACAGGTGATGGACCGAATGTGGATCAATGTCACACACTCACCCCAGTCCGAAGATCTGGGCCCAAATCCATCGTTTTTTTGCACTCCACACCACCCTGGGTTAGACAATGGCGATATGCAAATCAGCTCTGACCCTGTGCCCCATGGGAACAGTCCAGTCCGAACTACAAAAGCCATGTCCTTCCCAGAACGGAATCAAGCATCCGAGGACCGGACCGGTTTCGAGGTAACACCTCTCATCAGCCCGGCTAGCTTGACTCCAGTGGTGTGGAGTGCCTGGGACCCACGTCTGGGCATCCCCAGCGCACTTAGGGCGGAATATGCAAACAAAACAGGTGATAGACCGAATGTGGATCAATGTCACACACTCACCCCAGTCCGAAGATCTGGGCCCAAATACATAGTTTTTTTGCACTCCACACCACCCTGGGTTAGACAATGGCAATATGCAAATCAGCTCTGACCCTGTGCCCCATGGGAACAGTCCAGTCCGAACTACAAAAGCCATGTCCTTCCAAGAACGGAATCAAGCATCCGAGGACCAGACCGGTTTCGAGGTAACACCTCTCATCAGCCCGGCTAGCTTGACTCCAGTGGTGTGGAGTGCCTGGGACCCACGTCTGGGCATCCCCAGTGCACTTAGGGCGGAATATGCAAACAAAAAAGGTGATGGACCGAATGTGGATCAATGTCACACACTCACCCCAGTCCGAAGATCTGGGCCCAAATCCATCGTTTTTTTGCACTCCACACCACCCCGGGTTAGACAATGGCGATATGCAAATCAGCTCTGACCCTGTGCCCCATGGGAACAGTCCAGTCCGAACTACAAAAGCCATGTCCTTCCCAGAACGGAATCAAGCATCCTAGGACTGGACCGGTTTCGAGGTAACACCTCTCATCAGCCCGGCTAGCTTGACTCCAGTGGTGTGGAGTGCCTGGGACCCACGTCTGGGCATCCCTAGGGCACTTAGGGGGGAATATGCAAACAAAACAGGTGATGGACCGAATGTGGATCAATGTCACACAATCACCCCAGTCCGAAGATCTGGGCCCAAATCCATCGTTTTTTTGCACTCCACACCACCCTGGGTTAGACAATGGCGATATGCAAATCAGCTCTGACCCTGTGCCCCATGGGAACAGTCCAGTCCGAACTACAAAAGCCATATCCTTCCCAGAACGGAATCAAGCATCCGAGGACCGGACCGGTTTCGAGGTAACACCTCTCATCAGCCCGGCTAGCTTGACTCCAGTGGTGTGGAGTGCCTGGGACCCACGTCTGGGCATCCCCAGCGCATTTAGGGCGGAATATGCAAGCAAAACAGGTGATGGACAGAATGTGGATCAATGTCACACACTCACCCCAGTCCGAAGATCTGGGCCCAAATCCATCGTTTTTTTGCACTCCACACCACCCTGGGTTAGACAATGGCGATATGCAAATCAGCTCTGACCCTGTGCCCCATGGGAACAGTCCAGTCCGAACTACAAAAGCCATGTCCTTCCCAGAACGGAATCAAGCATCCGAGGACCGGACCGGTTTCGAGGTAACACCTCTCATCAGCCCGGCTAGCTTGAATCCAGTGGTGTGGAGTGCCTGGGACCCACGTCTGGGCATCCCCAGCGCACTTAGGGCGGAATATGCAAGCAAAACAGGTGATGGACAGAATGTGGATCAATGTCACACACTCACCCAAGTCCAAAGATCTGGGCCCAAATCCATCGTTTTTTTGCACTCCACACCACCCTGGGTTAGACAATGGCGATATGCAAATCAGCTCTGACCCTGTGCCCCATGGGAACAGTCCAGTCCGAACTACAAAAGCCATGTCCTTCCCAGAACGGAATCAAGCATCCGAGGACCGGACCAGTTTCGAGGTAACACCTCTCATCAGCCCGGCTAGCTTGACTCCAGTGGTGTGGAGTGCCTGGGACCCACGTCTGGGCATCCCCAGCGCACTTAGGGCGGAATATGCAAACAAAACAGGTGATGGACCGAATGTGGATCAATGTCACACACTCACCCCAGTCCGAAGATCTGGGCCCAAATCCATCGTTTTTTTGCACTCCACACCACCCTGGGTTAGACAATGGCGATATGCAAATCAGCTCTGACCCTGTGCCCCATGGGAACAGTCCAGTCCGAACTACAAAAGCCATGTCCTTCCCAGAACGGAATCAAGCATCCGAGGACCGGACCGGTTTCGAGGTAACACCTCTCATCAGCCCGGCTAGCTTGACTCCAGTGGTGTGGAGTGCCTGGGACCCACGTCTGGGCATCCCCAGCGCACTTAGGGTGGAATATGCAAACAAAACAGGTGATGGACCGAATGTGGATCAATGTCACACACTCACCCCAGTCCGAAGATCTGGGCCCAAATCCATCGTTTTTTTGCACTCCACACCACCCTGGGTTAGACAATGGCGATATTCAAATCAGCTCTGACCCTGTGCCCCATGGGAACAGTCCAGTCCGAACTACAAAAGCCATGTCCTTCCCAGAACGGAATCAAGCATCCGAGGACCGGACCGGTTTCGAGGTAACACCTCTCATCAGCCCGGCTAGCTTGACTCCAGTGGTGTGGAGTGCCTGGGACCCACGTCTGGGCATCCCCAGCGCACTTAGGGCGGAATATGCAAGCAAAACAGGTGATGGACAGAATGTGGATCAATGTCACACACTCACCCAAGTCCAAAGATCTGGGCCCAAATCCATCAATTTTTTGCACTCCACACCACCCTGGGTTAGACAATGGCGATATGCAAATCAGCTCTGACCCTGTGCCCCATGGGAACAGTCCAGTCCGAACTACAAAAGCCATGTCCTTCCCAGAACGGAATCAAGCATCCGAGGACCGGACCAGTTTCGAGGTAACACCTCTCATCAGCCCGGCTAGCTTGACTCCAGTGGTGTGGAGTGCCTGGGACCCACGTCTGGGCATCCCCAGCGCACTTAGGGCGGAATATGCAAACAAAACAGGTGATGGACCGAATGTGGATCAATGTCACACACTCACCCCAGTCCGAAGATCTGGGCCCAAATCCATCGTTTTTTTGCACTCCACACCACCCTGGGTTAGACAATGGCGATATGCAAATCAGCTCTGACCCTGTGCCCCATGGGAACAGTCCAGTCCGAACTACAAAAGCCATGTCCTTCCCAGAACGGAATCAAGCATCCGAGGACCGGACCGGTTTCGAGGTAACACCTCTCATCAGCCCGGCTAGCTTGACTCCAGTGGTGTGGATTGCCTGGGACCCACGTCTGGGCATCCCCAGCGCACTTAGGGTGGAATATGCAAACAAAACAGGTGATGGACCGAATGTGGATCAATGTCACACACTCACCCCAGTCCGAAGATCTGGGCCCAAATCCATCGTTTTTTTGCACTCCACACCACCCTGGGTTAGACAATGGCGACATGCAAATCAGCTCTGACCCTGTGCCCCAAGGGAACAGTCCAGTCCGAACTACAAAAGCCATGTCCTTCCCAGAACGGAATCAAGCATCCGAGGACCGGACCGGTTTCGAGGTAACACCTCTCATCAGCCCGGCTAGCTTGACTCCAGTGGTGTGGAGTGCCTGAGACCCACGTCTGGGCATCCCCAGCGCACTTAGGGCGGAATATGCAAACAAAACAGGTGATGGACCGAATGTGGACCAATGTCACACACTCACCCCAGTCCGAAGATCTGGGCCCAAATCCATCGTTTTTTTGCACTCCACACCACCCTGGGTTAGACAATGGCGATATGCAAATCAGCTCTGACCCTGTGCCCCATGGGAACAGTCCAGTCCGAACTACAAAAGCCATATCCTTCCCAGAACGGAATCAAGCATCCGAGGACCGGACCGGTTTCGAGGTAACACCTCTCATCAGCCCGGCTAGCTTGACTCCAGTGGTGTGGAGTGCCTGGGACCCACGTCTGGGCATCCCCAGCGCATTTAGGGCGGAATATGCAAGCAAAACAGGTGATGGACAGAATGTGGATCAATGTCACACACTCACCCCAGTCCGAAGATCTGGGCCCAAATCCATCGTTTTTTTGCACTCCACACCACCCTGGGTTAGACAATGGCGATATGCAAATCAGCTCTGACCCTGTGCCCCATGGGAACAGTCCAGTCCGAACTACAAAAGCCATGTCCTTCCCAGAACGGAATCAAGCATCCGAGGACCGGACCGGTTTTGAGGTAACACCTCTCATCAGCCCGGCTAGCTTGACTCCAGTGGTGTGGAGTGCCTGGGACCCACGTCTGGGCATCCCCAGCGCACTTAGGGCGGAATATGCAAGCAAAACAGGTGATGGACAGAATGTGGATCAATGTCACACACTCACCCAAGTCCAAAGATCTGGGCCCAAATCCATCGTTTTTTTGCACTCCACACCACCCTGGGTTAGACAATGGCGATATGCAAATCAGCTCTGACCCTGTGCCCCATGGGAACAGTCCAGTCCGAACTACAAAAGCCATGTCCTTCCCAGAACGGAATCAAGCATCCGAGGACCGGACCAGTTTCGAGGTAACACCTCTCATCAGCCCGGCTAGCTTGACTCCAGTGGTGTGGAGTGCCTGGGACCCACGTCTGGGCATCCCCAGCGCACTTAGGGCGGAATATGCAAACAAAACAGGTGATGGACCGAATGTGGATCAATGTCACACACTCACCCCAGTCCGAAGATCTGGGCCCAAATCCATCGTTTTTTTGCACTCCACACCACCCTGGGTTAGACAATGGCGATATGCAAATCAGCTCTGACCCTGTGCCCCATGGGAACAGTCCAGTCCGAACTACAAAAGCCATGTCCTTCCCAGAACGGAATCAAGCATCCGAGGACCGGACCGGTTTCGAGGTAACACCTCTCATCAGCCCGGCTAGCTTGACTCCAGTGGTGTGGAGTGCCTGGGACCCACGTCTGGGCATCCCCAACGCACTTAGGGTGGAATATGCAAACAAAACAGGTGATGGACCGAATGTGGATCAATGTCACACACTCACCCCAGTCCGAAGATCTGGGCCCAAATCCATCGTTTTTTTGCACTCCACACCACCCTGGGTTAGACAATGGCGATATGCAAATCAGCTCTGACCCTGTGCCCCATGGGAACAGTCCAGTCCGAACTACAAAAGCCATGTCCTTCCCAGAACGGAATCAAGCATCCGAGGACCGGACCGGTTTCGAGGTAACACCTCTCATCAGCCCGGCTAGCTTGACTCCAGTGGTGTGGAGTGCCTGGGACCCACGTCTGGGCATCCCCAGCGCACTTAGGGCGGAATATGCAAGCAAAACAGGTGATGGACAGAATGTGGATCAATGTCACACACTCACCCAAGTCCAAAGATCTGGGCCCAAATCCATCGTTTTTTTGCACTCCACACCACCCTGGGTTAGACAATGGCGATATGCAAATCAGCTCTGACCCTGTGCCCCATGGGAACAGTCCAGTCCGAACTACAAAAGCCATGTCCTTCCCAGAACGGAATCAAGCATCCGAGGACCGGACCAGTTTCAAGGTAACACCTCTCATCAGCCCGGCTAGCTTGACTCCAGTGGTGTGGAGTGCCTGGGACCCACGTCTGGGCATCCCCAGCGCACTTAGGGCGGAATATGCAAACAAAACAGGTGATGGACCGAATGTGGATCAATGTCACACACTCACCCCAGTCCGAAGATCTGGGCCCAAATCCATCGTTTTTTTGCACTCCACACCACCCTGGGTTAGACAATGGCGATATGCAAATCAGCTCTGACCCTGTGCCCCATGGGAACAGTCCAGTCCGAACTACAAAAGCCATGTCCTTCCCAGAACGGAATCAAGCATCCGAGGACCGGACCGGTTTCGAGGTAACACCTCTCATCAGCCCGGCTAGCTTGACTCCAGTGGTGTGGATTGCCTGGGACCCACGTCTGGGCATCCCCAGCGCACTTAGGGTGGAATATGCAAACAAAACAGGTGATGGACCGAATGTGGATCAATGTCACACACTCACCCCAGTCCGAAGATCTGGGCCCAAATCCATCGTTTTTTTGCACTCCACACCACCCTGGGTTAGACAATGGCGACATGCAAATCAGCTCTGACCCTGTGCCCCAAGGGAACAGTCCAGTCCGAACTACAAAAGCCATGTCCTTCCCAGAACGGAATCAAGCATCCGAGGACCGGACCGGTTTCGAGGTAACACCTCTCATCAGCCCGGCTAGCTTGACTCCAGTGGTGTGGAGTGCCTGGGACCCACGTCTGGGCATCCCCAGCGCACTTAGGGCGGAATATGCAAACAAAACAGGTGATGGACCGAATGTGGATCAATGTCACACACTCACCCCAGTCCGAAGATCTGGGCCCAAATCCATCGTTTTTTTGCACTCCACACCACCCTGGGTTAGACAATGGCGATATGCAAATCAGCTCTGACCCTGTGCCCCATGGGAACAGTCCAGTCCGAACTACAAAAGCCATGTCCTTCCCAGAACGGAATCAAGCATCCGAGGACCGGACCGGTTTCGAGGTAACACCTCTCATCAGCCCGGCTAGCTTGACTCCAGTGGTGTGGACTGCCTGGGACCCACGTCTGGGCATCCCCAGCGCACTTAGGGCGGAATATGCAAACAAAACAGGTGATGGACCGAATGTGGATCAATGTCACACACTCACCCCAGTCCGAAGATCTGGGCCCAAATCCATCGTTTTTTTGCACTCCACACCACCCTGGGTTAGACAATGGCGATATGCAAATCAGCTCTGACCCTGTGCCCCATGGGAACAGTCCAGTCCGAACTACAAAAGCCATGTCTTTCCCAGAACGGAATCAAGCACCCGAGGACCGGACCGGTTTCGAGGTAACACCTCTCATCAGCCCGGCTAGCTTGACTCCAGTGGTGTGGAGTGCCTGGGACCCACGTCTGGGCATCCCCAGCGCACTTAGGGCGGAATATGCAAACAAAACAGGTGATGGACCGAATGTGGATCAATGTCACACACTCACCCCAGTCCAAAGATCTGGGCCCAAATCCATCGTTTTTTTGCACTCCACACCACCCTGGGTTAGACAATGGCGATATGCAAATCAGCTCTGACCCTGTGCCCCATGGGAACAGTCAAGTCCGAACTACAAAAGCCATGTCCTTCCCAGAACGGAATCAAGCATCCGAGGACCGGACTGGTTTCGAGGTAACACCTCTCATCAGCCCGGCTAGCTTGAATCCAGTGGTGTGGAGTGCCTGGGACCCACGTCTGGGCATCCCCAGCGCACTTAGGGCGGAATATGCAAACAAAACAGGTGATGGACCGAATGTGGATCAATGTCACACACTCACCCCAGTCCGAAGATCTGGGCTCAAATCCATCATTTTTTTGCACTCCACACCACCCTGGGTTAGACAATGGCGATATGCAAATCAGCTCTGACCCTGTGCCCCATGGGAACAGTCCAGTCCGAACTACAAAAGCCATGTCCTTCCCAGAACGGAATCAAGCATCCGAGGACCGGAGCGGTTTCGAGGTAACACCTCTCATCAGCCCGGCTAGCTTGACTCCAGTGGTGTGGAGTGCCTGGGACCCACGTCTGGGCATCCCCAGCGCACTTAGGGCGGAATATGAAAACAAAACAGGTGATGGACCGAATGTGGATCAATGTCACACACTCACCCCAGTCCGAAGATCTGGGCCCAAATCCATCGTTTTTTTGCACTCCACACCACCCTGGGTTAGACAATGGCGATATGCAAATCAGCTCTGACCCTGTGCCCCATGGGAACAGTCCAGTCCGAACTACAATAGCCATGTCCTTCCCAGAACGGTATCAAGCATCCGAGGACCGGACCAGTTTTGAGGTAACACCTCTCATCAGCCCGGCTAGCTTGACTCCAGTGGTGTGGAGTGCCTGGGACCCACGTCTGGGCATCCCCAGCGCACTTAGGGCGGAATATGCAAACAAAACAGGTGATGGACCGAATGTGGATCAATGTCACACACTCACCCCAGTCCGAAGATCTGGGCCCAAATCCATCGTTTTTTTGCACTCCACACCACCCTGGGTTAGACAATGGCGATATGCAAATCAGCTCTGACCCTGTGCCCCATGGGAACAGTCCAGTCCGAACTACAAAAGCCATGTCCTTCCCAGAACGGAATCAAGCATCCGAGGACCGGACCGGTTTCGAGGTAACACCTCTCATCAGCCCGGCTAGCTTGACTCCAGTGGTGTGGAGTGCCTGGGACCCACGTCTGGGCATCCCCAGCGCACTTAGGGTGGAATATGCAAACAAAACAGGTGATGGACCGAATGTGGATCAATGTCACACACTCACCCCAGTCCGAAGATCTGGGCCCAAATCCATCGTTTTTTTGCACTCCACACCACCCTGGGTTAGACAATGGCGATATGCAAATCAGCTCTGACCCTGTGCCCCAAGGGAACAGTCCAGTCCGAACTACAAAAGCCATGTCCTTCCCAGAACGGAATCAAGCATCCGAGGACCGGACCGGTTTCGAGGTAACACCTCTCATCAGCCCGGCTAGCTTGACTCCAGTAGTGTGGAGTGCCTGGGACCCACGACTGGGCATCCCCAGCGCACTTAGGGCGGAATATGCAAACAAAACAGGTGATGGACCGAATGTGGATCAATGTCACACACTCACCCCAGTCCGAAGATCTGGGCCCAAATCCATCGTTTTTTTGCACTCCACACCACCCTGGGTTAGACAATGGCGATATGCAAATCAGCTCTGACCCTGTGCCCCATGGGAACAGTCCAGTCCGAACTACAAAAGCCATGTCCTTCCCAGAACGGAATCAAGCATCCGAGGACCGGACCGGTTTCGAGGTAACACCTCTCATCAGCCCGGCTAGCTTGACTCCAGTGGTGTGGAGTGCCTGGGACCCACGTCTGGGCATCCCCAGCGCACTTAGGGCGGAATATGCAAACAAAACAGGTGATGGACCGAATGTGGATCAATGTCACACACTCACCCCAGTCCGAAGATCTGGGCCCAAATCCATCGTTTTTTTGCACTCCACACCACCCTGGGTTAGACAATGGCGATATGCAAATCAGCTCTGACCTGTGCCCCATGGGAACAGTCCAGTCCGAACTACAAAAGCCATGTCCTTCCCAGAACGGAATCAAGCATCCGAGGACCGGACCGGTTTCGAGGTAACACCTCTCATCAGCCCGGCTAGCTTGACTCCAGTGGTGTGGAGTGCCTGGGACCCACGTCTGGGCATCCCCAGCGCACTTAGGGCGGAATATGCAAACAAAACAGGTGATGGACCGAATGTGGATCAATGTCACACACTCACCCCAGTCCGAAGATCTGGGCCCAAATCCATCGTTTTTTTGCACTCCACACCACCCTGGGTTAGACAATGGCGATATGCAAATCAGCTCTGACCCTGTGCCCCATGGGAACAGTCAAGTCCGAACTACAAAAGCCATGTCCTTCCCAGAACGGAATCAAGCATCCGAGGACCGGACTGGTTTCGAGGTAACACCTCTCATCAGCCCGGCTAGCTTGAATCCAGTGGTGTGGAGTGCCTGGGACCCACGTCTGGGCATCCCCAGCGCACTTAGGGCGGAATATGCAAACAAAACAGGTGATGGACCGAATGTGGATCAATGTCACACACTCACCCCAGTCCGAAGATCTGGGCCCAAATCCATCATTTTTTTGCACTCCACACCACCCTGGGTTAGACAATGGCGATATGCAAATCAGCTCTGACCCTGTGCCCCATGGGAACAGTCCAGTCCGAACTACAAAAGCCATGTCCTTCCCAGAACGGAATCAAGCATCCGAGGACCGGAGCGGTTTCGAGGTAACACCTCTCATCAGCCCGGCTAGCTTGACTCCAGTGGTGTGGAGTGCCTGGGACCCACGTCTGGGCATCCCCAGCGCACTTATGGCGGAATATGCAAACAAAACAGGTGATGGACCGAATGTGGATCAATGTCACACACTCACCCCAGTCCGAAGATCTGGGCCCAAATCCATCGTTTTTTTGCACTCCACACCACCCTGGGCTAGACAATGGCGATATGCAAATCAGCTCTGACCCTGTGCCCCATGGGAACAGTCCAGTCCGAACTACAAAAGCCATGTCCTTCCCAGAACGGAATCAAGCATCCGAGGACCGGACCGGTTTCGAGGTAACACCTCTCATCAGCCCGGCTAGCTTGACTCCAGTGGTGTGGAGTGCCTGGGACCCACGTCTGGGCATCCCCAGCACACTTAGGGCGGAATATGCAAATAAAACAGGTGATGGACCGAATGTGGATCAATGTCACACACTCACCCCAGTCCGAAGATCTGGGCCCAAATCCATCGTTTTTTTGCACTCCACACCACCCTGGGTTAGACAATGGCGATATGCAAATCAGCTCTGACCCTGTGCCCCATGGGAACAGTCCAGTCCGAACTACAAAAGCCATGTCCTTCCCAGAACGGAATCAAGGATCCGAGGACCGGACCGGTTTCGAGGTAACACCTCTCATCAGCCCGGCTAGCTTGACTCCAGTGGTGTGGAGTGCCTGGGACCCACGTCTGGGCATCCCCAGCGCACTTAGGGCGGAAAATGCAAGCAAAACAGGTGATGGACAGAATGTGGATCAATGTCACACACTCACCCCAGTCCGAAGATCTGGGCCCAAATCCATCATTTTTTTGCACTCCACACCACCCTGGGTTAGACAATGGCGATATGCAAATCATCTCTGACCCTGTGCCCCATGGGAACAGTCCAGTCCGAACTACAAAAGCCATGTCCTTCCCAGAACGGAATCAAGCATCCGAGGACCGGACCGGTTTCGAGGTAACACCTCTCATCAGCCCGGCTAGCTTGACTCCAGTGGTGTGGAGTGCCTGGGACCCACATCTGGGCATCCCCAGCGCACTTAGGGCGGAATATGCAAACAAAACAGGTGATGGACCGAATGTGGATCAATGTCACACACTCACCCCAGTCCGAAGATCTGGGCCCAAATCCATTGTTTTTTTGCACTCCACACCACCCTGGGTAAGACAATGGCGATATGCAAATCAGCTCTGACCCTGTGCCCCAAGGGAACAGTCCAGTCCGAACTACAAAAGCCATGTCCTTCCCAGAACGGAATCAAGCATCCGAGGACCGGACCGGTTTCGAGGTAACACCTCTCATCAGCCCGGCTAGCTTGACTCCAGTGGTGTGGAGTGCCTGGGACCCACGTCTGGGCATCCCCAGCGCACTTACGGCGGAATATGCAAACAAAACAGGTGATGGACCGAATGTGGATCAATGTCACACACTCACCCCAGTCCGAAGATCTGGGCCCAAATCCATCGTTTTTTTGCACTCCACACCACCCTGGGTTAGACAATGGCGATATGCAAATCAGCTCTGACCCTGTGCCCCAAGGGAACAGTCCAGTCCGAACTACAAAAGCCATGTCCTTCCCAGAACGGAATCAAGCATCCGAGGACCGGACCGGTTTCGAGGTAACACCTCTCATCAGCCCGGCTAGCTTGACTCCAGTGGTGAAGTGTGCCTGGGACCCACGACTGGGCATCCCCAGCGCACTTAGGGCGGAATATGCAAACAAAACAGGTGATGGACCGAATGTGGATCAATGTCACACACTCACCCCAGTCCGAAGATCTGGGCCCAAATCCATCGTTTTTTTGCACTCCACACCACCCTGGGTTAGACAAAGGCGATATGCAAATCAGCTCTGACCCTGTTCCCCATGGGAACAGTCCAGTCCGAACTACAAAAGCCATGTCCTTCCCAGAACGGAATCAAGCATCCGAGGACCGGACCGGTTTCGAGGTAACACCTCTCATCAGCCCGGCTAGCTTGACTCCAGTGGTGTGGAGTGCCTGGGACCCACGTCTGGGCATCCCCAGCGCACTTAGGGCGGAATATGCAAACAAAACAGGTGATGGACCGAATGTGGATCAATGTCACACACTCACCCCAGTCCGAAGATCTGGGCCCAAATCCATCGTTTTTTTGCACTCCACACCACCCTGGGTTAGACAATGGCGATATGCAAATCAGCTCTGACCCTGTGCCCCATGGGAACAGTCCAGTCCGAACTACAAAAGCCATGTCCTTCCCAGAACGGAATCAAGCATCGAAGGACCGGACCGGTTTCGAGGTAACACCTCTCATCAGACCGGCTAGCTTGACTCCAGTGGTGTGGAGTACCTGGGACCCACGTCTGGGCATCCCCAGCGCACTTAGGGCGGAATATGCAAACAAAACAGGTGATGGACCGAATGTGGATCAATGTCACACACTCACCCCAGTCCGAAGATCTGGGCCTAAATCCATCGTTTTTTTGCACTCCACACCACCCTGGGTTAGACAATGGCGATATGCAAATCAGCTCTGACCCTGTGCCCAATGGGAACAGTCAAGTCGGAACTACAAAAGCCATGTCCTTCCCAGAACGGAATCAAGCATCCGAGGACCGGACCGGTTTCGAGGTAACACCTCTCATCAGCCCAGCTAGCTTGACTCCAGTGGTGTGGAGTGCCTGGGACCCACGTCTGGGCATCCCCAGCGCACTTAGGGCGGAATATGCAAACAAAACAGGTGATGGACCGAATGTGGATCAATGTCACACACTCACCCCAGTCCGAAGATCCGGGCCCAAATCCATCGTTTTTTTGCACTCCACACCACCCTGGGTTAGACAATGGCGATATGCAAATCAGATCTGACCCTGTGCCCCATGGGAACAGTCCAGTCCGAACTACAAAAGCCATGTCCTTCCCAGAACGGAATCAAGCATCCGAGGACCGGACCGGTTTCGAGGTAACACCTCTCATCAGCCCGGCTAGCTTGACTCCAGTGGTGTGGAGTGCCTGGGACCCACGTCTGGGCATCCCCAGCGCACTTAGGGCGGAATATGCAAACAAAACAGGTGATGGACCGAATGTGGATCAATGTCACACACTCACCCCAGTCCCAAGATCTGGGCCCAAATCCATCGTTTTTTTGCACTCCACACCACCCTGGGTTAGACAATGGCGATATGCAAATCAGCTCTGACCCTGTGCCCCATGGGAACAGTCCAGTCCGAACTACAAAAGCCATGTCCTTCCCAGAACGGAATCAAGCATCCGAGGACCGGACCGGTTTCGAGGTAATACCTCTCATCAGCCCGGCTAGCTTGACTCCAGTGGTGTGGAGTGCCTGGGACCCACGTCTGGGCATCCCCAGCGCACTTAGGGCGGAATATGCAAACAAAACAGGTGATGGACCGAATGTGGATCAATGTCACTCACTCACCCCAGTCCGAAGATCTGGGCCCAAATCCATCGGTTTTTTGCACTCCACACCACCCTGGGTTAGACAATGGCGATATGCAAATCAGCTCTGACCCTGTGCCCCATGGGAACAGTCCAGTCCGAACTACAAAAGCCATGTCCTTCCCAGAACGGAATCAAGCATCCGAGGACCGGACCGGTTTCGAGGTAACACCTCTCATCAGCCCGGCAAGCTTGACTCCAGTGGTGTGGAGTGCCTGGGACCCACGTCTGGGCATCCCCAGTGCACTTAGGGCGGAATATGCAAACAAAACAGGTGATGGACCGAATGTGGATCAATGTCACACACTCACCCCAGTCCGAAGATCTGGGCCCATTGGAGTCAAGCTAGCCGGGCTGATGAGAGGTGTTACCTCGAAACCGGTCCGGTCCTCGGATGCTTGATTCCGTTCTGGGAAGGACATGGCTTTTGTAGTTCGGACTGGACTGTTCCCATGGGGCACAGGGTCAGAGCTGATTTACATATCGCCTTTGTCTAACCCAGGGTGGTGTGGAGTGCAAAAAAACGATGGATTTGGGCCCAGATCTTTGGACTGGGGTGAGTGTGTGACATTGATCCACATTCAGTCCATCACCTGTTGTGTTTGCATATTCCGCCCTAAGTGCGCTGGGGATGCCCAGACGTGGGTCCCAGGCACTCCACACCACTGGAGTCAAGCTAGCCGGGCTGATGAGAGGTGTTACCTCAAAACCGGTCCGGTCCTCGGATGCTTGATTCCGTTCTGGGAAGGACATGGCTTTTGTAGTTCGGACTGGACTGTTCCCATGGGGCACAGGGTCAGAGCTGATTTGCATATCACCATTGTCTAACCCAGGGTGGTGTGGAGTGCAAAAAAACGATGGATTTGGGCCCAGATCTTTGGACTGGGGTGAGTGTGTGACATTGATCCACATTCGGTCCATCACCTGTTGTGTTTGCATATTCCGCCCTAAGTGCGCTGGGGATGCCCAGACGTGGGTCCCAGGCACTCCACACCACTGGAGTCAAGCTAGCCGGGCTGATGAGAGGTGTTACTTCGAAACCGGTCCGGTCCTCGGATGCTTGATTCCGTTCTGGGAAGGACATGGCTTTTGTAGTTCGGACTGGACTGTTCCCATGGGGCACAGGGTCAGAGCTGATTTGAATATCGCCATTGTCTAACCCAGGGTGGTGTGGAGTGCAAAAAAACAATGGATTTGGGCCCAGATCTTTGGACTGGGGTGAGTGTGTGACATTGATCCACATTCGGTCCATCACCTGTTGTATTTGCATATTCCACCCTAAGTGCGCTGGGGATGCCCAGACGTGGGTCCCAGGCACTCCACACCACTGGAGTCAAGCTAGCCGGGCTGATGAGAGGTGTTACCTCGAAACCGGTCCAGACCTCGGATGCTTGATTCCGTTCTGGGAAGGACATGGCTTTTGTAGTTCGGACTGGACTGTTCCCATGGGGCACAGGGTCAGAGCTGATTTGCATATCGCCATTGTCTAACTCAGGGTGGTGTGGAGCGCAAAAAAACTATGGATTTGGGCCCAGATCTTTGGACTGGGGTGAGTGTGTGACATTGATCCACATTCGGTCCACCACCTGTTGTGTTTGCATATTCCGCCCTAAGTGCGCTGGGGATGCCCAGACGTGGGTCCCAGGCACTCCCCACCACTGGAGTCAAGCTAGCCGGGCTGCTGAGAGGTTTTACCTCGAAACCGGTCTGGTCCTCGGATGCTTGATTCCGTTCTGGGAAGGACATGGCTTTTATAGTTCGGACTGGATTGTTCCCATGGGGCACAGGGTCAGAGCTGATTTACATATCGCCATTGTCTAACCCAGGGTGGTGTGGAGTGCAAAAAACGATGGATTTGGGCCCAGATCTTTGGACTGGGGTGAGTGTGTGACATTGATCCACATTCGGTCCATCACCTGTTGTGTTTGCATATTCCGCCCTAAGTGCGCTGGGGATGCCCAGACGTGGGTCCCTGGCACTCCACACCACTGGAGTCAAGCTAGCCGGGCTGATGAGAGGTGTTACCTCGAAACCGGTCCGGTCCTCGGATGCTTGATTCCGTTCTGGGAAGGACATGGCTTTTGTAGTTCGGACTGGACTGTTCCCATGGGGCACAGGGTCAGAGCTGATTTGCATATCGCCATTGTCTAACCCAGGGTGGTGTGGAGTGCAAAAAAACGATGGATTTGGGCCCAGATCTTTGGACTGGGGTGAGTGTGTGACATTGATCCACATTCGGTCCATCACCTGTTGTATTTGCATATTCCGCCCTAAGTGCGCTGGGGATGCCCAGACATGGGACCCAGGCACTCCACACCACTGGAGTCAAGCTAGCCGGGCTGATGAGAGGTGTTACCTCGAAACCGGTCCAGACCTCGGATGCTTGATTCCGTTCTGGGAAGGACATGGCTTTTGTAGTTCGGACTGGACTGTTCCCATGGGGCACAGGGTCAGAGCTGATTTGCATATCGCCATTGTCTAACTCAGGGTGGTGTGGAGCGCAAAAAAACGATGGATTTGGGCCCAGATCTTTGGACTGGGGTGAGTGTGTGACATTGATCCACATTCGGTCCACCACCTGTTGTGTTTGCATATTCCGCCCTAAGTGCGCTGGGGATGCCCAGACGTGGGTCCCAGGCACTCCCCACCACTGGAGTCAAGCTAGCCGGGCTGCTGAGAGGTTTTACCTCGAAACCGGTCTGGTCCTCGGATGCTTGATTCCGTTCTGGGAAGGACATGGCTTTTATAGTTCGGACTGGATTGTTCCCATGGGGCACAGGGTCAGAGCTGATTTGCATATCGCCATTGTCTAACCCAGGGTGGTGTGGAGTGCAAAAAAACGATGGATTTGGGCCCAGATCTTTGGACTGGGGTGAGTGTGTGACATTGATCCACATTCGGTCCATCACCTGTTGTGTTTGCATATTCCGCCCTAAGTGCGCTGGGGATGCCCAGACGTGGGTCCCTGGCACTCCACACCACTGGAGTCAAGCTAGCCGGGCTGATGAGAGGTGTTACCTCGAAACCGGTCCGGTCCTCGGATGCTTGATTCCGTTCTGGGAAGGACATGGCTTTTGTAGTTCGGACTGGACTGTTCCCATGGGGCACAGGGTCAGAGCTGATTTGCATATCGCCATTGTCTAACCCAGGGTGGTGTGGAGTGCAAAAAAACGATGGATTTGGGCCCAGATCTTTGGACTGGGGTGAGTGTGTGACATTGATCCACATTCGGTCCATCACCTGTTGTGTTTGCATATTCCGCCCTAAGTGCGCTGGGGATGCCCAGACGTGGGTCCCAGGCACTCCACACCACTGGAGTCAAGCTAGCCGGGCTGATGAAAGGTGTTACCTCGAAACCGGTCCGGTCCTCGGATGCTTGATTCCGTTCTGGGAAGGACATGGCTTTTGTAGTTCGGACTGGACTGTTTCCATGGGGCACAGGGTCAGAGCTGATTTGCATATCGCCATTGTCTAACCCAGGGTGGTGTGGAGTGCAAAAAAACAATGGATTTGGGCCCAGATCTTTGGACTGGGGTGAGTGTGTGACATTGATCCACATTCGGTCCATCACCTGTTGTGTTTGCATATTCCGCCCTAAGTGCGCTGGGGATGCCCAGACGTGGGTCCCAGGCACTCCTCACCACTGGAGTCAAGCTAGCCGGCTGATGAGAGGTGTTACCTCGAAACCGGTCCGGTCCTCGGATGCTTGATTCCGTTCTGGGAAGGACATGGCTTTTGTAGTTCGGACTGGACTGTTCCCATGGGGCACAGGGTCAGAGCTGATTTGCATATCGCCATTGCCTAACCCAGGGTGGTGTGGAGTGCAAAAAAACGATGGATTTGGGTCCAGATCTTTGGACTGGGGTGAGTGTGTGACATTGATCCACATTCGGTCCATCACCTGTTGTGTTTGCATATTCCGCCCTAAGTGCGCTGGGGATGCCCAGACGTGGGTCCCAGGCACTCCACACCACAGGAGTCAAGCTCGCTGGGCTGATGAGAGGTGTTACCTCGAAACCGGTCCGGTCCTCGGATGCTTGATTCCGTTCTGGGAAGGACATGGCTTTTGTAGTTCGGACTGGACTTTTCCCATGGGGCACAGGGTCAGAGCTGATTTGCATATCGCCATTGTCTAACCCAGGGTGGTGTGGAGTGCAAAAAAACGATGGATTTGGGCCCAGATCTTTGGACTGGGGTGAGTGTGTGACATTGATCCACATTCGGTCCATCACCTGTTGTGTTTGCATGAGCTTATAAATAGGCACTGGGAATTTTGCGACTCTCTTGTCATGTGAAATTCCTGAAGTTGTGCCGCTATGCCATATCTTATAATTAAATATTGGAATAATGTGAATGACTAGAATGCAAGCAGTTGTTGCTCGCTGTACGTATGGTTTTGGGTGCAAATTTTTTTTTATGTGAAATGCATCCTCGCGTCTAAATTGGACTCAAGGAATCATTACACATTAAAATATGGATATAAATGCCTATTCGCATTATGTGTAATTTCACATAGCTATCCCGAAATTCCATGCAATTATGTGAAAGAAAATTTCGCAAATTTCACACAAGCCTTCTTGTAATGCATGTGCATGGTCTGGGCAGGTGTGCATTGCTCATGTGGCTGCTGCAGTCAAGCTCTCCCGCCATTTCATCGGCTGCTTTTTCTGGAAGATAAAATCAGGTCATGTTCTTCCACACCCAATTAATTTGGGTGCGGAAAAACCTTACCCCTAATAATCAGTAGGACACAAATTAATGCATGAAAGCATGTGGTAATTTCATGTTTCCTGAGTTATAATAATCAGGCCCTATGTGGTGTAGAGATTACCAGTGAGCCTCATTCGACACCAAAATAGATTTGTTTTCAATCAACTATGACTCCCGTAACAAAGTGATGTTCAGCTACCTACATGATAGCTCCTGTGAAGCTGTCAGAATTATATGTGGTAATTCAAACTACTTCCTTCTGTAGGGCTATTGGTAAGGATGCTTTTCCGATTACAATTATAAGCCACTCATAAAGGCTCTTCTACCCTCCTTTTTGGAAGGGGTACAATAAATCATAGCACTTACTTCATGGGGTTCAGCTCAAACTACTTCTTTCTTGACCATCTCTGATACTATGCTCTTGTGGGATCACCTCTGTGCTATGAGCAGTCAACAACATCTAGACCTGATACATTGCTAACAGGCCAGCTACCAGAATTCCTTTCTTGATTACTCCATGTCAACATGGTTTTATCCCAGGCAGAGGCGCTACAGGCCACACCAATTTCACTGCAGCACTATTTGATTGGACAGAACAAGGATCATATTCAGGTGCTTTTACAGCGCGGGATGCTGAAAAGGCTTTAGGCCTGGTAGAGTGGCCATTTCTTTGGTCCATGACATGACAATTTGGACTCCCCGATTCATGTATGTATATGAATCAGTTGCTCTAAAGGTCACCATGACTACTGCAAAGGCTACACGCCCCTTCACACAGGGCACCTTGCAAAGCTGTTCCCTTCATTTATTTATGCCCTGTACATGGAGCCATGTTTACAGCCTGTTGCAAAACACTGCCTCCATTCTGTCGATACTGCTTCCCCAAATGGCAACTAAATTAGTTGTGAATGCTGATGAAGTACTAATTACTACTTCCAACCTGCTACAAGCGTCACCCTCAATAGAAGAATAAGATTATGGTTTCATTTGTGCTGGCAAACCTACTGAGGGGAAAATAAAAATCCAACCCTTACTTAATCATTCAATTACATTTTATTGGAGTCTGGCTCTCAGGGGAATATGTTAATCTCAGACCCAGTAATAATTAACTAGCCTATTAAGTTGAAGAGGCTGGACAGGTGTTGATTTCCAAATCCTTTATTCTACCAACAGCAACACAGCTCAGGTACCTTGCTCTTCTCACATTAGTCCACTAACTGCCAATCCCCCCACTTGTTAACATGGCACCCCTGAATCGCCACTGGATGCACTGCACAGATCAGTGACCAATCAATGAGCAAATCACAACACATATCTCTCCCTCAGAAAATGCAGATAAAAGCCTCCCATAAAACAACAAACCATAAAAAGATTAATAAGATATATATAATATAGTAATAGGAAAAGAAACAGAGATAAAATGAAACGATAGAAATAAAGCTCCCAGAGTTAACAAGCATTGGTAAACACATTAGGTTTCACCTATGTGCCCTAGTGCCACAGCACCTGCACACCATTCAAATCAAGTCCCTTTTAACTGCAAGGTAACTGAAATTGTGACTGCCTGTTTAGTAGTCAAATATAGCAATATTATATGGTAAGAGGAGTTCTGACAACTTTTGGCCTGGTGCTTCTGATGCACCATTCTAATCATTACTCTGTTGTCTGCAAGGTAAGTGCACTTGTGGCTGCCTGTTTAGTACTACAATATAGCATAGCTCTTGTATATTAACTTTACTTTTAATGTGCAATGTTTATTACAGCATTTAGAATTTGATCATATTCACCAAATAGATTAAGGTGAAAAAAATCAATTTGTTAATGCCTAAAAAGTACCCACAAATGTACTGAGGCATGAATAGGAAATGCCACAAAGATTCTAAGGCCAAAGCATCTGCCTTACACAATCCATACTAATATAATTAAGAGAGAGCCCAAACCTTTGAGGCGGGTAATCTCAGAAACCACAGCACCAATCACAACACCCAATACAGCGTTGGAAAGGGCAGTTGCAGCAGAAGGACATAGGCTATGCAGACGCCCACCATATACATTTAAAAGGTAAAAGAACTGTGCCAGCAAAGTAGTCCCTTGTGGGCGTGTCTGCGTTGTGCTGTGGGTGTGTGCTGGGGGCTTAACAAACGCTGGGGGGGTGTGGTCGTTCCGCCCTTCATGCAATGTCTCATATCGTGTGCTAATCCCACCCTGCTCCCTTTAAATACCCCTGCACCCCATAATCATAACCCACCCTTACTCCTTAAAATACCCCAACACCCTTAAACACTAACACATCTTAACCCTATAAATATACCCTGTGCCCCAAAACCCAAACCTATCCCTAAAGCCTAAAAATACCCCTGTGCCCCAAAACCCAAACCTAGCCCTGAACCCTATAAATACCCCTGTACCTCAAAACCCAAACCTACCCCTGAACCCTAAAAATACCCCTGTACCCCAAAACCAAAACCTACCCCTGAACCCTAAAATACCCCTGTACCCCAAAACCCAAACCTAGCCCTGAACCCTTAAAATACCCCTGTTCCCCAGAACCCAAAGCTATCCATGAATTATAAAAATACCCATGTACCCCAAAACCCAAACCTAGCCCTAAACCCTAAAAAATAACCCTATACCCCAAAACCAAAACCTACCCCTGAACCCTAAAATACCCCTGTACCCCAAAATACAAACCTAGCCCTGAACCCTAAAAATACCCCTGTACCCCAAAACCCAAACCTAGCCCTGAACCCTAAAACTACCCCTGTACCCCAAAACCCAAACCTAGCCCTGAACCCTAAAAATAGCCCCGTACCCAAAAACCCATACCTATCCCAAAACCCTAAAACTACCCCTGTACCCCATAACCCAAAACTATATCTGAACCCTTAAAGTACCCAAACACCCCAAAACATATACCTCAGTACCCCAAAACATATACCCCTATACCCATACTTACCTTATCCAAACATTAAAAAACAAACATGCTTTTACCGTTCATGCATTTACAACGAATTTCGTTGTAAATGTATGCATGGTAAAAGCATATAAAATGTAATGCCATGCGTTATATTGACATTGCGGAGTCCTGGTACTTTCGTAATGAAAGTATGCGGAGTGATGGTATGCGGAAAGAAAGCTGCGGAAGAATGGGTGGTTACCCTCCTCCGGTAAGCACATTGGTGGCACGGCGGCCCACATCTCCAGCAACATACTCATATTGCACTATATAATGCAAGGAAAAATAAAGTAGGGAAACTTGAGTTCACACACTACTGAACGCGCACTCTTAAGTGCATCAGCAGTGCACTGTGAATCGGAGCGTTTCACAGGCCTGCCACAGATAAGAAATGCTATCTAATCGAAATCCTACAAAACAATATACTACTGGCCGGCAGCAATTCATACCCGTACAACGTTGGGACGGGCTGCTAGTTAAGTAATAAAGAGCAATCATTCCAGCAAACTGTTAGAAGCTGTCTCCATGGGAAGTGATCTTATCTTGACAGGGAATGGGACTTAAACAGTGTGAACAGCATTAGTAGAAGTATTGTAAATGCGTGCAGCCAGGGAAGATAAAAATAAAGTTCCACACAAAAAGGAATGACCATAGTAATTCAGTGATGGGAGTCCCCTTTTAAGATATATTAAATACAAGATATTTCACATGCACAGCAAGAGATTTCTGCAGACAAAACCTAAAAAAATAAGCCCTCAGGATACAAGGCAAAGAATAACAGAACATGATATTACAATGTAACACCTAACTATAACATCACACTCATGATGGCTGGGACAACCATGTTAATATACATTATAAAGAAAATCATCATGAGGTGAATTGTTAACCTTATATCCACTAGACCTGGTCAATGCATAGCATAATCCTTCAAGCAAGAAGGTGTCTTCTTTGAACGGGTACTTCAAAAGACCTCATCAGAGCCAAAGCTTTTGTCAACCAGAGGTAGACTTGAATTGGCTCTGTCGTTTACTTTACACTTTGTTAACCTATACATACCCCACACACCACAACACAACACAACCAAATTTTTCTTCTCATGAACAATGTGCTTTGGACTCCAGAAGTTTGATTTACCTCTGGGTATCCACCCCAGTTTCTCCCTAAAAAACAGATCTCCCACTCACCCTTGCTGTACACAAGCATTGTGTTTATCATCAACAATCTCTAATCCTATTTGAACCCAAGGCTCTTCTGGGTCTTGAACTGGAGGAACTGGGGAAGTCCTAACTGGTCTTGGACTTGTCATTAGCTGTACCTTAATTGCAATCCCGCACCACGCATTCCACATGTCTATCTAACACAGGCCACCAATTCTGTTGTCTCCCCTGTCAGATTCCTACATAAGTGCCCCTCGTGCACAAGATTTACAATTTTGTCCCAGGGCTAAACCAGAGGAACTAACAGCTTTCTGTGAAAAAGGTCACCGTTTTCAATACCTAGCTCCTCCCTAACATTGCAAAATCCCTTTGCTTACTTAGCAAGTTCCATGGGAGCAGGTCAGCCTGACACTACCAGATCCTTGATCATTTTTCTTACTTCATCCTTGGCAGTCTCTTTTCCCATCTCCGATTTGTCAATTGCCAATTTCTTAACCCACATAATAAGATCCACCTCAGTTTCTACCCAAACAAGTGTATTAGCTTATTGTCCATTTAAACAATGGAAACACCTACCTCTGTATCTGCTTGGCCAGAAAAATATCATTAAATGGTTTCCTGCAAACAAATGAATATGGTTGTGGCTGTACTGCTTTAAGTCCCTCAGTATTTCTTTAAGTTGCTTGGTATGCTTCTTGTCTTTCTTTTAGAGCCACAAAAACCAAGATCCTCCATTCCCTTTTGTAAACGGCCCTTGATTCTTCTGTTATGGCAAAGAGATTTGCTTTGCTGGTTTCTTGCCAGATAAAGTGCCTACTCATGGTTAAACATCAAGCATGTATGAGGCAACAAGGGTTCTCATGAGTATAGAGTAGTAGGGTATGGTAAGCTATGTTGTTAAAAGAGGGCGGAGTGAATAATGTTACAAAAGCTGATGTAGATTTGCTAGGCAGCTAAATTGCACTGAATGGAGGCTAGCATAGTATGTCTCCGGGGCTGATTCTGGGACCTAGGTAATGCTTACCTAAGACATATCAGGTCCAATCTTACTCTAATCTGGAATGCCTTCTGAACTGTAATGTGCAAGCACCGACAAGAGGCCTGATGTTGATCTGCTGATTTAACTACTACCCTTCCTAAGGTCCTAAAAGACATAGTTGAGATAGCAAAAGGGCATATGGAGACACAGACTATAAACAACATTGACGATCGGGCGAAGCATAACAGTACCCGAAGGCGACACAGCCAGCAGGGGTTCTTTTTATTAAAAATATATATTTTTATTAGATTTTCGTTTTAACCAGCAGGGGTTCCATCAGGAAAGAAGAAAACAGCAGTCAACGGGAAAAGCGCAGAGCACACAACCAACAAACCCGTCAGCAGCCCAGAAACACCTAAAGATACACAAAGCTTAAATCTCAGGGCCAGCGACGCCACTGGAACAGACCCACAGGAACACACTTCACTCGTCAAGGACACATACAAAACCGCTTTATCAAGGAGAGCAAAAAAGAAGCTGAAGAAGTGCCAGAAAAATACAAAGCTAAAAGTGAGACGACTGCAGTCACTGAAGATCAATCAACTGCCCTTACAAGGGGGTACAAAAGTCACCCAGTTCTACCCAATTTTCACCGACAAAACAAAAACTGGGGCAAAAAGGTCCCCCAGGTCTTCCTGCCTTTGGAAATTCAGCATAAGCCAACCATATTACCAAGTACCTCCACTGAGAAGGGTCTAAAGTCATTAACAAGGCCAAATCACCTTACAGACAACGATCCAACAGTCGGAACAAGCCCATCTCCTGCAGAATTGCTTACCCAGATGACTTTGACAAAATCAACACCACAGTCGGTTAGCTCAAATCCTAATCCATCACAATGAAGTCCGGGGCCTCAGCCTGTCACCAGGAACAACAACGATCAAAGCAAGTGGCCCCAAGCAGGTCTTGCCTCAAGCCACCAAGGAAATACCCGCATAGAACCAACCCTAGCAGAGTCAGCTTCAGAAAGGGCCCAAACCGTGGGTGCACCCACAGCTGTGTATGAGGTGGTCCTCACACCGAGATTCCTCAGTACGGGATCTCGGTGTGAGGACCACCTCATACACAGCTGTGGGTGCACCCACGGTTTCTTCAAACACCTGGACACCCTAGACAAGATCCAAATTGGGGACCTAGAATGGGTAAAATTCCTGAGTACGAAGGAGGACACACATGGCGATTCATCAGTGGTGAGCCTGAGGAACAAAGAAATACAACAAGCCGTCGTAAACAACTCCACCTTACTCGCTGATTGGGGCATTGAAGCTCAGACGCTGCCGCATCCAAAATATCTACACGTCCTGGCCCCAGACACTGGGGGAAAGGCCACCTGGTTGGTCATGCACGGGACAAACAGCTCGGGACCCCCGGACAGAAGCCAGATGGGCCAAAGGGACCTAATGGGCATCAGAATCATATGCCAAAATAATCATTGGGTTATATGTACGACCTCCTTAACCTCTGGTCAAAAGCAACACGCAAGAAGGAGGCCACAGCTTTCCCAACTGCGACAAAAGCCAGTCAGAGGAGATGCTGGCCCAGGACTAACCCACAAGCAGCGTATAACAATAATTTCCTGGAACATAGCAGGGATCAATAAAATCTGCGAAAATTAAAATCTGAAGCAGTTCCTGGAAAGCGGGGATATAATCTGTTTCCATGAAACATGGACTCTGTCCAGCACCCCCCTGGCAGGGTATTATGAACATCAGGTCCCAGCCAAAAAGAAATCTTTTCGGCCGTCCAGCAGGAGGCCTATCCGTTTTTATAAAACATGAATGTGCCCGTGCAGCCACAGCCATCAATCAGAACTCCCCAGGCCTGCAAGCCCTACAGATCAGCGGTTTGAGTGTCAATAAACATCCAATGCGCCTGACCCTCATGAAAGACCAGCTGGAGGCACTCGCACAGAACCTAGAAGACCTGCTAAACAAACACAAATCATACAAGGTTATTCTAGCCGGGGATTTTAATTTAAAAGATCTTGAAAAAACAGAATCACCCCCCTCCCTGGGGACCAGGCAGGGCAGCTCCCTTGCAGGACCTTCTTAACAATTACAAGCTGATATCAACCTACGTACTGAAAAAAACTTTCTCGGCCTCCTGGCATCCTTAATTCACCTTTCAGGATGTTCCAAAAACGACTATATCAAGGCCAGCAAAGAGATGGCGGCCAGAATGGAAGACTTTGAAGTCGAAGATCGGAAGGAAAGCAATCACAGGCCATTAAGAGCAGTGTTTCAGCTGGACGTACCGCCAGCCACCATCTACCAACCCATCGGGGAGACAAGCGGGGAGGAAAAACACAGCGTCCTGAGGAGGAGAAAGTGGTCAGACAAGACCGGGACCACACTTAAAACATAGCTGGGCCAGGTACAGGAAGGGAGACTGCCCACAGAGTTCTCATCCATAAATGGATGGGAAAATATTGTTGAGGACCTTCAAACCAAGCTTGGGAACCCAAAGACACAAATCCCAAGACCCGAAGGGCAACTGAGACTAGGAAGCACCTGTCCAAACAACGATATACATGAATGCAAAAAGCTTCTGCGTAAGGCCCGCGCAGAAAAGAAAAAAGGGGTCAGACAAACAGAGGGACCATCAATTGCATCGCCCAGGGCATCTCTAAGGAAGAAACTGTGGGAACACAAAAAAGCCAACATGGAAAGTGAATGGCTTAAAGTCTTTTCCTTGCTCAAACAAAAGAACCCAGCACAACTCTGGGGATACATAAACCAGCTGAGCAATCGAGGACCAGCAAGAGAAAATGGAGTTGCTGAAAAGGATTGGATGCTACATGTGAAGCAGCTATATGTAACAGCTATATGTAACAGCATCCAAGTGGTAGGGTGTGCACAACAGAGCAAGCCGATCTAGTCAGCATAAAGTTAGGAGTCATGATCCCGAGCTCATGCAAAGCCCCCGTGGGTAACAGATCTGCGGCCGTCGCCCATGGCACTTCACCAGCCTGGAAAAACACCCAACAGGTTATCAAAACTATTAAGAGTATGAAGAATGACGGAGCACCTAGGCCTAACGGGATTCTAGCACCTGTCTTTAAACTGGCACCAGAGCTCTGGGCATCACTCCTAACCCCGCTCTTCAATCACAACTTCGTGACTGCCACAGCTCCCTAGTCTTGGAGGGGCTCCATACTGGTCCCCATCTTTAAAAAAGGAGATAGCCTAAAGCCGTTGAACGCTCGATCTGGAAGCCAAGGCATATGCCCGCCTACTACTGGACGATCCAGAGAAGTGGGTCAAAGAGAGAAAAATAATACCCTTGCACCAGGATGGCTTTAGGTCACAGGCATCAACCATGGATAATGTTCTGGTGCTAGTACCCCTCTCAGCCAAGGCAGTCCTGAAGAACCACCTCCCACTCTTCTGATGCTTTGTGGACTACAGAACTGCCTTTGACCAAGTTGTCAGAAAAAAGATTATGGTGGAAGCTAGAAAACTGGGGTATTCCATCAAATCTACTGAAGGCAATAAGTTCATTATACAAGGACACCTAGGTGTGGGTCAAAACAAGTGCCTGCACAGTTTCCCCCAAATTAACCACGGAGAATGGGTTGAAGCAAGGATGCATGCTGGCCCCCATCCTCTTCAGCTTATACACAGCAGATCTGGGGGAGGCCCTAAAAGGAGTCAGTTTAGTAGCCCCAAGATTAGGAAGTGTGAGGCTGCCAGTTCTACAGTATGCTGACAACACATTTACAATGGACCATATGAAGGTGGGCTTATAAAGAGCCCTAAATGCCCTAAACAGTGTTAACATCACTAACAACTTGGTAGTTAATCAAGGAAAAACCAAGGTCATCATTTTTGGGTCCTATCACCGGAAAAAGAATGCACTGTGGCAACTCGGATATGCGCAAATCAACACGGTGACCTCATACAACTACCTAGGGGTCTGGTTGATGGAACGGGGCAAGGCGAACCTACACCTAAAACAGCAGAGCTCTAAGGTCAGCAAGGTTGCCCATCTATTAAAAAATCTAAGCCAGCACTTGATCAGTCTGTCTGCTAGCCCAATCCTGACAGTTCTAAGAGCGAGGCCCCTTCCAGCAATTAGCTACGGCCACCTTGCCTTCCTCTGTAAAATGGACGCCCTCCTCAATTCAGCCCAAGTCAAGGCATACAAGTCAGTGCTACACATACCAAAGACAGCAATAAAAGCAAGGCTAAGACTGGAGTTAGGCCCGCGCGAGGCCAGACCTGATTTGCCAGGGGGAGATCGTAAAGCTACATCTAAGGATATTAAGGGCACGCGCTAACTGCTTAAAAAATCATCTGAAACCTATTTTTGTGGGGCCAGGCTCGGCATGGCACACTAGACTAGAAAACTCAATCAACTTAATGAAGATCGAAGAAGAAAGCATACCGCGGCTGGATATCCCCCTGAATGCCTGTAAGAGAGCTGTTAACAAACAAGTGCGTGAAATCTTCTTCGACCTCGATCTTAAAATGCTCAGTCGAAGCCCTCATCTAGATCCGTTGCACAATTCCTACACGGCAGGAAAAGCACAACCCTACCTAAGCGAGGCTCTCACCACACAGGCCCGAAGTAAAATCTTATTCATGAGGTTGACACGCTTGGGATTCCGGATTTCAATCCTGCATGGGCCCAAAGAGGGAAATTCACAACTTGCAGGCTGTGCCCCTACAGGAGGAAATCCTGGCTGCATCTCTTATGATGCTGTCCCAACCTCAATAGCGAACACTGGTGACTTCTGCACCAGATCTGCATCAACAAGGGTATAAAGTCGTGCAGCAAAGCATCAGCCTTGTGTTTTTCAACCACCAACACAATGGCTATAGCGAGACTGGCAAAATGTATCCATCAAATCTTGATAGCTTTTAAAACTGCCTACGAAAGCAGCACAACCTAAGGGAAATGCATGGTAAACTCTGTGGTCGAATGCTGATGGGACCACTCAACGATCCACCAAGGACTATGCCCCTCTTGCACACCCTCCAAGAGAGCATTTTTATTAGAAAGACACTTAGGGGCCGATTAGGATTGCGGTGAATCCGCATCCTCCGGGCCGGCGGAAGCCATCGCCCGCCCGGTGGATGCATATTCATCGCTGACGTGATTGCAAAGACCCCCCGCCAGATTAGGATGGCAGGGGGGTCATCTGCGGACGTGAAGACCGTCCGCCGCTTTTCCGCCGCGGTCCCGTGGCGGAAAAGCTCTAATATCGTGGCGGTGTCTATCAGACACCGCCAGCCATAATAGGATTAATGCGGAAACATGCTTTTACACGGCGGGTTTTCCGCCGTGGAAAAGCATGTGGTCTTTGGTGTTTGGGGGCCCGTTGCGGGCCCCCAGGGTGTCGGGGTGGGGGTGCACATGGGGGGAACCTATGGTACCCGCCAGCATTTACATGCACAAAGCGGCAGGCACCGCGAGGTGCCTGCCGCTTTGTGCATGTAAATGTTAAACATGCATTTTTAACCTTGCGGTGGGTACTGCTTCAAGCAGCACCCGCCGCAAGGTTAAGGAAACAGGATGTGACCGCCAGGGTGGCGGTCACATCCTAATTTGCATGGAGGGACCGCCACTGCCCATGCAGACGGTCCCTCTTCCTCGGGGGTGGCGGACAGACGCAGGTCCGTCTGCCATCCTAATGACCCCCATAGAGTGCCACAGATGACAGTTCAAGAGCTCTGTAAGGTAGATCAACTGCTGGGCACAAAACGGGGGCTTCAAGATCATGTCCACAAATGCCAGGGATAGGCTGACTACGCTGGACTCGGGGAGGTGGACCAAATTTTACCCAGAACAGAAGTTTGAAATCACTATTTTTAGATTTTATATACTGATTGTTTTTACTGTAAAGATTTTAATTAGTTATACAGTCAATAAAGTTTACGGTCACTCTTGTAAATGCATTTATGTTTGTGTATCCCAATAACGACACATTAAAAAAAGCATGTTTAAGCGGCACCCAAATACAACATCATTAAATAGGATTTCAAGAAAATGAATCACCAGGAGTCAAGAATAAAATGTATGTCATGAAGGTTTATTGAAATAAATCAAAGAGTAATACCTCCGTCCTTCACAACCGCGCCCAAAGGATAAAAAACAAAACTTACACATCTGTACTACACCCTGTCAGCAGAGGCATCCCCCAAGGATCAGTGCTCTCCCTCCAACTATTCAATATATATATGGAACCCCTCACCTCCCTTCTTAAAAAAGCCAACATCCCCTTCCACCTCTATGCAGACGATACTCAGATCTATCTGGAAAACTCCTCTATTGAAGACATCCAGAGACTAAATAATACCCTCAAAGAAGTCCAACACTTGCTAAATATCAACCACCTTAAACTCAACCAGGACAAAACCGAAATCCTCCTCGTCTCCAATAAAGAAGATAACCCACTATCATGCAATGGCTCAAAGTAATCAATGCTCTCAAGAACAATGTCACACTGGCCAAATCTGTAAAAATCATTAGGAATCACCCTTGACCCCAAACTTGACATGGACAATCACATCAAAACTCTACGAGGAGTGCCTTCCTCAACCTGAAGCTTCTCAACAAAATAAAACCCTTCATCCCACCCACAGACCCACAACAAGCCACTCAATCACTGGTGATATCCAGACTGTATTATGGAAATGCAATCCTCACCGGTGCACAGAAATCCCACCTGTCCTCCCTCAAAACAAATCTCAATGCAGAAGCCAGTATGGTCACTGGAGTCAAGAAACTTGATCACATATCTCCTGCACTCAGAGATCTAAAATGGCTCCCAATAGAAATGCGTGCCAGCTTCAGAACTGCCTGCCTCACACATTAAGCCCTACACACAGGGAAACCTGAATAACTGGCCGCCAAGCTCAAAAAGGCCAGCCAAATGAGGACCCTCAGGAGCTCCAACTCCCTACTACTCATCCCTATAAAAACACACAAAAATAAAACCACTACACGATCCTTCGCTGGAAGCGCACCAAAAATCTGGAACTCTATCCCAGCGAATATTAGGACTATCCCGTCATTTGTTAAAATAAAAAAAAAACTTAAAAGACCTCTTCCTCAAGCGCACCTTCCCGCATCGATAGTCATCACTATACCGAACAAGCCTGCACTCCGCACCTTCATGACATCTGCCTCGAAGACGTTCCACCCCAAACGCCCATCCGGCCTACCCTTACGGATAAGGACTACGTCCAAGACCACATGCACTCAGCAAGGCTCCCCAGGACTCCCATTCCCTGATGTTGCACTGCTCGCTTGGACTTCCAAATCCGACATGTACACTTTTTCCTATTGTGTTATTCCTGATTTTGATTTATAATCTGTTGTAAAGCGCTCCGATATCGCCGGGTCTGGCTAGCGCTATATAAAACTCCTTAAATAAAAATAAAAATAAATAAATAAACCATTGTTTTTCTCTATTAACCTTCCTGCTTCCTCAAATTTGCTTGCAAATGCACCATTTATCCACTCTATTTTTCAAATTGTTCTCTGTGGGAGAACCCCCCGAACCCCCGTTGGTTGTTCGGGCTCGCTCGCCACAGTTCAGTACGGCAATATTTTTACGCCTCACCACTTTCAAATGTCACCAGCCGCCACTATGCAGAACAATATTATACATTCACCCCAGTAGAGAGATCTGGGCCTAAATGCATTGTTTTTTGCTCACCATGCCATTCCAGTTTGAACCCAGCCATATGCAAACCATGGGGCATATTTACAAGGGCACTGCGCCACCTGAGCATCCTTTTCCTAATGTTTTAGTGGCGCAATACCCTGCTACAGATTTGCAAGGCGGGACTAAGACATTTTGAATGGCTTAACGCTTTGTAAATATAGGCCTCCTTGCTGCATTTTTCTGTGGCAAAGGGGCGTGCAATGAGTGTTGCTGTGGCTATACCCATGCAACATTCATTACTTTTTGATACTGACCCAGATTTCCGAGGATCTGTAAATTTGAAGCAGCGCCAAAAACGAACACCTTTAAAAAGGGGGCATTAGAGTGATGCTATTTGTTTGCTATTTCTATGTGTGCTGCATTTTCCTCCTGGCGGTTTCCTAAGGAACTAGTTTCTCCATAGTTGTTATGAACATTAGTCCACTTAGGTGTCATGAACATGATGTGTCCTGGTTACTATTATACTTCATACAGGTAGCTTTGGGGGATGGTCTCCTTGTTTGTTACAGACATTTTTCCTCTGTGTTGCTATGGATGTATTTCATGAATGCTATGGACAATGTTACTTTTGGAATATTCCTAAGATTACCAAACTGACTTTTGAAAATGCTACCAGGATGCTGCTAGTATAATTGTCTGTGTAATATCTAGTTGTTGGCACTTGTGAAAGGATACATTTGACTTCCACTGCTGTCACCTTGTATCTAGAAAAACCACAGCTACTGGAATGAGATTAGTACAATCAGTGGGGAAAACAGTTCTCCAATGTGCCTCACTCTAATTTGCTTCACTCTAATCTGCTACTGTTAGGAGAAGCGGGGGGAACAGGATAAGTGAAAATACCTTCTTTAACTGGTGAAGTACACTTACCTTGTAAAGAGTGGGATGACCCTGATGCTGGTTTTGCTTCTGGCTTCACATAATTGTACCAAATAAACACCAGAAGAGTGATCTGTTCTGTGAACAGTGGCAAGTGAGAGACTGAATGAGGTGTTACACCTGCCACACAGTAATACCGTTGTCCTAATCTCCGAAAGGGCAAGAACTCAGGAACAGCAATAAGAAAAAATCTCTCCTCATTTTGATTTTCTATTGATTTCACACCATTAATACTGGCCATCACATACCTTCTGACAGTTTGGCTTTTAGCTGGAAGTGTTAGACTAGGAAACTCATTATTAAAAGTGGATCGTGGTTTTTGAGCTTTCATAGTAACATCACCTTCAACACCAGCTCTTATTTTGATTAGCCACGAGATACACCAAACATTAAATTATTCATGCACAAATAGGAAATATGAGCTTGGTTTAGATTGTTATGAGGCATGTTTGTTTTATCCTTTTGATTATGTATTATTGCAATACTGATCAGTATGAGAGAAAATGCATGTTCAGAAAATTGGTGCAATTGCATGCCAGTAAGCCAATTGTGTGAATGCAGATTTAAAGTCTCTAAATCAGAATCACACTTAAGCTACAATGATACCATAGTGTTTGGAAGCTTTGTTGGCTGGAATAACTGGCATCTGAACCAGTGTAAAAGGAATCTTACGAAATATATTGATGGAAGGGGGCCATTGTAGTCACATTATAGCACCAAACATTTGTCGGGCCTGGGATAAAGTCATAAACAGGCAATGTTGGTCCTGGCCCTCTCTGCAGGGTCAGCTCCAAACCTTTTGCCTTTTTGCCTCCAATTTCGGCTGCATTTATTTTTGTTGGCCTTAGGACTCGCTAAAGTGCTTGTGCACTCGCCTTTGAAATGGTTTGACAGGCACACACCTGTTTGGTATATTTAATGTTCTTTTAAGACCCTTGTAGAATGGTATACAATATACCTAGGACCTCTAATTTGAATGCTACCAGCTGGATATCGGTACAAAAAGGGGGGTGGTGATGGACAGAGCATCTGAATCAATCAAACACTCAAATCCAGTCAAAGGATCTGGGTTTAATCCATCACGGTTCTTTAGCCCACTCTGCCACCCCAGTTCAGACATGGCTACATGCAAATCAGTCTGACCCTGTGCCTCATGGGAACAGTGCAGCCCGAACTGCCAAGCCATGTCTTCCCTGGACCGGAAACAAGCTTCCGGGGACCGGTTTCTGACATTCCAGCCGTCTTCAGCCCGGCTTGCTTGAATCCAGTGGCAAAGTGAGCAAGGGACTCATGTCTGAGCATACCCTGCCACACTTATGGCGACCAAAAGCGGTACAAAAAGGGGTGGTGGTCCATCACCCCCTTTTGTACCGCTTTTGGCCGCCATAAGTGTGGCAGGGTATACTCAGACGTGAGTCCCTTGCTCACTTTGCCACTGGATTCAAGCAAGCCGGGCTGAAGATGGCTGGAATGCCAGAAACCGGTCCTCGGAAGCTTGTTTCCGGTCCAGGGAAGACATGGCTTGGCAGTTCGGGCTGCACTGTTCCCATGAGGCACAGGGTCAGACTGATTTGCATATAGCCATGTCTGAACTGGGGTGGCAGAGTGGGCTAAAGAACGGTGATGGATTAAACCCAGATCTTTTGACTGGGTGTGAGTGTTTGATTGATTCAGATGCTCCGCCAATCACGACCCCCTTTTGTACCGCTTTTGGCTGCCATAAGTGTGGCAGGGTATACTCAGACGTGAGTCCCTTGCTCACTTTGCCACTGGATTCAAGCAAGCCGGGCTGAAGACGGCTGGAATGCCAGAAACCGGTCCTCGGAAGCTTGTTTCCGGTCCAGGGAAGACATTGCTTGGCAGTTTGGGCTGCACTGTTCCCATGAGGCACAGGGTCAGACTGATTTGCATATAGCCATGTCTGAACTGGGGTGGCAGAGTAGGCTAAAGAACGGTGATGGATTAAACCCAGATCTTTTGACTGGGTGTGAGTGTTTGATTGATTCGGATGCTCCGTCCATCACCACCCCCTTTTGTACCACCAGCTGGATATCAGCACATATTGTGCCACCCACTTAAGTAGCACCTTAAAACATGTCCAAGGCCTGCCATTCAGCCTAGAAGTAGTTGTAAATTGCCATGTCGACTTGGTAGTAAGACTTCCTTGACAAGCCTTAACCTCCTCTTTTATTACATATGAGTCATCCCTAATGTAGGCCCTGGGTAGTCCATGGGGCAGGGTGCTGTATAACTAAAAGGTTGGGCATGTACTTTTAAGTTTTACATGTCCCTGTGGTGAAAACCTCCTAAGTTCGTTTTTCACTACTGCCAAGCCTACCTCTCCCATAGGAGAAAATTTGAGTAACCGGATTACATTTTATTAGTGTAATTTCCAAATGGGAACAGGTAACCCATTCATGTTTGCTGTCTCTGGAATTGTAATGAAAAATCCTAACTTATGGTGAAGTCAGATTTTAAATTACAATTTTTAAAATTCAATTTTAGAAAGTTGCCATTATCTTGCCTTAGCCATTTGTTGCCTGCAGCCTATCTCTGCGTCCCTTGACTGAGTACAGTTGACAGTTGGATTTTGTGTATTGTTCTTAGACAGCCACACACAATAGGGAACTCAGGTGTGACTAAATGGGCCTTCACTGGCCGGATGGGAGGCAGAAGCTGGGCTCAGCCTCACTTACACTTGAATAGGCTGTGTCTTGTCTCCACACAAAGGGCTGCATACAACCAGTACTTAATCCGTAGGAGTCAGGGCCAAGAAGGCAGGGCATGTCTGATCTTCAAAGGCATTCTTCTAAAGCTATTCCCTCTTGTATAGCACAACTGGGTATAAATACCGGACTTCAGACACTAAAACTTCAGTACACTTCTGGACCTGTGGATACTCTTCAAGGAAAAGGACTGCTGTGCTGGTGAAAAGACTGCAACTCAGCTAGACTGCTGCTCTGAAGGAACTACTGTCCTGCTGTGCTGACCTCCTGCCTGCAGCCCTGTTGTGTGTAAGAAGAGAACTGGACCAGCAACGTCATGCTTGAACCCAGGACACCAGAGACACTCCAGGGGCTATTCTGTTGGCCTCCTGATCTGAGCATCAGGGGCCAAAAAAGCTCCCCAACATCCGGCAACAGCCCTTGGGCCTAGCTGCAGTGAGTTCCTGGGCCCCCAAGTGTTGCCCCTCAGGTCCTGGACCTTTGGTGTTGCTCATGTAGCTGTATTGAAGGTTTTGGACTTATCGTGAATGGCCCAGTTCACACTGAGACCTCGTTGGTCGCACTTTGATTCTATGAAAAGTTCTGGCAGCCGCCTCTTTGCACTACAGCATTGAGCAATAGTGGGGGCGGCCAACGCAAAGCAATCAAGATCTGGGTTAGGTTTCCAAAAATAGCAGAGCAGCAACCTTATTGCGATCGATTAAAAGTCATCCTTTAAGCTAAGCTATTGCCCATCTGCATGCACAAGCTTCAGCCTGCCTCAGTCATGACAGACAAGATTCCTCAATAGAGGCATCATCATAAACCATGCTGTGCATGGGCCTTCACTGTGGACACAGGACAGTGGGGTGCAGTGGTGGTGCAGTCTCCTTTATAGCCTGCCCTATGGCTGTTTGTCGGTATCGAGCTAAGATGGCACATAACAACAAAAACAGGAATGATATCCCTATTGGCTGAACAGTCCAGGACATTAGAATCATCTGACTAGGCACCAAGCAATGCGTTGTGTGATCCTGGTCAGCAGTTACATAAGAAGGGACTCTCTCCTCAGAAGCTCTAGAAGTCAGTGTTCTGTGACCATCTGATTAAAGATCCTAGTACAATGGTTATATGGTTGGTGGCTCCAAGTGCTTAGCCATCTGGTTGGGGATACATAACTACCTCCAACATTTAATTCATGCTGAGGTCTAAAACAAGACAAGCATGGCTTGTTATGGCTAACATTAGAGTGTGCCGGGACTAAATCCTCCAATTGTACGCAGCCCAGGCCACCAGGAAGGTGACAAATAGCACCAGGTAACCAGGACAAACATACCAACTTCAGCTACTGGTCATTAGGGAGGTACAGGGCATGCATAATGCTATTGAGAACTGGAGGAGAAGGTTCAGAGCATCCCAGACTTCATCTCCGTGAGGCCTGAAGGATCCTCAGTGCTGATAGTCCTGTGGATGTAATCTAATACAGTAACTAATTGACTAAAGCTGCCAGTCTTCAGTAGGGAGAGAGTGCACAGAGTGCCACTGGGGAATCCTATGTTGTCCTTGGGGCTGGCCTTTGGCTAGGTGAGACCAGCAGGTAGTTCAAGATTGGTAGCCCCCAGGGAGGCCACTCTTATTCAAGCTACTGGTTCAAACTGGGAAATGGCACACCAAATGCTGAGAGGACACCTAAATTTATCTTAGGTATGGAAAGTGAGAGGCGAGCTTCAAAGTGTGTATGTCACTTCGGCCGGCGCAAGACAGCCAGCCAAAGTGATATGCGCACTTTGAAGCATCCACCCAGCACTCCTCCTGCCCTCTGCTGCCAATCATCAGCAGAGGACACACCACATATATCTATGGACTCGGGTTTGGCTGGGGACAAGATAGAAAAATAAAGCTTAGTATGCCTGAAATCAGAATGATAAAGTGCATCTTTTAGTGAGGGTGATTATTACTTTCTGTGTTTGAAAATACCACTTTTAGAAAGTAGGTATTTTTTTGCCTAACCATCCAGTATGCCTCTGTTAGGCTTGCGCATTGCATGTCTGGCTTTTGGATGACAGGGGCTGGAGAGGGACATCGGCTCCCGAAGTCTGATGAGTTAGGGCTGGGCTGAATAGGCCTGGTCTGCATTTGGAGTAGTGGGAGCAGTAGCACCTTCACCTGATTTAGACTGTGCCTGCCTCCCACAATGATGGCTCCTCCCCCCTGCAGTGTGTCTATAGCCAGGGCTCACACTGACAATGGAGGTTGTGTGCACTTGCAAAGTTCCCCACAGAACTGGTTTTGGCTGGGTACAGACACTCTCTGCCTCCAGAGAACTAAGGATTTTGGTGTATAAAAAGAGAGGCCCAGACACCAGACATTTAGATCACATCTGGGAATCAAGAGTAACTTTGTCAAGGAGAAGAGCCAGAGAACCTGAGGAGGAATACTGCCCCAGGGCTGTTTGCTGTCTGGGGTTGGCCTGCAGTGGCTGCCTCTTGCCAAGGAAAGGAGAAAATTACTTTGCTATTTGCTTTGTCACCTGCTTGAAAGAAGATCTCCAAGGGCTTCAAAATGAGCTTGCCTCCTATTCTGAAGTCTCAGGGACACAAAGACTTCACCACCAGCTCCCCTGAATTTCCTTGCTGGGAATTCTAACCCGCAAAGAGGTGCCTGCTGCAGTTCTGGACCTCTAGAGACTGTTTTCCGTGGGGAGCTGGAAAAGTGACGCAACTTCGAAGAAGCGAGATGAATCCTCACCTATTTCCGATGCATCCCTGAAGAAACTGTCACAGCGCCTGCCGCGGCTCAAGAAATCACTGCACGCTGCAACAAGTGCACCGACCTCTGAAGTCCGAGATCATTGCACCGAGTTCGACGCAAGGCCTGCTGTGTGGCAGCATGAGTTCACGGATCGTCACCGGATCATCGCATCGCATCGAGGCACCAAGTCTGTCGTATCTTTGAGGGACGCAGTAAGAAAATGACGCATCACCTCCTCTTTGATAAGGAACTGACGCATCACCTTCCCTGCGCTGTAGTAAAGAACCGACGCATCACCTCTCCCGAAGCAAGCAACCAATGCATCACCTTCCCTGAGTGTAAGGAACCAGAGCATCACCTTCCCTGCGGCCCTTTTTGTTTGTTTGCGTAATGCATCCCAGGTACTTTGTGAGTAAAGTGCTGCATCTGTAATTTGCTTTGAACTGACCTATTTCTACCATCTGAAAGTCATATTTTTATTACTGTATTGTTGATTTTTTTCATTTGGTCTTGTTTTGGTTTAGATAAAGATTACTTATTTTTCTAAACTGGTGTAGTTTCCATTTGTAGGGTTTTCACTGTATGTGTTCACAAATGCTTTACACACTGCCTCTGAGATAAGCCTGTCTGCTCGTGCCAGGCTACCCAGGGGGTGAGCAGGGGTTATTTTAGGAGTGTATTCTCCTTACCCTGACTAGAAGCAAGAGTCCCTATTTGGACAAAGGAACCTACCTCTGCCAACTAGAGACCCCCATTTCTAACACTGGTGGTCAGCAGGTGAGGATCCTTGACTTGCATTTGTGATTTACATACAGTGATTGGTGTACACTCCTAGTGAGTGCAGACCATTACGCGGCCATATACATTTTGGTAGAATTGTGTAGTATCCTGCATTTACATTGTAAGGTGTTTTACCACCCCTGCTCAGCCTAGGCCTGTGCTCTGACTCATTGGAGTGTTGGAGTCTGATGATGCCTCGGAATGTTGGGACTGAGAGCTGAAGTGACAGTTGGTCATGGGCTGAGCAGCTGACAGGCAGCTCCTTGTGGTGCTCTGATCTACCACTTATCTACTTGATGTTATGGACTTTACTACCTGTTATCTTTATGAATAAAACATCTTGAATTACAACCTTCCTGAGTGGACCTCCTTCACTACAAATTGTTTTTCTTCCTTGGAATCTTTTTGAATCTTGAGAACTGCCAATTGTCACCATGAGCAAACAAGCATCACTTGCATCTATGGATATTGAATTCGAAGAGAAAAGAGTTGATACCTATACTGTGCCACAACTTAAAACCATCTGCAAAGAATTTAAAATCTCCATGAAAGGCCTCACCAGAAAGGAGGCATTTCAAAAGGTGCTGAGGGCCTGGTTGGAAGCAAAGAATGGCAGTGGGCAGACCGAGGAGCCTATGGTGGTGTCAGGGTTGAGCGAGTCCTTTCCAGACAGACACTATCCTCACCTGTTCCTGGAATGAAGAAGGGGTTAGGTTGCAGGCAAGGTTATGGAAGCTGGAGTCAGTTGATGGCAAAGAGAATTAATTCCACAAGCTCTTAGATGGCGGATCGTATCAGCAGCGGAATTCCAACATGGAGTCTAACTTTGAATTGAGTTGGCGTTCTAGTGTTCCGCTTTAGTTTCTTGATTTGCAGGTAGTCTTGCACCTGTTGCGCGTCGCACATCAACCGTCATCTTTCCGAAGGAAGAAGCGTTTCCTCAGTGCTCCAGTTTTCTGACAGGATAATTTGCGAGGGTTACCCGCTCGCTGTTCTTGTATCCTGTCTTTTGGCCCAAGTATCCTTGAGGTTTGTAGTGGCTTCCTTGGATGCCTTCGTAGGACTTCACAGTTATTTCTTCAGTGGGCTGAGAGAGAGTGACTGGCCAGTGTTGCTCTCAGCAGTCCGCCTTCCTGTTATCAATATTTTATTTTTGAGAACACTTGTTGGTGAATTAGAATATATTTCCTGGAACTAACTTTCCTTTGGACTTCAGAGTGAGGATTCCTCCAACTAGTTTTCAGTGACAGATTTATTTTTAGTTCATTCTTTCATGTGTCAAGAGCTGGCTAGCTACAATTGCTATTTTTTTCTGGAGCATTCACAAAACAGAATCTAGTGAAGGACTAATTGTGCAGAGACTTTCGCCAGTCTTTTTCCTAGAAATGCTTAACAGTCTCTCAGTCAATGTATGCCACTACTAATCAACTCATCTACTAACTAGCTGCGCTCTACCTACATCTTTACAAGAAAATAGAAATATAGATGTATACTTACCACCTCTACTGGCACAGTTCATCCATCAGAATTGTCTAGAGCATGAAAAGAAAGAAGAATTGTTAGTGGCAAGGTACTGACAAAGAAAAGACACATTGGCACATTATTTCAAAGAGAGAAGCTAGTCCACAGAATAATACAGGTATAAGAACTATAGAGTGACATAATTAAATTAGGATACGTTTATTTTGGTAAGGTACAGAGTAATGTTATGCTTGTAAATTACAGGTGCAAGGAAACCTGAAAGGAAGAGCTCCAGGTGGCACCTCTGTGGCCGCCTCTCTGTCTTCCCATTCCCCTTTCCTCCACTCTACTGCGAGCTGAGCTTATTCAGGTGTGCAGTGGGGTTGGGGAGCTGGGGGAATATCGTCTTTAGGTTGGTTCAGCCCTTCTACTCCCGTGGAGACATGTGTCCAGGTACTGTTCGACAGGTGGAGGGGGAGAATTTAGAAGGGCAGCAGGATCGGCTAGTGAGCCTAACTGGAGGGGGTACCTCCCTGGAAAGGCAACAGTGTGTCTTCAAGGGGTCTGTCTCCAGATGAGTTGGAGGACAGGGAGAAAAGCAAAGTGCATGAGTTGGAGCATGCTACGCTGAAGCTGGGGGGCCAGTTTGACATAGAGAATAAGAAATTAGAGATGGAGAATAAGAGGTTAGCTGTGGAAAAGAAAAATATGCTTTTAGAGCATGAAAGAGTGTTGAGGGAGTTGGATCTGAAAGCAAAGAGTCCAAGTTCACGCCCTATGATGGCAGCACACCATCAGTGCCTGTATACAACCCCAAGGATTTTATTAAGAATTTCACAAGGCATGCAGGCATTGGTCAGTGGTTCAAGGCCTATGAAATAGCAATGAGGTCCAACAGAGTCCCTGAGAGAGATTGGGGAGCGAGGTTGTGGGGCCACTTTGTCAGTGAAGGAAGGGGGTCATTGCTAGCATAACCCACTGAGGATTAGATGTCTTATGCCCCCATGGAGGAAACATTAATGACAAGGTATGGGTTGACACCAGAGCTGTACAGGCAGAAATGTAGGAACTATAAGAATCTGGAGTCAAGCACTTGAGCGCTGGATGGATGGGTGAAGGGTAGCATGGTAACTGACTTGCAGGGGATCTATAATTTGGTTGCATGGGAGCACTTGTCCAGTAGTTGTTTTCCATAGCTACACCAGCACCTTATTGACAGTATGCTGACTGACCACAGGAAGCTTGCTGTGGAGGCGGACCAATGTGTCAGTACCACAGTCCACAAGGGTTATGTAGGAGACTCAGCCAAAGGTGGGCAGGGTCTCCAGCAGAAGAGTGGGGGGGACAAGGGTAAACAGAAGGAGTTCCAAAAAGAGCCCCAAAATAATCCCTAGGGATCCACGGTAAGGGTTCCCAGCCTCCCACTGAAAAGAAACCATGGGTCCCGACAGGTAAGCCTGTTGAGAGGAGTCCCAAGACCTGTTTTAGCTGTGGTCAGGTGTGCCACTCCCAGGGGCATCCTAAGTGTCCCATACCTTTTACCACTGCACCCACTCGTGCACCGCCTCAGTAACCGGCTAGTGTAGCCTTGGGGTAGGAGTCGGGTGCCCAAAGTGTGTGGGGTCCCACAGAGATGTCCCTGGTCTCTTTAGGAGAAATTGAGATGGCCCTAAGGACTCACCTGCCTGATAACACTAAAAAGTACAAGCAGTGGGTGACCATCAATGGCCATATTGTGGAGGCTCTAGCACCAATACGCCTCAAAGGAGGTTGTTGTGCACTTGCAAAGTGCCCCACAGAACGAATTTTGGCTGGGTACAGACACTCTCTGCCTTCAGAAAACAAAATATTTTGGTGTTTAAAAAGAGGGGCTCATACCCCAGACTTGGAACCTCTCGCGGAGCTGATACGGCGTGACTCGGACATCCACGGGATAGCGCATGGTGGGCGGGACAACAAGGTGGCGCTGTTTGCGATGACCTGATCCTTACTCTCACGCGCCCGCGTGACTCCCTGCCGGCTGTCCATAGGGTGCTCTGTCTCTTTGAGAGATCTTCCGGCCTCAAGATCAACCACGACAAGTCCTGGGCTCCTAATCTTACCATCCCGGCGGAGGATCTTTCCATCCTGAAGGGGATTGTGCCCTACCAGTGGGCTGAGCGCCATATCAGGTATCTGGGCCTCACCTTGACCCCCTCCCTAGATGACTAGACCTCTGTCAATTGGCGCGCATGCTGAAAGGAGATCTTGGAGGACCTGCGGCGGTGGAACCCCTTAATGTTGTCCTGGTTAGGCAGCCTCCACACCGTCAAAATGTCGATCCTCTCCAAAATCCTATACGTATTTCAATGCCTCCCCACTCCAATCCCGCTTTACTGCATACGAAGCCTACAACGCGAGCTCACATCCTTTATCTGGGGTGGTAAGCGTTCTTGTTTTTCCCAGAAAATTCTCATGGCTCTGCGAGACAGGGGAGGACTAGCTTGCCCTAACTTGGTCCACTACTACTGGGCTGCACACCTCCGATTTGTGATAGAGTGGGGGGTGAGAGAGAGTGAAAAAGGGTGGCTACACATCGACAGGGTGGTGACGGGGCGCACCATTTGGGACCTGCCATGGCTCCATCGAGCGGCCCGCTCCAGAAGTGCGTACATTGCAGTGCCCACGAAAACGGTGCTGGACATCTGGGATGCCACTGCTGTCTCCAGGGGTCTTACTACGTTCCCGTCTCCGCATACCCCCATAGCGGCAAACCCTCACTTCCCGCCGGCCTATCAAACTCGGGCATTTGAGAACTAGGTGCAGGGAGACTGCAGGGTGCTCTGCGACTTGTTTGACGGGGGCTCATTTAAATCATTCAATCAATGTCATGAGGAGTTCCTCTTGCAGCCCGCCGCACCGCTGCAATATGCCCAACTGCGGCATTGGGCCTCTGATGGCAGTGTGTACCGAGCTGCCACACGCGCCTTAACCCCTTTTGAACGCCTGGCGCGCTCCCTAGGGGGCTTAAAACGATTGGTCTCCCAAATCTACCACATCCTACAGCATCCACCACTCATACCCATCCACCCGTATCAGCGCCAATGGCAGATAGCGGTCGCTACGGACATCACGCCCTCGCAGTGGGACGCGGTGTGGAGAGACATCCCCAAGGTATATCGGAGCATCCGGCAGAGGAAAAATGCTTATAAACTTTTAACTCAATGGTATTACACTCCCCTGCGGCTTCATAAGATGTTCCCCAATGTTTCGCCACTGTACTGGAGGTGTCGGGCTGCGACGGGGGACTTTGTGCACATATGGTGGGCTTGCCCGCTCCTTACTGTCTTCTGGAAGGAGGTCCTTAGCCACATCAGGGGGGTGTTGGGGTTCCCCTTGCCTGAAGCCATAGGTATGATCCTGTTGGGTGTCAGACCACCAAACCTTAAGGCCCTCACCCGTAGTGACTGGATTGTAACGTTACAAATGCTAGGTGCGGCCAAGCAGCTCATAGCCTTGTATTGGAAGAAGAGCGAAGCACCTCCCATAGCTTCCTGGTTTGTGCGGCTGTGGCACGTCTTGGCAATGGAGCTTCTCACGGCGCGGCTCCAGTTGCGTCACACCCGCTTTGAGTCAGTTTGGAAGCCCTTGGTGCGCTACCTGTGCTCAATGGAACACGCACGACACATGCCCACTAGGCTCCGAACCCTACATCTCTTTGAGGATGCTGTCATCCCTACAGATCCCACTAGGTTGCTCCCCTAGACGACTTCCATAACATCTGGGCTCTAGAGGCCGACCCTCGTTGCCTGATGCCACTCCTCACCCGCGGACCAGACCACCCAGCCTGCTAGCGCGCTATTTCCTCTATCTCTTGTCTCTGGCCTCTTTCTTCTTTTCTTCCTTTTCTCCCCTTCCTCTTTAGCTCCTCGCTGTGTTCACGGACCTCTGTTGGGTCATTCGTAAGTGTTGGGTTTGTTGACTTCCCAGTTACTCTCCCTGATCCGTCTTTGGGGCTCTACCAACGCTGAACAACTTTAACAGCTTATCCTAAGCCACGCGGCCGCCCCCTTGGGGTTGTAGGTAAGGCGCTGTGTTAAATACTCTGACTACGCAAAATTCATTGCACATTCTTCGCGGCCGGCCTCGGATAGAGGTTGTAGGCTTAACGCTGTGTTACTGTGCCCCGCTCAGGGGTTTTGTTCCAAACTAAAACATACTTGTAAAACAAAAAGCTATCTTATGTTTGATTTAATAGACGATAATATTGCTCCATCTCTAATAAGAATCAAGGCCACATCTAGGGTACAGATGGATGTCAAAGGAGTTATATCTTCGTTGACTAATGACATCGTCACCAGGTGCAGGAGGCAGGAATGTTCTTAAGATCATGTTTAAAAACTATAACTCTTATAAATGCCTCTCAATGCAGCCATTGAGGTGGGATAGCCAACAAGTCAATAAAAGAGTCGAGCCAGAGCAAAGTCAAGAGTTGGCTCCAAGAGCTCATGCTGGAGCCGAGCCTCAAACTATTTGGCATGTGAATTATGCAACAAACATAATGCTAAAATATGGCACAGTGTCTTACTTTTTTTTTTTTATTAATTGCTTTAAAATGGGGAGCCTCTTGAACTATTTTGTATTCTGCACACTGAACTTTATTTTTAGCCCGGGTCCGCTGCACGGAGCTTCCTCGAACCTCGGTGGGGAGACTACAACACCCAGCTGCCTTTGCGCCCGGAGGCACCAGCTCTCCAGCACGCCAGCACGCCCCCCTGGGCGCCGGACGCCGCACTTAAGCGGCCGCGGGCTCCTGCGGGGTGGGAGCCTCTTGAACTATTTTGTATTCTGCATGCTGCACTTTATTTTTAGCCCGGGCCTGCTGCACGGAGCTTCCTCGAACCTTGGTGGGGAGACTACAACCCCCAGCTGCCTTTGCGCCCGTAGGCGCCAGCGCTCCAGCAAGCTAGCATGCCCCCTGAGCGCCGGAAATTGCACTTAGGCGGCCGCAGGCTCCCGCAGCACAGGACGCGCGGGGCGTGCCCGTCTGTGCCCGTCTGCGCCCGTCCGCACCAGGAAGAGGCAGGGCAGGGCCATCCCTCTAATCTTCAGGTCCCTGCTTTAAACCTGGTTGGGTGAGTAACGTATAGTGACTCTCACTATGCGAGCGTTTATTTTGCAAGTGGGCAAATGCTTTGAATTTTGATATAATTTGTAACGACTAAACATATTCCTATTTGTATTATAAAGACTTTCGTGGCTAGTATATATTTTGATTCTGTATTTCTGTGTATATTTGACTTAATATAATTGCTATGAGTAAGCGGAAAGCAGGGCAGGGTGTTGTCGTGACCCTTGACGCTTTCCTCTTAAGGGCAGAGTCAGTATTAATTAAGGAGATTCAATTAACAGAGCGTAGGCTATCACTTAAACCCCTCCCAGAATAGACTCTCCCTGACCCCAGTACTAGCGGAATCTAGTATAATGCCTGCTTATAATGTACCCTCTCTTGAAACTGGCCTGTTACAGCGACATGACCCAGAATCTGTAATAAAGGATACTCCTCCTATCCTCTTATCTGGTACTGAGCATACCACTCCCAGTTCCACGGTTAATACTAGAGGTCAGAAAGCTAAAGCAGCTACAGTTTATATTGCGGTACCACCTCAAAAGAAAAGGAAGAGTCGAGGAACATGCAAACAAAAGAATTCTGGGAAGAAATTAAGAACCACTGCAGACGAAATAGATTCCAATGAAGGTCCCTCTAATGCCATTATTATCATCCCACCCACTGTGACAGCAAAGACTGTGGGTAGTATCCAAGAGGAGGATTTTTGGTGTAAACTAGAAACAATGGTAACAGTATTACTGGATCCAATTTTACAAAAATGATCAATGGTAGAAGCTAGGCTGACTAAGAAGGAGGGGGTGGTAAACCGTAAACCTCCGGTCCCACCAACTTATAATCTTGAGCCCAACCCGCGCCCGCTACATAATGGGGTGAAGGGTAGGGAGGATGGTCAAGCTATCAACACCTCAGCAGCTAGACAAGTGCAAACCGGGAGTCTCGCTAATGATTTTACTTTACACACCCCACACATCCCTACTCGAAGTGGGTCCCATCTTCCAAATCCTGGATCCTCATTAATAGAGGCTGGTAATACAGCAAATGTAGCAAGGGGAATACCAGACACTAAATCGTCTGGACAGCCTGAAAATGAAGATATAGAGGGAAAGAAATACTAAAGATTATTGAGGAAACCCTATGAAATTATCACAAAATCTTAACTTGCCACCGGAAGCAACCCCCTATACTGTCATCCTGTCAAATGTACCTCCTTTATTGCATAATCCCTTTGAACATTGGTCGACCCTGAGGAACAAGGCATTACACTTCCTTGGTTCAAGGACTGGTATGAAAAACACCCTCTTCTCCGAATTTAAAATGGCACGGAGAATAGGGTGGGTGGGTACTTCCAGAAAAACTCTACGCGGGGATTGTGTGGTATTAACCTTTGGTTCGCCATCCTTGGTACGGGCAATTTTAGAGCTTGTTTTTTGGGCTTGTTAACTCTAATGATATAAATATCATCCCTCTTGGCTACTTTTATCAACCACCAACACACTTTAAACTCTGTTGGCCACCGTTTGATGGTGGAGATTTCAGAGAGAATAGTGAGCTTAGATTTCGGGTCCTCCCTGTGAGTAACCGCTTTGATGCCTTGAACCTACTGGAGGATGTTGATTGACTTGCCCTAGGGACCCATACTTAATCTAATCCTACACTTGTGAGCCCCGTCAAGCGCAATTCTGGAATACCCTGGGTAGGAAATGCCTCTATGTCTAGTTCCATCAACGACCATTATAGGGAAGAGGTCCTAGATTTGTGAGTTCAAATTGTGGAAATGTTCCCTAACTTTGTGGGTTGTTCAAATGTATCCCGGCCATATGGCAAGGAGGGGAACATCACTTACAACGCATTTATTACAACGCACTACCATTACAACGCAACCATTACAACGCAAAACATTACAACGCATTGCGCTGGGGGGCGCTCTAGGATAGGGAATATATTTAATTTACTATCCAACACCTTCCCTACTATCCACGGGGACTGGAGTTGGAATAGTAAATTAAATAAATCACTATCCAGCGCTTAAAAGCACTATGCGTTGTAGTGGTATGCGATGTAAAAACCGCGTTGTAACAGCAGGCGTTGTAATAGCCTGCGTTGTAACGACACCAATCCGGCAAGGAACTCAAGGGCCTTTCAGGGACAGTAACTCCTAGCTCTGCCATTGAGAACGATTTAGCATTTTGTACTATTGCCTCATGGAATACTGCGGGCATTCGCTCTAAGTTATCTAATCAGCTGTGGTGGGACTTTGTACTCCAATTTGACATATTGTGTCTACAGGAAACATGGTCAAAAGAGGTAGCCCATATAAATGGGATATAAGAGCTATCATACGTCAGCAATAGATGGTTTGAATGGTAGGGCTAAGGGTCGTCTTTGCACCTATATTTCAAGTGCTTTGAGGATTAATGAAATAACTTTGTGTGCAAATACCCTTTATTATCAAACACTTATATTGGATATAGACGCAAAACATTGTATTGCACTAACTAATTTTTATAACTACATACCACAAGCTGAAGTAGCATCTGTTATTAAGAGTATTGTAAAACTGCTGAAATCTGTGAGAATAAGAGGAAAGATGTTATAATATTATTGGCAGGCGACTTCAACTGTGTGTTATGTCCCAATGCTGAGGATAATTTATGTGGGATTTTACTTGAAGAGGGGGCATGTTCTTCTCATTTTCGACACTCCACTTTAGGGAAATGTCTTAACGAATTACATTTTTCCCTCGATTTAGGATTTATTAATGATTTGTGCCCAGTACCTCTGTCTATGCCCCGGACCTTCAGTGGTAGGGGTCTGTGTTCTACTATAGACTATGTTCTAATTTCAAGTAATCATGCGCATAGCCTTCACTCATTTCATGTTTCAGATATTTCCATCAGTGATCACTTCCCTTTATGCTTGTCAATTAAGTGGTTCTCAAGTAAAATGGTCACATCCAATATTAATGATCATTTGCTAGAAAATGTTGCCCTTGGGAGTGTAAATGGCTTTTCACTGCGCTGGATAATGTGGATGAGGTAGCTATAATTAAGGCAGTGGTGAGTAGATGCAAAATCCACATTGAGACATGTTTGTCAGAAACAGCCGCCCCTGATAACATCTTAGCCTCTTTCCTGGCGATATCCAATACTATAAAAGAATCAGTTCTCAGGCGCGAAAATAGTAATCGATCAAAGAGTGGATGGTTTGATTCCAGGTGCACTCATGCTCATTCCCACTTAAAAAGGATGCTACATAAATCCCCTAGAAACCTGGTTGACCTGAGGATTTCTAGACAGGACTTTAACCAAGCAATTAAGGCCAGGAAAAATACTTTGAAGAAGAAGGCCTGTGAGGCATTACACACGGCCTCATTGGCAAATGAGAGCATGTCATTTTGGAAGGCTGTTAAAAAGCCTTTTCTTTTATGCGAGGCCGGCCCAACCATCGAAATAGCTATAAGTGAGGCCCAATGGATTGAGCACTTTTCAAAAGTATATAATGGTGAAGGAAATTTTGATATGTTAGACAGTAATGTCAAGGAGGATTATAATTTGAATCCATCCCACCATTACTTTGACTTGTTGTTCACTTTAGATGAAGTGGAACAGGCACTCTCTAAAAGTCAGGGAGGGAAGGCTCCTGGACATGATTGTGTCCCCGTAGATCTTTTTAAATCAAAAATTACCCTTTGGGGCCCATCTTAGTCCAGGTAATTACTGTCAGTTGCATTACCTCATTTCCTTATACCTGGGTAGAATCTACTATTGAGCCTATTTTTAAAAAAGGGGATAGGCAGGACCCTGGATGTTATAGGCCTATTTCTCTACTTGATGGTGTTACGAAAGTAATACGCAGAATAATTCTGGAACGCTTGCAAGATTGGGCAGATGAGAACTCTGTTCTATCTGACCTGCAGTATGGCTTTCGGGCTGGCCTTAGAATGGTAGAGCAGGGTATAAATCTGTCAATCCTGGTAGGGAAATATACCAGGGCCAAACAGGGGAATCTATTTTTAGCATTCGTGGACCTCACAGCCGCATTTGACTGTGGTATTCACAGCAAACTCTGGTCCATTTTAGAAGACATGGGGGTTGAGACTCAGATTATTTATTTTCTTAAGCGTTTTTATAATGATGCCAAGGCACGCGTGCGCTGTGGTTTGAAGGTTGAATGTTCTGCTACTTTTCCGATTAAGAGCGGAGTCAGGCAAGGATGTGCCCTGTCTCAGTTTCTTTTTAACCTTTATATTAATGGTCTGGGGGATGCCCTACTTAAAGATAATAAAGATTTTCTACATGTGGCAGGACGTCCAATACCAGCGCTTCTATATGCGGACGACGCTGTGCTGATGTCCCGCACTCAGGTTGGCCTACACAGGGTATTAGACAGCTTCTCTCAGTTTATGGAAAATATTGGCCTGAGAGTAAATTCCTCCAAGACCTTTATCATGGGCTGAGGCCGTGGAATTAAGAGACGTAAAGATATGTTTGTTGCAGGACAGAAGATCAGGGCAACTAAAAGGTTCTCTTACTTGGGTATCCTTTTTGCCCATAATGACACTTGGGTGCAGGCAGTTACAGCTAAAAAGTTGACACTCCTAATGACAACGTCTGCCCTTATCACCTTTGCCAGAAAGCTTGAAAAAGGCCACCAGAAGAACTTATTAAGATTTATAAGGCAATGTGTTTTTTCATCCGCAGTATACGGGGCAGAAGTCTTGGGATTTGCTGACCTGCTCCCAATCCAACATATAGAAAATTCTTTTTTAAGATATATTTTATCACTCCCGAATAGCACTTCATCCTGCATCTGTCATGCAGAATTGGGACTCCCCTTCATTTCTGATTTAATAAAGCTGGAACCTGTACTTCTCTGGCATAGATTATGGACCAAAGAAGAGGCGAAATTAAACAGGAATATCTTATCAGATGCTTTAAAATTAGAAGAGGTTTTGAACATTCCATGGATAAAATATGTTAAAAATTTCTTTAAAGACCTTGGGCATCTTGAATATTTTACTAACCCTTTCTCTATTCAGCAAATATCAAGGAAGGAATTGAGAAAGGAGGGTCTACTTTTGTTGGATTCTATTTGAATGTCATCAGAGATATCGAAACCTACTGTACTTCACAATCAATTGATTTTAACTACTTTTAATATCCAACCTTATTTAATTTTTGTACCCGTAGTTTATGATAGATTTTTATTGTCAAGATTTAGGTTGGAGGTATTTCACAGACTAGTCACCTTGCCCAAAATGAATGACTGGTCTTCAAACCTCCAACTATGCCCCTGTGACAATAATTCTAGCATCCATGTTATAATGTTCTGCAAATGTTATACTTTTTTAAGGAGACTCTACCTGGTACCAACTTTAAAAATGATTGGGCTTCAACACTGCCGACCTGCCTTACTTTCATTACAACAGCTTGAAGATGTACACAGCACATTTAAAATAGTAACTTACTTAAAGAAAGTCCTGAGACATAGGAATTGTATGACTGTTTAGAGCTTTATTCTGGAGATAACATAAATGAATTTAATAATGTTTTAACTTAATAATGTATTAGGAATCTTGCTCATATAAAGTTATCAGGATGACATTATCTGATACGATATGTACATTTAATCTTTTAAAATGTAAATTATGTATTGATGTGTTTTATTCTTTTTGTGTTTTTATGATTGTTTTATGAAGCAATCAAATAAAACTTTCTTGAATTGAATTGCATTCGAATTTCACCTTAGTACATCAGATTGTATCTGTGCAACGAGAAGAATGTATTAAAAGTAATAGGTTTGAATGGAAAATGAGACATATTCCTGCTCTGCCGTGGTGACAATGATTGAACTAAGAAGGAAGCCATTTCTCATGTGTAACCTATATGTGGCCTAGATTCTTATTATATACAGAGCAGCATTATAGTTTATGTAAATGGTTTATAAAATCAATCACAAGAGGTTTTTGAATAGTGCACATGTTGAACCTCCTTATTAGAAAATGCTCTGATATGTGACAATGACGAAAAGTAATGCAGTCTGGCGACCTATTTGCCTTGGAGCACACAATTTGGTCAAGCAGGAAAGCCGGGATTGACGCAGAGTTTCTTTTTGTATTCTGGCCAATTCATCAACAAGATGGGTATCACTTTGGGTATCACTTTCTGAAGTCAAAGGTTAGGCTTTGTCCTTAATGTGTCCTTAATGTGTCGAAGAGGACAGAAGCCCATAGGCAGAGTCTTGTTTATTTCCAGCAGTGTCACATAGCCCAAACCTTTCATAGGGACATACAGGAATCGCCCAACAAACACATACTACTTTAGACTTCTTTTATGAAATAGGGATTTGGTGAATTGATAGGATGTGGGGCCCAGGGCGGGGTTTGACTTTGGTTCCCCATGTTATATGGGCAGCATTTGTCACTAAGTCACATGGCCTCCCTTGAAATCTTGGCTCGTTTTGGACTCAAGGTTCCACGTGAGCCTCTGGCTGGGCCAAAGCCAAGCACCAGACTCGAATCGAGCCTGTCTGGAGCTTTTAGTGGCTCTGATGTACCACTACCTAGCTGAAGAGCTTCCACATGTTAAAGAACTACCGTTTTTAGGTCTCGTATAAAACAGAGGGCTAGTTCTTGGAAGCATTTACGAGGCATTAGGTAATTAGTATGTTAGGTGAAACTCCGCCTATTGCCGACTCATTTCTGTTGCTGCTTGCCATTTGTTAAACTTTGTATTTGCTATTGTTAGATGATTTTTTATTGGCTGCTGATCCGATGCTCACTTCCGTTTAGTCCGGAAGCAGCAGCGCCTAACTACTGTTTTTGTCTGATTTAGTGTTTTATGTCTGTTTTAGGGGAACTTTCTTTTATTTATGATGCGTGCAGCCTGTAGTGCTGTTAGCACTCTAGCTTACTCACGCACGCATCCACGCATCCGCAGGCCAGGCGTGGCCTGCGGGGAAGTAATAAAAGGAAGGCGTGCGCTCGGGCACGTCACTTCCGACTGAGAGTCAGCGTCAGGCTCACTGGTGTATGCTGCGCACCTCCACCCCTGCGCTAGCCCATTATAATAAGGGGGCCCAGTCTGGCGCAATACTACACTGGCAACGAGCGGAGGGGGCCCAACCCTCGCCCGTGCACCTGTTCCTATGGAGCTGTCCGCTCCCTTCCGCGGCACCGACCGCGTGAGTGCACTTTGGCTCTTGTCCTGTGAGCCCACCACCTCTGGAGCGCTCCTCCCTGCTGCTGCCCTGTTTGCCCACTGGGGCGCGACCTCACCCCCCCTGGCTGCCCTCCGGTGTGAGCGCGAGCCATCGGCTGGTTCCTGCGGCGTCCCGGCCCGAGGTTTGCGACGCCTTGCCAAACCTCACGCATCTCGCTTGGTCCGCGTAGCCGGTGCCCTACCAAACCTCACGCATCTCGCGTGGGAGCGGGAAATCGCCCTGCTAACACTCACGCATCTCGCGTGCAACGCGTTTTGGGCTTGCTGTGGCCCAAGGGAGTGCGACGACGCCTGGAGGGACTGCTGCCATCACCTGAAGGCCGCTGTGGATACTGCGGCCATGAACCACACGCAGCCAAGGACTGCCCGGCCCAGGGACAGACGTGTGGGAACTGTGGAATCCCGAATCACTTTGCAGCTGTCTGCCGCAGGAAGAACCAGTCTAGGAACCCCAAGAAGTCGTGGACACCCACCAAGGCGGTCCGCCAACTGTCACTAGCTGACCCGGGCCCGGAGAGGTCAGAGAGACACCTGCCCACGGTCTACGATGATTCGGATTCGGAAGACGAGGAGGCGTATGTCGTCTCTTTTGCCCGGGAACTCAAGCAGCGGCGGCGGCCACAGCCTACATGTGTGGTGCAAATGGGACTGAACGAGGTGAAGGCAATCATCGACACAGGGGCCACCGTGAACGTGATGGGACTCCAGCAGTTCAACAAGCTACGTCCCCGCCCCGAGGTCCTACCGTCCAAAACGAGGATTTTCGCATATGGCGCGGATACGCCCCTACCCCTCAAGGGGAAGATCGTGATATCAGTTCGGGCAGACAAGGAGGAGGTAACGGCAACCATGCACATCATCAACCGGGAGGCTGATACCCTCCTGAGTAGCCACACGGCGGAGGATCTGAAATTGATAGCTTTTGCCAACCGGATCCGCGCCCACCAAGTGGACGAGTTGCTGGAGCGGTTCCCCGAGCTGTTCAAGGGACTAGGGTGCATCAAATGTGACCCCATCAAACTCCACATCGACAAATCAATCTCCCCCACAGCCTTGCGCCACCGCCGGATACCATTCCACCTCCGACCTCTAGTGGAGAAAGAACTGGAGAAGCTGGAGAACCTTGGGGTAATTGAAAAAGTGACGGGACCCACCCCGTGGGTGTCGCCCATGGTGATAGTCGAGAAACCAAAGCAGCCGGGTGAAATCCGTCTATGCGTCGACATGCGACTACCAAACACCGCCATCCGGAGGGAGAGGCAACTGGCGCCCACCATGGACGACATAGTGGCCGACGTGAATGGATCAAAATGGTTCTCCAAAATTGACCTCAATGCAGGATATCATCAGCTGCCTCTTGCGGAGGAGAGACGATTCATTACCACGTTCAGCACCCATCTCGGCCTACGGCGCTACAAACGCCTCAACTTCGGCATATCATCAGCAGCCGAGGTGTTCCAAAACACCATTAGAGAACTCCTATCGGGACTGCCAGGAGTCATCAACGTCAGCGATGATATCCTAATACACTCATCCACCGCATCTGACCATTATAAACACCTGCGGAACGTCCTGAAGAGACTGAGTGAACATGGAGCGACACTCCACAAGGACAAATGTCAATTCTTTCAATCATTGATCGAATTCTTTGGATACATATTCAATCAGGAGGGAATTCAGGTCGACCCGAGAAAATCCAAGTCCATCAAGGATGCACCAGCGCCCAAGTCGCCAACGGAGGTGAGGAGCTTCCTTGGGATGGCCACATATTGTGGCCGGTTCATACCGGGCCTAGCCACCAAGAGCGAACCCTTATGAACCCTCACCAAAACAGACGCTGTATGGCAGTGGGGCACCAAAGAAGATGAAGCGTTCCGGAGCAATAAAGATGCCCTACTGGAAAACGCGACACTGTCCTACTTCGATCCGGGGAAACGCATCGAGGTCATCTTCGACGCCAGCCCGGTAGGCCTGGGAGCAGTTCTGACCCAAGAGCATGAGCCCGGACAATGGACGGCCCTAGCGTTCGCCAGCAAGGCCCTGACCCCCACCGAGACCAGGTATGCCCAAATAGAGCGAGAAGCCCTGGCGATCAAATGGGCCTGCAGCCATTTTCACCTTTACCTCCAAGGCCACCCATTTACCATGGTTACAGATCACCAACCCCTGGTACACCTCTTCAAAGGCACAGCCCCGCATCTACCACCACGCATCGAAAGGTGGGTGATCCAATTACAATCGTATGGGATGGAGGTGGTATACCGGCCAGGAGCCAAGAACCCGGCGGACTACCTGTCACGCCATCCACTCCCCCAGGAACCGTCCCCCTCCGATGACGATTGCGAGGAGTATGCCCGATGGGTAGCACTCATATCATGCCCCCTGTGCATGACCATCGATGAGATCAAAGAAGCGGCCGCTGACGACAGCCCGTACATGAGATCACTACAGGCTGTTCAGGAAGGCATGTGGGCCAACTACTTACACCCTCCCGATACCTGGACGGCAGTGGACAAGGAGACCCTCACAAAATTCTGGCACGTCCGTCATGAACTCAGTGCTACGGATGATGGCGTGCTGCTAAGGGGAACACGACTGGTGGTACCACAACGTCTTCGACATCGGGCTACACAGCTGGCCCACGGAGGCCACCAAGGCACCACGAAGATGAAGGCCCGCATGCGGGAGAAGGTGTGGTTTCCCGAGCTGGAGACCATGGTCGAGGACTACGTGAAAAACTGCCTATCCTGCCAACTGACCAGTGATCCGGAGAGGCCGGCCCCAATCATCACGGAGGAGGCCTGCACAACACCATGGACCAAAATAAGCGTGGACTTTGGGAGTTTCCCGGGAGATGGACACGCGCTAGTGGCCATCGACTCATACTCGAAATACCCGTTTGTTGAAAGGATCGACTCCACGGCTTTCTCGCACGTAGGACCTGCCTTAGAGAAACTGTTCTCCATGTTTGGCTACCCGGAAGAACTGAAAAGCGACAACGGTCCACCCTTCCAGGGAGCGGAATTTGCCACCTTCCTGAAGGCCAGAGGCATCACGCACCGGCGCATAACACCTCAATGGCCGCAAGCAAATGGAGAGGCCGAAAGGTTTATGCGAACCTTAAACAAGACTTTCCGCATAGCGATGGTAGAACAGGCAGACCCTGAACAGAGACTACATGACTTCCTACGGGAATATAGAGGGACCCCTCACTGCACCACACAGAGAAGCCCGTGGGCACTCATGTTCCAAGGACACCGCAGGGATCTCCTCCCCACCGTCCCGGGGACAATACCAACCCCGAATGACACAGAGGGGACCCAGGAACGAAGGCGACAAAACAATTGGCGAACAAGTCAGCGCCGGAGAGCGACCACGCGACGGCTGCGCCAGGGAGACCAAGTGGTTATACGGAACAGACGTCCTGGAGGAAAGATCCAGACGCCCTATGAACCGGGACCGTGGACTGTGACAGCCACGAAGGGAACCATGGTGACCGTGCTTAAGGAGGGAGAGGAAGTGTCGAGGAACACCACGTGGTTCAAAGTAGTACCCCCAGGGATAACCAACAATTCGGAAATGCTGGAAGACGCGGAGGCATCGTCCAGGGCTCTGACTCAAGAGGATGGAAATAACTTGCCAGCAGGGACACAAGAAGGTTTGCCGGAATCAGAAGATGGATCCCCGATGACGCAAACCCCCACCAGGAGCACCCCACACCATCGGGAACCTGGTCGAAGTCAAACCCTGCGATACAACCTGCGGCCCAATCCACCCCCAAGTCAGAAGCTAAAGGACTATGCCTGTCAGCTAAGTCCCTGAAGCCAACAAGGGACACGCAAGTACAGCATTTGTTTGTTTGAAACTGTGAGAGACTGATTATCCTATTCTGAGACATTCTGTGATAAAGATATAAAAGTTTGTAAAGTTGAATAGGGATGTAGTGCTGTTAGCACTCTAGCTTACTCACGCACGCATCCACGCATCCGCAGGCCAGCGGGGAAGTAATAAAAGGAAGGCGTGAGCTCGGGCACGTCACTTCCGACTGAGAGTCAGCGTCAGGCTCACTGGTGTATGCTGCGCGCCTCCACCCCTGCGCTAGCCCATTATAATAAGGGGGCCCAGTCTGGCGCAATACTACACAGCCCAGCTTGCTGAGTTGCAGTCAGCACAACGCTCGTCAGTAATTTGCAGCTCGGAGGCTCGCTTGCTTTTGTGTTTTCACAGCTGCTTTTGATAGATTAGAACAGCGCATCGCTGCCTGTTACTTAAGTTCAGGACGCACAGATGGGAGCCACCAGGAAAGTTTATTTTTAAACACAGACCGATGCACAAGCAGTGATTCGGTGGCGTTATCGCCTTTTGTCAGTTTTGCTTAATGATGTTTGTGCCGTCTGTTGGACACGCTTTCCTGCACCACACATGCCAAGCTCGATATTTGTTTTCTTTCCTGCTTCCTGCTCCTTGCAAGCTCTACGGTGACCAACACTCACAGCTGGCCCACAGAATGTATTTTTCCATGTATTCACCACGGGCTGCCACGCAAATACTTTTTATGTAGACGGGCATCGTGCTCTTTTTTCGCAGCCCCGGGTGTTTTACAGCCTGATTCATGAAGCTAAAAGGAGGTCGCAATAGCTGCGAAAATGCTATTGCGGGCGCAATTCCCATAATCGGAATTCACCATGAAAAAAGCGAATTCGCAAACACAGAATTGCGAAATCGCTAAAATATTTGCAGAATCCCAGCAGTAGACCATTTGCGAATCGGAAATAGCGAGAAATCACGGATTCTGCGAAAATAATAGCGCATTCGCAAATTCCTCGCAATCGGGATTCATGAAAAATCGCAATTAGCGAAAAAAAACACAATCGCATTTTGCGAAGCGCAAATTAAGGACAACCCAAAGCAGGTGGTAACCATCAAACCCATAGTAAAAAAAATTTGTAAAAACCGTTGGCCTATCAGCAACTGGTGCAGGCCTGACCAAACACACTTAAGGAGAAGGAGAGCAGCATAAGGAGCGTCACAATGCCTGGAATGTACATGGTGGTCAGGCGGCGAAGACTACAGCGAGCAGCACGGAGGAGACGCAGAATCCAGGCCAGGATCTTCCGCCAGCGGGTCACCCTGCTGGGCCAAACCAGAGAGCAAATTTACGCAAAGAACCGCCTGAATGGGGCAATGATCATCAAGCTAATTCAGGACCTTGACCCCCTGATGCAGCACCCAACAAGGCAGACCAATGCCGTGCCAACACATGTCCAGGTATTGTGTAGCCTACACCTCCTGGCCTCCGGGAGCTTCCAGGGGATAGTTGCGGCTGCGGGGGGGATATCCCAGCCCACCATGTCCCGCTGCCTAGGGAGTTTCCTTGACGCAATGCTGACCCAGCTACACCACCACATCAAATTTCCAACAAGCCAACAGGAATTGGATGAGACCAAGCTGTAATTCTACAATGTTGCGCATTTCCCACACGTGATAGGATGCATTGACTGTACCCACATCCACATCTGCCCACCAGCTGCAACGGAGTACATGTACCGCAATCGCAAGTCCTACCACTCCCTCAACATCCAGATGGTCTGCAATGCAAAGACATACATCACGGACATAGTGGCACAGTACCCGGGGAGTACACATGACTCATTCATATTCCGGCACAGCGGCCTCCACACACGACTGGCCAGGGGAGACTTCGGGGAAGGACACCTACTTGGTAAGTACACTTTGCCCACAATGTCACACTGCGATGATGTAGCTGCGCTGCACAGGCACTCACCCTCTGCTCCTCTCATTCAGGTGACAGTGGCTACGCCCTGCGTGAATACCTCCTCACCCCATACCTCAACCCTGCTACACCACAGCAACGGCGTTACAATGTAGCACACATACGCACAAGGAATTGCATTGAGAGAACATTTGGGCTACTGAAGAGCAGATTCCACATACTTCACAAGACAGGTGGGGCCATGTACTACAGTCCTGAAGTTTGCTGCCGCATTGTGGCTGTGTGTGCTATACTACACAACATTGCTACCAAGCGCCGGATACCTGTCGACATCTCTGGCAGTGAATCGGAAGGGGACGACCGGCCACCTGCACATGCGCGCCATGCGGGAGAACCCCGCTGAAGGCCACAGACGACGCAACCACATCACAATGAACAGTTTCTAGTGCACCCTCTCCCCTCACCCAACAAATCACAATTGCATGCAAAATTTAAAAATGACACAACACCAATGTGGGATGCTAAATAAAATATAATTGTCATCATCTGTAGTAGTAGAATTGTCATTATCACTCCAGTAGTGAGCAATAGCCTCTCTCATGTGGGTCTCATAGTCTTCTTGTTGTAGATACCACGTGGAGAGGCGCCATCTGAACGGCTGCCGCCTCCTATCAAGGAGTAGGTCAATCGCCACCGGAGAGTGGTCTGATAAGCCACGCGGTAGTATGGCTGTGGCATCCACCCTCCCAACCCAGGCATGTGGGACAAATAAGTAATGTATTCTGGAGAAGGACTTATGTACTGCTGAGACATATGTGTATTCACGATGTTGGGTGTGTTGGTAGCGCCATGCATCTACCCATCCCATCCCTCTCACCATGCCATTCAGTTTAGTAGGTGCATCCGCCAGCACCCTGTCCCCCAGTCTGTGTCGATCCATCCGTGCATTCATCACATCATTCCAGTCCCCTCCTACCACCGCCATAACATCTAGTATCTCAGCCCACACACTAAACAAATTTTCTATAAGGGCACTCTGCAGTGGAGGAAGCCGAATACTATCGACTCCATGCCTATCTTGCCCTGCACAAACACATACCTATCCCGCACATCGACCCACTGAGTCTCATGAGTGTAGAACAACCTACGGTGCACCAAGATGGCTACTCCTCGAGATCCCCTCACAAACCCTGCGTGATATACCTGTTGAAATCCATAGCGCTGTAGACTGAGGGTCTTAGAACCCATAAGGTGAGTCTCTTGCAGCAGCAATACATTTGCCCTGTCTCTTTTCCCTTGTCTCAGAACGGCCCCTCTCTTAATCCTGTCCAGCATTCCCCGTACATTCCAGCTCACAACATGTAGCGATGCCCTCTGGAGGCTTGATTCAGAGTTGTCAACCGCCATTTATGTGCAGAAAAGGAAACGTCCCATGCTTTCGGGGCCACACACACACATCTCGCTTCAATTGAACTTGTAAGAGCACTGTGCAGTTGAACGCATCCCACCCTCCCCTACCCCCCTGCAACTCACACCCAACAACCCCTCCAACCCCCACCTCGTCCCCAACCACCCTTTCAACTCCCCTCCTACCCCCCACCCCATACCTCAGTAACGTTGAAGTATCTGTCGCGGTATAGATGATCTCCGACCCCCAACAGGAGGTTAGAGGCCCACTATCCCAATGGATCCCCATGAACTACCCACACAGTCCCAACTCTCCCCCCACTGAACAAACTCCTCCAAAAAAAAAAGTCTGTTTTCTTTCCTGCTTCCTGCTCCTCGTAAGCTCTGCGGTCACCAACACTCGCCGCTGGCCCACAGAATGTATTTTTCCACGTATACCCCACGGGCTGCCATGCACATACTTTTTATGTAGACGGGCATTGTGCTCTCTTTTCGCAGCCCCGGGTGTTTTAGTTCATAGTCTGCAGGTTTCGGAGCAGAGCTTTGGGCACCAGCACTTATGCTGAATGGCAGGTTAGTGTGTGTAGAGCCTTTTTGATGTTCGTGGGCATAATTAATTACCTGGTGAATGTTCAAATGTTTTAATGAAGAAGGGCACAGTACTTTGTTTCACCACGGTGCCCGTTTTCAATTTAGAAGAGGTATCTTTCTAGAGAAACCAGAGTACAAGGGGTTAAATGCTTCCAAGAACTAGCCCTCTGTTTTATTAGCTTGGCTAACAGGCATCCTTTCTTCTATTGCTCTCATCTCACGGAGACGTTTTTCCATGGGCTGTCCACTTCGCCCCACACTACCCCGTTCTCCAAACATTAAGTATACAGGACCTTTGTTGGAAAACTGGTGAACACATGAGCCCAGGAACAGAAACTTTTTGGCAGACAAAAGGAACAAGAATTTGCAATGCAATAGGTCTCGCATTTGTGAAAGTTTGAGCTATTGGCATTGTAAATGACAATGCCTTTTATTTATGCGTTTGAGAACCTGCAAGCTGTGCGTAAACAAGCACTTTGTAGTTATAGTCCATGCTTATGAGAAGCAAGGCTGGCAGTCTCTTTTACTGCCATCCTTGCTTCTCTTAAGCAAGGACTATACTTTCAAAGTGCGTGTTTATGCACCGCTTGCAGGTTTTAACAAGGTATATTCAAGCAATAAAATGCATCCGGGAACATGGAATGGCGGAACCCACAAGCCAGAAATCCCTCTTTGTAAGAAAATGCAAAGTATATGAAGGTTTGCTATGGCAAACTTGAGTTCTCACAGATGTTCCAGGCTTCTGCGAGCACGTGTGCTTGGGCCTATAATTTGTTTACCCTGACCGTACAACCTTGGCAATGTCAACAGATAAAGGATGTCATTGCAGAACTTTTACTTCACTAGCCTGCTCCTCTAGCTTGATGTGGGTGCGGGCTTGAACAGCATACAATATTCAGGCTGATTCATGAAATGAGATGCTAACTCTGATGCTCTGTAAGGTGTTCATGAAAGTGTGAAACCTAACAACACGCATCTTTTCATCTTGTTGTGTTTCCATATAAGGGAGCATGTGGCGCGATCTTACCTTTCTCATCTTTTGTTGCTGGTTTTAAATGCCTCACACTATGTTAAGGTCCAGCCCTTTTATTTAGATTAACCTTTTCAAGTGTGGTTTACAGTAAAATATAGCGTGATGCTGCTTAAATGTGTACAGCAGATTTTTCTATGTATTTGGGTTCCATTTAAGTTCACACCAGTTCATTTTATAACATATTTGTCGTGCACTGAACATCGAAGCCGACGGGGGAAGGGCTCCCTGTCAGTTCTGGGGTTGGGGTGCTTCGACTGGGGGGTTTATGCTTTCTACGGACTTCCTGTCAGCTCTCGGGGTCGGGGTGTCAAGGACCTCAAGACCTGGGTCTTACATTGACCCCAGCACTTAGAGGATCTGCCCCCTACCCGCCCCTTGAGACTGACACGTGTGAGTAGTTGCGCTTGATTGGTTGGGGCGTCCCCTCCTTGCTGCTCCTCTCACAGAGGGCCGGCTGCCTCCATGAAGCTCCCAAGACACATGTTCAGCTGTTCTTTGTTTTAGCTCCTGTGTGTCAGTGCACCGTGTAAGCGTGCAAGCATACCCTGCTCTCTCTGGAACACTCAAACTGCTGAGTCTCTCTCACTCGGCTGTCACTCTCACTCTGCTGTCACTCTCACTCTGCTGTCTCTCTCACTCTTCTGTCACTCTCGCTCTTCTGTCACTCTCACTCTTCTGTCACTCTCACTCTGCTGTCACTCTCACTCTGCTGTCTCTCTCACTCTGCTGTCACTCTCACTGTGCTGTCTCTCTCACTCTGCTGTCACTCTCACTGTGCTGTCACTCTCACTCTGCTGTCACTCTCACTCTGCTCTCTCTCCCTCTGCTGCCACTCTCACTCTGCTGTCACTCTCACTCTGCTGTCTCGCTCACTCTGCTGTCTCTCTCACTCTGCTATCACTCTCACTCGACTGTCTCTCTCTGCTGTCTCTCACTCTGCTGTCACTCTCATTCTGCTGTCTCTCACTCTGCTATTACTCTCACTCTGCTGTCACTCTCACTCTGCTGTCTCTCACTCTGCTGTCACTCTCACTCTGCTGCCACTCTCACTCTGCTGTCACTCTCACTCTGCTGTCTCTCACTCTGCTGTCATTCTCACTCTGCTGTCACACTCACTCTGCTGTCACTCTCACTCTGCTGTCACTCTCACTCTGCTGTCTCTCACTCTGCTGTCACTCTCACTCTGCTGTCCCTCTCACTCTGCTGTCACTCTTACTCTGGTGTCTCTCTCACTCTGCTGTCACTCTCCCTGAGATATACAGTGATGTCTCACACTCACACCTTATCTTTTCCTCGCACACACACACTCCCTCAGGCATACACAGCTGCCTCTCTCCTTTACCCATACACAAACGAAGGCTGCTGTCTCTCTCCCTCACACACACTGTTCCTATTGTGAAGCTTACTGACGGCTTCGGGAAAAGTCCGCTATAAAAACGCATAAAATAAATACATAAAATAAATAAACGCTGCTGTATCTCTCTCAGACAGACACACCTGCCTCACGCACACTGCTGTCTCCCACGGTCTGTGGCTGTGCTGGGCACGGACTGCCAGCCATATGACCTGCTGGATGTGGAGCTGAGTCACACGGGCAAACCCTCCAGGACAGCGGCACCCGGGGTCGGACTGGGACAGTAAATAGACCCTACACCTAAATAAACGCGGACCATGCAAGTGTTACAATACATGTTCCTAATGGAGAATTTAAAAGTTTAAGAAAATGCATATGAAATGCAATAACGGTAGCGAGTGGCCATGCAGCACTTTGCAGCTGCTTCCTACTTAAACTAGCGAGACCTAACAAGGCAGCGTGACGAAGCTTCAGAGAAGAAACTTCGTCACAACGGCCGTAATGCAGGCTACCATGTCCGGAGGGGCCGTTCCAAAAGCGGACTGGGCGGCAACGGAAAAACCCTCCTTTCTAATGGGAAGCCAGCGTTTACCATGAACGCTGACGCTACCCAATAGAAAGGAGGGGCGGGGCTTAGGCTCCCTTTTTGTTTACAAGATCTCTCCGAGGGCGGGGCAGCTTTGCTGCCACACCCATGCGAGACCTAACAATGCTGAAAAGTTACCATCTACTCGGGAAAACAGTACGTTTTTAAAAGGAATCGAAACAATAGAATAAAAGAAACCAAAAAACAAAACTCGGTTTATAGATGTATATATGTTATTAAACCTCAGATTAAGCGCCCTTTTAAAAAATAGGATCTTAAATATTAACACGAGTTTAAAAAATGGGTTAATTGTCAGGGCAACAGTGCAAGATACCGTAATCAATACTAAACACAGTGGGAATCCAGCGTTCATATCTGAGCAACCTTTAAATGAAAGGGTTGCATTTACTCTTTTGTATTACATCTCACTTGATTTCAAGCATATTAGTTCATAACTATGCAGCTACAGGGCAAGAGGGATTTGGGGGGCAGCCGAGCCGCGAGGTCTGCCCCTCGGGCAGTTTTGGGAGGGGGAGGGAGCGAAGCATGAGCGCGGCCATTTTGCCGTTTGGGCTGCTTTGGTTTATAGCCCAAAAGCAGCCCAAACCCAGGTTTTTCAGCCCAAGGATAAATAGGGCTCCCCACGTGACCCAGCCACCATTTTAGGTATCTGAACCTGGTGGCTGGGAGCAGAGCGAGGTCTCTTTTGTCCCACCCGCCCTCCCTATGTTTTGGGGTCCAGGGGTGGGTTTTTCATCATACCTCGGGGATCTTTTTGCGGGGACTTTGGAAGGTTTATGAAGGCTGCGGTATTGGGACAGGTACACTAGGCAGGGTTATGTTGTATGTTGTTGCTGGAAGCAGGTGCAGGCGGAGTTTGGTTGGGATGTTGGCCAAGTTTGGCTGGAGTTCGGTATTTTGGCGTTAAGTTTGGGGACTTGGGGACCGGGAGCGGGGAATGGGGTAAATAGTTTGGGGGTTACATTAGAGGGTAGTTTGGTTACAGTTGCAAGAGGACAGGGAGGAATGTAGCTATTGTGAGGGCTTGGAGTTAATAGGTAGGGGAGAAATTTGGATATTCATAGGATGTAATGCTGTTATATATATTGTTATGTTGCGGGGTGGAGGGATATTATCATGTGGGACCGTAGGGGTGGAGGGAGAAAAACAAAAAGGGGGGTCAGGTAACTCGATGTTTAGAGAGGTTATAGTTTTGTGAGGCGTTTTTTTCAGTTTTGGGAAATAATGTGATGTGCACAAAATGGTAGTCGGTAGTGCTTGCCTCCCTCTCTCCCTCCCAAAGAACAGAAAAGGTAATGAGGTTATGGGCTGAGATGTAACTTTGTATTTCCTTGCTTCGGCCTCAAGAGCTTGCAGTCTTTACAATCACAAGCTGGCATGCTTTAATGACATTTCTGCGAACATGCCATTGCATCAATTCTGCAGGAATAAAACCAACACTGTCGGATTGGCTAAAGCTTTAAAGCTTTCTACACATTACTCCTACAAATAACCACTTGGAACTATACTATAGTTGGTTGGTCATCGTGTTTGAGTGGAAAACCTTGGCTTTTTTACTCTACGAACCATGAACAACTTACTAAAGAATGATACCGATGACAAAGAACACCAGAGAGAGGGGGGGTTGCATCAAATTACGGTTTGGGGGCAAAGAAGGAATTACTCACTGCTCAAAATTATCTGTTTATTCAATGGCACTTATTAGGGAAGTTCTCTATTTTCAACAACGATAAAAAGTGCAGGTGCTTAAACCTTAATTTAACAGTCCAAGAGCTCCTGAAGGCTAATATTAGGAAACAAGGAGACTACCTGTGTTGGCTTCCAACACATTTTACATAACATAAGCATACGTGGAGATAAGCTCGGCTTCAGGTAACAGGAGAACTGGTTTCTACTCCTTCATGATCTGTGTCTTTATAATTTAATTCAATGGGGAACATTACTTTACACAGAGGAGCTGATAGCTGCTGCAGTGCATTCTGGACACATTTCCAAACCACACCACCTAATTCTACACCAAGCAACATAATTCACATAAACAACCCAAATTCACAACACACCATATACATTTAACCCACACTATACCACATCATGCCACAAAATTCAACAGCACACCACATAACTTAACTCCAGTACATACCACTCCACAATAAAAAACACAATTGCACATAATTACACTACTTAACACAATCCTACTCCACATAATACCAATACACTCAATCCCACATAATTACTATCCACTTAATTCCCCTGCACACCATGCCACATATTTCGACTACAAAATGCACTCTACCCAACACAATTCCACGCCACACAATTCCACAACAATTCCATTCCAGCCTACATAATTGCACTACACACCACATACATATACTCCATAACTCATGGGTAAAACACTATCGTTTAGAACGCCAATCGCTCTAACTCAAGCAAATGTGAAACCTATTGCATTTCCAATGCTTGTTTTCATTTTGATGACACTTGACTACATTTCGATACAATATTTGTTGCATGATTCAAATGCCAAATATTTACAAGGCTCGGCTCACGCGTGAGAGCCTTGGCTCTGATCTGGCTCGGCTCTCCCTCTACCTTCAGTAACTGTACGAGTCTCCTTTCAGACACACCTGGGGCTGCCCCCAGCAGTCCTCCATCAGCCCTCTGTTCCAAACTGGCCTTTCGAGTCCCTCCGCCCTCCGCCCTCCAGCCTGCAGCACCACCGTGCGTCCACACCCCTTCCCCCCAATCTGATCTTGGTCACATGGGCTGCGGTGGAGTGTGTCACCGTTGCTACCTGAGAGCAGTTTTATAAAAGCCACTCTTAGCAGCACCATTCTGAAAAGTGGAAACGCTCGGAAAAGAGAGTCCTGCGTCTGTTCCTGCGTCCGTTCCCGCCACCGCACATGTTCAGGTGAGGTAACCATCCGCTGGGGAGGGAGGCAGGAACCAAGTCCATTTGTCGTTGCTTTGATGGCTCTCACTGTTTTGTGAAACGACTCACATTGCACTGCTTGACAACACTCACTTGGTTGCAATAAAAACAAGCGTTTGCAATGCAACAGTTTCGGCTTTAGTGAAGCTTAAGCAATTCTGTTTGTAATTAGGTCGCTTTTAGCTTTGCTTTTATAGGTGTTTTTTAAACGTTTATGTACATACTATGCATATGTATGTATTTGCATGTATGTGAGAAGTGAGAAATATTGTTTTGGAGGCTCCCAGATATGCACAACAGGCATACAGTCCTGTCAGCAGAGCCAGCCAGGTACGGCCATCGCCCACCTGGGGCTACCCGGGTCTAACTGCAGCAGACAGGGAAGGGCAACGGGGTGAGCCAGGAGATGGGAGGCGCCAGCAGTGAACCACCGACGGAGGTGTGACCGGGAACTGAATGCTGGATGCTGACACGAACAGGTGCAAGAGCATCCTGCGCCCAATCTCCTAAACAAGCAGGTGTACACACGTGATACATCTCGAGACCCACGCATCACGGATAGTCAATGCCACAGAATGTCCTGCGCGCGCCCTACAAGTACACTGCTAGGGAGAGATCAGGCGTGTTTTATACACATGCATGAAGGTCTACAGGCATTTATAGGTGGTACACGGGCAGCCATAAAGGTAATCCCTGGTATAATATAAACTTTGTGCAACTGATATAGTTCCATCACTAATGGTAAATGGCGCGAGGCAGTGATGTGTACTAGAGGCTGGCATGACGGCTATACAGTACATGGCAGGGCCGGACTGGCTACCGGGCAGTTTGGAATGCTGCTGAGCTGGGGGCTGATTTCGTTCATGGAGACCTGCGTGTGCTAAAGGAAATTCGTTTTACCTTAATTATTTCGAAGCACAAGCAGGTCTCCATGAACGAAATCAGCCTCCACCGCAGTGAAATCAGCCCCCAGCTCGGCAGCATTGCAAACTGCCTGGTAGTCAGTCCGGCCCTGCATGGAAATGAGCCCACAGTATTCATGCGGTGCACACACCTCACCCCACACGCTTAGATGGGTAGGGGACGGAAGCCAGGGCTACCCTCAGACTGGTGTACACGAGTACACGGACAGGTAGATGGAGCCGGAGAGGGATACTTGCTAGGTAATTCAATGGCACACACAAACAGTAGTATGACACTTATCATTTTTGCAGTATGTCGCTAAACATCTACATACTTCATCCCAGCAGGAGACAGTGCATATGCTGTGAGGGACTACATTCTCACACCCTCCCTCAATCCAACCACAGCTGCTTAGTGGAGATACACCACTGCCCACAGAGCCACAAGAGCCACCATTGAGAGGACCTTTGGAATCCTCAAAAGCCGTTTCCGCTGCCTCCACAAGAGTGGAGGTACTCTACAGTACAGCCCGAGACGTGTTGCAAGATAGTGGTGGCCTGCGCAATGCTACACAATATTGCTAGCAAGAAGGGCACCCCAGTGGATCTGACAGAGTCCGACACATCCGATGAGGAGGAAACAGCCCCCCAACGCAGACGTGCAGGAGGAGCTGGGTTAACACAGAACTACTTCTAGGTGAGATAAAAGACCACAATGACCAATATTGATGTTCAAAAAATATGTTTACTTCCTTAAATGCAGGATATGCAAAGTCACACAGTGTGACTGTAAGTTTGTAATTAGCACCAGTTAATGTCCTCACAGTGCCAGAATAACATTGACGTAGGTAGTCCTCATGGCATGTGTTGCCTCACAACATGCCATTGTGCATGCCGCCCCTTTACCTTCAGCGTGCACGCCCTGATGCACCTCCTTCAGCCTGTGCAGTGGTTTCACTGTTGTTGTCCACACCTCTGCCCTGACGGCCACTCCTACGCCTTTCTGCAGGAATAGGTGTAGTAGGTGTGCACCTGCTGGATTGGCCATCTGTGTCTAGGCTCCCTGGCGTTACAATCCCCCCCAGTGACAGCAGCCTGCAGTTTGTCAAGTGCATGGGTTACCTGCACCAGGCTCTTGGCAACGGCCTGGCAGCAGTGTGCCATCTCATGTTGCATGTTTACAGTTCTTCGGGCAAGCAAAGATATGGCTGTGGATTGCCGGCTGACAGCCCTTGCAAACTGGTCCAGGAGTGTGTGTAACCGACGTTGTTCCCTGCGCCGGGCCTGCCTATCAATCCTAGCTTCACTCGGATTTGCCTCTAAGGCTTTTGATATTGCTGTTACACCAAGTCTCAGCTCCGACATGTGGCGGTTGTGTTGTGCCAGCTGACACTGTATTGATGATATTCCTTTACTTTGCAGGCGCTGCACGTGCAATATGTTGCCTGCGAATACAGAATCTGTACCTGACGAGGCATTGCAGGTGTTGGCCCATGCCCTCTGTCTGGCACCACGGCCAGTCGTGTTTGTAGCGCATGTTTGTGATCTGCCCTGAGTTGTGTTTGGAGTAGCTGCTGCCTGTGTGTCATCTTCTGCATCTGTGGACCCGAATTGCATTTGTATCAGTGCAGGTACAATTCTGTGCCGTTTGCTTTGTGCTGAAGGTGTGTCACGTGTGGCACCCTGACTCGCCTACCCTGCCTGGTCCTCTGCTGTAGCTGTCTCCCCCAGAGCTGCCATAGTGTCCTGTGATGTTGGTCCATCTGCCAAAAAATAGCACACATGAGTTGTGTGTCAAATAAAAAAAAAAAAAAGCAATATAGTGTTTGAAACTACAAGTTACATGCCTACTTGTCTATTTTGTCTACTTTGCATATTGCTAGTGTGACTGTTCCCTATGTACCCTTTGTATGTGTATCTGCACCTACTCACATTACATGGGACTACAATTCCCATTATGCCTCACTTGGTGATCCTCAAAACATGGACCGGATTCCTATTCATGCATAGGGATTTTGGGGTCTGAGTGGGATGGGGATGCTTTGGGGAGATAGGCATGCATCTTACCTTTTGTGGTGTCTCTGGTGTCAGAGCTGTCAAGGTCAGCCACACCTGTCACTGCCTCAGCCATGAGGGTGCCCTCTACCAACTCCTCCAGGGGCGTCGGATCTGGTGTAGTGGAGGTCCCACCTCCAGTTGCCTTAGCTTCTGCCAATCTTGTGGCCACCCTCTCCTTCGATCTTTGCCTCATATCGTACCACCTCTTCCTTAGGTTCTCGGTGGTACGATGGGTTATGCCTATGGCGTTTACCTTTTCTTGTATGTCTGACTGTATATGTCTTTTACTGGCTTCAGGCACACGAAGTGAGGCTTTCCCAAACAGGAGGTCTTGTTGCCTCACTACCTCCACTGTCAATACCTCCAGCTCCCTCTCAGAAATTTTCTGTTTTCTTTTCTTGCACTGTTCATCAGCCTGCTTGTCCCCACCCTGCTTTTCAGCGCCCTGGGATTCCATTTTTCAAAGTTTGGTGTCAGCAGCAATTCCACACTCCCACCTCTCTGTCTCTCAGCCAGCAACTGACTCTGGAACAGGTGCAGGCAATCAGGTGCAGCATGGTAACTCACACTTCCTGGTTGTGATGTCATCATTCTGCACCTGAATTGCTCTTTCCCGATTTTGCGATTCCTTATTAGCGAATTCGCTAATAAGGAATCGCTATTTGGGTAATCGCACATACATTCTGTGAATTTTTGGGAATCTCTAAATATTAGCGATTTTTACCTACATCCGGTTTTGTGATTCCGAAAGTGCGATTCGCAGAAAATCGCTTTTTCCGAATCGCAAAAATGGATTTACCTACATATGCCCCTTGGTCTTCTAGATTTACTGTGTAGAAATGCTGAGGCTCAATGCTCCTTTGTTGTTCTCTATTTATGCAGCAACCCCTTTGGTGTGCATTTATGCAAAGAATGCTCAGCTTTACACCTATCACAACTATTCCTAAATGGGGTTTCTTTCAGCATCTTCCAGTAATATAGTACGTTAACAGCAGCAGACCTTTCTGATATCTGTCCGGTAGCTTCAGACTTCACTATGAGGGTCCAGGCGTTTGGGTCAATGTTAGTCACACCCCATAAAATCCAACTCCCCTAAATCGGAAATTTAAAATGTGATAAATACCATTCATTCACAAGTTGAGCTTACCAGATCAAAATCCAACTTTCCTGGTAATTATCAAGCATTTTTCCTGCCATAAATTTTGGCAGGTTTGGCCCGGAAAAATGTGTCCCAGGATAACTTGAGAATTTAGCTGCCAAACTTATAATTCCTGTATGTAACAGTTGTTTTTAATTATCTGGCCATTTCGTAATCAGGGCCTTAAACCCTGAGTTTGAGTGGGTTCATGTTTTTAGACTCCTGTGCAAACCCGTGTCGGTATTCTAAGTTGTGTTGTACCTTCCAAACCCGGCAATTGCTGGGTTCATTATCTATCTCACTCTTCTTATGAAGTAGGTGAATCCTGCCAGAATTTAAATGGGGAAAGCAGTGTGGTAATTACCGTAAAATGTGTATTTCCATGCTTTAAGAACCAAGTGCATCATTACGAGGCCCTAGCGGCACTTTTGCGCTGCCAGAGTATCGCTTTTTTGATGCTCCAGTGGTACAATATTTATAAAGACAAGGGGGCAGCCCTAATACTCCAACTGCATCTGGGACAAGAAGACCGGCAAAAGAAAAGGTAATGCAGTGGAATTGATAAAACGATCTTTCACTATAGACTCAATGGAAACTTGAATGTGTCCACTGAAGAGAAATCCTTCTCAAGGCAACCAACTAATTAATTTAAAGACCACACTCACGCCAGGTTGTAGATTTAATGTAAATCATTATATATCCAATTTTATATTTCTTTTTGTTTTTTTCAACATATAAACAATGCATATATATTTACAATGACATATTCAAATATATATACACATAAATCGACAATCATATATCAAAAACAACTCAGAATCCTTGGGGCCTGGATACTAATGGTGCTGCAAAGATAAATAAATAAACAAAACTATATACAGTTCTCAGTTCCTGTTAAAGATAACCCTTCTGTCAACACCTTTCGGGCATATACTTTTGCGCCCTATTTTACTATACACAGGTGTTGTTCAATCATTTTTAGGGCTCGCCTGCTGTGCGCATGCGCATAGCTGGCAAAGCTCTATAGGGGCTTAAATAAGCTTTACCTAGACTGGCGATTGACTGGCGATTTGATGCTGTGCCCGTGGGCTTTTAGGTCAATGCGCAAGCGCATTGACCTAAAATGCGCGTGCACATCATCAGATCGCCAGTCAATCGCCAGCAGCACTCCTCCCCTGCTGCTTCACACCCTCATGCCGCTCTCCCCGCTCCGCCCCCTCCCCTGCCCGCCGTGTTGCATTTCTCCTCCCCCCTCCCCACAGCAATGCCCTCCGCCAGCCGTACATTCACTTAGACGGACGCAGGCCGTTTCCGTGAGTTCGGTGTTGATTTATATCAGGGCGGACGGATTCTATCTCAAGTTTTTGTCAGACTTTGTTCATACTTTTCGTAAAGTGTGTATCTGGGACTCTGGGGTATTTGAGATCATTTAAATAGGGTTTTTGTGGGTGATATTCCTTTCATGGTATTTTAATCTGCTTTGGCCTCCTTGCTGTAAATAGCACTGTTAGATCACATGCGATATGTGGTGGATCCATACTGCCCGAATTGTGCAATATTCGAGGTCAGAAGGGGCTTGCCAGGGTGAATAGAAGCACAGCAACCCCTACGCCACCATCCGACTATGCAAACCCAAGCTGTCCTGTTAACTGGATATAACTGCGTGAAAGTTGTGTCCTTGTTATAAGCCGGTCATAAACACATTCTCCTGTAAAGGGCATAGTGCTTTTCGCTAGGAGTCTCAGCCGGTCATAAACACATTCTCCTGTAAAGGGCATAGTGCTTTTCGCTAGGAGTCTCACAATAAAGACCCCAATGTAAAAAAAAAAACACACACACACACACACTCACTCACTCACTCACTCACACACACTCTCTCTCTGACAGGCTGATTGTTTATATTTTGTCACTGATTTTGGATTGCACCACAACAAGATTTGTAATAAAAAAACATGGGGTGTCCAACACATTCTGGTAAAATAAGCATGACCTACAACGTCTTAGTGTCAGTTTAGTAATTAGGGGCACCTCGGCCAAACCTCCATATCGGACCAATTCGGAGTGGGTTTCGTTGACGTTTTCTACTAAAATGTATGGCTTTAGCATGCTTCACACCCTCATGCTGCTCTCCCCGCTCCGCCCCCTCCCCTGCCCGCCGTGTCGCATTTCTCCTCCCCCCTCCCCACAGCAATGCCCTCCGCCGGCCGTACATTCACTTAGACGGACGTAGGCCGTTTCCGTGAGTTCGGTGTTGATTTATATCAGGGCGGACGGATTCTATCTCAAGTTTTTGTCAGACTTTGTTCATACTTTTTGTAAAGTGTGTATCTGGGACTCCGGGGTATTTGAGATCATTTAAATAAGGTTTTTGTGGGTGATATTCCTTTCATGGTATTTTAATCTGCTTTGGCCTCCTTGCTGTAAATAGCACTGTTAGATCACATGCGATATGTGGTGGATTGTTCGTTGGTGACGGAGCATAGGAACGGTACTTGTTGGTTTTTTGGTGACTAGAAACCAGACTGGTGTTTTGACGAAGACGCTCTCAGGGTTCTTTCTAAAGTTGAGTAAGAGAGGCTCAAGCCGTCAGAGTTTCCCGAGCAGTGTTTTACAGCCTCACGTGGGTGAGTTGTGATCTTACACTTTGTTTTGGATGCGTCAACTCAGAATTTCCAGTAAAAGAAGAACTGAATATCAAGACTGAACTAAGTCTTCATAATTTGAAAGCAAGAGACTAATCTTACTCGGCGTCCTAGAGAGCACGAACAACATGTACACTCCCTGGTTTCTCTTGTCACTTGGTGGAGTTTCAAAAGTAGAGGTGTCGTCCACTTGGATAAAGAGGTACGTGGTCTCCTCATGAGGTTATGATCAGCGTGGATCTGAGTTTGTGATTTACCATAATTTGTCTCCTCCGCCACGCCGTGCCCCTCGCTCTGCCCCTCACACCCGCATCCTGCCCCCTCCCCACGCTATTGTCAGGCTGTCCTGTCCATTCCTCCTCTCCCAGCAGCCCCCCAGTGGGGCCGCATTCTTGCACGCGCTCTGCCCTCTGGGTCTCCCCACTTGGCTCGCTCTCACCCCCCTTTCTTCTTTCCACTCACTCAATGTTCCCTCACTCTTGGGCGACCCCTCTCGCCCCCGTCTCCGTCTTTACCCCCTCCCTCACTCTTTCACTTTCTCCCAGTTTAACTCAAGCGCCATAAATCTGGAAAACGTCCTTTTGAGAAACTTGCAAGCAAAGGGTCTGTTTCCTCATTTGCATAGTCTATTCATCCTTGTGTGCGTTTCAGACGGTAAAGTAACGCTTATATAGCTCTTACCACCCCTTTCTGGGGCTCTGAAGCGCCTAGCTACATTAGTAGGAGCAAGCACTGGGTGGATGGAGGTTGTCTTGCTTTTGATCCTATGTGGGACATCCACCACCACCGCATCCACCACCACATCCACCACCACATACATCCACCACCTACATCCACCACCTACATCCACCACCACATCCACCACCACCACATCCATCCACCACCACATCCATCCACCACCACATCCATCCACCACCACATCCATCCACACCCACATCCATCCACACCCACCAACACCACATCCAACACCACATCCACCACCACATCCACCACCACATCCAACACATCCACCACCACCGCATCCACCACCACCACCGCATCCACCACATCCACCACCGCATCCACCACATCCACCACCACCGCATCCACCACCACCACCACATCCACCACCTCATCCACCACCTCATCCACCACCTCATCCACCACCGCATCCACCACCACACACACCACCACACACACCACCACCACATCCACCACCACCACACACACCACCACCACATCCACCACCACATCCAACACATCCACCACCACATCCAACACATCCACCGCATCCACCACCGCATCCACCACATCCACCACCACCGCATCCACCACCACATCCACCACCACATCCACCACCTCATCCACCACCTCATCCACCACCTCATCCACCACCTCATCCACCACCGCATCCACCACCGCATCCACCACCACCACATCCACCACCACCACACACATCCACCACCTACATCCACCACCACATCCATCCACCACCACATCCATCCACCACCACATCCATCCACCACCACATCCATCCACACCCACATCCATCCACACCCACCAACACCACATCCACCAACACATCCAACACATCCACCACCACATCCAACACATCCACCACCACCGCATCCACCACCAACACCGCACCCACCACATCCACCACTGCATCCACCACATCCACCACCACCGCATCCACCACCACATCCACCACCTCATCCACCACCTCATCCACCACCTCATCCACCACCGCATCCACCACCACACACACCACCGCCACATCCACCACCACCACACACACCACCACCACATCCACCACCACATCCACCACCACCACACACACCAACACCACATCCACCAGCACATCCAACACATCCACCACCACATCCAACACATCCACCGCATCCACCACCACCACCGCATCCACCACATCCACCACCGCATCCACCACATTCACCACCACCGCATCCACCACCACATCCACCACCACATCCACCACCTCATCCACCACCTCATCCACCACCTCATCCACCACCTCATCCACCACCGCATCCACCACCACCACATCCACCACCACCACCACACACATCCACCACCTACATCCACCACCACATCCATCCACCACCACATCCATCCACCACCACATCCATCCACCACCACATCCATCCACCACCACATCCATCCACACCCACATCCATCCACACCCACCAACACCACATCCACCACCACATCCAACACATCCACCACCACATCCAACACATCCACCACCACTGCATCCACCACCAACACCGCATCCACCACATCCACCACCGCATCCACCACATCCACCACCACCGCATCCACCACCACCACCACATCCACCACCTCATCCACCACCTCATCCACCACCTCATCCACCACCGCATCCACCACCACACACACCACCACCACACCCACCACCACCACACACACCGCCACCACATCCACCACCACATCCAACACATCCACCACCACATCCAACACATCCACCACCGCATCCAACACATCCACCACCACCGCATCCACCACCACCACCGCATCCACCACATCCACCACCGCATCCACCACATCCACCACCACCGCATCCACCACCGCATCCACCACCACATCCACCACCGCATCCAAAACCACACACACCACCACCACATCCACCACCACCACATCCACCACCACCACATCCACCACCACATCCACCGCATCCACCACCACATCCACCACCACCACATCAACCACCTCCACATCCACCACCTCCACATCCACCACCACCTCCACATCCACCACCTCCACATCCACCACCTCCACATCCTCCACCACCTCCACATCATCCACCACCTCCACATCCACCACCTCCACCACCACCACCACCTCCACCACCACCACCACCTCCACCACCACATCCACCACCACCACCACATCCACCACCACCACCACATCCACCTCCACATCCACCACCACCACATCCACCACCACCACCACATCCACTACCACCACCACATCCACCACCACCACCACATCCACCACCACCACCACATCCACCACCACCACATCCACCACCTCCACCACCTCCACACCCACCACCTCCACATCCACCACATCCACCACCACATCCACCACCACCACATCCACCACCACCACATCCACCACCACATCCACCACCACCACCACATCCACCACCTCCACATCCACCACCTCCACATCCACCACCTCCACATCCACCACATCCACCACCACATACACATCCACCACATCCACCACCACCACATCCACCACCACCACATCCACCACCTCCACATCCACCACCACCACCACATCCACCACCTCCACATCCACCACCTTCACTTCCACCACCACCACCTCATCCACCACCGCATCCACCACCACACACACCACCACCACATCCACCACCACCACACACACCACCACCACATCCACCACCACATCCAACACATCCACCACCACATCCAACACATCCACCGCATCCACCACCGCATCCACCACATCCACCACCACCGCATCCACCACCACATCCACCACCACATCCACCACCTCATCCACCACCTCATCCACCACCTCATCCACCACCGCATCCACCACCGCATCCACCACCACCACATCCACCACCACCACACACATCCACCACCTACATCCACCACCACATCCATCCACCACCACATCCATCCACCACCACATCCATCCACCACCACATCCATCCACCACCACATCCATCCACACCCACATCCATCCACACCCACCAACACCACATCCACCACCACATCCAACACATCCACCACCACATCCAACACATCCACCACCACCGCATCCACCACCAACACCGCACCCACCACATCCACCACTGCATCCACCACATCCACCACCACCGCATCCACCACCACATCCACCACCTCATCCACCACCTCATCCACCACCTCATCCACCACCGCATCCACCACCACACACACCACCGCCACATCCACCACCACCACACACACCACCACCACATCCACCACCACATCCACCACCACCACACACACCACCACCACATCCACCAGCACATCCAACACATCCACCACCACATCCAACACATCCACCGCATCCACCACCACCACCGCATCCACCACATCCACCACCGCATCCACCACATTCACCACCACCGCATCCACCACCACATCCACCACCACATCCACCACCTCATCCACCACCTCATCCACCACCTCATCCACCACCTCATCCACCACCGCATCCACCACCACCACATCCACCACCACCACCACACACATCCACCACCTACATCCACCACCACATCCATCCACCACCACATCCATCCACCACCACATCCATCCACCACCACATCCATCCACCACCACATCCATCCACCACCACATCCATCCACACCCACATCCATCCACACCCACCAACACCACATCCACCACCACATCCAACACATCCACCACCACATCCAACACATCCACCACCACTGCATCCACCACCAACACCGCATCCACCACATCCACCACCGCATCCACCACATCCACCACCACCGCATCCACCACCACCACCACATCCACCACCTCATCCACCACCTCATCCACCACCTCATCCACCACCGCATCCACCACCACACACACCACCACCACATCCACCACCACCACACACACCGCCACCACATCCACCACCACATCCAACACATCCACCACCACATCCAACACATCCACCACCGCATCCAACACATCCACCACCACCGCATCCACCACCACCACCGCATCCACCACATCCACCACCGCATCCACCACATCCACCACCACCGCATCCACCACCGCATCCACCACCACATCCACCACCGCATCCAAAACCACACACACCACCACCACATCCACCACCACCACATCCACCACCACCACATCCACCACCACATCCACCGCATCCACCACCACATCCACCACCACCACATCAACCACCTCCACATCCACCACCTCCACATCCACCACCACCTCCACATCCACCACCTCCACATCCACCACCTCCACATCCACCACCTCCACCACCACCACCTCCACATCCACCACCTCCACATCCACCACCTCCACATCCTCCACCACCTCCACATCATCCACCACCTCCACATCCACCACCTCCACCACCACCACCACCTCCACCACCACCACCACCTCCACCACCACATCCACCACCACCACCACATCCACCACCACCACCACATCCACCTCCACATCCACCACCACCACATCCACCACCACCACCACATCCACTACCACCACCACATCCACCACCACCACCACATCCACCACCACCACCACATCCACCACCACCACATCCACCACCTCCACCACCTCCACACCCACCACCTCCACATCCACCACATCCACCACCACATCCACCACCACCACATCCACCACCACCACATCCACCACCACATCCACCACCACCACCACATCCACCACCTCCACATCCACCACCTCCACATCCACCACCTCCACATCCACCACATCCACCACCACATACACATCCACCACATCCACCACCACCACATCCACCACCACCACATCCACCACCTCCACATCCACCACCACCACCACATCCACCACCTCCACATCCACCACCTTCACTTCCACCACCACCTCCACATCCACCACCACATCTACCACATCCACTACCTCCACATCCACCACCTCCACATCCACCACCTCAACATCCATCACCACCACATCCACCACCACCACCACATCCACCACCACATCCACCACCACCACATCCACCACCACCACCACATCCACCACCTCCACATCCACCACCACCACATCCACCACCTCCACATCCACCACCTCCACATCCACCACCTCCACATCCACCACCTCCACATTCACCACCACCACCTCCACCACCACCACCTCCACATCCACCACCTCCACATCCACCACCTCCACATCCACCACCTCCACATGCACCACCTCCACATTCACCACCTTCACATCCACCACCACCTCCACATCCACCACCACATCCACATCCACCACCACCTCCACATCCACCACCACCTCCACATCCACCACCACCTCCACATCCACCACCACCTCCACCACCACCACATCCACCACCACCACCACATCCACCACCACCACCACATCCACCACATCCACCACCACATCCACCACCACCTCCACACCCACCACCTCCACATCCACCACCTCCACATCCACCACCTCCACATCCACCACCTCCACATCCACCACCTCCACCACATCCACCACCTCCACCACATCCACCACCACCACATCCACCACCATCCCCACCACATCCACAATCACCACCACCACCAACACATCAACCACCACCACATCCCCCAGATCCACCATCACCACATCTATATGTGTGTGTGTGGCTCTGTGTGTGTGTAGGTGCAAATGCAATGTTCTTGGATTTTCGTCACAATAAAATACACTGAACATAATATTCACAAAAGTTATTTACAAACGTTTAAGCTATTGCCATTATAAATTACAATAACTTTTATTTAAGTATTAATTATTTACAAAATTGAAAGCCATTGTTATTTGTAATATCAATACATCTAAGTCGTTCAAACTATTGACATTGTAACTGACAAAGCTATTAATTTTGCTATTTTTAAAACCAACACAAATAAAAAAAAGTGTCATTTACAATACCAATCGGTCAAACTTTCCTAATGCGAGTCCTATTGCATTTCCAATGCTTGGTTCACTAGCGCCCATGCTGCACTTTCACATTTATGGATGCTGCACCCCCTTCTTTAGACAAACCACGTCTAAAGAAAGGGGCGTTGCCACTATTAAAGTGAAACCTTTGCATACAGCGCTTTGATTAAAAAAAGCATCTGTTTGTCAAGTTGACAAACAGATGTTTTTTTGGGGTGAAAACGCCCATGCCGCACTTTCACTTCTTTAGACACTTCTTTAGACATGGTATGTTTAAAGAAAGGGCATGGCCTCCATAAATGTGAAAGTGCTGCATGGACACTGGTGAACACAAAAATAAGTAATTGTGGCCGCTATGTTTAAAGCAGACCGACATTAGTATGTTACATAAATAAATAAATAAAAGCTGCCGCTATAGTTAAAGTGGACCGCAATTAATAAGTAAAATAAAAGCAGGCAGCATACTCCGACTAATTGGCCGGAATATGGGGCATAACCTTAACCCCTTCGCTGCGGGGGTTATTCCCCTGCTGTGCTGGGGGGAGGGGGGCGCTCACAGCGCCCGCATGCTCATGACGAGCTCAGCTCGTCACAGGTGCATTGGCTCAGTGGAACGTTCAGCACAGCGGGGGAATTATCCCCGCGTGTGAGGGTTCCACTGGCCGAGCTGAGCACCGGAGCACCGTGGCTCATGACGAGCTCAGCTCGTCATGAGCATGGAAGAGGTTAAACAAAAGAGTGTTCACATCCAATATAATGCAGACCGTGTAACGCCACAAGTAAAAGATCCACTCCTCATGGGAGGTAAAAAAATGGTGACAGGGCGATACCAAGGAGGGACTAAAAGGCCTAATTATCAATCAGAAGCCAGCATTTACCAAGGACAATGACATCAGCCAATAAAAAATATGGGCGGAGAGAAGGCGAGGCTTCCACAGCATACTCGACTACTGCATGCCTAGCAGAGCGAGCAGCGAATGCGTGCTGCAACACTAGGCTCGACCTAATAAACAGACCTCGCTGCATGTACGTTGCTGCTGGAAATGGAAACCAGACAATGTGCAGGCAGGCGCTGCTGAATGTGTCCCGGTGTCTTGCACCAGGACAAATTCAGCATATTTCTGTGGGGCCCAACTGCTTGGCAGGGGGGAACGACGTCCACCCTGTGAAAATAGTGGTTGGACACCGTGTACCTGCATGTACCCCCGACTCCTGCCCTGCCTATACCATCATCCACCCACCAGAAAAGCAAACCTTCCTTTGTGCTCAGACGCTGAGATTTACCCAAAACGACAATAACAAAATGCACGAAAAAAGGACAGGAGGGTTGGAGGAGAACCAAACGCCCTACCCCTCCAGTAATAATCATCTCCAGCCTGCCCTCCCATTTTGTCAGAGCTGTCAGCCATGCAGAAAGCTGCACCACTTCCTATCACATACACAGAGTGACATGTGTGTGTTGGGGGGGAGCAAAAATTGTAGGAATTTTGTAAAGTACCCTCCACCACCCAAAATTGTACTCTTCACTGAAGGAAATTAATACACCCACCTAAAACAATGACAGGCTGACAGCACTAGTGAGATACCTTTAACTGACGACTCTTTGGAAACACCATTGAAGATGGGGTTGAAGGAAAGGAACTGCAGGCACATGCATTCTCTGAGAGTGTATGTGGACATTTTTTTAAAAGAGTACCTGTGGCCAGTTAAAGGAAACTGGCCACAGGAAGTAGTACTTGATCTATGCTTCACAGCATGGATGAAGACTCATAAAGACTCCAAAGCCCAAGAGGAAGAAGGAGGCCAAGAGGAGCCACCGACCAAGAAAACGAGATATATGTGGGAGCAAACCAATGGTAATTAAAGGTACGTAATGGGCGGGCTCTAAGCACCTTTTAGGATATTATTTTTAATTACAAGAAATTTTACAAGCACAGTACAAGCCCTCTGCAGGCAAAACCTAAAAATTACCCACACACTGACCTGTCAGACCACTCCTCCCACTACTGCCAGATTGTCCCACAGGCCAGTCCAAGTCTGATTGTGATATTTAATATGCTAACATATTTGCAGATAGTCTGTCTATTGAAAGAGCACAGTGCAGTATGTTAGTAACCGGAAGGCACTCGGAAGGTTCAGTCCTCAGCCATGTTGCAAAAAGGTCCCCAAATGTGCTTCTCTGTTGGATGCTCTGCCTTTTGCTTAGTCAGCAGCACTCGGTAGCGTAGCTAGGAGTGGGGGTGGGAGGGGAGGGGGTGGCGGGCCGCCCCAGGTGGCACCAGCGGCTCTGGAGGCCCGTTGCGGCCACGGCGGCCTTTATAATTTATTTGGTCCCCAAATATATTATAAAGGCGGCCGCGGCCGCAACGGGCCTCCAGTGCCAGGGCCTCCAGTGCCGCGGCCGCCGCCCGGGGCCTCAGTTAAAAAAGTGCAAAGCAGCCTGCACTCCTTCTGACCTGCGTTGGCTAACTGCTGCACAGTGGACACAAACGCCGGTACTTAGTTTTTGACAATATAATTGAAAGCGCCGCGGCCGCCTGCAACAACAGTGCTTTCAATTATATTGCCAAAAACTAAGTCCCGCGTTTGTGTGCACTGCAGCAGTTACCCAACGCAGGTCAGAAGGAGTGCAGGCTGCAGCGCGGCTTAACTAAGTCCCGCGTTTGTGTCCTCTCGGTAAATTGAAGAAGTGCCCGATACGATTGACTGTAAATAAATGTTGAAAGCGAGGTTACTCCACTGTAAACATTAAACCACTGTAGCTTTTAATCACTTTAATTAAACTAAGTAGAAATAAAATGCGCCGAGGTGCCGCGGGTAAGTTTTTAGGTCGAGCGACCTATCTCAATGCGCATGCGCATTGAGCGGGAGCTCGATATATAGGCGCTTAAGCAGAGCTTACCGAGATCAGGCGATTCCCAGGCGATTTCTTCCAGTGCATGTGAAAGCGCGTGCACAATGCCACCAGCCGCTTGCCTCCCATTACCACATCAAAGGCGGCCGCGTCTCAGGCCCCTGCTGCTTCACACCCTCATGCCGCGTGTCGCATTTCTCCTCCCCCCTCCCCACAGCAATGCCCTCCGTCTTGTCTTATCTGTGCTGTCTGTAGGTTTGTATTTCGTCTTGTTTTCTGACTGTCTTTTCTCTTACACAATGAATACGTTATTACACAATGAATACGTTACTGTCTCTGTTCAGGATTTAAAAAATTGGATGCCTTGTTTGCTTCCACTGTTCTATTTCTTTTCAAATTTTTTTTTGTTAACAAATCTCTCTCGTGATTCCTTGTTTGGAACTAAAGAAACGTCACAGCAGTTTAGCCAGTAGCAGTCATTTTGCTGTGATTGGCTGTATTTTTGCTTCAAGTAATAATCACCTCTCCATAATGTTCCACAGTTCACATGATAGACCCATTCTGTAAAACTGCATATTCATGTAGAGAACACTGCCAATGAAAGTTACGTACCTCAGTGCCCCTGCTGCTTCACACTACGGCCGTGTCTCTCCCCCATCGGTTTGTAGTTCGTTTTGTTTTCTGACTCTGTCTTTTCTCTTACACAATGAATACGTTACTGTCTCTGTTCAGGATTTCAAAAATTGGATGCCTTGTTTGCTTCCACTGTTATATTTCTTTTCAAATTTTGTTTTGTTAACAAATCTCTCTTGTGATTCCTTGTTTGGAACTAAAGAAACGTCACAGCAGTTTAGCCAGTAGCAGTCATTTTGCTGTGATTGGCTGTATTTTTGCTTCAAGTAATAATCACCTCTCCATAATGTTCCACAGTTCACATGATAGACCCATTCTGTCAAACTGCGTATTCATGTAGAGAACACTGCCAATGAAAGTTACGTACCTCAGAAGGATGAATGGCTTAGGCTGCATTAATAACTGAACCTGTTAATTAATAGCAAAACGTCAGTCTCAGCTAATGTGTTTAACCCGTTGAGCTATCTTAAAGTTAAAACAAAGGAAAATCAGGCCCTCTTTTCTAGATAATTTGTGTTTGATAATTAAATACAATAACATTAGTAAACTCTAAAATAATAAAACAAAAAAAACAGGATGTGCAGCGACCACATACAAATACATATTTAAAGTGTTGTGGTATGTTTTACTATGTTGTGCTATGTGATGTATGCTAAATTGGTTATGTGCTTAGCATTATATGTCACCATAGGGTCACCTTAAAGTCCAGGCTTAGGAGAGAAGAAATGAAAAGTACTTTTTGTCAAAGATCATATCAGCCCAGTGCAGTGATATCTACCACCACATCCACCACCACCACATCCACCACCGCCACATCCACCACCACCGCCACATCCACCACCGCCACATCCACCACCACATCCACCACCACATCCACATCCACCACCACATCCACCACCACATCCACCGCATCCACCACCAACACATCCACCACCACCACCATATCCACCACCACCACATCCACCACCACATCCACCACCACCACATCCACCACCACCACATCCACCACCTCATCCACCACCGCATCCACCACCACCACATCCACCACCACCGCATCCACCACCACACCCACCACCACATCCACTACAACCACCACCGCATCCACCACCACCACCGCATCCACCACCACCACATCCACCGCATCCACCACCATATCCACCACCACATCAACCATCTCCACCACAATCACCACCACATCCACCATCACCACCACATCCACCACCACATCCACCACCACATCCACCACCACCACATCCACCACCACTTCACCACCGCATCCACCACCACCACATCCACCATCACATCCACCGCCACCGCATCCACCACCACACCCACCACCACATCCACTACAACCACCACCGCATCCACCACCACCACCGCATCCACCACCACCACATCCACCGCATCCACCACCATATCCACCACCACATCAACCATCTCCACCACAATCACCACCACATCCACCATCACCACCACATCCACCACCACATCCACCACCACCGCATCCACCACCATATCCACCACCACATCAACCATCTCCACCACAATCACCACCACATCCACCATCACCACCACATCCACCACCACATCCACCACCACATCCACCACCACCACATCCACCACCACTTCACCACCGCATCCACCACCACCACATCCACCATCACATCCACCGCCACCGCATCCACCACCACACCCACCACCACATCCACTACAACCACCACCGCATCCACCACCACCACCGCATCCACCACCACCACATCCACCGCATCCACCACCATATCCACCACCACATCAACCATCTCCACCACAATCACCACCACATCCACCATCACCACCACATCCACCACCACATCCACCACCACATCCACCACCACCACATCCACCACCACTTCACCACCGCATCCACCACCACCACATCCACCACCGCCACATCCACCACCACCGCATCCACCACCACACCCACCACCACATCCACTACAACCACCACCGCATCCACCACCACCACCGCATCCACCACATCCACTGCATCCACCACCACCACATCCACCGCATCCACCACCACATCCACCACCACATCAACCATCACATCCACCACCACATCAACCATCACCACTACAATCACCAACACATCCACCATCACCACCACATCCACCACCACATCCACCACCACATCCACCACCACTTCACCACCGCATCCACCATCACATCCACATCCACCATAACATCCACCGCCACATCCACCACCGCATCCACCACCACATCCACCACCACCATATCCACCACCGCCACATCCACCACCACATCCACCACCACCACACCCACCACCACCACATCCACCACCACCACACCCACCACCACCACCACATCCACCGCATCCACCACCACCACCACCACATCCACCACCACATCCACCACTTCCTCCACATCCACCACCTCCACATCCACCACCACCACATCCACCACCACCGCATCCACCACCACCACATCCACCACCACCACATCCACCACCACATCCACCACCACATCCACCACCTCATCCACCACCGCATCCACCACCACCACATCCACCACCACTTTCACCACATCACCACCACATCCACCATCACCACCACATCCACCATCACATCCACCACCACCACCACATCAACCATCACATCCACCATCACCTCCACATCCACCATGACATTTACCGCCACATCCACCACCACATCCACCACATCCACCACCACCACATCCACCACCACATCCACCACCACCGCATCGACCACCACCGCATGCAGCACCACCACCACACCCACCACCACTGCATCCACCACCACATCCACTACAACCACCACCACCACATCCACCACATCCACCACCACATCCACCACCACATCCACCATCACATCCACCATCACATCCACCACCACCACCTCATCCACCGCATCCACCACCACATCCACCGCCACATCCTCCACCACATCCACCACCACATCCACCACCACCACATCCACCACCACTTCACCACCGCATCCACCACCACCACATCCACCATCACATCCACCGCCACCGCATCCACCACCACACCCACCACCACATCCACTACAACCACCACCGCATCCACCACCACCACCGCATCCACCACCACCACATCCACCGCATCCACCACCATATCCACCACCACATCAACCATCTCCACCACAATCACCACCACATCCACCATCACCACCACATCCACCACCACATCCACCACCACATCCACCACCACCACATCCACCACCACTTCACCACCGCATCCACCACCACCACATCCACCACCGCCACATCCACCACCACCGCATCCACCACCACACCCACCACCACATCCACTACAACCACCACCGCATCCACCACCACCACCGCATCCACCACATCCACTGCATCCACCACCACCACATCCACCGCATCCACCACCACATCCACCACCACATCAACCATCACATCCACCACCACATCAACCATCACCACTACAATCACCAACACATCCACCATCACCACCACATCCACCACCACATCCACCACCACATCCACCACCACTTCACCACCGCATCCACCATCACATCCACATCCACCATAACATCCACCGCCACATCCACCACCGCATCCACCACCACATCCACCACCACCATATCCACCACCGCCACATCCACCACCACATCCACCACCACCACACCCACCACCACCACATCCACCACCACCACACCCACCACCACCACCACATCCACCGCATCCACCACCACCACCACCACATCCACCACCACATCCACCACTTCCTCCACATCCACCACCTCCACATCCACCACCACCACATCCACCACCACCGCATCCACCACCACCACATCCACCACCACCACATCCACCACCACATCCACCACCACATCCACCACCTCATCCACCACCGCATCCACCACCACCACATCCACCACCACTTTCACCACATCACCACCACATCCACCATCACCACCACATCCACCATCACATCCACCACCACCACCACATCAACCATCACATCCACCATCACCTCCACATCCACCATGACATTTACCGCCACATCCACCACCACATCCACCACATCCACCACCACCACATCCACCACCACATCCACCACCACCGCATCGACCACCACCGCATGCAGCACCACCACCACACCCACCACCACTGCATCCACCACCACATCCACTACAACCACCACCACCACATCCACCACATCCACCACCACATCCACCACCACATCCACCATCACATCCACCATCACATCCACCACCACCACCTCATCCACCGCATCCACCACCACATCCACCGCCACATCCTCCACCACCACCACCACATCCACCACCACATCCACCATCACATCCACCACCACCACCACATCCACCGCATCCACCACCACATCCACCACTTCCACCGCATCCACCACCACCACATCCACCACCACCACCACATCCACCACCGCCACATCCACCACCACCTCATCCACCACCTCATCCACCACTGCATCCACCACCGCATCCACCACCACTACATCCACCACACCCACCACCATCACTTCCACCACCACCACCGCATCCACCATCACAACCACATCCACCATCACATCCGCCACCACCACCACATCCACCGCATCCACCACCACATCCACCACCACATCCACCACTTCCACCGCATCCACCACCACCACATCCACCACCACCACCACATCCACCACCGCATCCACCACCACCACATCCACCACCACATCCACCACCACCTCATCCACCACCTCATCCACCACCGCATCCACCACCACTACATCCACCACACCCACCACCATCACTTCCACCACCACCACCGCATCCACCATCACAACCACATCCACCATCACATCCACCATCACATCCACCACCACCACATCCACCACCACATCCACCATCACCTCCATATCCACCATGAAATCCACCGCCACATCCACCACCACATCCACCACCACCACTTCATCCACCACCACCACATCCACCACCACATCCACCACCACTTCCACCGCATCCACCACCACCACATCCACCACCACATCCACCACCACCACCACCACATCCAACACCGCATCCACCACCACCACATCCACCAGCACATCCACCACCTCATCCGCCACCTCATCCACCACTGCATCCACCACCATCACTTCCACCACCACATCCACCACCGCATCCACCACCACCACCACATCCACCACATCACCACCACATCCACCACCTCCACCACATCCATCACCACATCCACCACCACATCCACCACCACATCCAACCCCACATCCACCCCCACATCCACCACCATCACCACCACATCCACCACCACCACCACCACCACATCCACCACCACCACCACATCTATATGTGTGTGACTCTGTGTGTGTGTAGGTGCAAATGCAATGTTCTTGGATTTTTGTCACAATAAAATACACTGAACATAATCTTCACAAAAGTTATTTACAAACGTTTAAGCTATGGCCAATATAAATTACAATTACTTTTATTTAAGTATTAATTATTTACAAAATTAAAAGCCATTGTTATTTGTAATATCAAGACATCTAAGTCACGTAAATACAACACACATTGCATTACAAATGCTATAGGTGTCACATTTGCAAAAGTTAAAACTATTGACATTGTAACTGACAAAGCTATTAATTTAGCTACTTTCAAAACCAACACATAAATAAAAAAAGTGTCATTTACAATACCAATAGCTCAAACTTTCCTAATGCGAGACCTATTGCATTTCCAATGCTTGTTACACAATGAGTTCAAATTGATGAGGGCTTCTTTTTATTTATGATGCTCCCATGGTGCAATGTGCTGCAGCATATTTAAAGGCCACGTAAAGCCACTTTTATGTGGCTTTTCATGGCTTTGTTAATATGTGCTCATTTCACTTAGAACACTGCGGTGAAAGGGGTGTTACATGGGTGTTGCTGTGGATGTTCGCACACAACACGCATGGAATCTGAAGCATTTACAGATTTACGAGCTATCGCAAACCTAGTAATGCGTCAGATTTCTACGCCTCCCCTGGGGAGGAGTAGGAGTGGCACAACAAGAAGAAATACTTTTATTTCACCTCTTTTGTTCCTCTTTCTATGCATGCTGCATAGAAAGAGGAAAATGCCATCAATAATTGATTTTGTGCAGGAAGGTGCCCTTTCCTGCGCAAAAACAGTCATCCCCGCAATGCAGGCACCCTTGCGACATAATGCAAGGGTGTCAGCGTTGGCGCAAGGCTGCTGTTTGTGCACGGTGCAGGGGAAAAGGACAGGCTTGCACCTTATCTTGTACATACGGCACATTCCTGCCCTTTTCTGCTGATGCACAGCAGCGGCAACAGAAAGGCCTGCTGCCCTCAGTGACAGACGGCATGGCTTGTGGGTGGCATGGCGGGCACAGGGGAGATCGCGCAGAGGGGGTCACATGAGCGGTTTGTGTGGCAGGGTGGTCGTGCATAGTGCAATGTAAGTATAAAAAACATTAAATAAAAAAATTAATTTACCTTGCCGCCAGGTCCTGTGTCACTGCTCATGTCTCCTCGGAGATCTCGAGGAACAGCACCCAGGCTCCCCTTACCAATCACAATGCTGCAATGTAGCGTTTTGATGGGTTTTGAGTGTGCTGGTTCAACGCTCAACCAGGGAATGGGGGCCGGGGCATGTTCTCCATGCAGGCTGTAATGCATGGAGAACGGGGAAAGTGCGCATGACTAGTTTGGGTGGCCCGAGAGGGCCGACCAAACAGTCTTTGCGCACTAAGGAGTGGGCAAACCACTCCTCCCCTGCCTTGCTCCTAAAGCAGAGCAACCCCGCCCACCCATCCGCCCTCAAAGCAGCACGAATCAGCATCAAATGATAATATCTCAAAGTTCTTATTGTTTTATTTTTCTGCTTTGCACTGCTTAAAAGCAGTGGGGCGATGCTCCTTCGCAATAGCGAGGAGCCACCACTGGCTGCGCTGCCATGCTTCAAACTATTTGTAAAAGAGGCCCTAAATCTGCAAACTATTCCCCAAAAACTCTGAATAGGTTATGTTTATTAATAATCAACTCCGACTCCTCAGACACAGTCTTAATTAGAGCCGGAGTAATAAAAATTCTTCATATTAATGGGGTTTTTATCTCTGAAGGGTAAAATGGTTTCTGTCCAAGCTTGCTTTGCCTGTGTCACTCGAGCTATAATAAATGTCCAAATTCAAAGCTCGTGTGAAAATAGTATCATCACTGAAAGCAAGATGAGCAATTGAGCCTTACAGGAACTGAACATGTCTTGTTTCATTCATAATAAAACCAGATGTTCAAACGTCCATGCAAGGCCATCAGATGGCATAAGTATCGAGTATGCAGAGAACATGTACATGCCTTACCAAATCAGTTATCTAAAACGTCAGCGCGCATAGAATCAAAGTACTGAAAATTAATAAACAATCACTGGAGTCATGATCACAGTCTTTTTCCCAGATTGGTCGGGTGAAGTTGGTGGAGGCCCCTACAAATAGCAAAAGTGAGGTTGCATGTCACTTTTAGCTCTTATGTTCACTATCATTAAAGTGATTGCAATAAATAATTCTCAAACACACTGCCTTTCTTTAAAAAAAGAAGAACAACGAATGGCTCCCTTTTACCACAGATCACTGGACTTAAACTACACTTGGCCAATTGACATCATAGCAGCGTGTAGCTAATGCACCCAAAAGCTATATGATGTCTATCACAAGCCAGAACCTAGGCTTTAAGGGCAAATATTTCCTCCAGATACAGTGGGGAGGCCATTTTAGGGTCCTCCCTGTCACACTGATTAGCAAAGATGTTCCTTGGGAGATAACCAGATATGGCCCTGCAATTAGGTACCACTCAAACTGAAACAAAAAAATATAAAATGTAAAGGTAATCCTCTGGGGGGAAAAGGAAAGAACGGGTGGTAAGGGGCATATGGTACAGTCAGCTGGGGGTCCTTCGACTTCAAACACAAATTTAGACCATGTGAGAAAGCTAGTATCCAACACTACTACCAGCACCAAACCACTGTGTTGCTCTGAGTTTAATAACCATAGAGAACAAAAAAGAAGCAGAAAGCTTACATTGAAACATGGGGCATATTACCAACCAATAGCGATAATTATCGCTATTCCTTGGTTAGCGACAAAAATTTATCGCCGACCTGTGGCGATTTTTATCGCAGATAAACCTTGGTATTACCAAGGTTTATCGCAAATGCGATAAAAATCGGCCGCAATGCATGAATATCGCTGAAAAGTCAGCGATATTCATGCATTACCGAGCTAATGCTCTTAGCCATGTTATCCACCACCCATTGGATAACATGGCTAAGAACTGCTCAGGGCAGGTGTAATAGGAGATAGCGATGTTTCCAGTCGCTAACATCTTGGCACGCCCACTTTGCATGTCATTAGTGATAAATTTCTCTGACATGCAAAGTGGGGCCTAAGATGGTCGCTATCTCCAACTAGCTGTCGCTAGCTGGTGTTAGCAACAGCTAGGTATTAGGGAGATAATTGTATCTCCGCGGAGATAAACCCCCTTGATAATATGCCCCCTTGTTCTTTAAATAAAACGACTCCCAATTCGGTTAGTTGCTCTAATGCCAGCAGTTTGAAAGGGAACAATTGTCAGAGCAGGCAACTTATAGAATGTGTTGAAAAGGGATTGTTGAGTTGTGTTGTGAATTTGTCTTTTCAACTGCCTTATTGAAACAAGGCTTAGTTGGAGCAGTTTTCGTAGTTGGGCAGAGAAAATTGTTTTGATCAAGGTTTTTACGCCTGGTGTTACCAAGAACTTTTGTTTTTCATGAAAATATACACTAGACACTTATGGTAACTGTCAAATAGCCCTGTTGATACATTGGTCAGGCCTAGTGTAATTTAAGTTTTGCTAATGCCCAACACAGTTTACAATAAGGGGCAAAGGGTCATTCTACTTCAGCCACTGACTTAGCTAATTATGAGTGACGAAATTCTGCTCTTGCACCATGTGCACATCTGCAGCGGCACACACTACTGGTGAAATGTGTTAGTTTACTTAAAATATATACTTCTAAAAATTGGCTTTTAGAAAATGTTTGTTTTCGTATACTGCATGCCTTCATACAAAAATTGTTCACAAAGAAAATTTGTATAAGCAAAGCCGAAAAATCAGCAGCCAATGCCAGACCCATTTGGCTCTGCCAGTGCTTGTTGACATTAGGCATAAGGATCTGTAAAGAAGCAAGTTCATCTTGTTTGAATGGGAAGTGCCCTCTGCTTGCATCTTGGTTTGTGAAATTCATGGCTCATGCAGTGTGTTCAAAATTGTGAGAAGTGCAGAATGTTCATTTCCTGTGTTTTATTGCTGTATCCCTTTAACTAGCTCATGATTAAGTATAGTTTTATTTTTTATTTTCTTTCTCCAAAGACAGCTACTAAAAAACATCTGTCATTTTAATTGTTATGTATTTTTATTATTTTATCAACTGAGCAATGAATATGAATTTGAACATCACTTCTTGTTACTCAAGGTCAGAGAGCTGGATCTCAGGTGGACCCTTTTGGATGCTTTCCTGTTGCAGGTAATCAATTGGGGCGGGGAGAAAGAGATAGGATCCTTTCAAACTCCTGTTAAATTGCTTTTCATCAATGGGGGAAAGGATCACTTGTCCTGCGAAAAACTTAGGTCTGCAGGTTGGTAACTGGGTGTCTCCCAATAAAAGAGGTACAATGAGACCTCTCATCACTTCAAGAATCAGGTCATAATTTACCTATTCTTTCACTTAATTCACCACTTTCACCCCCTGGTCCTGAAGAAAGCTATCTGACCAATAGTCTATCACAGCTGAAACATGTCGACCATTTTACTAGACCCTTAAGTGCGCTTGAATTCATAAACAGATTCCATAGCAGCACGAACTTTCTTTTAACAAAAGCTGGAGTCCAGATTTAATAAACTTCCTAGCTCTGAGAGTCCAGACTTTTTTATCAAATCACTCATCACCACCTTGATCACTCCATTTCCACGATCACTACTGCCTTAAAACTTAAGGTAAAACCTCCTGGTGGAGGGTGCACACGAATGAACTGACCCTGTGATTACGCACGCACGTGTGATATAAGCGGGGACACCTCATATACCGCTAACGCAAGCAAGCCAAAAAACACACGTGTATGAGGGTCATTTTATTGGGAGACACCCAGTTACCAACCTGCAGACCTAAGTTTTTCGCAGGACAAGTGATCCTTTCCCCCATTGATGAAATGCTTTCCTGTTGCTGCATGAAGTCTGACTTTTATTTCTGTGTCTCTGGTGGTTTTCCATGCGAGGAACGAAAGACTCATGCTGAATGCATCCTTTCTTTTTTGAGAATTTTTGATGCACTGTGAAAGAGCAAATTTAATTTCCAAACAAAAACTCCTTTATTAAAAGGTGCAAAACCCTACATTTAAATAGAACGTACACTAAATACGAACATTTGTTGTAGGTAATCATGCTTAAACGTTATAGGCATATACATGAAATAGATAATTTCTGATTTGTTAGTCTCACCGTCAATGCCATGTTAACTGAAATAATGCATTAACATTCAAAGCCCTGTTTTCTCCTTTAATTAGTTGTTTGCACGAAATGTTTTCTTCTCTTTGCTGGAGATGTAACATTTCGGAAGCCTTCTGTTAGCTAGTGAATAGACACTTGTTTTGTGTTAGACAACTGATAGTGAGGTTCTCACTGGGAGGAAAGGAGACAACATGAAGAATGAGTCATGATAAGAACAGTCAGGACAACAGAATGCGAACAATGTACATTTCCAAGGTCTAATGTCTAAAGTCTATTGTACGAATGTGAGAAGATGGGGGGTGTACCTATTCCCATGAGTTTACAGAAACCCTATTGGAAAAGACAAGAGACAAAAGAAAAGAATGTTGCAACCTAGAATATTGTTTATTGATATTAGCGCGTGTTCCTACAGTAGTGGCCGGATCATTTCCTCGACTCTGACAAGGGACTTATCTTTGAGTTTCTGATACTTCTCTATTTTAGAGGTTGCTTTACCTGTTTTCATTGTTTGTCAGTTGACTTAAGAGCTGCGAATACTTTCCAGATTGACATGCAGAGGCTTTATGCTTATGCATTGATTCTCTCATCAATACTCTCCATTAAGTATTGGAACTGACACCCTACTCTATATATTTTCAAGTTATTTAGATTAGGGAACTTCCTTTATGGAATATACTTGCTGTAATAGTACAATTTGTACTGTTATTTTGACTAATATGTTATTTTGTCTTATATTGAAATATCAATTATTGTATTATATTCATTTTCATGCTGATTCTCAAGATGCTAATTTACTGATTGAATGATTAAATACAAAAAGAACTGAGAATAAAACCCTTTACCTCATTCACACATCTCTTTATTGATAGTACTAAAATCCATTAGTAACTCAACATGTTATTGGATTGATGTAGATGTTTGGTCCTTTTAATTTCTCCTGGTCAATGAACAAAGGTCCATAATACCAGTGGTGGGGGTTATTTAATGATTACAACCAAAGATTAAGAAATAGACAACCCCACTCCCTCAAGCACCCAAACTATGTTTTTTGTAACCTCCTGTAGGAGACCATGGTGAAGAGCGTTGCAATAGTTGGAGCTGGTTGTGCCGGATTAGCAGCCACCAAGCAATGCCTGGAAGAGGGGCTGGAGCCAACCTGCTTCGAATTGAGCGATGGCATTGGAGGTCTCTGGAGATACAAGGTAAGTGCTTCATTCTTAGATAACAATGTTAACTACATCATAGTGCATGGAATGTTGATCCTGTATTTTTTCATAGCCAGTCCTCTGAAGTACTTTCCCTCTATTATGATGTCAGTACCACAGATTGTGACTATTGTCTGCAGTCAATAGAAAAAATAAGACATGCCCACAGTTAATTTGAAACTGGAGACGGCATTCATTTGTGCGGAAAGGATTGACAGATGGATAGCTCTTTCTCGATTCTGTGGGTGGTGGTGCATGGCCGTTCTTAGTTGGTGGAGCGATTTGTCTGGTTAATTCCGATAACGAACGAGACTCCTCCATGCTAACTAGTTACGCGACCCCCAGCGAAACACGTGTCGGCTGGCTGTATACTTCATTAAAAGACTCCCCGATTTACCCTTCCACTGGAGTTTCTGTTAAAGACTTCTGTCATTTTGTGTTCTATACTTTATGTTGTATTGTTACATAACAATCTGTATACTGTGATTTGAGTGCAACGGCAACCCAGTCAGTTAGGAAATTGGTCGTTTATCTACTCAATCTGAGTGGTTTTAAGGCCTTCCCACTCGCCGATTTGCACCTGAGAAAATTTGTACTTGATACTTTTGTGCGCATAAACAGGCAGTGCACCCAGTGCTATAACTGACCAAAAGCCTTACAGAATCCCTACCAGATTGTGACTATTGTCTGCAGTCAATAGAAAAAATAAGACATGCCCACAGTTAATTTGAAACTGGAGACGGCATTCATTTGTGCCTTCCCCAGGAGAGGGCAATATAAGGGTTGGGACAACAATGAAATGCAGGGCAGATATATATTAAGTTGATTGACATTGAATCATTCAATATCATTCGCTTGCAACTGTCTAGGCCATGTACTTACACTATGAACAAATAGGTAGGCTTCAAATGTTTATTTTATTTTGGCTACTTGTATAGTCTTCCAGGTAGATGCTTTTTCCATATCAGAGCATATGATACAAGGGTGAACTGCTGGCACAGTTAAAAGTTCAAGAATGTGAAGGTTCAAGGCCTTCCTTGACCTTAAAGGGTTATATCTCTTCTAACCAGACAAGAAGAATGCCCAGTGAGAAAGGTACTCATGCACGTTGATGGGGTGAATACCGTTGGTTGATGTGCATTCTGAAGTTGGCCTCAAGAAGCAGGATTATGAAGTCGAGGTAAAGATCTAGACACATTTTACACTGATGTGGGTCGGCAGATGGTGGGGGTATTTCTTAGGAAAATTACTGCAATTTTGAATTAGTTGTGCTGAACGAGATGAAACAAGCAATGTACACATTTACGAAATATGTATATGTGCACACCCAGGCTAGCTTGGGGGCTCACTATCATTTTAGGTCTGATGTTAGTCAAGATCTTTAGATTTTATGAAAATGACATGGATAATATACTTACTTACTGACAGGGTGCTTTTAATCTGCCCTCTTAATCACTGGTCTGTTTTTGTGTTATCCACACTTCATGCACAGTCTTAATTCTGCCAACTACAGAATGCTCCACTTAAGTCGCTGGCTAACTTCAGTATGAGTGATGGCATTCTTCCCTTCAATAAGGAGCACATTAGCACACAAAGGAGTTCCCTTCAGTGCCAGGGACTTCTATGGTAATGTGTGCTTTTTGAGACCGGTAAACAGTTTTGCGTTTAGCCATTGTTTTAATTTTTTTTAGATTGACAAGAACCCAGCAGCTTCCACAACAATAAAGTTTTGCAAAAACCAGGATAAAGCAACCATTGTCAAAGTCAAAAGAACGGCAGCAAACGCCAGACCTATTGTTTTTGCCTATGCTGGTTATTGTAAGCATATAGAGTCCTTCTCAAAATAGATGTTTGATCTCCCATGTCCCAGTAGTCCATTTTACGTATAACAATCTCTTTTTGTGGACTGGCTGATATGCATTTCTGAGAGTGCCTGATGCTTGTTTCCATTATGGTCGCAGGAAGAAGTAGTGGAGGGAGTAGCCAGCATCTACCAGTCGCTGATAATGAATTCCTCCAAGGAGATGTCATGCTACAGCGACTTCCTCATGCCCGCCCACTTCCCCAACTACCTCCACAACTCCAAGTTTGCGGAGTACATCAAGTTATATGCGGATCACTTTGGCCTCATGAAACACATAAAACTTAAGGTGAGGAAAATCTATGTCAACAAAGGGTGGTTGGTACATGGTATGTATCGTTGTGTACTTTGAAGTAGCATAAAAAATGACACTATAAATGCAAGGATTTTAGTCCGCAGCATAAGTACTCCTCACCTTCCATATGTTATTCGCATTTGTGTGACTATTGCAGTTTTGAACATGGGCACCCCTTGCTTTGATTTCGGAATGCTATTGTTAAAGCTGGAATAACCACAGTTTTATATTGTCCGTTGTTGTGCTGGTTTTTGGTTGGCTCTAGTTAGAAGAAAGCCTGTTTAGTATTAAGTTTCAAAGTGGTATGTTCATGTTAGTGTGGGTAGTGTGAATGTAAAAAAGGTTAGATGTAAGGAAGAATTTATGGTATTTTATATGTATGCCATAATCCAGCAAACATCTCCTGAGGACAAACAATATGCAGACAGGAATAATTATCCATTAAATGTATGATCATTTATCACATCACAACATTTAACAAAAGAGTACACAATACCATCAAATACTACTCAGCCAGTCGTACAATGGCCGTATACCAAGTACATACAAAGAACCTGTTTCACAAAGGTAAACCTAAACTTTTGTGTACGTTTTTTATACTATTTTATAGGTATTTCCGAACTGCAAGATACATTTTACTAACAGTAAATTTAAGACTGCAGAGACCTTGCTCATAAAAAGTTAGGCATCTTCCGTATTTTTATGTCCGGAGTCTCTGCAGTTGTAAAATTACAGTTGTTAAATCTAAGTTTGCAGTTCGTGAATACCCAAAAAATAGTAAACTCACACAGAAGTGTTTACCTTTGTAAATCATGCCTTATGAGTTTAACTTAACTAATAGTAATTTTACAACTGCCGAGATTCCGCAGTCGGGGTGGAGACCTCTGCGCCTAGAACAATAGGAGAGGTCTATATTCAAATCAAAAAGAACTTTATTCGGATATCCAAGTATCCAATAAAGTACAAATACATAAAAGGCACAACAGTGAATAGAAAACATCATAAAAATCCCAAGGTACATATAAAGGGGACAAGATTCATGGGTCAAACATCGTCTGTCTTGCTCAAACAGCTATTCGCAAGAAAGTACCAGTGCGAAACATAAGTTCATCTTCATCCAGAGTAGGCATGGGCGGAAAATCCGTTCCGCTCGCGGATTTTGCGGATTTTCGGGAAATCCGCAATCCGCGAGATTTGCGAATTTCCTGAAAAATCCGCAAATCCGCGAGCAGCGGATTTTGCTCGCACTGCTCGCACTGTTCGCGTGAGTTCGCGCCCCGCGAATAAGTGCGAAATTGCAGAAATACGATTTTAGCAAAACTGAAAGTAACTACTTACCAGGTTCAAAAGTTCAGGCTCATCATTAGTAGCCATTTCCTGTAGTGCTTCCTGAGGGGCCCCTCCAGAGTTCAGTTGCCAGTTGCAACTATTATGTGACCCTGCTCTGAACCTCAGAATAGTTACACATATGCCACAAAGGTCCTGAATTACAGCTAAGGGAGACAAGCAGGAGCCAGGCTGGAAGTTAAAATCCATTAATCAGCCCCTAATTCATTATTGTCAGTTGGGGCAGGGCAGGTGTTGTAACTAATTTTGCAACAATGAAAGCACTTAGCAAGTGCAAAAGATCACTAATCAGGGCGCACTAAGGAAGCAGGTGCCAGCTAAAAAAATATTCTGTGACACATTAATCAGCCCCAAATTAATTCAGGTCACTTGAGGCAGGGAAGGTGTGCTTTGCTTTGCCAAAAATAATGTACACTGGACAACCAGAGGGTGTGGTGATGAAACAGAGGGTGGCATGGGTGGGCCAGAGGGTGGCATGAGTAGTCAGAGAGTGGCAGTGGTGACAGAGAGTGGCAGTGATGAAGAAGAGTGTCCCAAACAGGTTGGACACGTAGAAACAACAAGTTCGCAAAACTTGCGACCCGACAGGTAAGTTCGCAAATTGCGAAATTGTAAAAACCCTCGCGAACTGGCAGAAACACGGGCGAACACAAAAAAAAAAAAAAATCCGCAAATTCGCGGGAATTCGCGGATTTTGCGGATTGCGAGTTTGCAAATCCGCAAATTCGCGGATTGCCAATCCGCAAAATCCGCTCATGCTTAATCCAGAGTTAATATCATTAGATAAGCATTTTCCAAGCTAATAGGCTTACATTTTTTAAAATACGGAGATAAAAATCATTGGGATTGTCAAATAGCGAGGCATAGGTGAGATCAAAAAATCGTGGGTCAAATAAGTGGAGACAGTTATCTTCAGAGATTCCATGTGTAATCTTTCTCAGCTGTACAGTGTATGTAAAAAATCCGTAAATCATTTTTCTGAAGAAGATCATTTGCAGTATAATTATTAAAAACTCTCCCTTGATTAATACTGAAAAGACTATTATACACTCCATAGAGCCAGGGAATCTCCATACATTTGTCACAATTCAAACAGTCAGTGATAATATCCCTTGCAAGTGATGCCGCCGGATTCTTCCAGATAGAAAGCCAGAAGAGAGCTGGGTGAGCACGAACAAAATCTTCAATAAAATTCACGCCCAGTTCTTCATGACAGACATATTGTGGGGTGGAAATAGGAACACAGAGGGGTCGATTCCGATTCGGGAGAAAAAACGTCTGTACGATTCGCATCCCGAGCCCTCTCCGTACGAATCGTACCCGTCCGTCCGAGTCGCGTAGTACGATCCTTATTTCGTGAATCCGTCCGAATCGTCGCGATACGTATGTATAGCCAGGCTGAAACCGTGAACCGTACGACTCGTACACATTCCGTACGACCCGACGAGTACGATCCGGAACGTGTTATGAGGACGCGATTCGTACGATCCACGTCAGTTAAGGGCGATTCGTACAGAAAAGCACACAATCACATACACACCGTATGGTCCGTACGCCTCATGATCACGGGGTACGGTGCGTACCCCTGCGATCATGGGGTGTACGCATCGTACCCCTGCGATCGCAAGGTGTACGCACCGTACATCCTGTGAACATGGGGTACGGTCCGTACGCCCCATGATCGCTGGGTACGATGCATACCCCCCCATGGTCGCAGGGGTACGCAGCATACCCCGGCGATCATGGGGGTACGCACCGTACCTGGGGGGGGCGTTCCGTACCTGTTTCGAGGCAAACTCTGCTTTTACAACAGTTTTCGGCTGTAGTAGCAAAAGGGTCGTACGGTGTGTACCCAACACGAATCGTACTTGCTGGGTCGGAAAAACTAGCCGCGAACCGTACGGATGTGGCGTACAGCGCGTTCCAAGGGAGAATCGTGCGGAGATTTGTACGATTCGTACGGAGTCCTGCTCCCAGTACGAATCGTACTTCGTCGTACATGCGTGGGACGTGGCAGGGTACAAATCGTACGGGAAAAAACGCTCCAAACGGATATTCGGAGCGGTTTTTCCCGAATCGGAATCGACCCCAGAGTGTCTTCCTAAGAAATCTGTTCTCCTCAAATTGAATAGGTCGGCTCTTAGCAACACCCCAAAGCCTCTGCTCCGTATGTAGCAACCGGAATACATTGAGCTTTATAAATCTTTAAAGTTGCCGATAAAGCACCAGTATTTTTAGGGCGTGGTAAGCGGAGGATGGAGTTAATGGCCTTTGAGAACCTACCCCTGGAGTGAACAATATGTTCAGTCCAGGAGTTTTTCGCAGCAAAGACCATCCCTAAATAATGGAAGCTATTAGCAGACCACAGCTTATCAGTGCCCACAGAAATACAGCCTAGCTGTCGTTTCTTGGGGCCACAAGACATGATAAAAGATTTCTTAAAGTTGGTTTTGAGGTCAACGGACTCCCTATAATCAACAAACCCCTTTGACTAGGGCACTTAAAGCATTCAGAGTACGGCCCATAATGACCGCGTCATCCGCGTAAAGTAGAACTGGGAGAGGGTTACCCATGATTTTGGGAACATCACATGAAATTTCAGTTAAGATTTTGTGCAGCCCATTAATATAAATAATGAAAAGAAGGGGGGCCAGCACGCATCCCTGTCTTACCCCTCTATGACCTTTTATAGCTTTTGTCACTTCGCCCCCCTGTCCGATCCTGACACAGGCATCAAGATCTTTGTGCAGATAAGCAGGAAAATGCACAAGAGATTCATCCAGGCCATAATTCAAAAGGGCTGACCAAAGTTTCGATCTATTAACAAGATCGAAAGCAGAAGACAGGTCCATAAAGGCGAGATAAACTGCTGATCTTTGTGCAATATTGTATTTACCTAGGATTAGGTTTAGATTGAGGCACTGTTCAATGGTTCCTACCTTGTTACGGAAGCCTAATTGACAGCGCTCCAGAATACAGTTATCCTCGGTCCAACTCAAAATCTTATTGTATAGAATCCTCCCAATAATTTTTAAAGTATTATCGATAAGAGAGATGGGTCTGGAACAACTAGGTTGAGCACGATCTCCCTTCTTAAAAATAGGGACGATAATACTTGATAACCAGGTACAAGGAAGAGGGGCAAACGTGAGATTATTAAAAACATTTAAGAGAAGTGGTGCCCAAACTTCCAGATTTGATGATAATTTAATAATATCAATTGGTAGGCCATCAGGGCCAGGTGCCTTGTTCCCTGCACTCTGAGTAATACCATCTTCTACCTCATATAGAGTTATATCAACCCTCGGAGGTTGGGAAAAGGACAAAGGAGCCAGCCCGAAAGTAGTGCAGCATAGATGATAGCAAAGGGATTCACCCATGCTTCGCCTGTAATAGTACAATTAATCGGGGTCAGAAACTGACTTGAGCATCGCAGGTCCTTAGCAGCAGCCCAGAAGGCATCACCCTTTCTTAGGTCTGCTGCTCTTGCTAGAGCATCCCAACGATCTTCAAGGATCTTTCCTCTTGTTAATTGTTACCCTATACCTGCGTCTGGCTTCTCTCACTTCAGTGGGACAATTAGGTTTAGAAGTCAAAACCCTGCGCAATTCTCTGTTTGCTGCTGAACACTCAGAGTTGAACCATCTCGGGCCTGATTTAGTTTCCCTTTGGGGTGCTGATAATAAAAATTTAGAGGCTGAACAAATCTTGACAAAGTCACAGACAGCCTTAGGATAGGGGACAGTGTCTGACAAACATGAGTTTAAGAGGCATAGATTATCTCTAACTAAGACGCGGAACACTTCCTTAATATTAATACCCCGCCATCTGAGTCTAAGATTATCAGTCGTGGGCGATAAGTTCCTAGCACCACATTCCCTTTTAAAAATCGTCCGTGATTCCAGGCTCATAGCGGCCCTGATAGGGTTGTGGTCCCCTTGGCTCATTGGGATGACAACACACTCTAATAAGCAATCAGCAAGGCGAGGTGAGATAAAGAAATAATCAATAATTGAGGAGCAACCCTGCCTCTAAAAGTTGGCACAGACTGAGCGTTCGATAAAAAATTGGCAGTGATATCCATAGCATTTTGCAAGTTATGAGAGCTCAAAAAAGAACGCAGTTCAGTGGCCCTTTGGTGAGAAATACCTTGCTTATTCGTCCTAATATGCGAAGGGGCATCATTGAGCCTAGCATTAAAATCGCCACCTAACAGAATGCCACCAAATGTATCGAAATCTTGCATAGATTCCAAATTAGTAATACATTTAAATAAGTCAATAAAATTCCTATTTGGAATTGTGTTCAAATCATTGGGGCATATTACCAAGCAATAGCGATAATTATCGCTATTGCTTGGTTAGAGACAAGAATTTACCGCAGCGCTGCGGCGATTTTTACCGCAAATAAACCTTGGTATTACCAAGGTTTAACGCAAATGCAGTAAAAATCGCCGCAAAGCATGAATATCGCTGAAAAGTCAGCGATATTCATGCATTAGCGAGCTAATGCTCTTAGCCATGTTATCCACCTCCCATTGGATAACATGGCTAAGAACTGCTCAGGGCAGGTGTTAGCTTTTGGAGATATTCCCGCTTAGCGCGAATATCTCCAAAAGTTGGTAATAGGAGATAGCGATGTTAGCGACTGTTTTCAGTTGCTAACATCTTGGCACGCCCACTTTGCATCTCATTAGTGATAAATATCACTGACATGCAAAGTGGAGCCCAAGATGGTCGCTATCTCCTACTAGCTGTTGCTAACTGGTGTTAGCGGCAGCTAGGTAATAGGGAGATAATTTTATCTCCGCTTTCTTGGCTTTTAAAGCCAAAAAAGTGGAGATAAACCCCCTTGATAATATGCCCCATTGTTCTTAAAATTGATCAGGAAGAAAGAAACTTTCCTTTTAAATAACAAGGCTTGGAAATGTAAATTATCTGTTGGTATATTCTTAATACTCCCGCCAGCAGCAATATTAATCCAGATGGAGAGGCCCCCAGATGGATGTCCCAAACCGGGTTTAACAGTTAGGATGTTATGACACTGAACCATATTAAAGTGCAGCTCCTTAGTGACCCAGGTCTCCTGAAACATTATAATGTCCTGCTGATTTATTAAGCTGAGCCACTCTGGGTCTTCGAGCCTTAACTCTAAGCCAGCTACGTTCCAGGACAAAACATTAAGGTCATTATCTGCCACTATTCTGGTGGGTCTAGGTTGATTGTCATAAATAATAGAAGGTGGTGAGGGAAGAGGATCTCTAACATTGTCTGACAGTTGGGAAGATGGGGAAGGAGGATCTCTTACGTTCTCTTTTGGGCATGGTAAATTTGTGGGTGTGATTGTCAGTCAGGGATGCCCAGATCTGACAAAGCAGAGAAGCGGTTTTCTAAAGATAAGACTACAGGTGCGTTGGAGTAAGGGCGAGCTAGGGGTTTATAAAAATAACCCAAAGGGAGAGCACAAATGTCAGTATGTGGTGTAAAAGTATGCTCAATTGAGCGTAGAATATTATGGACCAACTGAGGCCTACGAAAATTAATGACAATGCAGTCTCCCGTGATGTTTTTTGGAGATTGACCAACCCACCCCACTCTGCGTACCATTAAAATATCTTGTAGATTGGATAAATTGAAACCTTTATGTTTCTTAAGCCAATCCACACACTTATTCCACAAGTCTACCCACGACTCCTTCCCAGTGTTTTTTAGACAAGGAACACTCGCCAGAATCAAAACATAGGGACAGGAGGCTGGGGGAAGATTCAAAACATCAATTTTGGAATGATCACTAAGGGGCACCGATCTAACATTAACTGGCCTGTCCTTGTGCCCGTTGACATTAGGGAAATGGTTGCCTGATTCCAAGGACTTATGATGTCTGGATGAGGGCTGCTCAGTACAATCCTCCAACCCAGGACTAGTGGCAACAATAAGCTTTGGAGCAATAAGGTCCTGAATTGTAGAAAATGTTTGGCAGGAGTCAGCCACCGTGATGTGATTAGTGGGAGGGGGCGGTGGGCAGCCTCCGGATCTCTCTGTGGCAGACTCCGAAGTAACCAAACGTTCCAATCATTCCAATTTATCTTGCAGGGAAATAATATTCTTCTCAAAGAGTGCCTTAGTGTAACTCATCATAGTTCTCATGCTTGACTCCAAGGCGTCCATAATATTATCCTTATTGGGTGTAAATAGGACATCGTCAGTCTGAGTACCAATGGAACAAGTGGTCACTACACATGTAGGAAAGACCGCACTTCTTAAAGTTTTGGATGGGTTTTTGGAGTTCAATTTGGTGGGGGGGCAACCCATTTCCGTTTTGCCTCAGGCTCTAATAGTTTGTTTCGGGCCATAGTTTTAGAGGCTCGCTCCCGGGTTGCAATTCTGTGGCCATTTGGTGAGGCAATAGGGAGAGTATCAGTTATCAACAGCGTCGGTGATGATAGGGGCACATCCTCAGGCAATATCTGCAAATTCGGTGTTAGGGAAAGACGGTGATGGAGGATATCACCCTGGTTTAGCGCATCCAGGGATGCTTGCCTTTCTGCAGTTGGAGATCCAGGGACAAACGTCTTTCAGTAAACTCAATTAGTAAGAAGACTTTCAGCCCTGACAATAAAAGCGTCCAAAGTTCCCACTGCTCCCTTGCGCTTAGTCATGATCTATTAGTACTGGTGGTGCACCCTCAAACAGGCAATTATTGACAGATGCGCTAATAAACTTTTTTAAGATTAGCAAGCTAGATGTTTGTCAACAGTACCTTATAGAAGATGGCCCCCAAATGGCAGACATCAGAGGAGTGGCCCAGCCTAGGCTTCTCTGGGCTTTGACGGGCACGGACGGGCCTGCCCTTGGCCCGAGTTTTGCCCGAGCAGTGCCCGGGCACGCCCGCGCGCGTCCCACGCCGCGGAAGGGCTCCGATGTTTTTGAGCACCTCTGGGCGCTCTCAATGACGCGCTGTGCCTGCGCCCGGTGAAATTCCGGGAAGCGTAGTCCCCCGACTGCGGTCCGCAACGTGGAGAGGCGACACGAGCGGCAGCGCCGCGAAAGCAAACAGAAGCAGTCACTCCCCAAACAGGGGCTTCCCTCGCAGGTGGGTTTCTTCCTTTAGCAGACTCTGGTAGCTTGTGCAGGCACCTCAGACTATGCGTCTATATTTATATGTGCAGAGCCTCCACCACGAGTGTGGAGTCACCACAGTCATAATATAAACATTAGTATAATTAAACTCTAAGTTTTGGAATATCAAAAAACAGTACATTTACACAAAAGTGTGAGTTTACCTTTGTGAATCAGGCCCACAGTATTCAAACCAGTAGCTACAATGTTTTTTGTATGCCGAGATTAGGCATGCCTATGTTTTTATTCTGTTTATTTTACACATTTGCTAGTGACATGTTGACACTGACATAAACAAAATATAAAGACAGGGACTTTGGGTCAGCCTCTTCTTGCTATTGGTTGATTTAGATTATGCTTTTTCAGCCACTGCCTGATAAAAGGGTTATCCACATTTCGGATCAGCCTAAGGAAATACTTTCTATGCACTGCCTGGGATTCCCCATCCCCCATGTGAGGACATCAGCTGGTCAGGGTTGAACAATAGATGCCATAAGAGCAGAAGCCCGAACCAAGTGTCTGATTCTAGTTCTGGAGGCCTATACCACTCCTATCGGGCCACACATCCACCAATAGAAGCACACAGAAGCCACCTTCTGCTGCCACTGGACCACTCATTTACCATTTGGTGGACCTTACAACACTGCTCCAAGTCACTCTTATTTTACACTGTGATTTACAAGCTTTAGAGAATCACCATCAACAAAATGTTTGACAGTTCCAACCTGGCTACCATTTTTATCTACACAGTGTATGCATGAGGCTTACTCCCACGGTATTGATGGATGAGAACATGCCTGTCTTGACAAAAAACAGCACCGTGCTAGTGGGTTATAAACTTGAAGGCGATTTTGAAAGCCACGTGATACATATTTGGATAACTCGCTTCTGAGATTGAGGCAAGATCTGGATTAGGTCTGGACTCTCAGTTGACTACCATTGTTTATTGTCCACAGTGATAGTTGACTATGGTGTCCCAATAAAAAATGGGCATCAATATCTAACTGTCGCTTCCTCATAAACATAGAAGACACACTGTACCATGTTGTCTCACTGGTAGTGAAAAATGTTATGTCATACTTCCATGTTACACCACAGTATATTTCTGCTTTAAGTAACGTATTTAGGGGCAGATTTATGATAACTGGCGCATCCCCAGGGATGCGCCAGTTATTTTGCGCCGCTGCTCCGCCACCCATGGTGCGCCGCATTTACAATGCGGCGCACCATGGGGCTAAAACGGCACAGATGCGTGACGCATCTGTGCCGTAAAGGTGGCGCATTGCTGGAGTTGCGTCGCAAGCACGACGCAGCTCCAGCAAGGCTCGGGGTTGCCCCATTTTTACAATGCTGCGTCAAGACCAACGCCTGCTTCAAGCAGGCGCAGGGTTTTGACGCAGCATTGGCCTGAAAGTGACTGAGTGAAATCTTATAGATTTCACTCAGCCACTTTTGCGAGGCGCACCTGCCCCGGAACGCCCACCCTGCGCCGGAACGCCCACAAGTGTCGCAGGGCTTCACAACGTGACGCATCTGCCTAGATGCGTCACGTTGTAAATGGGTCGCAAGGATGCGCCACATTTACGCCGCTGTTGCGTGACGCAAACGTGGCGCATTCCCAACATAAATCTGTCCCATGGTGTGTTGCATAATTCGTTCAGCCTTGACCCTTCACTTTCATCTAATCATATACTAATTCAAATTATGCTCGCACCATTATTTGTACTGCCCCATTTCAATGGGATAAGTTCATTCAACCTGAGGAATATTTCTATACATTTCTTAAAGGCAGCTCAATGTGTACCTGCTTGTAATGAAGAGGGACATGCAAAGGTTTTTAATATTCACGTATCTTTCCATGTTGTGAATTCATAGATAATTCTGCACCCTTACCTCTTTGATTCGAAAGCTCATGGCTCACCTTTGTTCAATATTAGCCTTTTTAACTTTTGCAGTCTTTGATGTGTTACAAGAAATTGATCACCCATACAGTTCCAATCAGATCTGTACCAAATACGGGGACATTATCTTGTCCCAATAAATTAACACAATCACAGCTGTATCTCTTCCACCTCAAGCAGGAAAGACCTGACTGATCTAAACTCTTCAAAAACGCATTTCCTCCCTTTGGAATCACATTCAGTGTTACTGTTTACCCAATTTCTCCATCAACCTCTGTAGTGCTGAAATGTTTATGTTATCTGACTAGGCCCCTAGGACAGACCACAGAGGTTGAGCAGGTGAGAGCCCCAAAACACCAATCCTTTAGCATGCAGAGACACTCTAAGCTCTCTCTGGAAACTCTCAACAGAGTGTAAAAGGACATCATGTTTCCGCCTAAGGTGGAGTAACCTATCTTGTCTTTCAAATGAGTCATGCAGGCTTTGCACAGCACCCAGTTCTTCTCATCTCCTTGTGCTTCGAGAAGAAAACCCCCGCAATGTTCACACCCCTGCCGTGTACAACGTGTAGCGGGTGGTAATGGAACACTCAAATTACTGCACTGGGCTTCCCTCCTCATGCTGTCTCATATCTTTGTTCACTTTTCACAAAACGTATAATTGCAGAGTGCTAAGATTCTTCTGTAACTCCTTTAGAACATGGCCATTTAGTCACTGCAGTTGTGGTTGCTGATGACTGCTCGATTTGCCAGACCTGGTTGGCTAAGCCCTCAGGGACATATTTACAGTTACTGGCGCATCCCTGCAAATTAGCAGGGATGCACCAGTAATTGTGGGCCGCAGCTCCGCCACCAATGATGCGCTACATTTATAATGCGGCGCACCATGGGGCAAAAACGGCACAGATGCGTCACGCATCTGTGCCCTAATGGCGGCGCAATGCTGGAGTTGCATCGCAAGCGTGACGCAGCTCGAGCAATTCTCTGGGGTGGGGGCCTATTCTTCCAATGCTGCGTCAAGCCTTACGCCTGCTTCAAGCAGGCGCAGGGTTTTGATGCAGCATTGGCTTAAAAGTGACTGTGTGAAATCTTGTAGATTTCACTCAGCCACTTGAAATGTAAATGAATATGGGGAAGTATAAATTTACTATCCCTAGCTCCACATCTACGTACCTTGAAGATAAATATACCACTTAGGTACAAACATGTCAAGTTAGGTAAAGAAAATCCATGCCTACTTACCTGTTGATATTGTTTTTTCGATAATTTGTCCTGGATGTTGTGCCCAGTAGATATTCTGGGCTTGGTATTCAGGGATCATAACATAGAGACTATCAGGCACATGCATCAAGAAAAGCTTTTGCAAGTCCTTAATTGCGATTATTGAGGAATCGCAATTAAGGACTCTCAAAAGCCTATGCATGTAGGAATCGCTATTATTAAAATTGCGATTCCTAGACATTCCTTAATTGTGACTCGCATTTTGCGAGTCGCAATTAAGGAATGGCTACCCATTCATTCCTATCGACCGACAGACCCATAGGAATAGATGGGAAATTGCATGCGCAATTTGCGAGTACCAATAGGTACGCGCAAATTACGCATGCAATTTCAAGGGTGCAATGGTGTCAAAATGACACCATGTTGCACCCCTGAAATTGTGATGTGCACCCATGTGGCGCACACACATGCCCCAGGGGCATGTGTATGTGTAACCTGAAACCCTGAAAAATTTATTTTAGTGCATTTGTCAAGTTTTTTGCAAAATACAGACCAGATTAATTCTCTGTATTCTCTGTAGGAATTGCAAACTGCGATTCCTTAAATGCAATCGCAAATTAAGTAATCACAATAAATTGTGAGTGCCTATCCCTTTGATGCATCGCAAAAGCCCTTTTTGCGGGCGCAGACGGACGTTTTTTGCGAATCACACTATTTCCGCTTGCAAAAAACGTTAATGCATGTACCCCTAAGTGATAAACTTGGCAGGTAATGGGGTGGCGCTGTATGGATGGACAAGTACTGAACATGTGGATTAAGTGGAAGGTGAATGTAGATAAATATGACTTGATGAATGCCCGCTAGTTGTTTTGGCCTGACTTATTAATGTCCTGATTAGATTTGGGGCAAATTGTTTCTTGCAGGGTTTCTGTATTCCGAAATGGGCTTCATACCTAGAAATGCATTTTGCAATTACATGTTTACATAATGTATTGTTATCCTTGTTTTATGTGCATTTTTGTGCTTTTATGGTCTGTATTTCAAATGGCTCAAATAAAGAAAGTGATGATGAAGACTTGATGAATGGCTGAGTGAGCAGTAACTATGGAAGTAGAGAACAGACTTCTACAATCAACATGTCTGAGCTTCCATATGCTCATTCACTTACACATTCATCCACACATTTGTTTGTTCATCTAGCCATCTATCGTCATGTTATGTCATCCATTGATCCATCTAGTCACTCTGCCATCCCTTATATATGCACTCAAAGTAAAAGTCAAAATCAGCTTTATTCGGTGCAAGTAAAAGAAAACACCATAAAAGCATACTAATACACACATATGCTAACAACATTCCTACATAACAGAATGATAAGTTTAAAAAGATTGACAATTTATAAAACTTCAATCCAAAAAATGGCGAGATTAAAAACAATTTCCGATACAAATAAAAACAACCTAGATAGTCTAAGTTGGATCAGGTTTTACTCAATGAGCTGTTCACGTAGCATATTAACCAGTTATAAAGTGCTAATGCATTAAGGTGCCAAGGATACATAAGATACAAGATTTCACAAGTTATATGATAAAGTGCTGGTACGTAACGCATTAATCAGTTATAAAGTGCTAATGCATTAGGTGCCAAGGATACATAAGATACAAGCTGCCACAAGTTATATGATAAAGTGCTAATGCATTAGGGTGCCAAGGATACATAAAATACAAGCTGCCACAAGTAATATGATGAAGTGCTGGTACATTATAAGTGCATAACAATACATAAAGTGCACAACGCCTCATCTTATCATGAAAGGGTTTAAAAAGTGAATACTAAAAACAATCGTCCTGATTTTCATATACAATGCATCCAGATGTGCGTAGTCCTTTCTTTTCTTAATTGATAATTGTATAAATTGGGTTACAGTTTTGATAATTTTCACGTTTTCCAGGCTACACACAAAATTGAATGCATATTTATAGTTATAAAGCTTGTTTGCTAAAAAGAGGGATTTAAAAACTGATTTCTGGATATCCTTGTAAAAACTACAAAAAAGGATGAAATGTAACGTGGATTGTGGAGTTTTTCCATCGCATGGACAGGCTGGTAATTTATAGCACCACTTTTCCGTTTTCGGGAATGCAAATAAATAATGTAATATGCCCATCCTTAGCCCGGTTAAATAAAATCTGTGCTGAATGTTCCTTACCAGGATCAAATAAAGCTGAATACCCTCCATGAGCGGGCGTTCACAATAAGAAACCACACTCTGTTTTTGTGTGGCAGCCCTTTCTATTTCATATTCCATGGCGATTATGTATCTTAATTTCAGGTCGTTTTTACTCCAGAATAATTGAGGGGTTCTTTTTGTCAGCATTTAATTTGCATTGTGTTAAAAGGTTAAGAATGTACTCCAACCATTGTATTTTTAAACTGTGGTCAAGAGCTAGGCAATCCATTATTAAATCCTTTGTAAATTTTGTTTCTTCTTTTGCCCATAGCCATTGCCAAAAGGTAAGGCCAGCCATACTTGTTGTATCGCTTAAGTGTGGTACAGACAGTTCTTTATGTACTATGGTGTTCGCTGTTACTCTTGGAACTGATAATAATCGTTTTAAAAAATTATTTTCATTGGTTTGTAGGGTGGCCGTATTTGCTCTCCCCCATATCGTGGCCCCGTAACAGACCCCTGAGGCACACTTATTCTGATACAAAGTTAAAGTTTCTCATATAGGTTTGTTTCCCAATTTTGTAGATAATCTACAAATACCCTCGATGATTCTTAGAAATTTCATGTTACATGATTCTATATGCATATTCCATGTGCCGTTCTTGTTAAAAAGCCTCCCCACATACAAAAATGATGACACTCTGTTGATAACAACCCCGCCCACATGATGCCGTCTGTTCTTGGGCCTATTGGTCCCGCGTGACATGACAAATGTTTTCTTTAGATTTAACTGTAAGTCTTTGTCAGTCATGTAGTGGGCGAAATTTTATATTAGGTGTTGGAGACCGTTTGCTGTCCTTGATATTAGGACAGTATCATCTGCTTATAATAAAATACGGGTGGGACGTGTTCCAACTTTTGGGTTATCTGCAGTAATTTTTTGTCAAAAGAGATCTACGTTTTTAATGTATAGGAAAAATAAAAGGGGCGCTAATACCCAACCCTGTCTAATGCTACGCATGACCCTAAAATCAGGCGTACAATCCCCCACTTTACCATACCGTACCCTAGTCGTCTAAAATGCATAGATTTGGGATAAAAGTGAGATTATTTCAGTAGGGGTCCCTAGCCCTTTCAATGTTTGCTATAGTTTTTGATGGTTAACTAGGTCAAAGGCACTAGTGAGGTCCACAAAACATAAATGGAGCACCACCTCCTTGGCTAATGTATATTTCCCGATTAGTAATTCAAGGTTTAGGCATTGCTCTACCATTCCAATTCCCCTTCTGAAACCATACTGTGCCTCTGTTAAAATATTGTTTTCATTGGCCCAGTCTTTGAGCCTTTCCAACAAAATTTGCCCATCAACTTAGATGTGGAGTCAAGAAGAGATATTGGACGGTAGCAATTTACCTTCCCTCTATCCCCTTTTTTAAAAATGGGTACGATTATACTTTCAACCCAGGTAGCAGGTAATACTCCCCCCAAAGTGGCATTAAAAACATTCAATAAAATTGGTATCCAGAAATCCATGTTATACTTAAAAATATCGATAGGCACCCTATCCGGGCCTGAAGCTTTGCCATTGGCACTTTTTTGAAGTTCTATTTTGATTTCATCTGTCATTATTGGTGTTGATTTAACAGGTTCCACTGAAATAAATTGTCCCTTGATGTTCTCTGTTATATTTACACTGCCTGGAACTTTGCCATTTGCACTTTTTCTGAAGGGCTATTTTGATTTCATCTGTCATTATTGGTGTTAATTTAACAGGTTCCACTGAAATAAATTGTCCATTGATGTTCTCTGCTATTTTTCCACTGTCTGGATTAACAATACTACCAAAATGGGAGATCCAATCTTCTGGTGGTACTACACAGTCAATCTTTACTGTGTTATGCTCTTTAAAGTATGGGTGATTGATTGTCTTCCAGAAGAGAGCTGAGTCTTTCAGCTCAGCTGCATGGATTAATTTCTCCCATGCTTCCTCACGGATCTCCCTTTTTCTTTCTTTCAAAGAATTTTTATACTCTTTCCCCACAGAGCTAATCCTATGGGGGTCTCTTGGTTTTTGTTTACGTGCCTGTTTCAATTCCGCATTCAGCCTTGAACACTCATGGCTAAACCATCTAGGGTTAAGATCACAAAATGTCCTCCTCTTTTTAGTTGTTAGATCGCCTGCAATTTCATTGGTAATGTTGCAAAAGGCATTTATAATTGCTGGGTCTGAGGAGGAGCTATCCAAACAAGTTTCTAGATCGCTAGATGTTTTCCCTTTAAGGTTTTCCATGAATGTAACAGGGTTTACACCTTTCCATTTTATAGAGACACCATTATTCCCTTGGGTATCAATGTCGGCATTTGCTGTCTTTACCTGTGTTTTGGGTGATAGGTTTACTTTCAATGACACAGTTAATGGATGGTGATCACTAAAAAGACTGATCTTTATCAAAACTTTTTATACTAGTTCCTTACCATTGGCTGATATGATAAAATGATCTATGTTTTAAGATGGCCTTGATCCTACAAAGGTGTACATATTTATTTCACCTACTAGCGTAGTAGGTTCTAAAACTATTAGATCGTATTTGTGCAATACATAGTTGATAGCTTCCCCGTACATATCATGCGATAAATGTTGGATCCTATCGCCAAAATCGTCACAATACCCACAGGGTTCTCCTACTTCAAAATCGCATTCAGTGCAAATAAAATCCCCATCCCAGACTAAAACATAATCTCCTACTATTCCCTTTAAGAAGAGGTCCAAGTCGCTTTCTAATGAGTTAATGACCTTACTCTGTGTTATCAAAAACGTTATTGTAATAGTTTATTACAACAATGGCCTGGTTTCCTTTGGAGTAAAAATACAGAAACTGATAATATAGCGATGAAGTAAAATATTTCCTGAGGGTCAGGGGGGAAGTAACTGCGATTAGTGTAACTAGGCCACCTTTCGCTCTTTCCATCCTAGATGGGATGGCATTAGTGCAGATGGTTTGGTAGCCATTTATAAAAAAGTGTTCAATACACCATGTTTCCTGAATCAGGACTACCCCAAACCCATCCAGCGTTTGCAGCCATTTGACATCACAAATCTTATTTTTGATCCCAGCGATGTTCCACGTCATAATTTTTAGGAACTCACTGGAGTATATGTTAAATACAGCTCTTTTCAAGTTACTATTCAAAGGGCTATTACTATATATGCAGTCACTCATCCTTTCATCCATCATACATACATCAATGAAGGCAACCACTCACCCATTCATCCTTCCAGTCATCCATCTGCACATTGCCTAATTTTGGGATTCACATACTCAGCTCACAACAAGGTCTCATGTCAAAATCTCTAATCAATGAAGAAACACTATCATTAAAAATAAAAAATAAAAATCTATAGGTATTGGCTTTACCAATGCTTATTTAAAAAAGCATAGCTTGTTTACTGCTGATAGTTCAGCATTTTCACAACGTTCTTAACTCTGGAAGGTAGAAAACACATATTGATAAAACAGGCTTTCCTTTTATTAGGGTCTGCTGAAGGTGTATAGATTAAATGCTTAACACGCCCTATGTTCTCCAGTGTCGGGATGGCTTTTTGTATTCATCTACTTAAATGTCAAAATCGCTGGATAATAATGCCGAAAAATATGCCACTTAATATGCTCGACAGTCTAGATTTCCTTGCCACATATGTGGTCGAAGCGTCAGCATTTTTGTCCATTGGGACCTAGAGACACTGTAGCCCTGGACCGTTTGTGATGTATTACCCCAAAGGTCCAACAGGGCAGTCAGTTGAGGTACGAATGTATCTGAAAAAGGCACCGCAGTAGCTTCTAATGGACCTCCCGGCAGGCATAAACTATCTTTCGAAATGACAGAGAAACATTTGCCCATCATAACACATTCTGTACTTATCCCCAAAGTTCTAAAACACTACAATTCAGTTATGTGCTTTCTTCGCATATTTACATTTAGGAAACTACACCTTCATTTAAGGATGTAATCGAGCGGTACACAGATCCATTACACACTGTAAAAAGTTACCTCTGAGTAGCGTTTGACATCAAATAAAAAACGCAGCATAATAGGTCTATATTCACTGTCAGTGCAACTCAGTGAGTTGTGCAGTGACATGAAACTGCTGCATGTAACATGTGAGCCATAAATTAGATCCCTTTCAGGTTTTATCTCAATGTTCTGTTATTCCTAAGTTGATGATGAAACAGGTTCCTTTGTGCAATAATAAACACATATTTGTAGGTGATTTCTCTGTAAATGACTATTATTAATGTCATTAAACTCATAGTCGCTCATTATGAGTTGGCCCAGAAAATGGCACAAATTTTCCCCACCCTCTGAGTTACCAATATCTTGAATGATGAGTTGTGGGATAAGCACTATTACAAGTTGAACTGAGTGCCATCTTAGAAGAAAGGAATTTCCGGGTCCAATTACCGTGGTAATTCCCCATTTACCCTAGATTTTCACAGAGATTTCAGCTGCATAAATAGATTTGTGGAAGCACCGCAGATGTTTTAATTCTGATATAGCTGTTACCTGTTATGACCACTTCATCAGGATTTAGAGGACACTTGTAATGAGGGTGTTAGAAATGGCGGTCTCTAGTTGGCAGAGGTTGGCATCTTTGTCCAAATAGGGACCCTTGTATCTAGTCAGGGTAAGGGGGATACACACTTTAGATAACCCCTGCTCACCCCATTGGTAGCTTGGCACCAGCAGACACGCTTATCCCAAAGGCAATGTGTAAAGCATTTGTACCAACACTCACTCAGTAACTCAGTGAAAACACCACAAATGGACACCACGCCAGTTTAGAAAAATAAAATATCTTTATCTAAACTAAAGAAGACCAAAACAACAAAAATTCAACATACACAGTTAAAAATATGACTTTCAAAACAAGAACTTATAGCATAGAGAACTATGGATGCGTGACTTTTCACCAAAGTACCTGTAGAAGCTTCAAAGTTCCAAAAGCCAAACAGCCGCTGAGTCGGAAAACAAAGTGATGCGATACTCCTGAGACTTTGGGGAGGCGATGCAACAGTTCTGCGACATGCAGAGGACGAGTTGCATCGAATCCGGTCTGTATGGGGAGTGTTGTGTCGATTCTTTGTGACGGTTCCGGTTCGCAGGTGATGCATCAGGAAAGTGTGCCGCACAGGTACGATGCATGGGATCTGGGATGCATTGGCGAACGATGCAGCTGTGTTGAGCGGCACCGTGTCGGTCCCCTTCAGCCACGATCCCTCAGTGCGCGATCTTTGCAGTTCTTCGCGTTTCTTCTTTCTTCCAGCTCCCAAACAGCAGCAACAACCTCCAGATGCCCAAAACTGGTACAGGCACCTCTTGGCAGGTTAGAACTCACAGCAGCAGAGTTGAGGGGAGCTGGGGGTGAAGTCTTTCTGTTCCTGGGACTTCAGAACAGGACGCCAGCTCACTTCAGGCCCTTGGAGATCACCTTCAAGCAGGGACACAGCACACAGCAAAGCCCTCAGCAGAAACAGCAACTGCAGGCCAACCCCAGCCACACAGCAAGGGCAGTACTTCTCCTCAGTCTATCCTGCTCTTCTCCTTGGCAATGGTTCCTTTTGAATTCCAGGAATTATCTAAAGTCTGGGGTTTTGGGTCTGATACTTATACCCCGAAATAACTTTGTTCTCTTTGTGCAAGGGCTCTGAGCCCAGTTCACACCATTTCTGGGGGGTACCCTGAAAAGTGTACTTTAACATCCATTGTCAGTGTGAGCCTTGGCTCTAGATACATCACAGGGAGGAGCACTCCAAATGCAGATCAGGCCTATTCAGCCTAGTGCTGACTCATCCAGACTCCTGGAGCAACTGCACCTCCCCAGCCCCTGTCACTACATAGCCAGGCAGTTAATCCACAACCAGGCAGAGGCTCACAGGATGGTTGAACAAGAAAATAGATAACTTTCTGAAAAGTGGTATTTTCAAACCCACAATTTAAAAACCATCTTTACTAAAAGATGTGTTATTCAATTCTGAGTTCAGGGATACTAAACTCCATTTTTTTTTATCATATCCCTATGGGAAGATAGGCTTGTAAAATATTACAAAAAAAATCCCCATTCTGTCTTATGGGGCAAGATAGCCTTTCAATAGTGAAAAACGAAATTGGCAGTATTTCACTATCAGGACATGTTACACATACCAGTACATGACCTAACTTTCAAATAGACTGCACCCTGCACAGGGGGGTACATTGGGCCTACCATAGGGGTGCCCGATGTGTATGAAAAGGGAAGGTTAGGGCCTGGCAAGTGGGAGCACTTGGCAAGTCGACATGTCAGTTAACAAACTGTGTGCAGACACTGCAGTGGCAGGCCTGAGACATCTTTTCAGGGATACTGATGTGGGTGGCACAATCAGTGCTGCAAGCCAACTAGTAGCATTTGATTTACCAGCCCTGGCACACTCAGTGCACTTTACTAGGGACCTACTGGTAAAACAAATATGCCAATCAGGGAGAACCAATCACAATATCAATTTACACAGGGAGCATATGCACTTTAGTGCTGATCAGCAGTGGTAAAGTGCCAAGAGTTCTATAGCCAACAACAACAGGTCAGGAAATAAATAGGAGGAAGAAGCGAAATGTCTGGGGATAACTCTGTATAAAGGGCTATTTCTAACAGAGAGCCATAGAGTTTTCTTGACAATCTTACAGAGCAAGCATAGCTCATCACTAAGCATGGGCAAATATTGCGAATTGGCAATTCGCAAATTTGCGGATTTGCGAATTGGCAATCCGCAAAATTCGCGAATTCGCGCGAATTTGCGGATTTTTTTATTTTTGCGTGTTTGCGGGTGTTCGCGAGGCGCTTTGCGTGTTCGCGGGTGTTCGCGAGGCGCTTTGCAATTTCGCGGGGGGGCTTTTTGCCTGCTTAATCACTGCCACCCTCTCGTTTTTTATGCCCATCTGCCCTCTGTACCACTTGTTTCTGTGCCCTTCTGCCCTCTGCCCCACTCATTTTTTGTCCCCTTCTGCCCTCTGTCCCACTTAGAATGGCGCCGGCAAGCTGCCAGCGCCATTCTAAAATAGCTAGAAATAGCTTCAACAGGAAGCACTAATAGATAAAGTAAAGCAGGTGCTCCAGTTGAAGGTCAAATTAAGTTACACAATCATTAATCACCCCAAGTTTGGGGTGATTAATGATTGTGTAACTGAATTTGAGCAGCACCTGCTTTACTTTATCTATTAGAGCTTTCTGTTGAAGCTGACTTTTGTAACTATTTTAGAATGGCTCTGGCAGCTTGCCGGCGCCATTCTAAAAGAGTTACAAAAGTCAGCTTGAACTTTTGACCCAATCCGTTCCGTTCGCGGATTTTGCGGGAAATTCGCGAATCTCGCGGATTGCGAATTTACCGAAAATCCGCAAAATCCGCGAGCGGAACGGATTTTCCGCTCATGCTTACTCAGCACCTCTTACTTTAAACAGAATTTAAAGAAGTCAAAAAATTCTTTCAAATCTCAGTTTATGGCTTAGCAAAATGTGAAGTAACACACCCATTGAGTTTGTTTGATTTGAAGAGGTGCTAGGTTCCTGTTACGCTTGTTGACTTCCAACTGCTCTTTTTTTTAAATACTTTATTTTCAGTTATAGAATAATTGTTACATTGCATTACAAACATCCATCTGACATGTCAATCAATATGTGCCTGACACACACATACAGTGATGTGCATTAAACTACTCAATGTCAAGGACCATACCAGCAATGGGGAAATCCACCCCCACCTCTCGCACCCCACCCCACGTCACCGTATAGAATAGAATAAGAAACCCGACTAATGCCATCTCCCACATGCAGCGATGGAACACGGCAGAAGCAACCACTCCGAGACTGAATTGGAAGTCACATCACAAATAAAAGAAAACATCCCCATTAACACATCCTTTCCGGCACCACCCCAGCATCCACCTGTGAGGCAGAGGCCCGCCCTGCACTTTCAAAGTAGGACCTCAGCGGCCCCAAAATGTCATGCGGTAGCGACCTAGCTGGCATGAGACCAGCATATATTTCAGTGTTGGTGTTGCAGTGTGCCAGGCTCCCCAGCCAATCCTGCAGCTTAGGAGTAGAATTCCTGCCCCAGTGTAATGTCACCTCCCGGTTAGCCAATAGCAGCCCCAATGATGCAAGCTTCCTGACATTCTAAGGAATCTGTACAGTGTACCCTAATAGGACAATCTCAGGAATGGGGACCATTGGCAGTCCTACTATCTTCCCCAGGGTCACATGCACCTCTGACCAATAGGATTGCAAGCGGGGGCATGACCATGCTAAATGTATGAAGTCAAACACACAAAGGGGTCAGGCCCATTGGACAGGACCCAGGTAGGGCCATTTATAAATGCAACAAGGGGGAAACCTGGTATCCTTATCAATTATGACTTGATTTATACAACCACCACACTATATTCCTTTAGTGATTGGGTTCAGGTTTCTAATTTAAACAAATGACAGAGCGCATGGTATTTAAACCGCATTCAGATCTCAATACACACTCCTTCCACGCCTGGATTCGTACTAGTCCTCACCTTGCTCTCTTTTTCATGAACAATTCCATATGTCATCTCGCGCTCCCGCATCAGTTCAAGACGGAAGTCTGTACCAAACTAACCTTCCGTTTTTAATAACAAACACAAACGAAATATTGAGAAGCAGATGAATAATGAATAGCTTCGTGGAAATGCTTAATTTCTAAAGAAGTCTGAACGTACGTCAACAATCTCGCTCGCTCCACATTAGCATGTATATTTAAACAGCGTGCAAGCGGGTGGTCACACTTTTGTAAAAAGGTGTTGCTTCCTTTGGCAGATTCGTATTGGTACCAAACACAAGGTCAAGCAAGTCCGCTCCAATAGCTGCATCAGTATTATAAGAACAATAACAAAGGTATGTTGTCCACAAAACAGTACCATAGGATTCAAACACTGTATGCGTTCCTGGTTGTTTCAATGGAACTTTATTGTCCACATAGGATTAAGAACAGTCGACCCATTGCCAAATTGAGAGAGTCGCTTGGTCATTCAGGAATTGTTCAAGACACTGGCAGGTATGATCACAATGAAAGTAAAGGGTATAAGAATTAAGAAGGGTCGAGGTTAATGAGTGATTGTTTGTTTTGTTTGTACTATAGATTATTCCAATGTGTTGTGAGGAAGAAGCCCTGAAGAGAGCCCATTGAGAATCTGTGTGGCTTGAAACGCGTTGGCAATTGCTATTAAGATGGCAAATATAGATAAAATGTCAAAGGAAATGTAATTAATTCAGGAAATAATTTGGACTGAATTGTTAAACGCCAAAGGAAATTTAAGGATGTCATTTTGGAGTGCATATGGCACATTGGTTTTGTGTTGTACTCAAGTTGATGTAGAATAATGTCAAATTGGTGTTTGTAAAAATAGTTGGTATTGTACATTGTGATAAATGTTATGTAAATCGTCATATATGTAAATATGTATATGTTGCTTTATATGTGTTCCACTAAAAGGATATGAGGTCCTTTTAAAAAAAAGAGTTGTAGAAAAAAATAAGGTGAATAAATAACCCAATCACTAAAGGAATATAGTGTGGTTGTTGTATAAATCAAGTCATAATTAATTAGGATACCAGGTTTCCCCCTTGTAGCAAATGTGTGAAGTCAGCATGTGGTGCTTTACATGTCATGCAAGTGTGTGGACGTCCAGCGTCAATTCTGTGTGCCAAAACTGGGGTAAAATAAGCGCGGCGGAGAAATTTAAAATGTAACAGCTTATGGCGGCTATTGAGTGAGATGCCTTTGGTGGCCCTGCAGCACTTGTCCCACTGCTCGTCCATGATGGTGCACCCCGTGTCCGCCTCCCAGGCTCGTCTGAGGTCAGAGTCGTCCGACGGCAGCATTGAGGTGCAAGCCTTGTACATTTTAGAGATAAGGTGCGTACCGCCGAGGGACTCCAACACCAGTGTAAGTGGAAGGAAAGAGTCGAGCTCAGTCGGGTATGTGAGAAAGGCAGTACGCAGGGAAGACTTAATGCGGCACAGCAGGAATCTCGTCATGAAGTTACAATCAACCAGGCGCCTCGTCTAGTGAGAACACATGGCCCCCCGGGAACAGATCTCCCGCTTTCGTAACATCCAGCATGGACAATGTGTTCGGTACCAGTCTCTCTCCAGTGATGGGGAACCATCTAGCATTGGGTAAGAGCAGGGCAGAGAAGTATAAGTGTGGGGCGCCAGTACGCTTTTTCAGCTTACTCCACGCCCAGGCAGTTGTGAACACCGTCTGTATGTCATGTTTCTCACGTGGAAAGCCGGTAGGCAGCACCTCGCATAATCTGTCAGGGATTATCAGGTCAGCCTCCGGTTTCAGGAAGGGTATGCGTGCGTCAAGGTGAAACCAAGCGAACGCATAGTGGCACTGCGAACAAGGTAATAAAGATGGAAGTCAGGCACATTGAACCTGCCCCTGTTGTACGGCAGGGTCATTGTAGTCCAGCGGTCTTCTCCCACCCCATACCAGCCTGGTTATGAGTGTCTGCAAGATGCAGAAGAAAGCATCAGATAGGGGGATCGGATGTTATTAAAAAGGTATAACAATTTAGGAAGTACTACCATCTTTAGAATGGCCACCTGTCCAGCCAGCGACAGGGGCAACCGCAGCCAGCGCTCGACCTGGTCCTCCAGCTTTTGAAAAGTCTTTCCATAATTCAGGCGAATGATTTGAGTGGTGTCTAAGTGGATATGTATACCAAGATACTTTACCGAATCCTGGCACTATTCCAGGGGAAATTCGCATTCCCATTGGTTAGTGCTAGTTGTGAGTGGGAATATGATTGATTTGTGCCAATTGACACCGAGTCCCAAAAACGTCCAAAGCAGATGATCTCCCGGATAAGAGGGGACAGGTTGATGCGTGGCTCACGGACGTAAAACAGTATCATCGGCGTATTGTGAGGCGAGTAGGGGACCAGCATTAAACTGTAGTCCTCTATGGAGATGACGTTCCTGGAGATGTCTGACCAAGGGGTCCATGGCTAGGATAAACAAAAGTGGGGACAGGCGACAGCCCTGCCTGGTCCCGCAGTACAGTCGGAATGGACAGGAAAGGATGCCGTTCAGCCGGAGACATGCCGATGGCTGACTATATAACAAGGAAACTGTGGAGATGAAGCCATAAGGTAGACCCATGAGTTGCATCACCTCCACCAGGAAAGGCCACTCTAAAGAATCTAATGCCTTTTCGGCATCTAATAACACCGCGGCCACAGGGACCTCAGGCTGTATTCTGTACAGAACGGCAAATAATGTGCGGAGGTTCAGGCATGTGGATCGCCGGGGAATGAAACCAGACTGCATCGGAGAAATTATGTATTCCATTAGTTGTGAGAGTTTATTAGCTAGTACTTTGGCTAGGATTTTATAGTCCAGATTTAGGAGGGACAGCGGTCGATAGGAACCGCATTGTTTGTGGTCTTTGCCGGATTTCGGAAGAAGTATGTGCGGCTTCCCGCAATGTAGGAGGGAGAATTTGCTTCTCAAGTGCCTCAGCATAGACCTCGATTAACTGAGGGGCCAATATGTCCTTAAACTCTTTATAGGAATCCCCAGTGAAGTCGTCAAGCCCTGAGGAGGAGGAACCATGCAGGGAGTCTATGGCCACCTCCACATCTGTGACTGATATGGGCCCAGCCATAAAGATGAGCATGTACTTTTCGAGGAACATCAGTGCAATCTCGTCTAAATAGGCAGTCTGGGTGGTGCCATCCGAGTCAGCACATGAGGTGTATAATGTGGTGTAATAGTCCAGGAACTCGTCCCTGATTGCCGATGTTGTGGACAGCGTGGCCCCTGAAGCAGAGTGTAGCTCAGTGATGTAGGAATGGCTGTAGGGTGGTTTCAGCATTTGTGCAAGTACTTTGCCAGGACGTTCACCCTCGCCATACCTACGTGCTGCCTGATATTTCCCCATGTACAGTATCTCTCATTTTCTGCTCTGTCCCTGTACTCTGTCAGCAGGTGAACCATTCCCCCTGATCAAGAGGATTAGGAAGGAGGCGAGACGTGCGTCTAGCCTAGAAATATCTTGCTCAATGCGGGTCAATGTGGTACGGAGATCACGGAGTACACCAGATTTTTGGGAGATGCATACTCCCCTAATGACGGCCTTGAAACCCTCCCATAGCCCCACTGTAAAATTCCCATTAACCATTTGACATAAGAAAACGAGGCAGCATGAGGATTTATTATTTACTTTTAAGTAAATAAATAGGGCCTTTATCATGAGTTTAGATGTCATTTTAATGTAGTTTTTGAGGCTCTTCTTAGGTGAAAGTATAAAGGTTTCCAAAATGTATATTCAACAGACAAGTTAACTATGTATTAATTAATAAAGCAATTTCACAAGTGTAAAGTCCAAAATGCTAATCTTTTACTTAACAATGGCAAATAGTTCTAAGACAAAAATGCAACTGATAGAAGAGATTCTGTTAGTAATCTAATGGTAGGCATCACTTTATGTAGAAATAGCCGGTCTAGACAAATTACTTTATATTTCCCCTCTCCCATTTGTAGATTGCTTAACTTTTTTACTGTTATCATGTTGTTTTGTACCATTTCTTTTGATTTTGTGAAACAAGGTTTTCCGTTTATCAGGAACATGTTTTACATTCCAATCCCGCTTACTTGGAAGAAATCTCCTGGTGACAACATTGACCACTTGAAGTGATTGCTCAGTTTTGGTACAGACAGTGGCATCAAAGGCAGCAGTCCACTGAAGAGGCTTGACCTCCCTTTAGGCAAGAATACTGGAAATATTCACATTTATTTATGAAAATCAAGTCTCAATTTCTGCCACAAAAAATGATCGGGTTATGGACAACAATAAAGCAGAGAACAAAGAACAGTAACATACAGAAGGCACACTAAAATGAAAATGACCCCCAAACTGGCTGCCTGGCTGAATCCGCATACTTTTAATTCAAGTGCTTAAAACATTACCCGTGCATTCCAAAACTTCACAGAGACAAAAATTAGTCTTCCCGAAGATATGCCTCATTCATTTCTTCATCTGCTGAGGAACTCTCCATTTGACCTTCCTTCTGTGCAGTTTCTATTCCCTCTTTTTTCAAAAACTTTTTTATTTCTTCTGTTTGAGCTTCCGCAAGTGTGGATGCTGCTTTCTGCGCTTCCTGGCGCACATCTTTCACCTGTGTTTGTTTGCACAAGGTGAACGTGGGTCCGAGCGGTTATAGATGCTTGGTCTGCACATCATAAAACTGAGATAAATCAGCTATGGACTGTGACGTACAAGGAAATTGGTTGGCGCATGCACATAAACCGATACACATTCCTGTTGATATGGCTCCAACAGTCGCAGGCGTTGACCAGGTTTTCAGGGCAGTGATTTCTTCTATCGAGGGTATTCTATACTAAAACTTGTCTCACAGACCAGAGTTCAGAACGTATTACTAGCACTTGGTGGAAAAGGCACACTATTTTGTACTCTAAAACAGCAAAGGGAATATTGCTGTCTAAAACAACATTCTCTTAACGGATGTGAATTTGTTGTGTGGGTTCTTTATTGGTTTCACTATAGAACAATGTAAGTACTTCCCAGATCATATTATTGTTTTCAAAATGTACTTCCTAATCTTGCCTGTCGTCAGAGCTGTCGCTTGGTAAGACTAAAGTATGGAAAATAAAATAAGTTTATTTTTGCAACTGTGAAAGTCAGAACAATACTTGTTGGTGAGTGCATAAACGTAGTCTATACAAAAAAGGAATTGCAAAAACTAACAGGCAGAGAAAAACAGGTTTTTGGCTTGTTTGATTTTTTCCAAGCTGGTACAGAGTGCAAAAAAGTTTTTAAAATGTTTACATTAAATCACGTCACAGTGCATGTGATCTACCTATGTTGCTTTTTTAATTGTGTGGAATTTAGCCACACACAGGTTTATGGTATTATGGCTTATTTTCATAAGACTACCATAGAGTATTAACTGTATTCAGTCATGTTTCTAACTTTTCACACACAGTTTTCACCAACAAAAGGAAACAAATATTTGCAACTGATTAGCATTTGAGCTCAGTTTTCTAATTAAAAATATTTGTATTGTGATAACTAGAAGTACAATAAAAGCAAGTGAAATACAAAAAAAAAAAAAAGAAACCCTCCCATAGCACAGCTGCTGGGTCCACCGAACCAGTGTTTATTTCAAAATAGTCCTCTATTGCCTCGCGCACCCCCGCCTTAAACACTTCGTCTAGAAGGGCCCTACTAGGGAACCGCCACTGTCTTTCATACCCCTCTGGACGCGAAAACAGCAAGCGCAGTGCCGCGTTCTAATCTAGGATCCTGATCGATACTGTGACCTTATGCCCCTATACGGCTATAAATCCATGTATTCCCTATATTGGCATAACCGATCAAATGCAATATTCAGAAACTCGTCTCTGGCCTCACACGAACAGAGCCACATTTCAGAATTGCTTCCTCTGCCACTTCCTTTGCAGCTAATTAGTGCAATGACATAGCAGAAGTTACTATCTAAGATTCCTAGATTAACACTCCGAGTTCTTCAACAAGATAAAAACTCAGCGACCTGGGAAAGCCCTGCTTACTATGTTTTGATTAGTAATAGAACTCTAATGAGCACTGATAGACGATCACTTCCTAGTGACATCTTTATTGACGTCTTATGTCCAAAAACTTACGTCAAACAAGGCACCTTTCAGGTATAAATATTACCAACGTTGCCTTAAGCAAACTCTGAAGTTGCTGCTGTTATGCTGATGATACCATCGCTGCTATCACTACTGCTATCGCTGCTAACGAGCAAACGATGGTGTGGTGAACTTAGGAGCTGAACAGCCGTCCCCCTGCAAGAGCCCAGCAGATGCAAGCTGCCCGCGGATGCTGCCCCTCCTCCTCCTCGACGCGCTGAGAGAGACGCTGTCTTTTCTCCTGCAGAGAAATCCAGCTCCGGCGTTTCCAGCCCACTCTTGCGAGTGACTGGGATATCGAGTTCCCTGAAGGAGATACCAGACCTCCATCATTCTATTCCAGAGGTATGGTGTTGACTAAACCCTTAGAGAGAATTCTTGAAGCAAACCTTGGCAAAACCAACTTAACTTAAAGCTACTTACTTACTCCCCTCCCAAGTATTAGGCTTAGGTCAGGTACACTGGGGTAGGCGTAGTTAGAAGCACCAGTTGAGTATTTTAGCCTAATGTATATATGAATGTATATATGTTTGATTCATTTTAAACCATTGTATGGCTAAGAAACCATATCAATGCTTTTACAGTATTATTTTGCAATACTCATCTTACTGTACGTACTTTTTATAATAACAAGTCTTGCAATTGTGGCAATTCATTTCTCTTGTACGAGAAGAAAGACTGTTCAATAAATGTTACCCTTTATTGAAAATGCCTGTCTCTCTATTCTCTACATATTGTGAAAGTAATCTGCACAACAACTGACTGAGTAAAATAACTGTCTATTGTTCACACGACTCTAGAGATTGACTCTTATCTGAGGAGCAAAGTTGTCATGTTGCACGGTTGTTGGAAAACTGAATCCCTTCTTGGCTGTGCCAGGGAAGCTGATCACTTCCTATTCAGTCAAGAAAGTTTCCAGTGACCTCTGAGCTAGTTGGTAACAAACCCAAATAAGTTTAGCCTTGTCAGTAGAGGCCTGGAAGATACGCACTTCTACGTCGATACTACTGTTTATGTTATTCCAATGCGCAGGGCCTATTGGGAAAATAGGAACTACACTTCATGGCGCCCAACGTTTGGTAAGGCGATAAACTAACGCAAGACGTTAGGGTAACTCTGTCGTGCATTTTTCACACAGACCCCTTTCTCCCGTAAATACTCCAATAGACGTCTGGAGTGGGTGAAAGGTTAAAATCCGCCCGAACTCAGTAGGAAGAGATTCCTATGTAAAGTTCTGGTTTATTCAACGTTGAAGGATACAGTGTTCCAAAATATTGTGCACCTAATCTTTGTCTCCTTGGAGACCTACTCTGCAAAACCTGCATTTATAAAATGTCAGTGTTAAACAACGGAACTGATGCCGCAGTAAATGCGACTCAGCAGGGTCCCGATAGTACAGGGACTACTGAACCGGGTGCAATAATTATCCCGGCACATTTAAGAAAATCTATAACGTTAAAACTTATAGAAAATGGACTGACCACACAAGGTGGCACAGTCGTCTTCGTGATAGAGGCACATGAATATCGGCAGACAGAGGTATTCTATTCATGGATAAAATTTCCAGCGGCAAACGCTGCAACACACGAGTTCCACTACTATACAGTAGAGGATCCACCGGAAGAGTACGCTCCTTTCGAGGAGACTGAAATCCCATTAAAATACCAAGAACACTTACTTTGGTTTAAAGACGCACCTAAAACATAATGATCATATTACCAGGCTCGGTCCACTAGGTAGACCAGGAGCAACGTGGCCGGTTCTAGCCAGCTACACACCACATCCGGACATTGAAAAAATGTCAAAAGAAGAGCTGTTAGTACAGCTAAAAACACTTATAAAAATACATAGGCAATTAGTCCAATATGTAATGCGGACTGCAACAGTCCAACCAGCTGTTAATGTACCACAGCTGACCGCTCATCAGGGGAACACTAATAATATTACACCACAGAACATACAGTCATGTCTTGGTAAAACACCCGTAAAACGGGAACAAATTCCTTTCTGGTTAGCGCAGAAAATCACTCAAATAGAGGCAGTATTTCCGGATACTACCCCTATGGAGAAACACAGAATCCTGACCATCTGCCTTCCAATGGGGGTCGCACCACACATGGAGGACTGTGACACTTGGGGTACAGTCTTTGCTTCCATTTACACAAAAACACATGGTGTTCCGTCTATGGCGGTAATACCAGATGTACTAAGACAGATTCAAAATGAATACGGTCCAGAACCTGCCTTAACTCTTGGTATGAAATTACTGAAAGACTTCAAGCAGGTCTCGGCTATATTATTAGCCAACATAAAAGGAGAAGCAGCATCTGTGGCAATCCGCCAGAAGTTGAAGGAAACAGATATAACAGATCAACCAATTGAGCTTGCCAGAATCATAGAGAAATGCTATGAAGAATTAGGTAGAGACAGCTTGGGTGGGAAACCAGTAAAACCCCAACTGCTCGAAAATCCTGAAAAATTATTTATTAAAAATAATTCAAACACTCCTAAAAAGAGCTGGGATGGAAATAAACAATCCACTCCCAAGGAAAAAGTTTTCCAGTCCAGAGGAAGGTCTCCTCGACGGAGGGAAAGAACTCCGACTCGAGAACACCAGTCTCCCCAGAGGGAGCCCTCTGAGAAAAGATACAACCTTAGAAATAGGGATAATTTGAAGAAGCCTGATAGATATCAAAGTATTGATACACGTCCCTCTCGATCTTTTTCGCAGAAATCGGAAAGAAGAGGACGGTCAGACCCAGGAGAGCACACCAAGTCCAAAGACAAGGAACCTGCTCAGAGTAAAATATCTCAATTTCCGAAAAAGAAGGTAGCCAGTATTAGAGTAATCAACCATGCCGAGAATACTGAGGACACAGTTGAAAAACGGGGAGTGGGCACAGACAATGTTAGACAGTGCAGCAGAAATCACTATAGCCCGCAAGATCTTGCTGAGTCATCTGGAGACAGTGGACACGAATGAATACATTCAGGTTGAAACTGCCGACACCAGACTTAGCGAGCCCCATAAGATATACGAAATAACATTGCGTATAGAGGGTGATAAGACTAGGAAAATAAAGGGTCTATTTTGGGATAAACTCTCAAAAGGCTATGATGTTCTGTTAGCTGAAAAAGATTGCCCCCCAGAGTTTGTCAGGGAGTGCCCCCGTGGCGAAGAAATGATTATGCCTGCCTTCTCGAATCACATTCCGATTCACAAAAAATATACTTATGCAAGGAAATGGGCAGTAGCCCAGGCACTGGCATTATATAAAAATCATGTAGGATGGGATGAGGACTCTCCTCCTCACAAAATCCAGTTAAAAAGTGAACCGACTGCCCAAAGGCAGTATCCCATTAAGCAAGAAGCTAAAAAACAAGTCAGGGAGATCTTAGATCAACTTGAATACCAGGGGGTGATTGAAACATGCACCTCTCAAATGAACAATCCTTTGTTTCCTGTCTCCAAACCAGACAATTCATATCGTCTAGTTTTGGACTACAGACACCTTAATGCATGTTGCAAAACATTTGCAGTACAAAATTTGCATAGTGCTGCACTAATGAACAACATAGTTAGGAAAAAATATAAAACGACATTAGACATATCTAATGGTTTCTTTTGTCAAAACATTGCACCAGAAAGCAGGTACTTGACCGCTTTCTCCGTAATGGGGTCTCAGAAAAATTTCTGTAGGCTCCCACAGAGGTTCAAGAACAGCCCAGGACTATTCTCAGCTAGAGTAACAGAGTTACTACAAATATATGATGATGAGGCATTATCTTACGTAGATGATATCTATCTCACAGACGACGACTTGGATACTCACTTGAAAAGAGTGAACACCATTATACTTGGGTTCGCAGCATAGGGTTACAAATTCAACTTTAAAAAGTCCCGAATTGCCCATCTGACAGTATTATTTTTAGGATACGAATGATCAAGTGAAGAAAAAAGCCTAGCGGACAACTTCTTAGAGAAGTGCGCTGTACTCCAAGCTCCAAAAACGCTGAAGAATGTACAGTCGATTCTAGGCTTTCTGAATTTCGGAAGAACTTACATTCTAAATTACGCAGAGAGGGTTAAACCTCTCTACGAACTAATTAAACCTGATTTTAAACAAATCAATTGGACTCAAAAACACACAGAAATTTTGAGATCACTGCAAACAGACATGTTAGCAAAAACAAAATTAGATACATGTGACAACACACGCAATCTTGTAATTCGAGTCATCCCAGGAAGATGCGGATTCACGTACCTGACCTCTAATGAGGGAGAAAAGGTACCAATTTCAATTAAATCTCACTGGTACACACAAGCAGAAAAGACATTCAGTCCCACAGAAAATACCGTGAAAGCAGTGCAAATTGCATTAGCAAATGAACGAGAATTAGCACATGGTAAAAGGATTAATATCCTCACAGCGGAATCCGCCTTCGAAGCGCTATTCAGCCCAGTAAACCTGCCTACAGTGTCACTGGATCCAAAATGGATACAGTATGTAGATTCTCTAGGAGCGGAAGATGTGAAATACTATTTCGCCCCGCAATTCGAAGAACTGAATGATTTAGAATATGAAGAAGAATATCCTCTGCCAATCGAACTTCTGCCTCTCCCACAGTACGCCTGTATAATCTATACAGATAGATTTGTACAGCATTTCAACGTAGAGAGCAAATCCTACGATGCAGCCTGTGCAATTGTTAAAGGTCGTTGGCTGTGCGGTAAATTCAGACCGAAAATAACAAAAACTGAATCAGTAAGAAACTGTTCGGCTCAGAGAGCTGAAATCAGATCTTTGAAGATGGCGCTCGAAAATGCAGAACGTGAATTCCCGACACTAATCGTGTGCGATTCTCATTTTTGCGTCAACTCTTACAATAATAAAATGCGTGCAGAAAAATACATAGACGGGGAAACCATGCTGGCAGTAAAAACGACCGTAAAAGGCGACTGTGCAGCACTACCTGTGAACTATCCACTCAATTATGCATACGTAATCGATGCAAACTCCGTTCCTTTTGCTCGAATCCCTGGAGTGGGGGATAGGGTAATTCCAAACATGAACAGGAGAATATTTTTAATAGCAGACGCACACATGGGTTTGGGTCCTAGGCACAGAATGATCAAGGAATCCCTGACTGAATTACAATCAGTATACTGGTGGGCGGGAATGAGTGTGCAACACCAAATATATGCAAACAACTGTGAAAACTGCAACAGGGATCGCAGAAGTGAACTATGCTACCGGCTACCCATCAGAACCAGCGTAACGCTGTCTACATCCCATCCTGCGTCCTATTAATCATTAAGGCTAAACACACTTAAAAAATGTGGCCCCAGCGCTCGGCTGATGCCAGAACGGTTATAAAAGATCTGCGAGTCTTTATCGGCACATACGCAATTGCCATGTTCCATTCTGGCCAGGGTCCTGCTTTCAGCTCTCGAGCTTATAAGGAGGCCATGGCCAGCATGGGAGTTGGGTTGCGGTATTCTTGTCCGTCACACCCCGAAGGGAAGAGTGTGGTAGAAAGAAAAAACCGGGACATAAAGCAATCTATAACAGCGAAGGTATTAGGTTCGGGTGCTGGGTGGGTCAAACATTTAATAAGTGTCCAAATCAGACTTAATAATTTGCCAAGAAATTCTCTAAAAGGTTTCAGCCCATACGAACTATTGTTCAGGACTAGAATGCGAGTTCAGGACCTAGATAGTCAGGTATCAGTGGTACAAGATAAGAAAACAGACTTTGACATCAAAGATCGTTTGGCTGTTTTACAGGACTTGAATGAAACAAGAAAATCCTTAAGCAACATAAAGTTAAAGCAACAGCCAGCTACCACTGACGAGGCACCACAAACAACAGCCCCAGCAAGGCCTGTCTGGATTCCAAAGATTGGGGATCTAGTCAGAGAAAAAATAGCGGTGAAGAAGGAATTTGGGCCTTCTTACAGAAAAGCAGTACCTGTCTTGGCAGTCACCGGAACAAGATCAGTAGTACTACCGCCCCTTGCTGGTAAAAAGGAGAACAGAGTTGTATCAATCGACCTGGTAAAACCACAAGCATGTGGCCTATAATCAACAGTAGGCCCAGTGGACTCCCAAGAAACAACAGAATACCCAAACTTGCAACAATCCAAGAGGTTCAAACTGAAAGACTAATCACATTCGATCAGCCTGCAGTGCACAGAAAAGGACTAGGCAATAATGCCATGAAACTCGTGCCTCTTGAGCCACAGACTGAAACAGTTCGTCAAGAAACACCAGTCTACAATGATGTGGCATCTGAATGTGCTACCGAAAGACAGATTGAAAGAACAATCCCAACAATTGACAGAACTGCCTCTGGTTATTTCATCAACTTCAACAGCTTTTCCGAGGATCAAAGTAACCCCGAAGTGATGCCAGAAACAAAAAAGACTTTTAAAGAAAAAGCAACAGAACTCTTTCAACAAGTCAAAGAAGTATATCTGGATGCACCATTGATTGAGCATTGGATTATTTCGGGGTATTTATACTCCTACTATGCCTTATTTTAGTTTTAATTTTAGGAAAGTTTATTCCAATACAATGGACACAGCAAGTCAGAACATCAACTTAGTCCTCAAACCACACAGATCATCCCACATGAAGAAAAGAGAACTGTCAACAGTGAATGTCACAGCCATTCCAATACCCGGTGGGGTAGTATGGGAGAAAACTGACTATGAGATCTATGGTCCGGTCGAAATCCTGAAGTATCCTCACCAACTCAAGGTTTCCTTAAGTGACTTTGTAAAACCTAGTACATTCTCTGATGATTGGGACTTTGACAGTATTAATAACATGATGTCTGATTTAGTAATGTCAGCTAGATTCACAGGACATGATTATTTACAAGGTTCGTCTAGTTATGAACAGATGTTCTGTTTTACACATAATGGTGATCATTACTTGCATAAATATGCACAGCCTAGAAATGTTTTTAAGTATAACCAATGGGAACATTGTGCTACACCACCAAAAAGTAGTTCTAAAACATTCTTTGAGAAATTCAAGTACTTCTCAGGGTTTAACACCAGTGATGCAGAAACGTTTTATTACAAACTGTTAGATAAAACAGGAATGAAAACAATGCTGACAAACACTAAATTGATATATTCAGAAGCATTTTATGAAAAAATGATGATATTTGGTTTTGATTATTGGAAAAATAACATTGAAACAAAAACCATTTGGGGTACGAAAGATTGGCAGGTACAAGGCCTAGAAGCATTATTCAGAACCTGCATGATACCAGAACAAATGATGTTTTTAAATGACACAATTCATCAAACATCCTGTCTTGGCCTAGCTAAGATCAAAGACCTAAACAAACCGTCTATTCCGAAGCCAATACCTGAGAATGCAACAACAGATATTGAGATAGACGTAACTAAAATTTTACATTTAAACAGAACACATCCTGATTGGAAAAAGTGGTTAATCTGGCCTACTGACACAAACAACTGTCAAGATAGATTCCTGAATAAAACACAGGGGTTAAAAATGACCAGACAAGACCCTAGATACTCCCAGAGACAACATCCAGGGATAGTAACAACATACAGTGTAGGGAAACTCTGCCTCGAATGGCTAGGATCATCCACACTGGCTGAAATTAAGCAACACTTGTCTTTACTTAAAGAGGGTGCTGATTTGCGCGATTTTATTATGGGACCACGCAAACAGCGTCAAAAGCGTTTCATAGCGGCCAGCATCTATGCTGCATACAACGAGGCTTGGAAAGTCACACAAATTGAAACAGCAGAAAAAATACGAGAAATTGATCGTATTCATTTGGAAAAATCACTTTCTGTAGTGGACAATGGGTTAATGACTCTGTCCTCCAGAATATATTCGTTGGACAATATTGTATCCTCTGCCTTTGATATAATAGACAGAGACTTGCTAATGTTACAGCATGGCCAGTCGCAATTACGTTCTATTGTACAATTAGGCTGGACGCTGCAAAATCTTCGTTCAGGCTATGTGCCTTGACGTTTAATCAACACAACGTCATTGTTTTCCATTTTTAACCTTACTGATAAACAAATCAGCTTGGCACAGAAAGGAGCAGACTATACAATCCTGAGCATCGAAAAACTTGAGAGATTGCCATTGACAAGGTCAGAAAGTCCTGTCATTGAATGGATAATACACGGGATTATCACAATTCCGATAACAACTTTCCGATTTAAAAAGTGCCTTGAATACATACCTACTGGCCAGTATGAACGATTAGGTAAAGGATATGTTAAGTCAGCATGGAAATTACCATACACACATTCATGCTATAGTGACAGCGACAAAAATGTATTTCTTAGTGGTGAAAACTGTAAACGTTCACTAAGCAGTATACTTTTGTGCCAGGGTATTAATTTACACGGAGCCTGTGAAGGTAATTCTAACAACCTTTCATGCCACCAGCTTGTCACACCTGCAATGCAGATAGAGCCTTTCTTTATGCAACTCGCGAATGGGAGTTACATTCTAAGAACGGATCACAGATGTTGTGGTCTTTTGCCAGGAAAAGCGTATCTCGTAAGCGTAACTTCCATGGACAAATGCTGTATGCAAGCATTGTTTCCGAGCGGCCCTGGAGACATAGAGACTCCCATCTGGCCTCGTCTGCATTTCTCTTCTATACGAATTGATACTTTAAGCAAAATGAAGTCTGTGCTTTTGCAGACAACAGTGCCCATCACGTCATCAAAAGAGACGTATGATCTCCTAGTTGCAAGGACAGCTACGGAGGTTCATGACCTTTTATCAACAAATTGCCCCGTGCATTTCGTAGAAATTCTTAGCCAACTCCTTAACATGTCTAGTGCCACAGGCATCCCAGGCATATTTAAGACGATTTTTACGGGACTGCTAACACCATTTAAAGCAATTCTGGGAATCGTTCCCAATTTTGTCCATTCAGTCTTTGGCGGCATACCCTTATTTTTGGGACTTTTAGCAGGCATTTTATTTTTGACTTTCCTGCTCCGATATGGCAAGCCAAAGCTCAGACATGACTCCAACGAGGATGGAAGAAACAATCCTAGCAATTCGCTACCGGGACAGAATAACTAGAGTCCTTGGATTGGCCAGGCTGAGAGATCTAAACATGACCTGGTTCCTTTCATTCAGACCGATATGGCAAAACTGCATCTTACCTGTACTTCGATGTATGCTATGCGGAGATGAGTGCGTGTTGGACATCTGTCTTGCACTTCCATCAGCAGTACCAATGGATATCGATACTTTGCTCAGTCCGATAACGGCTCACGCATTGTGTTGTCCCCAGCGGCTACCAATCCTGATGACGGCATTCGTTGAGACTCCTGTACTACGACTAGGTGGTAACAGTGGAGCGAGTGACAAAAGCAACATCACCCAGGTACGACCTTCTGTGAGCATTGCTGATCCCGACTTTGATGACAGCAATCATTCTCACACCTGCCAAGTTACAGCACTATCGAATTTGGTCGAACTGTCACCTGATTTTGTAGACCAATTCTTTGAGAGCCTGTCTGATATGATGTTCTCACCCGAACAGAAACAATAACTTTAGAGAAGCATTCCGACACACAGCGTTCCCATGAACTCTGAATTCGGCCTTCAGTTTTGAACAACAAAAACTGCTAAAAGCGTTGGAACTCTATTTTCCCCGTTCAAGCAAAAATTCTTTTGAATTGAACACTTTTTAATATTCACCTTTTCTGGCATGAAAATTCTTTGCTTAAAGTAGAACTATTCATAGAGAACAGAAGCTTATACTTCTATTTTTAGACAAATCTAGAGACATAATAACTTTACACCAGCCTCTAGCACATTTTACTGCAATGCATTTATATGTGATGAAATTATCTTGCCTTTTCTTTCTGTATTCAGAGATATTTCATGTGTAATTCTTTTTGCAGAATCGTTCATTGATTGCATATGCTATAATTTTGAATGATTTCTATGCTTCAAAAACGTACAGTACCTATATTTTCACGTATTTCAAATACGCCTATTTCAAATGCAAATATGTATTTTGGGATGTGCAATGTTACACATGCATCTTATTGCTCTAGTTTTAGTAATTTGATGGACATAAATTCGTGGAGTGGGTGTCGCGTTCTAATCTAGGATCCTGATCGATACTGTGACCTTATGCCCCTATACGGCTATAAATCCATTTATTCCCTATATTGGCATAACCGATCAAATGCAATATTCAGAAACTCGTCTCTGGCCTCACACGAACAGAGCCACATTTCAGAATTGCTTCCTTTGCCACTTCCTTTGCAGCTAATTAGTGCAATGACATAGCAGAAGTTACTATCTAAGATTCCTAGATTAACACTCTGAGTTCTTCAACAAGATAAAAACTCAGCAACCTAGGAAAGCCCTGCTTGCTATGTTTTGATTAGTAATAGAACTCTAATGAGCACTGATAGACGATCACTTCCTAGTGACATCTTTATTGATGTCTTATGTCCAAAAGTCCAAAAACTTACGTCAAACAAGGCACCTTTCAGGTATAAATATTACCAACATTGCCTTAAGCAAACGCTGAAGTTGCTGCTGTTATGCTGATGATACCATCGCTTCTATCACTACTGCTATCGCTGCTAACGAGCGAACGATGGTGTGGTGAACTTAGGAGCTGAACAGCCGTCCCCCTGCAAGAGCCCAGCAGATGCAAGCTGCCCGCGGACGCTGCCCCTCCTCCTCCTCGAAGCGCTGAGAATGACGCTGTCTTTTCTCCTGCAGAGAAATCCAGCTCCGGCGTTTCCAGCCCACTCTTGCGAGTGACTGGGATATCGAGTTCCCTGAAGGAAATACCAGACCTCCATCATTCTATTCCAGAGGTATGGTGTTGACTAAACCCTTAGAGAGAATTCTTGAAGCAAACCTTGGAAAAACCATTTTCTTAAAGCTACTTACTTACTCCCCTCCCAAGTATTAGGCTTAGGTCAGGTACACTGGGGTAGGCGTAGTTAGAAGCACCAGTTGAGTATTTTAGCCTAATGTATATATGAATGTATATATGTTTGATTCATTTTAAACCATTGTATGGCTAAGAAACCATATCAATGCTTTTACAGTATTATTTCGCAATACTCATCTTACTGTACGTACTTTTTATAATAACAAGTCTTGCAATTGTGGCAATTCATTTCTCTTGTACGAGAAGAAAGACTGTTCAATAAATGTTACCCTTTATTGAAAACGCCCGTCTCTCTATTCTCTACATATTGTGAAAGTAATCTGCACAACAACTGACTGAGTAAAATAACTGTCTATTGTTCACACGACTCTAGAGATTGACTCTTATCTGAGGAGCAAAGTTGTCATGTTGCACGGTTGTTGGAAAACTGAATCCCTTCTTGGCTATGCCAGGGAAACTGATCACTTCCTATTCAGTCAAGAAAGTTTCCAGTGACCTCTGAGCTAGTTGGTAACAAACCCAATTAAGTTTAGCATAGTCAGTAGAGGCCTGGAAGATCGGCACTTCTACGTCGATACTACTGTTTATGTTATTCCAATGCGCAGGGCCTATTGGGAAAATAGGAGCTACACTACAGCAGGGTCTCTAAGGAGAGGTCCGAGTACGTGCTGGGGAGCGTGGAGAGGGAACGGTACCAACCCATGACGTGAGGAGAGAGGAGCCAATAATCTAACCTAGTCCAGGTGCCATGTGGGCCAGAGAAATGAGTGTAGTTGGTGAGAGTGGGATTGCGCCGTCGCCAAATGTCAACCAGTGAGTAATGTGCGCTGAGGGCCATAAGGGCACGCCTCGCCCATGGTTTAGTGTCTGGTACGTTGGATAAACTATCTAGAGATGGGTCCATCAATAAATTTAGGCTCCCCCAAGAAGTAACGCCTTAGGATCATGTTTAGTAATCCGGGCCTCCAGGTCGTGAAAGAAATCAGGGGCGTGGATGTTAGGAGCATAGATATTAACCAGGATGACTTTATGGCCATACAGGGTCCCCGTGATGATTACAAATCTAACAACTGGGTTAAGGGTCACAGCAATAATAGTGAAGGGGATTTTCCTGTGTATTAGCATAGCAGTACCTCCAGCATAATTGCTATAATTGGCAAAATATCTGTGTGCACCCCACCTGGTGCCAAATTGAGCCGAGTCTGTGGGGGGGAGATGAGTCTCCTGCAAGAATACAATGTCTACCTTGTGTCGGCGGAGGTAGTGGATCACCTGACGTCATTTATGTGTATTATTAAGGCCACAGACATTCCAGGTCATAAGGTTATGGGCAGAAGGTCCCTGTACATTACCCAGTCGAGACATAGAGATCTTGTGAGAACATAGTCCTGCCATGGCTGCAATGTGACATGAACACAGTAAGCAATGTGCAACAAAGTGTAAATTAGAACATTCGGGGTGTGCAATCTTCCCTAAAACCCACCACCCTCCCACCCAGCCACCTACTAGCTCCAAGGTGGCCCACCCCTGAAAACATAACGTACTCGGGCATCATAACGATCCCAGGACAACTAGTTGAGGACCAATAAGTGAGCCTCAAGAGGTAAGAACCAATTACACGGGTACACCAGAGGGGGTGGCAGCCCAGGATCCAGCCGGCCTAATGCCACAACAGTGAAAAATATCAAATCAAACAACAATTTTCCCAATTAAACTGTAGTGAGGCTGAGCCTTGCATTCATACAGTGTTATGTTAGCATGAGCTTATTAGACGTTTAAACGCCATTTTACTCTTTGCTTGCGTTTGCACACGGCACACACGTTAGTTATTGTTTCACGTTAGGCTGAGTTTTGCTTCACATGAGAATAACGTGTTTTCCACATTGCTAGACTTGCCTTGTAAGCATAGTCTGAACAGTGAGTGCCAAGGCCTTCAAGGTTATCAACACTGTTGCTTTTGTTCGAACTGACCAGCTCACGTTCTAGACATAACATATATGCAGCTGCAGACAGCTCAGATACTGGCGCCTTTAATAACACACTGTGTAGGCATGATTGAACACTCTTGGAGGACATTCGTATGCTGAGAGCTTGTGCTGCACTCAATGTGATTTACTCCTGCTAAACTCTGAGGTATGAGGTCGCCTACGCAAGCCTAAGAGACCTTCTGTAGTTATAAAATAACATACTTGCAAGGGAGGGTGAAATATAGGTATATATTTAACCTGTTTCCAGTTAGCATTATAACATGATTTCTGCCTTTGTATTTTATGGAATAGTAACTATGCTGACAATCTTATTTCTTATAATATGTCTGCTTGTATTAGCTAAGATGCTGCACCTGAGATCACGGCGTTGAAATAAACATTTTAAACTTGCTCATATCTCCCTTTACTCCCTGTTCTGGACTGGTATGAGAGTATAACGAAAGAGTGCTCATATTTCCCACCTTACCTGAGGTATCCTAAGTCGCATGTTCTGAGTTGTCTAATCATTGGTGACTTTGCTATAGGATGAAGAGCTAATGTTACACTGATGCTAGTCTGGTAGGGGATTTTGGGTACTAAGGTGAGTTTTGGAACACCCTGATTCACTGAGGTCCTGAGTCTCTGTGCACAGTTCTGTGACTGAGCAGAATCCCTGCACATGTTGCCCATATGCTGGTGGCCTTATTTCATGACGCTTGAGTAGTGCTTATATCAATCCTTAACCCCCTCATTATTGTTTCCGGTTAACAGTGGTGACGGATAAACCTACCTATAGTTACATAGGTCTTTTCAAGCTTGAATCTTTAACAACAGTTTCCTTTTGAATTACTACCCAGTTGTGCTACATTGTTTTGCATTGTACCTTTCTTAACTGTGTCGCTATGGCTAATGTTGACATACCGCAGCATAGTCGCATTGCAGTCCGCAATCATTTGCAGGCTTATAACGTTGGCTTGAAGGGCATGGCGGTTATTTTAGTGGTGAGTGCTGAGGTAGCTTACCCGTTTGAGACTTTCTACTCATGGGTGACATTTCCTCCTGTGGATGCAGCTACTCAGGTGTTTCACGCTTACACTCACACAGTCGTGCCTGGGGAATATGTTCCTCATAGGACACAGGAAATACCGATTTCTGCATGGCAGCGCCGCGTTTGGTTTAATGGCGCCCTTCCCCACAGTTTAATGGCAATTAGATTAGGTCCTTTGTCCATTTCAGGTGCTTCTTGGCCTGTTTTGGCTGGATTTACCCCGCATCCTCATGCGGGGGTAGTCTCCGTTGCTGACTTGAGGGCCCTATACAACTCCGCAATTTGAGTTATTAGGGCCTTGGTTCAATATATTACTGCCAATTTCCAGGGCGGTTACCTGGTGTTGCGGCGCTCCCACCTGGACCGAGCGGGATGAGGATAAGGATGATATGCCTTTCTGGCTTGGTGAGAAATTTGACCAGCTGGAAGCAGTTTTTCCTAATTTGAGTCCTGTAGAAAAACACTGAATTCTTACAATTAGTTTGCCCAAGGACTTGGTGCCTGAAGCCGGTGACTGCGAGTCATGGGGTAGAATTTTTGCGGCAGTGTACACAAGGTGCTTCGGCACTTCGTCAATGGCTGTCCTGCCAACGGTCATTAAATGCGTTCAAGATGAACACGGACCTGAGGCTGCAGTTGAATTGGGAATGAGACTCGTTGGCTCATTTGATGTAGTTTCCGATCTCGTCCTTTATAATATAAAGGGAGATGCAGTGAACTTCCAAGTGTCTAATGCCTTGCGCGAGGTCCCTGATGCCGATAAACCCCGTCAGTTACTGATAAACATTACCATGGCTTATTAGACCATAGGACTCTAGTGCGCACTAGAGTCCTGGAGATCTAGCGATCCCAGGCCATATTCATAGATTACTAAGGGTTTAGCAGGCACTAATCTGGTGCTGCACACATATCGAATTAATGCAAAAGAGATTGTAAAATTTGAGTGCATTACCCTCACCCCCATACACATTATTAGACCATAGGGCATAATAGTTTAGGTGTCAAGCCCTTTTCTGCTAAAGATAAAAAACAGACTCAGGGGTCAAAGTCTGAAAAAGACGATCAGCCCAAAGCTCCAAATCAAAATTGGAACAAAAACAAGAAACAGGGAAAACAACAACAGAAACAGGAGTCCCGTCCCGCGTCACCAGTGCCTGGGTTTACTGAGCGCTCTTATGAGTTGCGCGACCGTGCTACAATTAAGTCACCTGATCGATTTCAGGTTCCTGATCAACGTTCTCCTCGTTCTTTACAGGACACATCGGCCTCATTGTCCGGTGGTGGAGGCAGCGGCAGAGGAAGGGGTGGCCAGCAGAGTCACGACCAGCCCCGCCCAAAAGACGGAAAAGGCAAGCAGGACGATTCTTCACAGAAAAGACCCCAGTCTCAGAAGAAGAAAGTTGCCACTTTAACAGTGAGATATGCCACAGATAGTGAGAACGCAGCTTCGGAATCAGACACGGGCGCTGACGCAGTTGGACAGCACGGCGGAGATTTCCATAGGGCCAAATTTGTTGTTTTGGAGACAGCTGATACTAGAGTAGCTCCCCCTGATAGGTTATTTGAAATCGGCCTTTTAATTGAAGGTGACAAACAACGTACCATAAAAGGGGTATTTTGGGGAAATCTTACAACTACATATGACATTTTGTTAGCAGGGGCTGACTGGCCCCCACCTTTTGTTCTTGCGGCTCCGAGAGGGGAGGAGATAATCTTCTCTAGTTTCACGCACAGTGTCAAAGGAGCATGCGCAGAATTTTGCACTCACTGTGGTTGGAATAAATTCTCCCCCGAACATGAGATTCCATTGCGGTCTATGCCACAGCCTCAACCTTAATATCCCATACGGCGTGAAGCGAAAGCTTCAGTCCCAGAAATCCTTGAACAATTGGAATATCAAGGTGTATTTGAAACTTGTGTGTCTCTGATGAATAACCCTCTTTTTACTGTGACCAAACCTGATGGTTCTTACCGTTTGGTATTGGATTACCGGCATCTTAACTCGCATTGCCATACCTGTGCAGTACAGAATACCCACGGCTCTGCTCTTGTGGATGGTCTTGTGCGTAAAAGGTTTAAGACCACACTTGACATTTCCAATGTTTTTTTGCCCACAATCTTTCGGATTTAAGTAGTCAATGGACTGCTTTTACCAGTGGTGGCACACAGAAAATTCAATCGTTTGGCAATGGGCTATAAGAATAGTCCAGGTGTGTCATGGTCAGTGACGGCTACCGCCCCTCTCCCTGTGTACCCACATCAAACCAGAACACAACGACACAGAACAGGATTCGTCTTTGGAAGGCGGGGGTCGCAAGACCCCCCGGCTGTATTTATTAAGATGCAAAATAATAAAATTGTTAAACAACATATACAATTTTTATGCAAAAATATTCAGGAACATTTAGATACATTCATATCGACAAGTGTGATCGGCTAGCCTTAACAAGATTCTAATACAGCTTGTTTCCTAACCGAATCTAACATCCTCATCTGAAAATGTTTGCATACTAACATTTATGGCCATATGGCAAGGTCGCTAACCGGTGTCAGGTCTTACAAGCTGCGCCCTTACGCAGGTGCGCATGCGCAGCCGATCCCGTTAATTACCCAGTCCAACCCTGCAGCCGAGCCCGTTAATTACTCGGTCCACCCATGCAGCCGAGCCCGTTAATTACTCGGTCCACCCATGCAGCCGAGCCCGTTAATCCGTTAATTACTCGGTCCACCCATGCAGCCGAGCCCGTTAATTACTCGGTCCACCCATGCAGCCGAGCCCGTTAATTACTCGGTCCACCCCGTGAACTCCATTTAACCACTGAAGGAGGGCCCTAACTTGCGTTACCAGCTGCCCCTGAAGTTCTAGGAGGGGTCAGTGACCCCTCCTCCCCCTGGGCGGACACCTCCAAAGGATGATGCCGCCCCCTCAGACCTTTAAATAGCTGCTCACCGGTCATGACCTTACCGCCACAGGCCAGCATTGTTACCCGACGATCTGGCCTCCCCCCTTCCTACTCCTAAGAAAGGTCATGTTCACCTCGCAAATCCCTCTAGCCATGCTAATATGTTGTTCGACCACAGAACATTCCCAGCCTCAGTCAAGTGCACCATGTCCCGCAGGTTGAAATGCTCCCCCCAAATACACCCATGAGGAATCGTCTACAACCGGGGGGCTCGAAATAATTTGTCCGCTGTGTGTTGATCCTCTTTACCGAGTGATTCAACGCATTGACCGAGTCCCCACCTCGCCACTGTCAACGAGGAATAAGTTGCAACCAGACTACTATGCAACCCGCGCATGTTCTAGACACCCATCCCGCAGTGGATATGATTTTGTCTATCAGGATGCGTCTCCCTAGTTTGGTCAAATCGTTCTCCCCCAGGTGAAGTATCACCACTGACGGGGGATCGGGTTGCTGAGATAATATTTCCACAAAGTAGTCCTTGAACTGCCTAATGCCCAAGCCTCCCCTCCCGAAGAAGGAAACGGAGAACCCCTTTTCCTCAGCCCTTCTCATCCTGTCACCTGAAAGAAATACATTTTTTGCGCGCCGAACATAAGAGTGGCCCACGATCCAAGTCACCACTGTCCGTCGGTCTTCTTATTGCTTGTGTTGCGAAGCTGATGTTTCTTGCTGACATTCGGCGAGTTCCTCTCCTGCGTGACAGGTTCGAGAAACTGCAAAACCAAGAGATACCAAGCGTGAGTCAACTGGCTATGTCACAACATGTCAATACGTACATAACGTTTGTAACACTCAGAAGACCATCTCCCAATCCTTTTAACCTTTTCGACTGGGAGTCCCCTTACAACTGCTTCAGTTGCTGCCCCGATTCTCAAAGAATGGGAGCCAAATTCCGTGGGATCCAGGCCTGCTATTGCGACCGCCAGATCCAGGACTCTCCTAAACTGATAACTGGTCAAAGGTGTACCATCCGTGTGACACAATAGTGCCCCCCCCCCCCAGCGTACCCTCCCGCTGCCTTCTAAAAGCCTCTACATGCGAGACTGGGCAACAAAGGTTGGTCCGAGCCCAGTGAAGCACTTTGGTATCCCCCCTTCCCTTCTGGTCGGTTTTCGATCTTTGAATTGTTACCCACATTGTATCATCCTGGATCACCACATAGCCCACTTGAAGGCCGCCCATTTCGTCACCCTTTGACGCAGCTACTAGCTCGCCTATTCTTAGAGCCCGAAAAGCAGCACCTCCCATGTCAAGCTACAGACGCCCTGGAGTGCTAACAACAGGGCTGTGAGCCTTACCAGCCCAATCAGCTTTCACTAATCTGTCGAGTGTCCCTGTATGCGACGCCAGCCCCTCAATGATTTGCGCACTACAAACATGTTCGTAGGGTCCCTTACGCCCCTGGCTTGTGCGAAGAAGGAAACTGCCGCTCTGTGCCTGTTTGCGGCGGCCACCGAGCGCCCTTCCTTGTGCATCAACTCTAGGTATGCAACAAAACTGTCCTCCTGTGCCCAGCTAGCCTCCCAATTGTGCCCTAAGAAAGTACAGTAAAACAAGAACGCCCCTTCGTATACTGTCTTGGTCCTGGGGGCTAAGCTAGATGCCACGAGGTATGGTAGTCTGGGGCACCAATCTGCCAGAGAGCAACTGGAAGAGGTGCTGGCGATGGGTCTGCTGCTGGAAGCTGCTCCCTGAATACCTGCATTTTAAAGCGAGAAAGGGCGTCAGCTGCATTGTTGAGAATACCTGGCACATGTTTGGCCCTGAAAGTCACATTCCATTTCAAACATTGTAGCACAATCTCCTTTACCAAGCGCAGCATGAATGGACACCGTGCCACTTGCTGGTTAATGCATTCTACCACGCTCATGTTATCCGACCAGAACACCACCGATTGATTGCTAAGGTGCTCTGGCCAGACCATCAGTGCTACCCATATCGGGAATAGTTCCAGGAATCCTATGTTGGTGGTCAATCCCCATGACCCCCATTCCTCAGGCCATTTCTGGGCGACCCACTTGGTCCCCAGGATGGCGCCAAAGCCCACGCTACCAGCAGGGTCCGTCCATAAACCCAACTCTGCTGATGTCGTGGGGGGGCCAGGCCACACTATCCTGCCATTGAAATCCTCCAAGAATGCCGTCCATATCCGCATATCCTGGCGAACCTCGGCTGACAACCTAGTGCGGTGATGTTTCTCTCTCAAACCCTTCATAGCTTGGGCAATCGACCGAGAGAAGGGGCGTGCCATTGGGATGACTCGCAATGCAAAGTTCAATTGACCCACCGTCTCCTGTAGCTGCTGCAAGGTAACCTTCTCCTTGAGTAGGCACTGGCGCAGGGCCGCCCTGAATTTAAACACTTTGTCTTTGGGTAACCTGAAGCACCCTTCCAATGAATCAATCTTGATACCCAAAAATTCCAAACAGGTGGACGGGCCAACCGTCTTCCCAGGCGCTAGCGGAACCCCGAAAGCCCGCATGAGCACGCAAAATTCCTGCAATGCCCAGGCACACTCCAGAGTCCCCGCCGCTCCCAGGAGAAGGAAGTCGTCCAAATAATGCATGACCTGTTTGTGGCCCGTGGACTGTCTCATGACCCACTCTAAAAAAGAGCTAAAAGTCTCAAAGTATGCACAAGAAATCGAACAACCCATAGGCATTCATTTGTCCATGTAAAATTTTCCATCAAAAGCGAAACCAAGTAAGTGGTGGTCCAAAGGATGTACCGGTAACAGACGAAAGGCAGATTCAATGTCCGATTTGGCCATGAGAGTGCCCCGCCCCAACCCCCGCAATAGCTCTACTGCTTGGTCAAAGGAAGAATATCTCACACTACAAATTCCCTCGTCTATCGCATCATTCAAGGACGCCCCTCTTGGTGCCAATAAGTTGTGGATCAGTCTAAACTCGCCCTTCTCTTTCTTGGGGACTACACCCAATGGTGAACACACAAAATCGGGCACTGGGACTTCCAGGAATGGCCCAGCTATCCTGCCCAAGGACAGTTCCTTTTGGATCTTAGCCATAACTACTGCAGGTTATGTTGTACTGATAACTGATTCCTACAGTGCGCACTGCCTGTGTATCCCCCTGCCGGGATCCGGAAACCTTGGGAGAAACCTTCCTGTAGTAAGGCAGCTGCAGCGTGGTCTGGGTATCTGTTCAACCATGGGATCATTGCCAGGACATTAATGGGGGAGGGGCCAACCGTGCATCCTACGCTATTCTGGTTTCTTTCCCCCCTCTGACTCTGATTACCACTTCTCGATCTGCATGTTGTCTCGGGATGAGAGGTGTGACCGCAGATTGTGCATGCATGTCTGAATCTACATGTGCCGGCCGGCCTCGTAAAGGAGCGCTTATTAAAGTCCCAACACACACCCTTCCTTTCCCCGCCGCCCCCCCTATTCTTCCCCGGGAACTCATTCCCCGGTGCTGCACGAAAGGGCTGCTGGGTTTTAGCGGGGAACACACTGGCTACGCCAGTTGGCTGGGCAGGGGGCGTGTTCCCTGAGAACTGCTTATGCCACGACAGCGAGTCAACCTTGTCCCATGCCAATGACAAGTCAAATTCCTTCGCTTTCCTGAAATTAATATCATATTCCTTCCATGCATCCCCAGGATACTGCTCGCTCCACCCTACAATCCTGCCCTGATAGCAAGCCATTGCCGCATGTACATTTGGAGGGCGTTCAACAGTGATAGCCGTAAGGATGGAGAAGGCCCTGATCCAATTGCCCAGAGTTTTCTCCACCCTAAACTTCGCACACTGTACTCTCCATTCGCTAGGGTGCATCCATTCTTTAAGCATTTTGGCATTTTCCATTTCCCTATTGTCTAATAGCAAAGAGAAAATATATATGTACTTTCCCGCCCAAATCATTTCTTTCACCGCCCGAGAAACATGTTGCCCTAAATCTTCGCTCCTAGACGGGATCGTGCCGTCCCCTAAGAGAGGCAGGGCCACCTCCTTACCATTACCGGACACTGGGGCCGGTCCCGCGTCACTTCCATTCGGTCGAGCGGCATCCAAACCTGCAGAAGAAGGAGAAACAGAGACCGCAGCCACACTCGCAACTGTTCCCGCCCTAATCTTTTCCACCATCTTGGCTGCCTCAGCGGCATGGTCATGTATAGGCATTTATATAGCGCACTACTTACCCGGAGGATCCCAAGGCGCTTCGACCGCTGCGAAACCCTTCCTGGCTTCCCTGAGAGATGGTCCCTTAATGGGTATCTCCAGGGTGAGACCAGGCATCCCCGGCGGTCTGGTGGGGCCGTTAGTGAAGATGAGGCAAGCTAATGCCCAGAGTTGCCGAGTGTGATCGCTGATCAGAGTGGGCACCGAGGCGAGAGAATTATCGAGTCCGCTGACCCTGGTCCAGAAACCTGCCGCGCCGGGAATCGAACCCTGGTCCCGGGCCGTCCTCTGCTCTCGGGTCTGCCGCCTCTAACCAGTGAGCCACACTACTACTGGTCTAGTGTTGAGGGCATCATACCCCCCTTCTGCAGCCAAGGAAGTAAAGCCGCTATTTGCGCAGTTAGCTCGGGTGAGATCGGAGTGGGATCGGGTGGGATCGGAGCCTCACAATCCGGCGGGGGGGGCCCCATGGGTGCCAGCACGGGAGGCAACGGAAGTGGGCAAACAGGGGCAGGCGGCGCCGGCCCGACAGGAGGGGCAGGAGCCGGTGCCATGGGAGCCGGGACTACCGGCTCCGGGGTAGTGGGCACAGCCACAGGTGCAGGAGTGGGTGCACTGCGCCTCGATCTCTTGGACTTGCTCCTTTTAGACGAGGAGTCGGAATCCCCATCCAGCAAAGGCGCAGCAATCTGCCGCTTGGGTCTACCGCGTGGGCCGGCGATATCATCAATCCTTTCCATCACGCGAGCCTCTAGGCTATCAACCTTATCCAACCTTTTATCCATGGCATTCATTTTACGCATCATGGCCTGCAACATCAACTCCATTTTTGTCCCCTTAGCACCCTTGGCTCCCAGCATTTTGTCTATTGATCGACTCGCTTACTGCTCGGATTCGCAACCCGTGCACCCTGTACCTTCACGAGACGGAGGATGCGCAGGGGGCTATGAGCACCACGCAACTGCGACCGCAACACCGGCTATTACGATTGTTAGGGGTGGCCAAACTCTAACGTAGACCCACCCGGCGGCCACATGAAGCAATGAAATGCAAGCCCCCCGCTCTCCTCTTACTGTCGACGTCCTGCGTGTCCTACGTCCCGTACTCTACAGATCCTCTGTACACCGGTATACCACGTGAATGCAGTATGATCCACGCTCCGTCTGTCTGCTTCTAATTTCGCGCTACCACACACTCCTAGCAGCAATCCTTGACCTGAAAGAAAAAACTGAAAATTAGGAGGCCCGAGCGTGGGGCACGACCAATGTGGGGGAGCGTCAAGCGACAAGAAGGGCCAACTGAGCGCTCCCCCCTCCTTTATTCCCGGGGACGCGGGGAGAAGGCGGGCTGCCCCCTCACCTCACCCCTCGATTGTCACCCCTTTGACCCGGAAGACTGCACCACGCCTCCCGGATCAGGGATTGGGTGCCGGCCGACTGGTGGTGTGGTGCACACCTCCCGCGTAATCATTGAACGCCGGGAGATCACGCCCCCACACCACCGGGAGGCAAGGGGAGAGGGGATCGCCGCACCGCCATGCGGGCAGGGGTCCAAGGGCCCCCCCTCTTCATTGCTGCCCGTATAGTTTCTCTTTTAGAGAGTCAACCCAGATGTGTGTTCGTATGTGGATGACATTTATCTCACAGACGACGAGATATGGGTTTATCTGTACTGCAGTGACCGCATAATTTGTAATTTTGTGGACTTCGGTTTCAAATGTAACTTTGCAAAGTCTCACATTGCAGAGGACACAGTGTTGTTCCTGGTCTATGAGCTAAACAACGAAGGTCAAGGATTGGCTCCTCACTTCTTGGAGAAATGCGCACAACTGCGCGCTCCTACAACACTGAAATATATTGCAATCCTTGCTGGGATTTTTGAATTTCGGGCGTACTGACATTCCCGAATATGCCCAGCGTATCAAGCCTTTATATGCGTTGATACAACCTACTTTTACCAAATCGTGCTGGCTGCCTGAACATTCAGCCATTTTGCAATGTTTGCAGGCTGATCTGTTTGAATCGAAATTCTTACTGACTTGTGATAACCACACCAACCTGATGATAAGAATTGTCCCTGGGGCAGTGAGTTTCACGTACCTTACTTTTGACGAAGGTGGCACAGTACCTATTGCTTACAAGTCACACTTGTAAACTTCGGCTGAAATGCGGTTTTCCACAGTTAAAAAAGTTTTGACAGCAGTGCAAATGGTGATTCTAAAGGAACGCGCACTGTCGCAGGGAAAACTCATGTTGGTTCTTACCCCTTATCCTGCCTTGGAGGCAGTGATGAAAGCCAGTGTACATAATTCTAAAGCTTTGCACCTACGGTTGATACAATGGGCCACATCATTGACGTCTCCGGATGTCACGTTCATTTTTGCTGCCTCCTTACGGTCGCAGGAGTATTTGCAGTATGAATTTGTTCATCCTGCCCCTTGGACTATGCGCCCTTTGGAAGATTTCCATTTTATCATTTACACTGATGGTCCTGCGCAAGTTGTGCATGGGTCTAAGCACGCATACGTCTCAACTTGCGATATTGTGGTTGATACCATGGTGGATGGAGAATTCAAGTCCGATGTCGTGCATACACAGACATTTGGGGACTGTACGGCCCAGTTAGCGAAGATCCGTGCTCTCATGCTTGCATTGGAGTACACAGACCCTGGTGTAACTAATCTTATTGTGAGTGACTCTTATTACTGTGCCCATTCTTACAATGACAATTGGTTCTTTTACACTCAAAATGATTATTGTGACTCCAAAGGTAGCACAATACAACACAAAATGATCTGGGTTCGGGTGGCTGAACTTAAAGAGCACCTGCCACTCGTGTATGTAATTCATACTCTTGGTCAACAGCATGTGGGAGTTCACGCTGTTGGCAAGAGTTTGGCCGATGAGGCCGCAAACACAGCAACATCTTGGCAGCAATTGCCGCTACTGAGAAGGGAAGTAAATATCCTACTGGATTTCCTTCAAAGTATTCTTATCATTTAAGTCCTGATAAAGTTCCTTATGTGAAAATACCAGACGTTGGTGACAGATTGATTCCCAACAAGGACCGCAAGTCAGTTCTGATTACAGCTGCCGATGAGGGTTTTGCGTCCGCACATGCAGGTGTTTCGGCTTCTGTATCTCAGCTACAATTTCGCTTTTGGTGGCAGGGACTGTACAACCAGACGCGTGATTATGTCCTTCAATGTGACATTTGTCAGCAGATCAAGCCTTCGTCTGCTGCGTGTTCGCCCCAAACACAGTTGTACATTTCCAATAAACCACTTGGTTGTGTTTATTTGGATCGCTGCGGTCCCTTTTCTTCTGATACTGAGTATAAGAACATCTTAGTTGCAGTTGATTCTTGCAAGCACTTTGTATGGGTGTGGCCCACCAAAGTGCTGATTCACGAACTATCATACGAGATTTGCGTATCTTTGTGGGAATTTTTGCGTGTGGCACCTTCCATTTGGACCTGGGTCCGGCGTTCGCCTCTAAGGTGTACAAGGATGCCATGAGTTCATTGGGGGTCTAAGTCAAATTTTCGCCTCCATACCGACCTGAGGGTAATAGTGTTGTGGAGCGGATGAACCGTGATTTAAAGCAATCATTGACAGCTAGGTTTATAGGTACCAGAAGAAACTGTCTGGCTCAGCTCAATAGCGTACAGTGTGCACTTAATAATCTCCCTAGAAGGTCTCTGGGTGGCAGACCCCATACGAAATGCTCTTTGGCATCAAAATGTTTGTCCCGGACCTTGAAGGTCTAGACCAGGCAGCGGCTGCTGCCCTTTGACATAGATGAACATTGTGATGTTTTACAGAATCTACAAGAGAGGAGAGACAGTCTTGCAAAGGTACATTTGCCCTCCACATCTGATGCTGCGTTGCAGATTCCGGTAGTTGGCTGGCTATCCCGAGTTGGAGAACTGGTCCGAGAGAAGATCGAGAACAAGAAAGAATTTGGTGGCCGATTCTTCTTAGTATGACACCTGCGGTCTCCTGTCCATCGATACTGAGAAATTCTGTTTTGGCTCTGGCTCCTAACAACAGGCCTGACGTTGCCTTTGAGATGCCTGCAGTTTCTAGTCCTTTATTGAATACCCCACCTGATGCTCAACTTGATGAGACTGAGTATACTTACCCCACAGACTTATAGATGCCCGATTTACAAACATGTTTGGCCACTGGGTCCAGATTTTCATTTGACACTAACTCTACCACCTCGAAGTCCCCTTCAAAACTTTCTGTTTTTGCAACATGGTTTAAAAAACATTTTTTGATTCCTCCTTGGACTTACATTTGTTTAGTACTTTTTTCAACTTTTTTGTTCATGTCAATTGGATTTGTGGTGTATTTTTTCCATCTTGTGAATGGACACTACGTTGAAGAGAGGACTGCTATTCGACATATTAATGGTACATTGGCACCCTATTCCTCATCACACAGATTGAAGAGGGATCTGAGCTTTGTCAAACATTACTGCTTGGCCCGTTCTAGATGGGATTGTATGGGATGCTGTAAAATTTTAAAAACATGGTCCCACAGAGGTTATTAATGTCCAAAAGGTACTAAGAGTTTCTATGGGGGATGTGATAAAACAAAATATATGCTCTGATGATTGGGATGTTCAAGCCGTAGAGGCTTTGTTTTCACATTCAAAATATTATGCTGCCTTTGATGCTGAGGATTTATACTTAGATTCTGCTAATTATGGTGATCTGTTCTGTTCTCAACACTATGGCAATCACTACCTGCAAAAGCCAAACACAAGGAGGAATATGGTTAATTATACGCAATGGGAGCATTGCCCCGCTCCGGTGGAAGGCAGCTCAAATTCTCTTTTAAAGATATTCACTTATTTTACTGTTTTCAATCAGTCAAATCCTAATGGATTTTAATTTTAAGATGAGCGAAAAGTCCACTTCCAAAGTTAGACTGACCCACACTAAATTATTATATTCCAAGTCCTTTCTTGACCAATTGGCTATTGGGGGCTATGAACTGTGGAAAGATACAATTGACATTAAATCTGTTTGGGGTTCTAAAAGTTGGCAAGTGCAAGGCACAGAGGCTTTGCATCGTGCATGTCTCATCCCGAACCACATGTTATTTTTTAATTCAACTATTTCACAAACCACCTGCTTTGGATTGGCTGCAACTAAAAACATTAAATGCTTCTTCTTTTCCAGAATTGGAAGAATACCCAGGTTGGGATAATAATACCAGTATTTCAATTAGAGAATTACAGACCCTGTTACTGAATTCTACTTTTAACATATCCAGTTTGGATCTTAAGGGTTGGCTGTTGTGGCACAAAAGTGCAGATTCTTGCCAACATCGTTTTCTGGGTTTAGCCCCTGGCTACACACAGGTTGGGGTGGATCCCCGTTTTGAGAGTGATCATTCTATGACCACCTATTCCGTAGGCAAGCTGTGTCAGAATTGTCTCAAACACTCCACTTTAGCGTCAGTTAAGCTTCATTTGTCTAAATTGACTGACGATGTTGATCTGAATGACTTTGTCAAGGGCCCTGCTTCTGGCAGATCCAAACGGTGGATATATGCTTTTTACAACGAAGTTTGGAAACTGTCCCAAATTGAGGCTGCGTCCCGCTTAAGAGCTAAAGATCGAGCTAATTTAGAAAAAGTGCTAGCAGTTGTAGATAACAGCCTTAACACGCTCTCTTCCCGCATTTACACTTTGAATGATATTGTTTCGTCTGTTGTTGATATTGTGCAAGAAGATGTCTCTGTTTTGTACCATGGGCAAAATCGATTGCATTCCATTATGCAGTTTGCATGGACTTTACAAATGTTAAAGGCTGGGTGAGTGCCTTGGGACTACATGAACACGTCCTCATTATTTGCCCCTTTTAATTTGACTGACAAACATCAGTTTATGCCCATGAAAGATGCAACTTTTACTATGTTACATATTGAAAAGTTAGAACCTTTGCCGTTTTCTGTGGCTGAGACAAATTCTGGTGTGGCTCGTACATGGGCTGATAACATTACCTTTCCCTCTGTTCAAGTTTGAAGCTTGCAGGAAGTACTATGCTATAGGCAGGTACGAACCTCTGGGTACCCCTTATCTCCCAGAAGCTTGGTCACTACCATGTACCTATAGGTGCCTGAGGGAGGGAAAATAGGTTTATTTAAATGGTGAAGATTGCACAACAACACCTGATCACTCGTTATTGTGTAGGAATATCCAATTGCATGATTCGTGTAATCAAAATGCGCCTAATTTAGCTTGTGTCTTGAAAGGTACACCAACACCTGCTATCACACCCACATTCACATTACTAGCAAACGGTAGTTATTTACTTTTAAATAATGAAGTTTGTTGTGGGGTGCTGGCAGGAATTCCTTACATCGTTAAGGTCTCCCAATGTGTACTTTGTTGTAAAAACGTAATATTTCCTCCTCCACATGGGAAGCTGGATGTTTCCATCTGGCTGTCGATTCCGACCTTGAAGGCAGAGTTCAACAAGATGAGTCGAATAAGAGCTCTTTTGTCCCAGAAAGAAGTCACCGTTACTTCTGCCCATGAAACATTTGTCCTTCACGTGGCAAACACCCGCACAGAAGTGCATGCCTTATTAAATACCGATCTGCCCCTGCAATTTGGGGAGTTAATTCACACTATCTTTAATCCCTTCTCGACAACAGGGCTGGTTCACTTTTTTAAAGTTGTGAGTAGTGGCCTTGTGACTTCTTTCCAAACTATATTCGGTGTGTTCCCGGCATTTTTTCATTCAATTTTTTCCATCCTCTTTGGTGGATTTCCCTTGATGCTTGCTCTGGTTGGCGGCGTGCTTCTACTACTTTGTTTATTTCAGAATGGATGCACATCCTGTGCCACAAGATGATTTGCCCCAGCTGTTGCTGCTCTGCAACCGAATGCTTAATTTCTATGGAGCGCTGCCTCTTGCTACATTGAGTGCGGTTTATGGATTATCGATTCGATTTTCCTTTTTCACATGCGTCCAGCCTGTCTTTCATTGCCTGTGCTGCGATTTCGAATGGGCTCTGGATTTGTGTCTCTGCAGTACGGTGTCTCCCAACGCAGATTATGATCAACTGATGAGCCCCTTAGTTGCTCATGAATTGCTTTGTTCTGGCGGCGGGATTATGGCATTTGCAGCGATGCATGGAGTCCTGGGACGTTGGAATATTTTTGTAGCAGCCCATGATTTCTTGGCACGCAGTTATATTGAAATAAATCAGAGTTGTCCTCTGATGGTACTAGTGGCTCCGGTTATTGAGGAACATGTATGTTCATTCCCGTTACTAAATTGGATGGCTGAAATGTTTTCAGATGAGAACAATGACTTCCTTTTGGAGGCTGTTGCAATGTACTGTGCATATACACTATTGGAGTGAGGTGCATTTCCAGCACTCTCTCTTTCACGACTGGGTTCACATGTTGGACATCATATTTTTTGCTATTTTTTTTAAGGCCTATTGGCTTTAGTATACCTGAAAATGATTATTAATTTGAGTTTTTTTTCAAAATTCAGAGTTTTACTCCTGTTTTTTCCATTATGGCAAATTTGAACTTTATTCTATCTCTCAAACTTGAACTCTGCGTTCCTGCTTTGCCCACATTTCTTATCCATCCGTGCTCAGATCAAGAGGGGGTGTAGTGGGGCTGAGCCATGCATTCATACAGTATTAAGTTAGCATGAGCTTATTAGAAGTTTAAATGCCATTTTACTCTTTGCTTTCTATTGCACACGGCACACAAGTTAGTTATTGTTTCACGTTAGGCTGAGAGTTTTGCTTCACATGAGAATGACTTGTTTTTCCACATTGCTAGACTTGCCTCATAAAACCAAAACTGGGTATGGGTTTCCAGACAGTAAGGCCAAACCCTGCCTTAACGAGAAACATGCTGACAAACTGACCAACAACTTATTGGAGAGAGGATACCCCAAAAAACTTCTACACCGCTCCAAAAAACGTGCTTGGTGGACTCCGAGAGAACATCTACTGGAAAAAAAGCCCAAAAAAACACAGGACCGAATAGTCCTAGTAACCACCTACTGCCCAAATTCAAATATGCTAAAGAAGGTCATAAACAACAATTGGCATCTGGTGAAAAACCTATGCGAAGACCTTAAAAAAACACCACTTTTTGCTTTTAAAAAAGAATCTAATTTGGCTAACAAATTGGTGAGAGCTGCACTACCTACAAAATCACCCACCAATTTAAGAAGTATGATGGGCTTACCCCCAGTGAAGGGACACCATAAATGTGGAGGATGCAACTGTTGTGACTCGACTGAAGAAGGATCAGTGTTTAAACACAACGGACTGTCATGGAAACATGAGCAATTTACGAATTGCAAGACAAAATCCGTAATTTATGGTATCAAATGCCCATGTAACCTCCTGTACATTGGGAAAACCAACCAGGAGGTACGCTCTCGCATCCAACAACATAAATCCAGGATAAAAAGGAAGGTACAAAATGCCCCGCTTGTCAGTCATTGGCAATTGCAAAATCACGATGACAATGATGTCCGATGGACGGTGTTACTCAAGGTTGAACAAGATCCTAGAGGCGGTGATGTAGACAGGAAACTGTCCAAACAAGAAGCCTCTTTGATTGTGAGATTTAATACGGCAATTAATGGACTAAATGAACTTTCTGAAATATTTAAACTATAATAAAACTATAAACTATAATAATAAATAATAAAACTATAATAAAACATCCATTCTGATGTCCCACCGGAAGAAAAATATAGGTTCCTACCATAAGATGCCTCCAAAAGGTGAGACCACCTAATAGAATACACAAGCTGACATACCTTTCCAACATAAACAGAGCTTAAAACTAATGACAGCTGGAACTCTATAGATTCTCTAAGCTACTCCATCAACAGACACGAAAATCATGGCATGATATGGGTTAATGGGACCACTCCAAGATGGCGACTGAAACACTCGCTCTAATCACGTGACACCGGAACCAGGAAGTAAATAGACGTCTGCACGTCTCCAACCACCAGACCGGAGGACGGGACCCGACTGGAGCACTCATCGGATTGAAGGTACGAGTCGAAGTCCACATTTTTAAATACTTGGAAATTGCTCTTTTCGCATAGAAGTTATACTAAATCGCTCCCGCCTTTGACTCCACAGACGCATCGTGTATCCGCGCTCGATCGAACACTGATGCCGGCCCCCGCGTTGAGAAATACCTATAAGGCGAGGTTGATATAACAGGCTTAACTCGCTGACATTGTTTGAGGGACCCACGCACTAAGACTGGTTCGCTTTCCTTCCCTCCCCAGACGCCCCGTGGTCATTGACTAAAACAAAGCCAATCGCTCCGGCGAAGACAATAAATTACCCGGTAAGAAGCGCCGCAATGTAGATGTAAAACCTTAAGTCCCAGTAATTGCAATCACTGATGGAATCCTTGTCCTCTACCCTTTTAGAACTAAGGACAGACAACACCGAGTAAGTATGAGACCGAGTGTGACTGCTATGAAATTGTGTCAGGATTAAGCCACTTTAGTAAATGTATTCAATTGCCATACAGGTGGTCCCGCTCCGCGATTTCTGTGGAATATATGAGGCACATCTTGCTACATTTAAAGAGGTAAGAGGCTGAGAAGTGGGTGTTGAACCCATGTGGGTTTATGCACTAAGAGGCCACTTACTAACATAGGTCCCTATGTTTCTTTCATTTACAGCTACTGGTCCTGACGAGAACTCCTTAAACCTGGAGTTCGAAACGCGTAGACCCCCCCTTTTTTTGTAACACGTTTATCTCGTGGAAACCATAAGAGAATTGAGCAAATCTGTAAATCGAAGTGATTCATATGAAATTGTACATCTATGGTTTCTTTCCCATATATTGTTCATAATTGTACATAAAGTGTGTTCCTTTACCTTTTAGAGTGTGAGTAGTTTGAATGAGTTCCCAGTATGATTGCAATGTCTTTTCGGTGTGAATGATGTATATAGGTGATGTTTTGACATGATGATCTTTTGTATTGTGTATTTGTAATGTGCTTCAAAAAGCTTCCTTGAAAAGAAAAAAACATTTTGAAAAAAACAAGACAAAATAATGAATTGTGCAAGTAAAATGCAGATTTGAATTGATTTATTCTGAGGAGATAAATTCCTTCTTGCATACAGTCTTGTCCATATGCATGGTATAAATTAAGTTGAATTGAAAATACCTGACAGTATTGGCATTTTGTGTTGGATCAATAGACTTGCCTCATAAGCATAGTCTGAACAGTGAGTGCCGAGGCCTTCAAGGTTATCAACACTGTTGCTTTTGTTCGAACTGAACAGCGCACGTTCTAGACATAACATATATGCAGCTGCAGACAGCCCAGATGCTGGCGCATTTAATAATACACTGTGTAGGCATGATTGAACACTCTTTGAGAACATTCATATGCTGAGAGGTTGTGCTGCACTCAATGTGATTCACTCCTGCTAAACTCTGAGGTATGGGGTCGCCTATGCACGCCTAAGAAACCTTCTGTAGTTGTAAAATAACCTACTAGCAAGGGAGGGTGTTTCCATTTAGCATTATTACATGCTTTCTCCATTTGTATTTTATGGAATAGTAACTATGCTGACAATCTTATTTCTTATCATATGTCTGCTTGTATTAGCTAAGATGCTGCACCTGAGATCACCGCGTTGAAATAAACATTTTAAACTTGCTTGTGTCTCCCTTTACTACCTGTTCTGGACTGGTATGAGAGTATAACAAAAGATTGCTCATGTTTCCCACCTTACCTGAGGTATCCTAAGTCGCATGTCCTGGGTTGTTTAATCATTGAGGACTTTTCTATAGGACAAAGAGCTAATGTGACACTGATGCTAATCTGGTAGGGGATTTTGGGTACTAAGGTGAGATTTGGCACACACTAATTCACTGGGGTCCTGAGTCTCTGTGCACAATTCTGTGACTGAGCAGAATCCCTGCAACAGAACTATGCAAACCACATATGGAGATGTGTAGCGTTCTCATTCAGCACTAGTGTTCGAAAATAGATCTGCACTGGCATTCGATACACTGTGATGAGGGGAAGCAAGCGCATTTCCTGCTGAGTTCTGCGAGGCACTCGATTTGTGCGTGCACCAAAATTCCTGGGCCTCTATAGGGGAATCAAATATTCGCGATCTGCTGCCTACATCCACCTTCAGTCTCGCAGGGTATAGCATGCCGTATTTGAGTCCAAGATTCCGCAGTGTAGCCTTTACCCCTAAAAATTTTCGTCGGGCCTCTTACACCAATGGAGTGAAGTCCGGGTTAAAGGATAGTTCGGACCCCTGCCATTCAATCATGCCACGTTCTCGTGCCAGGCGGAGAGCCGTGTCCCGGTTTCTAAAATTCAGCAGGCGTACTATGATGGGTCTAGAAAGGAGGCCCAGATTTGGTTTAGGACCTAAAGACCTATTGGCCCCCTCAATAACAAAACCAGGTGTAAATGCCTCACTCCCAAACAAATCCGTAAGTAGCTTTTCGACAAAAAGGTCCATTCTGCCAGTTGAGCGCCTTGAATTCCGCCTTCATTTCCTGAAGCAATGCCGCGACGGAGGCCTCTGGGGCCTAAGGAGGCGCAGGGGCGGGACCTCGCTCAGCCATGCCTGCACTGTGTGACACCATGTTGTCGCTCATTGGCTCAAAGGGCAGGGTTCGCTGTTTGGGGTCCTTGTGCCCCATACCCTGAACAGGAAGCAGAGGAATGAAAGAGGGGGTGATTCTAGGCAGTACCAAGGAGCACAAAGTCAGTGGTGAGAGTGCCTGCGAGTGCAGGTAACGGGCACCCAAACAGCGTGAGGGCATAGGGTGTAATCAAAGCAAAAGCTGGGTGAGAGCGCAGGCCCACAGTTCAACCAAAAGAGAAAAGCCCCAATCCACGGTAGTAGTGTAGTTGTAGCAGCGGAGAGAGGGAGACTCAGTGCATGTGGGGGTCATATCAAGCTTCTCCATTAGTATCCTCAAGCAAAGTTGCAGCAAACGTGTGTTTTGGGAGGGTCCATCATTGGTGTAATAATACTGGCCAATTTGTTCCTCCCAACTCCCCCGGGGTTAAATTCGGGCAGATGAGGCTGCCACCATGCCTCCGGTAGCCGCAGTGTTCACGCCTGCTCCATCCGCGGCCGTCGCAGTGTCAGGCCAGTGCCCAACCCCCCTAGGCTGAGACCGCAGGACCCTGTCCCCTCACCCGCTCACAGGAACAGAGCGGCGGGGTCGGAGTGGCAAGCCCTGACGACGCAGCAGACCAGGATAGCAGGGGAGGGGGGGGGGCAATGTCGTAATCGCGGGTCCGACTCACCAGACCTGTCGAGTCACGGCTTCATGGAGCTTTTCATCGGCAGTGGGAGGGAGACGTGCACCGTGCCCAGGAACGCGAATCACGGCAGAGCTGGCCCAACCCACACTGTCTTGGGCGCATCACCGCATCAGTTGGGCGTGGGAATTCGACACTCAGCTCGCTGCATGCCTCTCCGCTTCAGGCACACGGTCCACAGAGTTTTAGTGCTGAATGAGAGAGAATTGCCGGGAAAATTGTTTTTAAGGCCGGCTGTTCTCCGGAGCTTCAATCGTGGGTGGCCATCTTTGCCGCCAGCTCGGCCACGCCCCGACCTCCAACTGCTCTTTAGCAGAATTAAAGTATGAGAACAAATTTTGCTGATTGAGCCCCCCCATAACTGCATTCAAATACCCAATTAAGAGTTTTGTAAAACTGCCAGAAATAAAATGCTGAGGACTGTCACACACATACCTGATAATCTCCCCCTCCATGTATTATCTCTCACATCAAAGGTTAATGATTTGTACTGAATTCTTGGAGGCTGAAATTAGAGCACGTATTGGACCTCAACATCTTATTTTTGCCAGTTTTACATTTTGTGCTATGTTATTAAACTGACAAAAATGAAATGCTTCTTGTCACTATACATACATATAGACCCAATTCAGGCAGATTGCCTCTGCTTCAATATGTCGGGTGGGAAAATACATTCTCCTATTTTATTATTTTTAATCTTCCACTTGCCGGGTCTAAAATGTTGGTATAAATGGATTTTGTTCCAGGCCCCATTGGGAAATAAAATACAAGTCTTCCCCGACTTCCCTCAAGCTGCTGTTCAGGACGGCAATTATAAACGAATGGGGTAACCCAATCATTGTCCGCATACCTGGGTATCATGAAGTATAGAAAACAAATGGTCCTACACTTTTTTTATCACTCATCAAGTCAAGTGACATGTATAAGATCAGCACATGGTACTTAATACCTATAAATCTTTCAAATGTGCACCTTCGAAAAAGGAAAAAGGCAGCAACTGATTCTTCAGGAAATTATCTCTTTTATTCACAGAAACATATTTAGCAGGTAAACACTTTACCAAGTTATATAGTAATCAAGAGGTTGCTCTAAAGAAAGGGATGTGAAGGAGTGGTGCTCGTTTGTGAAATAGATAAAAGTATAAAAGGGGATCACAGAGTGAGGATAGTTCAATAAAAATTATTACAACAATTATAATCTGAACTGGTTGTAAGTAACATCAACACCAGTTAGTTGTGGCCTGTCCATCATAAATCATTTTCGTTGTTACTCTTAATAATTTTTAAAAAATGCAGAGAGGTATCATCTGTAGGTTGGATGGGATAATGGTGGTACAGGCCCACTTGGGGGTAAATGTTGATGTTTCGATCCGACTTAATGCATAGAGGGTATTTTTATCCTCAGCTTGCGGGTCTTCCTCAGGACAGGGTAGGAGTGAAAGGCAACCTACTAAAGATGCCTGTTGGTTGATGGGGCCTGGAACAAATTCCATTTCTACCAACATTTTAGAGCAGGCAAGTGGAGGAGAATGTAAAAAAAAAATAATAGGAGACTGTACTTTCCTACCTGACAAATTGAAGTAGAGGCAATCTGCCTGAATCGGGTCTATTAGTATGTATAGTGACAAGAAACATTTCACTTTTGGCAGTTTAATAACATATGCCAAACAAAAAGAGAGTTATAAATGTAAAACTGGTCAAAATAAAATGTTGAGGTCCATCACCTGCTCTAATTTCACCCTTCAAGAATTCAGAACAAAGCATTAACCGTTGATATCAGAGATATCAGAGACAGTTAATGCGTGAAGTAGTATCATCCCCCGGGCAGCTCAATACATGTTTTTGAAGATAATTTAGCGTGATTGGTTCCCCTTGGATGGAATTTACTCATTTTCATATCTAGTACTTCACCTGGTTTCTGACTGGATTTTGGATACCCCTACTATGGATTATTTATAACTACAACTACATATGGAGACATAAGTGTACATATACTCAAACAATACTTTACCATAAGAAAACCCTATTTGGCGTGTGCTGCCTCTTGCTGGAGATGAAGGCACTGTGGGTATGTTGGATGGATTGAAGTGAGACCACTCTGTTGTTTCACATTAAGCTAGCGTTTACACTTTACCAAGGAACTCTTGGTAATTGCATGTACTCTTGGAGCATGATTGTAGTAGAGACTATCGAATCCTATCAAAAGACAAGATATCAAAAGGTAAGTTAGCAACTTATAGCTTTCAATATTTTTTCCATCAATATTGTTGTAAAGATAATATGTACCACCAAGATTTGGGACTCCGCCTAAACCTTGGTGTGTAGGTCCATTGCCTTTATGGTAACGGGTTGCTTTCTGAGTTACTTTTCTTTAACTTCTCACACAATGAAGGATATTAAAGAAATCGCTGTGACTAGAAATAGCCTAGAATTTGAAAAGCTAACTAGGTGTTTAGTTATTACCTTAGTAGGATAGTATTCTATTAAAATGTCATTTATTTGGGCTGATTCACAGAAAAGCACTTATGAGTGTGGGAAGTAGTACTACAGGGCTACTGTTATGCATGCCCTTGAATGCCTTTGTGAATAAGCCAAATAACGCCAAACTTTCTATTAGTGAAAGTGCAAAGAAGGAAAAGTCCTCACAATGTGTATTAATAGTATATGAGAATGTTAATGTTATTTCTATTTTGGATGGTTTGAGACCAATTTGGGGCCAATTAACCAAGGTGTATAAGTGTAAGTAAGAGGGTACTACAATGAAATCTATCCTCTTTCAATCATTTTCAAAGGATTTTAATGGCCCATTGATAATGCTGGTGGGTCATATAGTAAGCTGAAGAAAAGCTGAAATGTAAACAATAAATTCAAAAACGTAAATCAGTAATAGTCAAGAAATGCACAATAATTGCCGAAACACCAGACATCATCCTGAACCTGCACTCCATGCACCCCTCTCCATCTGAATTATAGTGAACAATGCCTATGAAGTGAAATATGTTTCATTTTGAATATTATGCTTCACTTAGACAAATAGTAGAATGTTACAAGTTCTAATCAAAGGAAAAATATAGTTACGGTGGGTGTTTACTTTGTTTTAGTATGTGGAATACAGTATAATCTAACAACCCAAAGTTCAGAAAGTGCTCAAACATTGTGTTTTGTGTGTTATGAAAAAGACCAAGGTATGCAGTGTAAGGAAAAGCCCAGACTTCTCCACCACAGGCCAATGGGAAGTTGTCACAGAGAAGGATGGGAAGCTGGAGACGGTCATCTTTGATGCTGTACTGGTATGCAGTGGACGCTACGTGAAGCCAAGTTTCCCAATCAAGTCTTTCCCTGGTAAGTCCTGAAACTCCTGCTCATAATTCAGACATATGCTTCTGAACCTATAGGCCTCTAGCCTTCAAGTTCAAAGCATGACTTCAACTACATCAAGGTAACTTTCTTCTCTGTTTGGTATGGTTCCGGATGCGTATACAACTAATGTTTTTGAAAGGTTTGACAGTTTCTTATGCTATAATATTAATGTTCATTCAATAGTCTTTCAACACCCTGTCTGGAGCAGTGATCCCCCTTAAACACCATTCAAAGAATTAAGCCCTTGATAAGCCTAAGATAATATGGGGAAAGATTTGCTTCTAAGATTGTTCTTCACATTGTGAAGAATGTTTTACCCCCCCCAGAAAAAATATTGAAGAAGTATATTTGAACACAACCAAAACATGTGGTAACTGAGCCCTGTGCAAATAAAAAGGGAGAAGGAATAGATGGACAGAGAAAGCAGAAAAAGAATGCAGAGAAGCATTAGTGAGGCTGATAGTTTTGTTCATAGATTTCACCACTACGTTCATCTGTGAATCCTTGAACAAGTGAACAGGTACATTATCAAAGGCGATCAGCTGTTCAATTCTGATGATCCCTGATAGTATGCTTTAAAGGTTTCTGGTGTGGCAGGAGTACACCTTCTTTCAGAATTTTAGATTTGCCATTTTCGGAATTTCAAGTTTATGTTTATGTTTGTGAGATTTATAAAGCGCTCAAATACCCGTGGGTGTCTCAGCGCTAACGACAGCGGTCTTGGGCCAAAGAGCAGAGGGGCTTATTGGTTAAACAACCAGGTTATTATCATTTTCCTGAAAGTAAGTAGAGCCTAACAGGATCTGATCTTTAAGGGCAGAGAGTTCCAAAGTTTTGTGGTGGAAACAATGAAGCGCTTGTCGCCCCATGAGGTTGTTTTGGTATGTGGAACCCTGACCAGGAATGCAGTGGAGGAGCGAAGGGACCGAGTCGGGATATAAGTAGCTAGCTCCTTAATGAGAAACTGAGGCTCAGTGTTACGGGAAGCCCCATAGGCAATACATAGGGCTTTGAACTTTATACGATTTTTCACCGAGAGCCAGTGATACTCCTGAATGACATGAGAGATAGGCTTGTGCTTGGCAGCATTCTGGCAGCTGCATTCTGGACAGATTGTAGTTTGTGAATGAGCTTGTTTTGGGCATTCACAAGAAGCCAGTTGCAGTAGTCAATGGTGGACATGACTAGTGTACTGACCAAGGTTTTGCCAGCAGTCAAAGGGAGAAATGGTAGAATCTTTTTTATCATTCGCAGTTTGTAGAATGATGCTGAGACCATTGAATTTACATGGGGGGGGCAAAGGTCAGCCTGTCATCATAGATGACGCCCAGGTTCCTGACCTTGGTGACTGGAGTTGGAGGGGGGCCCAATGAAGAGGGCCACCCGAAATGGGACAGCTTGCCGAATGTCATGACCTCTGTTTTATCAGAGTTCAGCTTAAGGCAATTGCTGGCATCCAGCTGCTGATGGCCAGCATGCCCTTTTGCAAGTTGGCTGCTACCTTATCCCTGTCATTGTGGATGGTCAGTACCAATTGCGTATCGTCGGCATACGATGTAAGGCCCATCCCGTGTGTCTTATTGACTCTGGCTAAGTCTGACACGTATATGTTAAAAAGTGTCGGACTTAGAGATGAGCCTTGAGGCGCACAACGCGGGAGGGCAAGTTGGGCTGAGTGAAAAGTGCCAACGTTTACAGACTGTGTGCGATTGGTGAGGAAAGAGGTCAGTAGGGCTCTTGCTTTATGTTGGACGCCATTTTAGTGACACGGTCGATCAGAATAGTGTGATTGACCGTGTCAAAAGCTGCTGAAAGATCCAGCAATATGAGAAGGGCCGCCCCTCTCTGATCAAGACTGACTCTGATGTCTTCGGATGCTTTAATAAGTGCAGTCTCAGTTCCGTGGCCCTTGCGGAAACCAAATTGAGTGTCATCTAGGAGGTAATGCTCTTCAATGTATTTCGCAAGTTGAGTGTTCATCACCTTTTCAAAAACTTTGGCCAGAAAAGGTAAGCTGGCGATTGGCCTGTAATTCTTCATGTCAGTTGGATCCAGATTCGCTTTTTTTAGCAGCGGTTTTATGATAGTTTTCTTCCAGGTGGTGGAATATATGCCTGATGAAAACATAGCGTTATAGATACTTGACAAAACAGGTGCCACCTGTTCAACAACTGGTAATAATACAGAAGGAGGACAAGGGTCTGTAACAGAGCCAGATTTAACCAAAAAGATTACGTTAGCAATCTGGTCAAGTCAAGTCAAGTCAAAGAATTTATATAGCGCACTACATACCCAGAGGGTCTCAAGGCGCTTATGGAAGGGGAGGAGGATTACTTGTCAAATATCCACGTTTTAAGTTGCTTTCTGAATGCTAGGTGGTTCTGGGTAAGGCGAAGGTAAGTGGGGAGTGAGTTCCATGTTTTAGCTGCCAGGTATGAGAAGGATCTGCCTCCCATGGTGGTCTTGTTGATGCGAGGTACAGTAGCGAGGGCTTGGTTGGAAGAACGTAGTTGGCGGGAGGGGGTGTAGAAGGACAGTCGTGAGTTGAGGCATTCTGGTCCGATGTCGTAGAGTGATTTGTGTGCGTGGGTTAGCAGTCGGAAAGTGATCCTCTTATTGACGGGTAGCCAGTGGAGGTCTTTCAGGTGACCAGAGATGTGTTCGTTACGCGGGATGTCTAATATGATCCTGGCTGAGGCGTTTTGGATTCGTTGGAGTTTCTTCTGGAGTTTAGCGGTAGTACCTGCGTAGAGGGTGTTTCCGTAGTCCAGTCGGCTCGTGACCAGAGCATGGGTGACTGTTTTTCTGGTTTCGGTGGGGATCCAGCGAAATGTTTTTTTGAGCATGCGAAGAATGTTGAAGCAGGATGAGGAGACGGCGTTGACTTGTCTGTTCATTGAAAGTGAAGAATCCAGGATAACGCCTAGGTTCCTTGCGTGGTCTGTCGGGATGGGTGCTTTTCCAAGGGCTTCCGGCCACCAAGAGTCGTCCCATGCGGAGGGGGATGTACCTAAGATGAGGACTTCTGTTTTATCTGAGTTCAGTTTCAGACGGCTGTGTTTCATCCATTCGGCAACTTTTTTCATTCCTTCGTGTAGGTTAGTTTTGGCGGTGCTGGGGTCATTGCTGAGGGAAAGGATCAGTTGAGTGTCATCCGCGTAAGAGATGATGTTGAGGTTGTGTTGGCGGGCGATGGCCGCGAGGGGGCTCATGTATACGTTGAAGAGGGTGGGACTGAGTGAGGATCCTTGTGGAACGCCACAGATGACTTCGGTGGCCTCGGACTTGAATGGTGGAAGGCGGACTCTCTGGCTTCTTCCGGAGAGGAACGAGGTGATCCATTCAAGTGCTTTTCCTTGTATTCCGATGTTTCTGAGGCATTGTAAAAGGGTGCTGTGGCAGACTGTGTCGAAGGCTGCAGAGAGGTCGAGGAGGATGAGGGCGACTGTGTCTCCATTGTCCAGTAGGGTTCGAATGTCGTCTGTTGCTGCGATGAGGGCGGTTTCAGTGCTGTGTTTTGTTCGGAAGCCAGACTGTGAGGAGTCGAGGGATTTGTTGGCTTCGAGGAAGGCGGCGAGCTGGTTGTTGACAGCTTTCTCGATGACTTTGGCCGGGAAAGGAAGGAGCGAGATGGGGCGGTAATTTTTGAGTTCGGTGGGGTCCGCTGTGGGTTTTTTCAGGAGGGCGGTGAGTTCAGCGTGTTTCCAGCTTTCCGGGAAGGTGGCGGAGTTGAAGGAGCAGTTGATGACGTCTCGGAGGTGCGGTGCTATGGCGGAGTCTGCTTTGTTGAAGATGTGGTGAGGACATGGGTCTGTGGGGGATCCTGAGTGGATGGAGTTCATCAGGCGGATGGTGTCCTCAGTGGAGATTGGGTTCCAGTCGTTAAGGGTGTTCAAGGGGGGAGAATGTTCAGCATATGGTTGGGTGGGTTGGTCTCCGGGTTGGTTGTCGAAGCTGTTGTGGATGTCTGCAATTTTGTTGTGGAAGAATAAAGCCAGGGAGTCGCAGAGGGCTTGAGAGGGGGTGATGTCATTGGAGTTGGCCGAGGGATTGGTAAATTCCTTGGCGATGTTGAAAAGTTCCTTGCTGTTGTGGGCGTTGTTGTCTAGTCGATCCTTGAATGCTGTTTTCTTGGCCTTTCGGATTAGTTGGTGGTGTGTGCGGGTGGCGTTTTTGAAGGCGTCCTTGGTGCTAGTGGTTGGGTCTTTTTTCCAGGCCTTTTCAAGGGAGCGGCAGAGTTTCTTGGACTTCTTAAGATCATCGTTGAACCATGAGGCCTTCTTGCTGCCAGGTCTGCGTTGACGTTTTTTCAGTGGTGCTAGGATGTCGGCGGTGTTGGATAGCCATAGGGTGAAGTTGGTGGCGGCTTGGTCTGGGTTAGAAGAGTGGGCTGGGGTGTTTAGAAGGAGCGATGAGGAGATCTGGTCGATGGTGATTTTGTTCCAGTTTCTTTGCAGAGTTGGTTGGGGTGGTTGATGGGTTTCGGCTTGTTGTAGGTGAAGTGAACGCAGCTGTGGTCAGTCCAGAGGAGATCCGTAGTGTGGCTGAAGGAGACATGATTGCTGGAGGTGAAGATAGGGTCGAGTGTGTGACCTGCGATGTGGGTGGGGGAAGTGACCAGTTGTTTAAGTCCGAGGTTGGTGAGGTTGTCCAAGAGGGTGGTGGTGTTGCGGTCGTTGTTCTTTTCAAGGTGAAAGTTGAGGTCTCCCAGAAGGATGTAATCTTTGGAGGGGAGCGCGTGTGGAGTGATGAAGTCCGTGATGTCTTCACTGAATTTTGCGCGGGGTCCTGGTGGTCTGTAGAGGAGGGTGCCTCTGAGTGTGGTCTTGGGGTCGATGTGGATCTGGAAGTGAAGGTGTTCAGAGTTGGCGAGATTGACGTCAGAGCTGGTTGAGATGTGGATTGATTTCTTATGGACGATAGCGATTCCTCCTCCTGTGTGGCCGGTACGGTCCTTGCGTGTGATCTTATATTCTTCAGGGATGGCAATGGTGATGTCTGAGGCGGAGGAAGTGTTCATCCATGTTTCTGTTAGGAAGGCGACGTCTGGAGAGATGGTGTCTAGTAGATTCCATAGGTCAATGGCGTGCCTGTGGACCGATCGGGTGTTGAGAAGGATGCGTTGTAGGCGGGTAGGGTCGGGAATCTGAGGTGTGATCGTAGCGGAGTTGGTGACGGTACCGATGAATTTGCAGGAGTAGCATGAGAAAGGTCCATGGGTGTGTCCAGGAGCGGCTTGGACGCAGTTGGGGGAGCGGCCGGGGTTAAGGGCTAGGAGGGTGGAGGCATCGTAGGTAATACGGGAGGGCTGGGCAGCGCGAGGGGCAGGGGGTCTGGCGCTGGGCGCGGTCCAGGCGCGGACGGGCGTAGACGGGCTTACCTTTGGCGCACCTCCGGCGCGGATTGGGCGCGGTCGCTGCGCGTGAACGCTGCGCGCGGGAACTACTGTCATATATGGATAGTGGAGGGGGAGGGGCTATCGAATTGTAGTAGGGAGTAGTCGATGGTACTACTTATTTACTACTTATTGAAGACTGGTCGCAGTGTGGGTCTGGGATGCACATTTACAATAGATGTCATTTACTTTTTCTAAAAAATAGTTCGCTAGAGCGTCGCACAATAACTGTGATGGGACTGGAGCGTAGGAGGTTTTTTGACCTGATAATTTGGCAACTACTTGATAGAGCTGTTTATTGGAATCTTGCGCGGATTCAATCTGTGTGATATACAGCCTGATTCATGAAGTAAAATTGCGCCGCAATCGCTGCGAAAATGCAATTGCGGGCGCAATTTCCGTAATCGACATTCAACATCAAAATAGCGAATTCGCAAACACAGAATAGCGAATTCGCTATTATATTCGCAGAATCCCGGCAGGTGAGCATTAGTGAATCAAAAAATGCGAGAAACCACGGAATCTGCGAAAAAAATAGCGAATTCGCTATATAATCGCAATCGGTATTCAAGAAAAATCGCTAATAGCGAAAAACCTAAAAATCGCATTTTGCGCCGCGCAAAATAAGGACAACTCAAAGCAGGTGGTAACCATAAAAGCCATGCAAAAAAAACTTTCAAAAAACCGTTGTCCAATCACCAACAGGTACTGGCCTGACCAATCACACATAAGGACAATCATCATCAGCAGCATTAGGAGTCTCACAATGCCAGGAATGTACATGGTGGTGAGGCGTCGAAGGCTACAGCGATTAGCACGGAGGAGACGCAGGATCCAGGACAGGATATTCCGCCAGCGGGTCACCTTGCTGGGCCAAACCAGAGAGCAGATATATGCTAAATACAGGCTGAATGGGGAAATGATAATGCAGCTAATACAGGACCTTGACGCCTTCATGCAGCACCCAACAAGCCGTACCAATGCGGTGCCTACACATGTGCAGGTATTGTGTAGCCTGCACCTCCTGGCCTCCGGGAGTTTCCAGGGGATAGTAGCGGCTGCTGGGGGGATATCCCAGCCCACCATGTCACGCTGCCTCCACACTTTTGTTGACGCCATGCTCACCCAGCTACACCGTCACATCAAATTCCCCGCCAGCCAACAGGAATTGGACATGACCAAGCTACAATTCTACAATGTAGCCCATTTTCCACATGTGCTCGGATGCATAGACTGTACCCACGTCGCCATCTGCCCACCAGCTGCCATGGAGTATATGTTCCGCAATAGGAAGTCCTACCACTCCCTCAACATCCAGATGGTCTGCAATGCTAAGACATACATCACTGACATTGTCGCACAGTACCCAGGGAGTACCCATGACTCCTTCGTATTCCGGCACAGCGGCCTCCACACACGACTGGTCAGGGGAGAGTTTGGGGAAGGACACCTACTTGGTAAGTACACTTTGTTGAAAATGTCACATTGCTAAGATGTAACAGCGCAGCACAGGCAATCACCATCTGCTCCTCTCATTCAAGTGACAGTGGCTACGCCCTCCGTGAATACCTCCTGACCCCATACCTCAACCCTGCAACACCCCAGCAACGGCGCTACAATATTGCACACATACGGACAAGGAATTGCATAGAAAGGACATTTGGCCTGCTCAAGAGCAGGTTCCGCATACTGCACAAGACAGGTGGGGCCATGTATTACAGTCCTGCAGTGTGCTGCCGCATTGTGGCTGTCTGCGCAATACTACATAACATTGCAACCAAGCGCCGGATACCTGTTGACATCTCTGGCAGTGAATCTGAAGGGGACAACCGGCCACCTGCACATGCACGCCATGCACATGGGGAGAACCCAGCAGAAGGGCACAGACGTCGCAACCACATCACAGTGAACAGTTTCTAGTACAACCTCTTCCATCACCCCACAAATCAACAATGCATGCAAAATGTAATGATGACACAACGCTAATGTGTGTAGCAAAATAAATGTATTTGTTCAATTCACACAAAAAAATAAAGTTCCAGTACAAATAACTCCCACTAACAGTATTACAGCATACTGCTGTGTATTAGAACATGGCAGGCTTAACGTCAGCCTGTGCCAATGAAAGTCAAAAGTTCTCAAGTGCGCCTACTGCGCGTTGCGCCCAAGCGCCTCTGAGGGGCATCCTCCTCCGGGGCTTCAGGACCTGGCGTGGGCCTGGTGCTGCGGCTGTGTGGTGGGATTTGTGAGGCTGAGTGGCTGCTGACGCTGGACGCCCCCTCACTAGCATCATCACCCCCCACAGTGGATGGTATTGCTGGAGGGTGTAGTGCCATGACGGCCGTGGTGAGGTGCTCCAGGACCCTGGTCATGTCCTCACTGCACTGGACTAGTTGGTGCTGCTGTGTTAGGGAGCGCCGCGCCAACAAAGAAGTTGCATTTGCAGCAACATAATTCGCCCTGCTGTATGAGGCCAGCCAGCTCATGAGTTGACGGTGGCGGCGGCGTGCTGCACTGCGCTGTGTGGACATCGCAGCGGTAATGGCCTCCATGGCTGCAGCCATGCGGGCCATTCCCTCACCCACACCTGCCATGGCTGCAGTCATGTTGTCTAAGCGCTCCCCCACACCTGCCATGGCCGCCCTCATGCCGTCCATGTGGTCTGCAACTGTGGCCACATTGCGCCCTATGTTATGGAGCTGCAGCTGAATGGCTCCTTGCTGTCGTGCCTGGCACTGGTGTATCCGCAACATGCGTCTTTCAACGCTGAGACACGCCAGTCCCTGTCCATTGGCCCGCCTGCTTGCTGGAGTGGAGTGCTGGCGTGACCTGCCACGCCTGCCCTGCTGGCCTGAGTCTGTGGCTGGCCGCTGTGTGGCAACTGGCGCGGGCCCGGATGTTGTGGCGACAGCTGCTGGGGGTGTGACAGCTGGTGTTGCTGGTGCGCCAGATGCAGGGGGTGTGACAGCTGGCGTTGCTGGTGTGCCAGATGAAGGGGGCACAATGGTAGCTGCCCTGGCTGCGGCTCTAGGTGGTGCAGCAGTAGCAGGAGGCACAATGGTAGCTGGCCTGGCAGCGGCTGTGGGTGCTGCACCAGTCGCAGGGGGGACACTGCAGGTGGATCTGGCTGCTGATGTTGTAGCAGCGGCAGGGGCTGGTGCCTGGGTTGGTGGTGGCACCTCCTCCTCCTGGACCTCCTCATCAATTTGCAGCCTTTCACTATCGCTGCTTTCGCCACCTGTGGGGGTAAGTGGAGGATCATTAGTTGCATGTATCTGGCAGACGTGCAGTTGCTACATGCATGCTGGGTGACATTCCCTTAATGGCTGTGGCTTTGTGTGCTTTGGGACCTGTCTGGCTGCATTGTGGTACTACTACATTGTGGCCACACTACATCTCCCACAATGCATCAGGACATTCCTTGATGTGCAACTATGGCATGCCTATGGGACATTAGGGGAGCCTATTTGGTCATGGACATTCATAGGGGGCAGGGTCGCAGTCGCATGCCACTTACCTTGGGTGCGGGATGAGTCGAGTCGTGTGAATCCTATACAGGCCTCCCTCTCTAGGGTGTCCTCCACCTGGTCCTCCATGGCAGTGTTGGGAGGGACTGTTGGTCCACCACCTCCAGTGCCCGACGACTCTCCAAGGCGCGCCGCCACCTTCTCCTTGGCACGGCCTCGGAGGTCATACCACCGTTTCTTTAACTCCTCTAGGGACCTGTCCGCCACTCCCACGGAGTTAACAGTGGAGGCAATCCCCCGCCATATCTGACGTTTCTCTTGCTCAGGGACCCTCCTGGAATCCTTTCCGAATAGTTTCTCATGTTTGGCCACCACCCCCTCAATCAAGTGTTCTAGCTCCTGCTCGGAAAATTTCAGCTTCCTTTTGCGACCAGAGGAGCTGCTGGTGCCAGGTACAGGTTCCTCTGACATTGTACCAAAGTAGTGGAGGTGTAGTAATCTCCTGTATTGCAGCAGCTCTCCCACTTGCTCCCTCTCAGTCAGCCTCAGTGTGGAGAATGGGGTGGGAACTGGCAGCTTCCTGGTTGTGATGTCATCACTGGGCTCGAAATGCGACTTCCCGTTTTCCCGATCTCGCGAGTTTGCGATCTCGCAAATAGCGATATCTCAAATAGCGATATCGCTATTTGCGAGTTCGCAATCCCGGCGCGGGGACCCGAAAATAGCGATTTTTCTGCGATTATCGGTAATCGCTAACGGAATTTGCGATCGCGTGCGATTCGCTTTTTTTAATCGCAATTCTTCATGAATTCGGATTTGCGATTTCTGAATAGCGAATCGCTTTTTTTTCGCTATTACAGAATCGCAAATGCCGTTTTTCATGAATCTGGCGGATAATATTTACTTTTCTCCTGTGCAATCAATAGTTTGTATTTAGTGAGAGCTTCTTTATAAAGTAGTTTCTTCTGGCTATTGTAGGATTTACCCCATTGTCTTTCGCGGTTTCTACATAGTTTCTTTTGTTCTCTGAGAAGTTCAAGTGAAAGGCTGAGTTAGATCCTCATCCAGAGAGACCCTCATGCTCTGAATCTCTTGTGAATCTAAGTGGTTGGAGGTGAGAGAATGCCTTGCAGGAGAAGAACATAACTGTCCAGAGGTGAGGTACACCAGAACCACAGGGTGGAGCACTTAACTTACTTGATAATAGGGATTGGAAATAATGGACAGGAAAGAGAGAATTGAGAATATCGTGACATAGACAAATAAAATCTCCTGAACAGAGAGTGGCTCTAGTCTGTTGTAGGTCCTCTGTAATTAGCCTAGGCCAGTCATTTATTCAGCAAAATCCTGCACAATATTTTCATTCATGTCCGCGACCAGGAATGCGACAATCGGTGGAAAGTAAAACTTCATCTCAGTGAACATGATCAACTACTGAAGACTCCTCAATCTGGATGCTGCAGACAGGCTTCTGGCCTTTCTAGTTCTTTGCGCTCAAGTGTGTCCCACTGCCTTATGTCCTTTGCAAGGATTTCAATTGCCTTTGGCAGTGCTTCTTCCAGCATTAATAAAACTGGTTCCTTTAAAGGCTGCTGCTGCTCTGTGTCAGCTACAAGTATGTGCTCCATCCCACACTACAAAGAGAATAACCAGGGCCTGCTCAGGCCCCCAGTCTTACACAACTCTTTTAGTCTATTTGCTGTAGGTCCTTTTGTCAATTTTGATGTCTTGTGACCATCTTGTGATGGACTCAAACAAATCGCTGCGATTATTTCGCAAATGTTATCTGAGCCAAAAAGGTAGGGTTAAGGGAAGGGATATTTTTATTCTCAACTGCCTCTCAAATATTCTCAAGTTTCTCATTGGGATCGGTCATGACTATCACATCCTTATTTGTCAGTTTGGACCGCAATATCTCTGGGCTATGTCTTTGTTCACTTGCAGTATACCATTGAGCATAGATCTCAGTATATGTATTTTACTCTGAATACTCCTCCACTTAGGGTGACAAATGCAAAAGGAACAATCGATGGACGATGTATCAAACACAGATCTTTGTGACTGGGGAAGAATGTCTGCATTGTTCAGCAATCCATCCATCATTTATTCCGTTTGCTTTTGCACCCTAAGTGGGAAGGGTATGCCCAGACGTGGGTCCTGTGCACACTGCACCACTGGATTCAAGCAAGCCTGGCTGATGAAGGGGTGATGCCCCGAAACCGGTCCCAGGATGCTTGTTTCCAGCCCAGGGAGGACCTGGCTTGGCAGTTTGGACTGGACTGTTCCCATGAGGAACAGGGTCAAGACTGATTTGAATATGGCTGGTTCCAAACTGGGTCGGAGTGGTGAGCAAAAGAACAATGGATTAAACCCATATCATTGTGACTGGGAGAGAATGTTTGCATTGTTCAGCATTCTATCCATCATTTGTTCCTTTTGCTTTAGGTTTTACTAAGTCACAAATGGGCTGCAAAAACCAGCAAGAAATTGATAAGCATCCCTAGTAGAGACTAAAAAGATCTGTATCACTCTCAAATTCAAGGGTTTATATTGCCATTTTTTCCATGAGAAAGCATTGAAACTGCAACTCCAATATGGCATGAGGAAAGAATTATATTTTCAATAAATCAAACTACAGCAATATGAATTGTCAAATAACACTATCACCTTAGCACTACCCGATTACATGAATATTGATTCAGCCCCTTTTAATCAATCTCATCCAATGGTGTCAGAAAAAACTAGTTACAAAAACAACAGTGAACCATTGTGAACGAATGCAATACTACTTACAAGCAGAAGGCCCATGAAAATGTGTTACAGTTGGCCTTCTACCAGGTTTCGTCAAGAATAGTGTCATTCAGAAAAAAACAAATCCACATCATGCTGCATGCAATGTCAAGCAGAAATGTAATCAAAGAAGATTAATAAACATGACGTATAATACATTTTGAAAAAGAATCTTGTTGTGGCCTAACTAAGGCATACCTAAGCCCAAATCACAAACTCTAACAAGTTATAGCACATTCATTTAATTTGGGTTAGCTCCATGTCAGTATACATGTGAATTTAAGTGTAAATTAATTACTCTGTACATACTATAATGACCATTTAATTTAAATGCACAAAAGCACAAATAATTTCAGTGATTTTGAAACAAAGGGAATAGCACTAGGAACTTTAGGCCTGATGCCCAAGCTGTGTGGAACTACAAAACCTGAATCTTAATGCAGCCTGGTAAAATTTGGCACTTCAAACCACTGAGCAATTTAATGCAAAAGACCAAGGCTTGGCCTTTTGTGGGACAGGTACGCTCAAAAACCTGATTATCTGGAAAATAATTTAAAAGAATTATGTAAAAGACCCAGAGGCCAGGGCAGTCAGGGATTAATTTCCGTTTTCAATTATAAAGACCATGTGTTGTAGGTGTGGCAGCATTTTTCACATGATTACTAAATACTTGCCCCTTAAAGTCAGATACTTGCATTCTTTGTACATGCTTTAGTGAAGGGTTTGTAGTAGTCTGCTGTTCCCAACACCCACAGGGATACTGTTGCATAGTTGGTGTTGCACAGTGCAGGCACTGGGCTGAGAGCCAAAAGCATACCTGAAAACTGTAGTTCCCTAGGAGGCCAAATGAGCTAGTATATCATGACTATTCAAATGCTACAGGGTCTTAGACAGTATTGTAATTATAATTGCATCTATAAGGGGCTTACAACCCCTGATGAGGTGTTAAATCACTTTTCGGTGAATAGCACGCTTCTCCGGAACCCGAAAAGGATTAGTGGTGAATTAGTATAGGGAAAATTGAAATTAATTTGAGTTGTGGACATGTGAGTCTGTTAGTTGGATTGAAACGGATAGTGGAGAGATAGAAGAGGGAAGAGTCTAGAAAGAGTTTATTTGGAGATCATAGCAGTAGAAAGAAGTTTGGGATAAGTGAAGGAGTGATGAAGGGGGAAGAGTCTCTAGAAGTGGATCAGGGAGAAAGATGAGGTATCAGATGAGTCTATGGGGATACATTAACGAAGGGTTTAGAAAGGCTTGTTTGGGAGATCTGAATAGTAAAGGAAGTTTGAGGTGATGCAAGTAACAGTAGAGAAGGAAAGAGTCTAGAAAGCAATATTTTGGTGATCATAGTGGTAGAATGGGTTTGGAATGAGTCAGGGAGTGGAGATAGTGGATATATTGAGCGAGGTATAGGGTGAGAAATAGGGTAGTGCATTGGAGATGCTGAATTTGTAGTAAAGTAATAAATATAAAAATTCATAAGTACACGGATGGTATATATGTATAGGTATGGTAATACATCTAGTTTTAAGTTGTATTTTATAAACTCAGACTTTCAAGTGTTGCTGTACTTTAAGCTAATTTATTTGTTTTTGCGATTGTTTGTTTTCCCTTATAATAACGAAATAGTGCAGCAATAGTAGCTAAATAGTTATGATAAAAATTTGCATATTTATGCAGTGACCTATATACCAGTTAAACATAGAATAGTATAACCGTACATAATATATACATTTGTTAAGTAGACCTAACGAATATCTATATATTTATAAACATATTATTATACACATTTATACAAAGGAATACACATATCTAGATACATACTTATAATCCAAATAAATCATTATATACACAGGGGTATGTTGTACATTTTTGCTTGAGTGTGGTGGTGATGTGAGGAAGAGCCAACTCATGTCTAGTTTTCTGAAGATAAGATAGCTTTCCGTAGATCTTTGTTGCTATCCGAGATCGTACTGTGCTGGGATATTGATGTATCTGTACTGAATTGCTGATGCCGGATGGTTTATTCTCTCAATAAATAAAAAGAAAAGTTAAAAAAAAAAATAGTTATCCGTAGAACTTATGGTTGGGGGTCAAGAGTTCCATAGTTTGGCTGCTTGAACAGAGGAGGATGTGACACCTATTATGAACACTTTTTAGCCAAAGGACATGACACCGATTACTGATTCCAGCACCAACATAACACTCTGAAGAAAGAGTAAACAAATGCTAAAATATCAATTATGGATTGCAGTCCTAAAAACATTCAAATACTTTTTTTGATACAAGGGTGACATATTCTAATCTAACTTTAGTCCTACAAATGCTGAGGAAAGTGCTTGTATTTAAGGCATTCAGATTTACTTTCCTAACTATGATCTCACTAACATTAGGAAAATGAATATAATTTGGGGGGCTAAATATTCATATATTTATAATTCTTACTTTACTCCCACAAACATTTGATGCCATGCATATAATCATATGAACTTTGGGGAAAACATATATCACTGGGGAGAGTGTGTACATTTGGGGAGTGAAACGTACTGTTCTAACCCCAGTGTCACTCACACTGGAGGAAAGGGCCTACAAATATATACTATTCTAACCACAATTCTACAAACAATGGTATAACTGAATGTATTTGAGGGTGCAAAACTTGCTATCCTAACTCCTGGCTCTGGCTCAGCTTGAGGTCCCCTTAGACCCGCAAGTCAAAAATGAGGCTAGATTTCATGTGATTTCTGCTTGCCACCCACACTCTGACCTCATGCACCAAGAATAAAGACAAAGCATTAACCTTTGATGTAAAAACAATAGAGAGAAACATATATTCATCTAGAACCTGAAAAGCACATAGTGAAAAGAGAAAACCTGGGATCATTCCCTGCTTCCCTGCTTGACAGCATGTGTGATCAAAGGCAAATATGTTATTTCACAACACTCCTTTTTTGCTTCCTTATCACATATAAAAGCTCATTCAAATTTGTGAGTTTAGGACGTGCTCTTTACAAAGACTACTCATGTTTTGATTTAATAGTCTATATTGTTGCTACATCTATAATAATAACCTAGGCTAAAAGTAGGGTTCCCATGACAACTGACTTTTCTCTTAGTTCATTAATGGCACGGTTATCAGGGCAGGCACACCGGAATGTTTCTAAGTTCAAGTTTAAAACTGTCACTTTTAATAACTCACTGTCAATGAAGTGATATAATCTGAAGTACAAAGGAGAAATACTTCCGTATGTTGAGGGAATGCAATTTCTGAATTTGGAAGCGACTGTAACATATTTTTAGATGATGTTTGTTGCATGATTTATCTGCCAACTATTTTCAGGGCTCTGCTCTCCCTATTAATTTGCTGGCTTGCCCACCTGTATTCCAGTCCAACTAACATTGGTGCAAAGGCATATACTTGTTAGGGGGGCAGATTTACTTTTTCAAGTCCAGTCCTCCAAACATTGGGAGTGGTACATATAATTGGGGGACAGGGGTCATATTTCCTATTCTAATTCCAGTTCTTGAGGAAAGTGCATACATTTGCGGAGTCAGAATTACTATTCTAATTCCAACTCCATTAACAATGGGGAGTAAGCATATTCATGCGGAGGTCATATATATTATTCTAACACAAGTCCTACAAATACTTGTTTACAAGTGCATTTCTTTGGAGGAGTAAGATTTACTGTCCCCATTAACATGGAGGGAAGTGCATATATTTGAGGGATGGAGTATTTACTATTCTAATTCCAGTCTGTAGAAGTGTTGTGACAGACCTATAGTGTAAAAATAATTACTCTGTTTCTATATGGTTGTGAGGTTTTGCTAGAAAAACATGTCAGGCGCCTGCAATTCATAGAAACAACCATCTGAAAAAAATGGTTGGGATTGCCCACAGGCTCAGTGAGAAGTGCCCTGAAGATAGAGTTGCACCTTACTAACATTCGTTTTAAATACAGACAGAGGTTGCTCAGTTATTGGGCAGGTCTTTTAAAATCTGAAGAAGGCTCCTTGAGGCAATTTATTAAATTTCTCTTACAAGGGAAGTATCTGGGACAATGGGTAAAAACACACAGATATTCAAGGCTAACCTCAATCTCCCTGCGGGTTATTTCCCCTTAAAAATGTCTGGGCTCCAACAGAAACAAACATTGAAACGCTTAATAAAAGAGTGTTTGCTAAATAGCGACTTTGCTGATGTTCGTAAGAGAATGAACCTGCAGCATCTATTGGAGGCAGATTAAAGTGGTTTAATTCAGCCCTACTTGAGGGACATCAAGGGTAGATCTTTTAGGCAGTTGGCCCTGAAGTTAAGGCTGGGTCAGGCCACTGCCTGCATTAGGTGGACTTTAGGTGGACAGCGGTTAATCAGGTGGGGCTGGACAAGGACTTGCCCTTTTGGTAAGCTTGATGCACTCTCACTTTCGCACATTATTGTTATTTGTGTTTCCTTTGCTAAAATAAGACACTGCCTGCTATTGACGGTTTTTAGGATGGTGCAGGTTCGTCACATCAGTAATCTGATGAGGCTAATTCTGCAGTGTAATAATATGTCGGCATGCTGGCCTTTGGCAAAATTCCTGTCCACTCCAGCCGAAAAGCTAGCTTTTTCTCTTACAAAGTAATGTGTTTGTTCTTAACACAATATTGCTGACTATCGGTATGTATGTATTTCTTTCTGTCATTATGGGGCATATTATCAAGATAGGCGATAAAATTATCGCTGTTTTAGCAGCAGAAAACTGCTGCTTAAAACGGCGATAATGGGCTTGATAATTTGCTCTATGGAATTCCAATTGAAGCCTATGTTAAATGTGAAGGACATCTAACATGGGCTTCAATTGGAATTCCATAGAGCATATTATCAAGCCCATTATCGCTGTTTTAGCTGCAGTTTTCTGCTGCCAAAACTGCGATAATTTTATCGCCTGTCTTGATAATATGCCCCTATGGTTTTTTAATCTTCGAGCGTGAATTATTATGCAGCTTTGAACACTTTGCCTCTGTTGCGCAACCTGCCTTTATATGTCAACCTTTCTCTATTGCTAATTTTGCATATATATTATATACCCGGTATTTTTAGGCCCTGGTCTGCGTTGTTTTATTAGCCATGTGTACGATATAGGGGCTGGGTTCTCTACTGCAACTACTCTTTTAAGTCTGCAACTCGGCTGTATTGATAGATATGCGAATACTAGTCATTTTATTGTTGAATTTAATTTTTTCTTGAACATTATCTTTTTATTGATGTGTCATGAAATGCATGGTTTGTATGGCCTAATAAGCATGATATCAAGCTAATACAAATAAACAATACTGTACTATACTATTTTACCTCCACTCCTACGAACATTAGGGAAAGTACATCAAATAGTGGAGGTTCATATAGACTACTTTAACTCCTGTCCAATGAACATTAGGAATAGTACATGTAATTATTGGGGTGTCAGACATTCTATTCTAACTCCAGTCCCACTAAATTGGGAGGGGGGGGGCAGCATTTTTCTATTCTAACTTAGGGCCTCATTAGGATGGCGGTGAATCCGCATCCTCCGGGCCGGCGGAAGCCACCGCCGGCCCGGAGGATGCGGATTCACCGCTGCGGCCACAGAATACACCCACCGCCAGATTAGGATGGCGGTGGGATTGCGGTGGGACCAGCGGCGGATGGCAGGTCCGTCCGCCGCTGATCCGCGGGGTGTGGAGGGCCATTTGGTGGCGGTGTCTGCAAGACACGGTCAGCCAAATTAGGATGTGCCTCGTCACATGCTTTTCCACGGCGGCTTTTCCGCCGTGGAAAAGCATGTGGTCTTTGGTGTTTTGGGGCCCGTTGCAGGCCCCCAGGGTGTCGGGGGGTGGGGGGTGCACATGGGGTGTACCTATGGTACCCCCCAGCATTTACATGCACATTAAACATGCATTTTTAACCTTGCGGCAGCTGCTGCTTCAAGCAGCACCCGCCGCAAGGTTAAAGATACAGGATGTGACCGCCAGAGTGGCGGTCACATCCTAATTGCACCGAAGGGACCGCCGCTGCCCCTGCGGACAGTCCCTCCACCTCTGGGGTGACGGACGGACGCAGGTCCGTCCGCCATCCTAATGAGGCCCATAGGTTCTACAGCCATTGGGGGTCAGTGAATATATTTGGGGTGGCCAGCTCCACTATTCTAACCACAATCCCACTACCAATGGGGAAAGTGCACATATTTGGGGGAGTTGGAATTACTATTCCACCTTCTGCATTAACGTTGGTGAAAATACATATAGTTGGATAGGTGGGGGCCATATTTAGTATAGTAACTCCAGCCCTAGAAGCATGTCCGGTAGTGCTTATATTTGTGGGAAAATGAAGATCAGGATCGTCCCTTTTGATCCACCTTTAGCAATTCAACAGCCTCCCACTTGCTTCTGAAGAGGCTGTCCTAGGTCAAGGAATAGAATCTACAGAAAGTGGTCAGGGATCTCAGAGTTCCATTTACTTTCTGTCAAGGAATTGGGAATTGTGGGTTTACAACCTGAAAAATCAGTCCCATGAGGTTATTTCCCATTCTATGAAGTTTAACTTTAATCACACTGTAATGGGGTGGATTTACTGCAGGGAAACAGTAAAATTGCAACTGATTTGCCATACAACTCAGAACAAGGGCTCTGGTGTTAGCCTCTAGCACTATCCATTGCAGCTGTCTGTCTGGTCTGTCTTTGATTTCGGTACCTTGACACCCATACCTGTTCACCTCTGCCCAATAATCTTTGGACTGGATAACCTTATGGTCATCTGTTTCTTCCAGCTATTGCCATCTCACTGGTCTCATTGTGCCATAAAAGACATATGCCGGCACCTGTCATCTGGAACCCTGAGGACCCGTACCCTGAGCACCCAGGCACTGTTGACCACTTTTTTACCCCTAACCCACCCAATAATTAGTCTTGTCACCTAATCCCACTGGGATCTTTACCAGGGATGTGATCATAGCCCAAATGTGATTGCTTCTTATTTAAAAGGCATGATACATAATGGAGTGGGCAAGAACATACTGACCTTTTTAAGGAGCCTGATCTAGAATTATGCCTATTCCCCCTTTAGAGCAGATGTGTTGGGTTATCAATATAACCTTGAAAAAAAGTACCTCAAAACTTTCCTAATAAAACAGTAGTTTCCCAACAGGTCCCCATTTATTTATATGTTTATTTGAGGAGTTTTATATAGCACGAACATCACCCAAAGGTGTCAGAGTGCTTTACAGAGGGAGCACAACCGAATAACACGAGGAAGATAAAGAGTAAATAAAAATACATTGTAACGATATACAGGGGGATATGTAAACAAAAAAGCAGCTATTACTTGGTTACATATTGTAAATGAAAATACAAAGTAACAAAATATAAAGAATGTAAACAAAACATTATACAGTAGAATATGTTATGTTATGTTATTTCATGGTACATTATGGTAAATTAAAAGCCTCTAATTTACACTCTCTAAACACATCCAGCAACTTACTTCAAATTGTGTGTCAGCCCTGTGTCAACTGTAAGACTCTGTATTCTGTTTTTATTGATTTCTACACTTGTATACAGAAGGGCAATAATACAAATAGCTGACTTTCTATATATTTATAAATGTATATCTTCTTTTGCGTCCATCTTCATTCTCTCAGTTATGACTGCCAGGCTAATATCTCTGAATGAATGAATGAATGCATGAATGAATGGATGAATGGATAAATAAATGAGTTTATTGATCCATTAATTAAAATAGGTACAATAAATACAACCAACACTAGATAAATAAAACGTTATATAAATTCCTGTGCAAGGTGATAAATTTGGCTCTACACCGATTGGGGCAGGGTCCATTTACAAGACTGTTTTCGATGACCCGTGTATGCCAAGAGTGGGCTGCCATAGGTTGTGCCATGTATTGAGCACTGTGAAAGACGCCAAGTCCACACAGCCTAGTTATGGTGATCTTGTATGCCAGAGAGGACCACCAGTGAAGAAGTTGTGTGATCAGAATAGCAGAACTGATTAAGTGGCAAGCCCATATGCCAGGAGGGGCCGCCATGGCTTGGGTGATTGCAACCTGAGGAGTCTACATTTCTTACGGAAGGTACAGCGGCAGCCCCATATGCTGGGCGAGGGGTGGTGCTGCCCGGACCAAATCATCAAAGACTTTGGGCCATCGCCCAGGACTGAAGTGAGGCTGGGACTGGTGGATTCAGCTGCACTGAAGGATCTGACTTGACTGACCCCGTGGGCTAGGACGACACCAAGGAGTACAACTCACCATCACGGGCCTCCAGGTGGGAGCTACAGGACTGAATACCCCTTCCAGGGAGAACTTGATGTACCACATCATTAGGAGCTAGAAGCTGCTCCAATCGCTGGGGCAAGCAGTTGCGCCACTCCAGAGAGTGAGCCTGCACCTGCCGGACGATGCCACATATACGGCGAGCAGCCTGACTTCTTCAAACACATTTAGATCTTGTGACTTCCCTCACTGAGGACACCAGGAGTAACTCCAAATGTTTCTGTGCTGTTGGAGTGGGTAGGACTTGAACTAGGGCATTTGAGGCCTCCCTGGGATTCACTCCTGAAGGTACTGCAGCACAAAAAACACTTTTGACTGAAATTCTGAAGAGTCAAAGGGAACTCTTGAGTACTGCCTTACAGGTTTCCTAACCTGATGTAACCATTAGCGAATGGGGAATAACCCTAAACACATTACACAAAGGAGGGTAGGACAGGGATTCACTTGACAACTACTAGAGCCTGACTCTAAGGGGGATTGTGTTGTTGCTTCTGAATGATATATTCCTTGGCATGTGCAGAGTTAGAAATAAAATGCTACTTTTCTTATAAAAGAAAGTATTTACTGGAGATTGATGCATTGTTTGTACTGTCTGCACTTTTTATTATGAGTTGTTTTCACTGACCTGTATCTACATTCCCCCACTTAGGGAACTATGATTGCTCGACCACAGCTACCACTGAGAGTCAAGTGCAGAAGGGGAGGTATTTGAACCAGTTGAGCAGGATTCATAATAGGTCGACCCCCGGAACATCAAGAGTAAAAGGCCTCAACCACCATAATTGGGCCTTTGAAAGGGGTTCTGACAGTCGCTTTTGCCTAATTTGATTCATATCCAAGTATCAGAGTAGAGCGTGACTTTTGCATTAAGTAATGCTTGTGAAATATCTCATTTGATTAGTTTTCCCCATAATAGTTTTTGTCTAAAACCTGTCTGATTGAAGGAAATTTGTTTTTCATCCGCTGGCAATTCCTCCAGTTCTCTTAAAAAAATCTTGGCATATGCTTTTGCTTCAACGTCTAGTAAAGTAATTACTCAGCAGTGTGCTGGTTCCATGCGGCTGCTTTTCTTATAGGGTAAAGAATGGAAGTGGCCATGATTGGAGCTCTTGTGTATTCATGAATGATGTCTGATAAAGAGGGGTTAGCCAATGCGGCAAGACCTCTGTGCCTGCTTTAAAAAGCAAGCCTGGTAAATCGTTGGGACCTCGCGGCCCCTTCTTCTCAGATTGTTTGTAATGCTCTCCTGGTGATTGATTTAGAAATCAGGATTTATTCATCGTTTTGTTTAGGTTCTATCCATTTGGGCCTAGGCTGTTTCTTGTGTTGTGTCTCCAATATAAAGACACTGCGCTTTCCCAGGTGGCAAGAATGTTTCCTGTATTGTCTCTGCAGCCTAAAGGCAATGTATGTGGATAGCTCACTTTGCTTTAGTGACATCATTCCCATGCTAGCGGGATTTGTTTAAGGTATTGACATAAAACCAAAATTCGCTTGCTTGTTGTGTCCCAGCAGGGTGTATATTTTCGAAACCGTTTTTTTTCCCTTGTATTTAGGCATATGCTCCCACATGGTTGTGCAATACTGCTTGACTGTGTACTTTAAATAAGTCATTGCTCCCTTATTTAATCTGTCCTTCTTATAATTTTTTACTACCACTCTTAAAAAAGATTTACTATTTTTTACCATGTGTTTATACCACAGATTTTGTGTGAGGGTGGTATACAATCTTGTGGGCCATTGTGTTTTTGGGTGGTTGCATAATGAATCTACTACTGTTGGTCAATGTTGAAGAGATGATTTATCTTCTAACAGGTTGCGTAGTAGGTTTCTTTTGTATGCTTTTGCGTTTTGTAAAAGAGGACACTTGAGATCTCATTATATGGAGAAGTGTGGCTCAGGGGTTAGAGGCGGCAGACCCGGAAGCTGAGATCGGTCCTGGACCAGGGTTCAATTCCCCACCTCGGCGGGTCTTGGGCTCAAAAATTCCACGGACTCGATAATTCTTGTTCCGGTGCCTACTCGACTCACAGGTTCACACTCTGCGACTCTGGGCAATAGCTTGCTTAATCTCCACTATGGCCCCTCGCGGCGGGATGCCTGGCTTTCACCTTGTGGATACCCTGCTGGGGTTATCTCACAGGGGAATACCAGGACGGGTTCCCAAGGCAAGTGCCTTGATGCCTTCGGGTGATACGTGCGCTATATAAATCGCAATACATTTACATTTACATATTTGAACCTTTAAATGAGGGAGGAAAATTTGGTTCCATCTGATCTTCCCACTACGTTGGGCGTGTGTTCAAATTAAATTGCTAGCTACGGACGAGTGGTCACTTTCAGAGCTCTGGGCGATACTAAAGTGGTTATAAGTTATTAAGTAGCCGTGAAGCTGCAAACTAAAGATGAGATCTCCCTAAAATAACAAGGTAGTTTTTGTGTTGATCCCTTAACTTATGTTTGAGAGTAGCTTGCTGAGTGGGTATTTAAGTTAATAGCTATGAACTGGTCATTGACCTTTCTTGTAAGGGGGTCCAGGATGGTTAAGAGAGCCTGATCCTTAGATTAACACGTCCAGGGCCTTGGTTCCCCCTGTGAAGATTCATATATAAGTTAATGATTTACATGGATTTGGCCCCTTATTTAAAGTTGCTCAATTATTATTGCTTAAATTGAGGGAGAAATTCTGAGTACCTGATGAGGTGAGCCTTATGTTAATTGTTGTAGAGACATAAACTGATAACCCCACTACGTTATTAATTTTAATGGTTGATTGTTGTAGTCCATAGTACCCCTCCATTGTATATAGCTGGTGGCCCATGCCCCTTGAAGAAAGACAATCTCTCCTGTTTGTAGACCAACAGCTGTACATATTGGCAGTGCAGGTAATTACAAAACGGGATATGATTTCCTAATAATACCAAAACTGCTCCAGATGTCTACATCTGCTAGTACTGCAATGCTAATGTTTTGATGTAGGTGTATTGTTTTATTGCAGATGGTTACTATTAGACATTGAAAATATATTAGTTGGAACGCCACTCACAATCCGAAAAAATATTTGGATAAATACCAAGAGGAAGGAAAAATAAAAATAGGTAAATACCAAAATAAGAAGGAAAAAACGAAATATGGATGAATACAGAATTATAAAAAAGTTAATACCATAAACTTGATAGCTCTATTTATATACACATTTGCTGTTTATAGGACACATACACATTATCACATGTTAACTTGTTTTCTTTTTACAAAGACAGATATCTTCTGATCTTCAATGGTTCTTTAATGAGTGTGCTTTGTCATTTAATTAAATAGTTGTCATCATTAACCTCAGGAAAACATTATTTAAGTGTAGTTTCTTGACTGCTCCTCTTATTACACACACCCACATACTTCTAGTTACATTTCAAGGTCCACATTCTGGCCTACATTCCCCAGTTTACCCAGAGCTAGAGTTGACCACTAACAAACTCTATTTCATTGCACGAGTCATATCATAGCTGTCAGCGAGTGACACGTTCCCAGTTATATGCACTAATGAGTGCGCTTCAGTTATGTTAGTGGCAGCAGGACACTATTATGGTTGCCAGATGACTCCATGTCTTCGGGAAAGCTGTGTTCGAGTTCTGGGCTTTATTTGCCAACCCTTTTCGTTCTCTGTATTTTATTTATTCCTGGCTCACCTTGACTGATCCAGATTAGACTAAGGTTGCCAATTGCAGTAGACTGGAGTAAGGTACCTAGGTTTACTTAGAGTCACCTGCTCATTCTACAAATATATGGCCTTATTTATGCGTCACTTTTTCCCATGTTAAAAGTGACGTACCGGCGGCGCAAGGCCTTCATAAATAAGGCCCATGGATCTTAGGACAGTCATTCCAAGAGGCTGTATGCTACCATTGCCCCTTTACGAAACACCAGTAACTGCCAGCCACTATCAGAAGCTCAGTTACATGTTGATATTGGCAGATCCTCAGCCATTTTTACCACCCTGCCCCCTCTCTTAGAAGGATGCACCCGACTGCTTGCTTGGGTCATCTACTATTCTCCAAGTGTTCAACTTTTCTTAACTCTATGATTAAATCTTGAAGGCTTTTCCTAGCACCTCATTGCGGATGGAATTTCTTTTTTTTAGTTTCTTGATCTCTCCATTTTTAATTCACCATATCAAATCCAGCAATTTTTTTCAACATCTGACTCTCCCTCGACCCCCCCACTCGCTGCCTACTCTGTCCACAAGCTTAACTTCCTTCACTGCTTCTCACATACATTGAAACCATTTTGATGGTAGCTCACATTTTGAAATGGAACTTAGCCAATAGTCTGGTGCACAGTGATTTTAGTAAATGCCCTGGGCTAGGGGCTATTTGAAGGATATTTTCAACTTAGCCGCTTTCCATAACTTACATTCCCAGCTTCCCAACCACTTCGATATCCTTGTTGGACAATAGGTGGAGAACATCTCTTGATCTGCAAAGGTATAAAGCATGGTGTTCTCTAGCTGTAGGACCAACTCTATTGAAAGCACACCCTTGTGCAAACCAAAATCCTAAATGTGCCTAGAGCTTCCATATGGATCCCTACTTTCTTAGGGCATTAGTTGGAACAGCTCTTTCTATAATTCGGGGGTGTAAAGACCTAAAGATACTGGCCACTTGCCTAAATTCTTTTTAGGAATGTGTGGCCACCAACTGACTCTGCATTACTGACACTAGAACCACATTTCTTCCAAATGTCCAAGAAAACGAGTTGTCCACAGTCAAAAAGACTACAGAATTGTCTCCAATAAGCACAAGATAATTATACCAGTGAATTCCTTAGAATTAGTTTTTGGTTCCCAACCCCTACTTGCCGTTTCCTCACATAATAACTGCCAGTCTCTGATTACCCATCCTGAAGTCCCAAAGCACACTAATGTGGCCAAGCCCAACTATTTCAAATGTTTTCCCCTGATTTTTTTCCCCACAAAACTATCTCAATGACATGGTGGTAGCATGATGACATGGTGGAAGAGTTAGCATTGTCTCGTTGTTAAATACAAAAAACATCAATGTCACTCATGTGCTGGAAGAATTCTTCCACATGGAATTCATGGCAGAGCCAAACAGGAATAAAGTATGTGACATGGAATTGGAAGGCCTGTTCTATATAGGTTAAGCTTCCCGATACAATGTCGGATGGCATTTGTGCACCTGTGATTGTTTTCCAGATGACATCCCCAACAGCAACTCCACCCTCACTAAAGCAACCACCTGCCACCTTCTAAACCAGACAGGGGATGCAAGGGTTGGGAAGATATGGCATCCACCAATTTTTGCCAGATGCCCAGTTAGTGCCCAACCATAAGTGAAGTATTCTTTTTATAAAGGGCAATGATTCCAAGCACAGAGTGGCACTTCACTTTACCTGAATCACCCTGGTCCTAATGAGGCAGAGGACAAGTAGCCTACTGCAGCACATTAGGAGTGATACCACTATCTCCATATCTTCGTCAGACACTAGGACCCGCCGTCATCATCCCCATGGGATCTCTCACCAGCGTGTAAGGATGCAAATATTTCCTCCAGCCTGCAGAGCTCCTTGCAGACAGTCTAAATCTTTTGACTAGCCTACTGAATAGAACTCATGGGGTACAACTGCAGGCAGAAAAAACTGGAAGAAAGTGTGGCTGTCCCAGTCTTACACATTTACTTAGAATGGGTGGAGTCAGAGTGCTGGGCAGAGGGCAGTAAAAAAAAGTGAGTAACCCATTCTGTCTGCCACCCAGGAAGGTCTAAAAACTTTTGAGAAGAGAAGGAAGCAGAACATGAGACAGTAACAGCATTTGTTTAATGCCTACTGCATAGCTTAAAGTTTTTTTAGTTAAAGGCCCAGTGCACTTGAAATTTTTTTATAGTCTTATAGCCCGCCGTAGCGGGCTATAGCAGCCATTAAAGGCCCGCTCCAGGATTTGGCTTGGGTCTTTAACAAGGGAGTGGAACTTTAATGCCTGTATAGCCCAGCTACAGAGGGCTATAAGGCTATTATAACATTCTGCCACTAGAAAGCAGAATGTTCTAGCAAACAAAACAAAGGCCTCGCACAGCCTGAGGGGATTGAAATCCCCACAGGCTCCGTGTGGCCTTTGTTCACAGCAACAGCTGTGAACGACAACATTGAAATGTTGGAGCTCCAGGCTTCTACCAGCCATTAGAAGCCTGGTGCACTCCATTGCTTTCATTGGAGCTCTCAAAATTCCAATGTTCTAATAAGGTATGGTGTCTGGAATGTATGTGTGTCTGTAATGTTGGGATTAATATTGTTGTTAGGACAATAGTGGTCAATTGCCTTGACAATGCATCATAAATTACTGCTTAGCTGTGAACAGGCATTTTGGATGTTCATGTATTCTTCAATATATGATGTGACTTTTGTCATCCTTGCAGGCTTAGAAAGGTTCAAAGGAAAATACCTTCATAGCGGAGAATACAAACACCCAGAGGGCTTCCAAGGAAAGAGGGTGCTTGTGGTTGGGGTCGGCAACAGTGGAGTGGATATCGCTACGGAGCTCAGTCACGTGGCTGCAAAGGTATATGAACTTCTTGTGTTTTCCACCAGAATATTGAGGGAAAAATATTGTGAGTCCAAAATATTGAGGCCTAAATTAATTATTGTATTGCATTGTATTGTGAGAAGTATGCATAGGTAAGTATATGTTTACTATACACAACTTCACATATAGATAACCACATAATATACATCTTCAAGGTACCTAGATGTGTAGTCAAGAATAGAAAATCTATACTTACCTGTTTGCACATACCTTTACAATATTTTGAATCTCAATATTTAGAGCTTGATATTTTGTGAATTGCATTTTGAAGTTTGTGAGTGGCACTTCTTAGGACTACTTTATGTACAGCATAATGCAGTTTTTGATTTGGTCCCTCACTGTTTTTGGACTCGAAAGGTTGTTAGGCAGCCCAGTAAAAAACATTATATAGGTGTCTGCTATTGTAAAGAATGTCTAAGCTCTCACTTTTCAATAGTGAAAAGCATAATATCATCCTAATTATAGTAGGGCGCTGAAAAGTTCAGGCATATTGAAATATCCACTTTTCATTACTGAGTAAATTGTGAACACCCTTTGGCAATGTCAGTGTCCGTCACTTTTTATAGTTGCATACCGTGCATGATTTACTCTAGGCAGACATAGGGGTATTTTGACTTTAGGGGTAAGAGCTTACTGCCACCCAGACCATTAATGGTGTCTCATGCCTACCGGGTCCAGGCTAGCTGTAGGGATATAGGAAATCCCTGTGGCCTTCCTTTAGTAAGCACACAATGCAGCTTGTGAGGCATTTAAGGGGATGTTTTCATTGTGTTTTCCACCTATATATTTGTAATTGTATGTATAGTATTCAGTGTGTGAAGATCAGTATTTTAACTTTTTTTTTAAAGGAAAAATTACTGACTGGACATTAGTTTGTTGAGTGTTATTTGTTGAGTTGATTAGTTTTGAGATTTTAGGTCATAACACCTTCCCGATTCACCCGTGCACTGCTCTGCCTCACTGCCGTAAGAGTCAACTTCTTAACACCTTCAGCGCGGCGCGAATTTTCGCGCTGTGCTGAAGGTTCTAAGAAACGAACGTGGCCGTGACGGAATGGTTCCGTCATAAGCACAGCCCAACCGGCGCTCGTGACGGAACCGTTCCGTCACAAGCATCGAAGGGGTTAAAAAGGTTATTTGGTTCCCTGTTTGAGGGTCCACAGTAAAGGGGATCCAGGACACCAGAAGCAAAACCCCCTAGCTGACAGAATTGGGGTCCAGTAAATTATGATTGCTTTGGTATTTTCAAACCTAGACATCTCAGAATAGGTTTAGGCCCAGATCCAGCTACAGAGATGAAACAGTGCTGTCTTCCATTGGCTGATGTTGCATGGGTGTCAGTTCAGAAGAGAGATTTCCAATGGGTTCCTCACATGTGAGTTTGTGGAAGGAGACAGGAGCCAGCCTTCTTGGACTCCACTATATTACTTGGATAAGCAGTTAGTAGTCATCACATAACAATTCCGTACACATCACCACTAATGAAAGAGGGGCCTGATGCCACGTCTCCTACAGGTATGGTCCCAAAAGTGAGTCGGCAAGAATCTACATATGAAGTGGTTTGTTGACAAAATACCATGAAGGAGAAAACACCAGGGCAGCACGAGCTGTCAGGAGTCCATTATAGCAATACATTAGCTGTCTGTGATCTCACTTTCTGTTCAGGGTTTTGTAAATAATTGAAACTGTGAGAAACTGGGTTGGTTGACTGAGTTATGAGCCCTTGTCAAGCACCAGTCAAAAAACCTGTGCAGGGTGATCCACAAAAAGTCATTAATTTAACCTGTGCTTAACCCAGTGTAGCCTGGCACAAAAAGCAGTTAGGCTTAACTTAGAGGCAATGTGCAAAGAATTTATGTAGCACACAAACATTAATAAAGTGAAAACAGAACATAAGAAAACCCCCACACTAATATAGAAAAATAATGTCAATTTAAAAAAAAGATTTGACACCAAAAGTACACAAATTGAATAAGTAGAACCGGAGTTATGAATAGTTAATGTTTTTAGTAAAACACAGTGCCTTAAAGATCAAAGAGCCAACCACTGACATCTTGTTGGGTGAGACTGGTCAAAGTCGAATAATATGGCCGACTGTGATGGAGCGCAATTCAGATACAGGAAGTGGAATGGGCCCTATCAGGGCTTACCTTCGGACTTAGAAAAAGTGTCAAGAACAATGTCTTGAGAACGTAAAGTTCAGCACAGCAAGGCTACAGGTAGTATCCAAGGAGGGAGCATTGTTGTCGGGAAGCCTTGGGTCAAAGCTGTACATTCTGACTTAATCATTTTTATGGAAGTCAAAAATCTCAAGCTGGATGAAGCAGGTGGCTGTAGTCTAGACAGTTCCAGGGGTGCAGGTACCCCTTTAGTAAAGGACAGCTGAAAAGGATTTGCTGCTGCAGAGAAGAACGTAGCGGGAGCAGCCGAAAAGTCAGGTCGTCCAGTGATGCATCGTGGGGAGATAGAAGAGCAGATTGGTCCCGGTCTCCTCTTGGTTCTCAGAGCAGTTTTAGCCAAAAAATGTCAAAGTACTCAGTTTGGGATTTTGGGCTATCTGGGCACCTTTAGCACCACAACCAAGGGTTTAGGACTGATGGAACACCAATTAGGGATTCTGGACTCACTCAGGCTGTGTACAGGTGGTGCAGGTTCAAGATTATGGTAGCTTTTATTGTGCCTATGGCTCTGGGCAGGAGGCCAGCAAAATATCCCTTGCAGGCACTCTGGTAGTCCTGGATTGAGTTGAAGATGCAGGGCTCAACAACAGGGCTGGCCTCTGAGTGTTCAAGGCAGGCTCCAGTCCAGAAGGCAAAGCAGTTCTTCCAGGCAAAGCAAAGCAGTCATGCGTAGTACACAGCAGTAGGCAGTCCTCTGAGAGTTCTTACACAGGTCCAGGAGTGAACTAAAGAGTGGTTCTGAGGGTCCTTTTTCTAAACCTGGGTACCCTTCCTCTGAAAGGTGGGAGAAGCTTCTAGAAAGGTTATTTGAAGTGCTAGGAATTTTCTGACTCCCCTGCCTTGGCTCCAAGCTGGCGGCAGTGACAATGTGGAGGTGATAGGTCCTTTGCATGAATGCAGAGAACAGCCTATTCTGTTGCAAGTTGGGTTATGCTCAGCTCCACCCTCCCCGTACTGATGGCTCATTCAGGCACTCCTAATCCCTTTATTGTGTGACTGTGTGGGAGGAAGCCAGTTACACCCAGTCATGTCACCCAAGACAGGCTGCAGGCACAGAAGAGCCAAGAGCAGGAACATTCCAACTTTCTAAAATAAGTATTTTCTAAATTGTAATTAAAAATCCGACTTTGCCATTCAAGAGGATTTTTCATTAAAGTTTCATAGATCCCAAACATTAACTGGACACCTGGTCCCAATCAAAAGTTAGCACTTATTGAATGTAATAAGGCAACCCAATGTTATCCTATGGGACAGGTAGGCCTCACAATAGTGAAAAACGAGTTTAGGAGTTTTTCTCTATCAGGACATCTAAACCTTACAGTACATGTCCAACCTTTTCGTTATGCACTTTGCCTTTTTGGCAACCTAGGGCCTACCTTAAGGGTGACTTATATGCAACACAAGGGGAGTTTAAGGAAGTGCTTAATTTGTAAAGACAAAAGTGCTAGGGCCTTCGTCAGGAAGCCACTGCAACTTGCACCACCCATTACAAGGCCAGCGCAGCCAATGACAGTGCCAACAATACTACTAACCATCACACTTCTACAAGTGTGCCGATTCAGACTATTCCAGGCCCCCAAAGCTATACAAATGGCTAAGGTAGCCAGGTATTAGTCCTTTACTTTAATGTATATTGAATTAATAAACAACTGTTGTGTTTGCAGTTTAAAATTGCATTCAGGCTACAGGTGGCACAATGAGTCCTGCAGGCTTACCAGTAGCATTTAATTCACAGGTCCTGGGTATTTGGTATATCACTCTGCAAGGGATTTATGAGTAAATTAAGTATGTAAATCAGGTGCAAACCAATTTTACCATGTTTAGGGGAGAGAGCACACGCACTTTAGAACTGGTTAACAGTGATACAATTCACAAAGTCCCAAGGACTACAAAAACGAGTTCAGCAAAGAAAGTAGAGGGGAAAGGGAAACATTTGGGGATGACCCTGCAGAGAGGGCTGGGTCCAACAGGAACCAAAAGAACCTTGGCCAATTTGTCCTTAAATCTATTAATAATTCAAGAAATCCCCCAAATATTGAAGCGGGCAATAGCTAAGTCTTGCCTCTGATAACAGGACTCAGGAACTTAGGCAGTGGATGCAGAGTAGTAATGTAATGTCAGAAAGTGTTAACTTCCTACTTTGTATCCAACTGGGTGATGCATTCTTCCACTCTTCACAGCAACCGCCATTGACAAACATAATATAATATGTTGTGCAATAGTGGATAGGCTAATGGGAGGAGAGAGAAAACAGAAACATTGGATATGCCCTCTGACTCATCACTTCTCTGGCACTGACTTTTACAATTAGTAATAGACACCTAAAGACAAATTTATTTTACTAATCTGCCATGAATATTCTGCATCTAACCTCGGTAGTGAAAGGATATACCTTAAAAATAGCTCTGTGTAACCAACTCTCTGTAACCAACTTTCTGTGTTCCTAACTAGGCATGGGCGGAAAATCCGTTCCGCTCGCGGATTTTGCGGATTTTCGGGAAATCCGCAATCCGCGAGATTCGCGAATCTCCCGCAAAATCCGCAAATCCGCGAGCAGCGGATTTTGCTCGCACTGTTCGCGTGAGTTCGCGCCCCGCGAATAAGTGCAAAATTGCAGAAATACGATCTTAGCAAAACTGAAAGTAACTACTTACCAGGTTCAAAAGTTCAGGCTCATCATTAGTAGCCATTTCCTGTAGTGCTTCCTGAGGGGCCCCTCCAGAGTTCAGTTGCCAGTTGAAACTATTATGTGACCCTGCTCTGAACCTCAGAATAGTTACACATATGCCACAAAGGTCCTGAATTACAGCTAAGGGAGACAAGCAGGAGCCAGGCTGGAAGTTAAAATCCATTAATCAGCCCCTAATTCATTATTGTCAGTTGGGGCAGGGCAGGTGTTGTAACTAATTTTGCAACAATGAAAGCACTTAGCAAGTGCAAAAGATCACTAATCAGGGCGCACTAAGGAAGCAGGTGCCAGCTAAAAAAATATTCTGTGACACATTAATCAGCCCCAAATTGATTCAGGTCACTTGAGGCAGGGAAGGTGTGCTTTGCTTTGCCGAAAATAATGTACACTGGACAACCAGAGGGTGTGGTGATGAAACAGAGGGTGGCATGGGTGGGCCAGAGGGTGGCATGAGTAGTCAGAGAGTGGCAGTGGTGACAGAGAGTGGCAGTGATGAAGAAGAGTGTCCCAAACAGGCTGGACACGTAGAAACAACAAGTTCGCAAAACTTGCGACCCGACAGGTAAGTTCGCAAATTGCAAAATTGTAAAAACCCTCGCGAACTGGCAGAAACACGGGCGAACACAAAAAAAAAAAAAATCTGCGGAAATTCGCGGATTTTGCGGATTGCGAATCCGCAAATCCGCAAAATTCGCGAACGCGAGATCCGCAAAATTCGCCCATGCTTATTCCTAACACAAAGATTGACTTCCAGAAATTGCAGTATATTAAGATTTAAATAACTACCTTAGGTTCGCTAAACCTTCTCTATCCGTAAAATAACTACCTCAGACTTTATAATATGAACCTTCTGTTTACTGATTGAATTTGATCATACTGTATATTTTGTACAACTGAAAAATAATTAACATTTGCTAATATTAAATAATATAGGTATCATTTTCTTTGAATAAACTTTCATAAACACATAGCATAAATATTCATATTCTCAAAGCTAAATTCTTCCCGTTCATTCACAGAAAAAAACGAAAGTTACAAAATTTTAAGCAATCATAAAAGTCTTAACTCCTAATGTCAAATGTTCAATCAGTAGTTCAAAGATCCTTTTTCACCAACACAATTGAATTTCAGGAATACTACTCTGTATTCAAAATGTCCTCCAGTAAGCACTCAACAAAGTAACTGTTCTCCACAAGTGAGTCACAAATCCAAAAAGCAGGATCCTGGCTGCAGAAACATTGTAATACAATTGCTCAGAAGGTTCACTGTGCAACATGAGGGAAGGTTTACCTGATAACCCAGGATGGCAGACTACATCTCCAAACATTGTGGGAGATCAAGGGCTCTTGGGATTTGCAGTTTCGTTGCCAGGGGCCTTTCTCCAGGCTGCGCTAAAAGCCGGTCCTCGGCTTTCTGAGGCCCCGGGCGAAAGGGAAGATGTGAGGCCCCTCTAATTGCATATTGCGTCGCAAGAAGTGACATCACAGAAAGTGACTTCGCAGGACTTTTGATCTTAGTTATTTGGCATCACTGAAGCAAACTAATGTGGATATCAGTAACATGGACAAAAAGGAGAGGGAATGGAAAACAGGTGAGCAAACACACATGCAGACAGACACATGCTTTTCCGCAGGTGCAGCAATGATGACTGAAACCAGTAGGTTTCGGTGGCATTCGGTGAAGATATATATCCCTAACACAGCCAGAGTACAAAACATGTTGGAAGTCCTTAACCCTTTCGCTGGGGCGGCTATTCCACCGCAGCGCTAACAGGGCGTGGCGGCCGCGCGGCGGCCGCATGCTGGTGACAGAACCACTCCGTCACCAGCCGCGGTTGAGCTGTGCTCGTGACGGAGTGGTTCCGTCATGGCCCGCCCCGCTCAATAGAACGCGCCGCGCAGGAGCGGCGGCCGGGCCATGACGGAACCGCTCCGTCATCAGCACAGCCCAACCGCAGCTGATGACGGAGCGGTTCCGTCATCAGCATGGAACGTGTTAAAAAACCATTCAAATTCTGGAGTAAAAAAAGAGAAACCAAAGTCAGCAGGCGCTGGTGTCGTGATGCATGTATACGGCCCGGCTCTGGTCTCCACGAGCAATTAGTGTGCATCTCTCCCTCCATGTCCCCTTACCCCTATAAGAACTGCATACCCTCTTCTCTGATTATTGGGTGGGAAACCATGTTGTTATCCCAAGTAGGGGTAGCTTGTTGTTAGGAAAGACCTGCAGAAAAAGCTACGCAGGCAACCAATCCAGTTCTAACCAGTGCTGTGTTCTAAAGCAGACTCTGCGCCAGGGGACACAAAATAAGAATTTTCTAAACTCTGAGACATTGTTACAGGGCTTTGCCAATGAACCCTAGAATTGAATGTGACATTCTGAACGCAGGATGGAGGGTGGCCCCAAAGTGTACTGCAGCACGTGGTCCCTAGGCTAGATGACAACACTGTCTATGCAGCACAAGGACACAAAAGCATGGAGCATACAACCACAATCACATTAGGCACACATTACATGAATAACCCGTCTGTTTAGAAAGAAGGAGATTACTTCATTTATATTGGAATGGAGTGGATTTTGTTGGGCAGACCTTCTCCCAGGGGAACAACGAAAAGGGCATTTATTCCTGCACTATAGAATCAGACGCCACCAAATCTGCCTAGACTGGTGAGGGAGTCACCCATCTCTGTTGGTGGGAGCACAGATAGAGTGCACACAAGGTCCTGTAGATACATTCAGAACCGTACTTTGATTAAAATTGAAGGTCACAGTCATGAGAGCAAGCAAGAGCTATTACCGCTATTAAACACAAATGTAGGTAGCCTCTATTTAATTACAAACAGTATCTTGAACGTTGCAAACGAAAAATGGGCAAACAACCTAATCAGGCAGACAGCAAATTGCAGTGAAGACACAACCCCGGGACACTGAAAAGACACCTCATTAAATGATGTGTGGAGTCAAGCAAGAAGTAACCCGTGTCCTCACACGGGACTTCCAGGGGCGAGAGGTCAGGCGATTGCTGCAGAGCCAGAGTTTGACTGCGCCACCGGCAGTGGGCACACACAGGAGCAACTGCGGCGGGAAACGTTTCCGGACCCAGAGCCTTGACTAGGGCAATAAATGAAAGGAGAGAGGAATCTCCGTTTACAAGTATCTGTAAAAAAATAAAAAAAGAGGCCTCTCACTTTCAGAACTCTTTCATTCGCAATCATCGCTTCTCTCACAAGTGGCGAGCCAGGAAGGAAATGTCGAATGGCGGGGTGGGATGAGATCTGGCTGGCTTACTTTAAGGAAGGATTGGCAGCAGGCCCAGCAGCAGTGTGCAAGTATAGTATGTGCGCAGTGCAGGACAGGTACAGTACAGTATAGCAAGTAGTATGTAGTAGTATCTTGTATGTATTTATAATTTATTATAATATATTAGCAGGAGCGGAGCAGGTCTTCTCTTACCTTATTGTACTCAACGAGGAGGCCCGAACCGACTCTTGCGGCCCGATGCGAGTCCCGACTTTACCCTGCTCCTCGCGTATGGCGTGCGTGCATGCTGCGCATCGCACACAGCAGAGCGGGGGCTGGCCAAAAATCATGTCCAGGGCCGTCATTGGTAGCGCTTTCGCGCGCTACCAGATTGACAGCCCTGGGACCCACTGTCACCCGCATGAATCAAGAAGCAAGGCCAGAAGGCCTGACGCCCGCGTACTGCGCACATCACCACCACTAAGCTAGGTGGTGGGGTGGGGTGCGTGTGTGCGCAGACTAGTGACGGACTAGTTCCCTTCCTGCTTCTGTCATACTGCCTGAGTGCAGCACTGTGCTGTGCGCGCGCAGCGCTTCTGTTTCCATTACCATTTATTCCCCGCAACTGCGGGGCCGGCGGCGGGGCCCCCTGAGCGCGAGGCCCTGGGCAGCTGCCCATACCGCCCATGCCTAGGACCGGCCCTGGTGAACGCCACCAGCCTCCCTTGCTTGAAATAGACTCAGCACAAGAGAGTTTGGAGTATGACGTCCCTACAAACACCAAGCCACTAGTGGTAAATCATGCCTCCTGATCTGCTTTCCGACAGATAATAGTACACAATAAGATCTTGTTCTGCATGCCACACAGTTCAGCTATGGGGAGACCTACCCCTTTATGGCCTCACTAGGATCGAGTGGGAACTGTAAACCACTCAACTAACCTTTGACACATATCAACCCAGTACTTAGTTTTATCACACTTCCACATGAACTTTAAATACTTTATAAATAAAGTGTATTTTTACTTTTTTGAAGTGAAGCAAGAGAGTCAGTGGAAAAGAGTAAGATAACAGCACCTCCATGAGGGTGTGTGCATAGTTTCCTATTGTGCAATATATGTTTGCAGAACCACAATAGTCTAAGAACACCTTAGGAAGAAACTGCAGAGACAAGCCATTGGTTGACACACTTCCCACACTAATGGACCTATGCCAGATTGGCTATTTATGCTGCTAACGATAAAGACTGATTTACTTACTTTTAACTGAAACAGAGAGTAGTTTTCAACAAACAGCAACACTCTATACACTCATAAAAATTAAGGCAAAGTTAGTGTAAAGCCTAATGCTATCCAAGTGCAGGTGATCTAGGTGTCTCTTGGAGCTGTGACAGGACTACAGTCCTGAAGCATGCCCCAGGAATGCTGAGTCTGACCTTCAAAAACATATTGCAACATCCTTTAACAAAACGTACTACCCCATAAACTGCAAGACGTGCAACGATGCTTCTCTGAGGTAGTGCTCTTACTCTATTTTCTGCACACTTAGATTACCCGATGCTCTCATCAGTTTGAACGAAGGTATAAATACGCTCAGCAATCCTACAGCAGTACTCATGTGAAATTCCCACCTCGTGGTGATTAGCCTTCCTTGATGCTGCTGGATGCCCCGAGGTGTCAAACCATCACTTAGTGCTTCCACATTTATTACTTATCACTCTCCATGCGTGGATCGCAGCCTGGTCCTGGCTACTTCCAGTACCACCAACATGCTAGGCCAGGGAAAATGCCAGCATCAGCCTCCTCTCGAATCATATCCAAATAAGATGTATGCCAGACTCATTGAATCAGTTCTAGCATATTTCCAACGGTCTTGGGCTCATCCCAATCTCAGTGGGCAGAAAAAAGTGACCGAAAACAGACAGGCTGACTTGATCTGTCAGTAACTTTAAAAGCAAGCACAGTCGTGTCAGTACCTGCAAATGATACAGGATGAAAAGGTAACCAACCAGGAATGGTCACCAATGAATAGCCTTGTTTAATTATTAAATCACTCTTACACCAAGATCTCACCCTCACATTGAAATAAAACAACAATCTAAGCCTGACACAGGCAGGAAGAGCTTCCATAAAATGAGATTTATGTGGGATAAGGATTTCACAACAATCTCTTGAGTGGGCAAATGAAGGAGTGTTAGACCTGACAGCCTTGGGGTGTTCTTCTCACCAACCTTTTGCAGACCTCCTCCATTTTTCTGACCTCGTTCTTACTGGCTTTAAGGTTCTGTGCACTTTATCACTGCTAATCAATGCTAAAGTGCTTGTGGTGCTTGTGCTCTCTTCCCTAAACATGCTAATATTGGCTCGTTCCCAGTTTACATATTTAATTTACTTATAAGTCCCTGGTAAAGTGCACTTCATGTGCTCAGGGCCAGTAAATGAAGCACTTATTGGGCAACCCACTTATGTAGCCTTCTGCCCATGTCTCAGGCCTTCAATTGCAGAGCCTGTGTGTGCTGTTTACACTGCCATTTCGACCGGGTGAAATAAGCCTTTTGTCAGGCACAACCCGTACCTTTTTATGAATACAAGACACCCCTAAAGGAGGCCCTGGACAACCCACAGGGCAGGGTGCAATGTATTTTAAAGGCAAGACATGCAGTTTTAAGTTTTACGTGTTCTGGTAGTGAGATACTCTCAAATTCGTTCCTCACTTCAGCAAGGCATGTCTCTCCCATAGGATAACATTGGGATTACATTCTTTTAAGTTTAATTCTATATTATGAAGAGATAGGCTTTTCAAGTTTGGTGTCTCTGGAATCACAATTTAAAATCACTACGTATGGTGAAGTCGGATTATAAATAGCAATTATGAAAATACCACTTTTAGAAAGTTGGCATTTTCTTTAGCCATTTGGTTCCTGATGCCTGTCCTTGATATACATATGGGAAGGGTGTATTTCTCCTAAACAGCTACAAACTATGAGAGCTTAGGTGTGACTTGATGGGCCATCCATGATGGAGGATAGGTGGAAGCTGGACCCAGTCTAGCCTCACTTACACCTGAAGAGGCACTATCCTGTCCCCACACAAAGGGCTCCATACCCCTCTGTGGTGAGTCTGTAGCCAGGGCAGGAAGTGAGGACCTCACTGCACTTCAAAGACCTGTCTTCAATGTTTCCCCCACTTCAAAGGCACAACTGGTTATACATACTGGACCTCTGACACCACCACTTCAGTTCACTTCTGGACCTATGAAAACTCTGCCAGTATGAAGGACTGTTGTGCTGCTGAAGGACTGCCACTCTGCTTGACTGCTACTTTGCCGGACTCTTGCCGTGCTGTGCTACCCTGCTGCCTGCAGTTTCCCTGCCTGGGTGAAAAGGACTAGACCTGCATCACTTGAAACCAGAGTAACTCCATGGGCTAGCTGGCTGACCTCACAAACAGGAAAGACTTCCAAACTATCTGCTTTTGCACCTAAACTCTGTCATCCGTTATAGCTGGATTTATAAAGCGCACAGCCACTCAGAAGAGTATCCCGGGGCTAAGAGAGAAAGAATAACAAGAGGCCTAAGCAGGGATCTGTGAGTGTGCCCTGCCAAGTAGTGACACCCCAATTAAACTAGTGCATCAGCACCATTGCATGGATAAGAACCAGCTCATCCCCCGTGTTGTGTGGATTGGAACTGGCCCATCGCTCTGGTTATGTGACCAGATCCGCCGTATCGTCTCTACTGCGTGGCTCAGCCCAGACAGATCGCCTTTGTAACTGCAGAGGGTCTCTGCATCTCCGTTGACGGCATTCTCAACTTTGCCGAATCTCCGCATCTCAGCAGTTTTTTCCTTAACAATTCATATCTTAAGTTCTACTTATTGGATTTTTGTCACTTTTGTCCTGTTTTATTTATTAAATTAAATTATATTTTTCAAACCTAGTGTGAGATCCTTTTGTGTTTTTTCTGTTGTTTTACTGTTTGAAGTGTTGCACAGATACTTTACATATTGCCTTTTAGTTAAGCCTGACTGCTCTGTGCGAAGCTACCAGAGGGTGAGCACAGGTTAATTAAGGGTTTAACTGCTTCTTACCCTGACTAGGATTGTGGTTGCTGCATGACTTTGTGTCATTTCCCAGTCAACCAAAAACACAATTTCTAACAAGGAATATCTAAACCACACATTTGGTTCAATTGAAGTCAAGCAGGACTCGAGCTCCGAGGGTGCATTAGATTGTTAAATAAGTAAAAGGCTAGGACTGAATTACTGTTAAATCAATCACAAATGTGGATTGCACCACCAATTCCAAATTCCAAAGTGTTTAAGTCCATCCAATATTTGTATCACAAAATTTCTTTATTCTTCACTTTGAGATTTTAATTAAAACAGCCAAACAGCCAAAGCGTTTCGTCCAAATTCCGTAGACTTTCTCAGGGCCTATTATCTAGGTATGTTGTTCAACGATCGGTGATATTTAAAACAACACTGTAAGGTTCCTGCACCACAGTGTATGCCTTTCTTTAGAACTGATCCCTCCTGTATCCAGGTTAAGTTCAAGTATTACTCGGCTCCTGTGCCACGCAGCATCAAAGTTCAGTCCGCCATGGTCCGCATCCTTGGATGGACTTAACCACTTTGGAACTTGGAATTGGTGGTGCAATCCACATTTGCGATTGATTTAACATTGGTCTTGGTGACTGCTCTCTGGAAACAGCAGGAGTGGTGGAGGTGCACATCGCATGAGTATAATACTCAACACATTGGACTCTTTGTGGGGGACTTTTGCTCTGGGGGAGGGCTTCACATGTACATTGTTTTGTAGATGTTTGGCTTGCTGTTTCACCTTGGTTTTGGACTGGATCACTGTGTCTATGATGACATGGGGTCATCTGTTAGTCTTTCTTTTAGGACCTATGTAACATGTGGTATTGACATCTTGTCATGTAACTTGGTGTCAAACACAACATTCAGAAGCACACACAATGCCCTACTATATTCATTCAGTTCATGAAGTTCCATTAATATGTAAGGGCTGAGCACAATTGACTGTTACAAGTTTGAAGGGAAGGCATGGCCTGATCTCTGCTTTACTTTGCAGGTCTTCATCAGCACCAAGAGAGGGGGTTGGCTGTTCAGCCGTGTTGGTGATAATGGCTTCCCCTTTGACATTCTGATGACCACAAGGTTCAAGACTTGGCTTCGGTTGTCGCTCCCAGCTCCTATAATAAACTGGATGTTTGAGAGGAAGCTCAATCAGTGGTTTGACCAAGAAACCTATGGATTGCAGCGTGACAGGCATGTATTACAGAAATGAGTTTACCCAGATCATTTCCCTTTCAAAATGTTGGCCACCAAGGGGTGTCACCAAACAGCGTACCCAAGAGATCAAACTGGGTGTTTCTGTACATTTTGTTAATAAAATATGTTCACACAGTTAAAATCTAAATTACAGAAAATATATTTATTTTTTATTCTTTTGGCATTTTAAGGGAGCTTCTTGAACTCCTCACAATACAAAGAAACACACAATACATACATGCAGACTTCTAGAGATCCCTTAGATCTAAAGATCCACTGCCACTCTTACTAGCAGTACGAGCAATAGGCCACACAAATAATACCTACCAGTGAGATAAAGGAAATCAAGCCACGCATACGCATAGCTCAGTACTAACCAAGTAAGCCATTCTCCCTGGAAATTGCACTTAAACATCAAGCCGCTAAAAGGAGCTTCACTTTGGAGACACGTGACCTCTAAAAAACAAACTTCTACTCCAGAGTGCTTTTTCTCAGCAGCATCCCTCAGTACTGCAAGCAATGCAATAGGATGCACATCAGATGCACAGCAGATCTTTTGACATTCATAAATAAAGTGAAGCACCCTCCTCCACTCACTGGCACCAACCCCCCTTTCACAATCTCAGGGTTTATTTACAAGCCCCTTGCTCCGCTGGTGCGTCACTTTCAATATGGGAAAAAGTGACATAACGGTGGTGCAAGGGGCATGTCAATAAGCCCCCATGAGCCTCATTTACGAGGCCCTAGTGGCCCTTATGCACCGCTGATGCATCACTTTTTAGATGCTCTCGTGGCACAATGTGCCGCAGCATATTTACAAGGCCACGCAAAGCCACTTTGCGTGGCTTTTCATGGCTTGTAGATATGTGCCTCTTTCACGCAGAACACTGCGTGAAATGGGCATTCCATGGATGTTGCTGTTGGTGTTCCCATTCAACAATCATGGAATATGAAGCATTCTCAGATTTACGAGGAATTGTAAACCTGGGAATGCATCAGATTCTAACGCCGCCCTATGGGTGGTGTCAGGAAGGTGCAACAAGGTGAAATATCCTTATTGCTCCTCATTTTGTCCTCTTTCTCTGTGTGCTGCATTCTGCAGCACACAAAGAAGGAGGAAATTGCCTCCATTGATTGATTTTGAGCAGAAATGTGTCCCTGCCTAAAATAAATCATACCCACAATGCAGGCACCCTTGAAACATGGCGCAAAAGTGCCTGCGTTGGTGCTAGGCTGCTTTTTTAGCGCAGGAATGAGTACAGGAATGCATCGTATTCTTGTGAATACTGTGCATTCCTGCACTTTTAGATGTAGGAGCGTGGCGCTGCAAAATTGCTTTCGGCACCGTGCCGCACCATTCTATTGTAAATGTGGCCCCATGTGTTCAACTTGTACAAATCATGTGATTCACTCGACCCACCACCCCATAGGCCGTGGCCCGTGGAGGGAGTTCCGGTGGGGCAGACAGGCGGGGCAGGGGAGGGGCAGGGTGGGGGGTGATAAACACTGGAATATTGATGATTGCAACAAATTTCATAGCGAGCCCTGCATCGCATTTTGCAATGCCGGGCACAGAACGAAATTCATTTTATTCATTTAATTGTTTACTTTTCTGCAATCATCCATATTCCGGTGTTTATCACCCCCCACCCTACCCCTCCTCCTCCCCCGCCCCACCTGCCTGCCCCACGGAACTCCATCCACGGGCCGCGGCTGCACCCCATGCTCTGTTCCTCTGCCACCTGCCCTAAATAGTTATACCTGGAAGTAATGAAGTTCTGTATTCACGTCAATACAGCTTTGTGCTTACCAAATTTAAAAAAAATAGTCACACTTACAGGTTGGGGTTTGTTAAGAAAGCCTACTATCATTTTCGATTCAGTAATCATGTTCAATCCATCTATTTATCCATGGAACAAATTAGCCCTACCATAGAACATTAAGACATTAAGGCACCAAAGAGTTAGTTCTCAGACTAAATGGAGGAAGAGCTTTTATGACTATGAGCCGTTATAAGATCACAGAGCTTCAAGGTGCTTTGCAATATCCTTTGACTTAGTGCATAGGTTGTGCTACTCCTTATAATATATGGCTTTACCAACATTTTCGCTCAAACACCTATTTGGTCTCTTGTTCCTTCTTATGAAAAAGTTTTGGTTCCAGATATGTTGAATACCTGTGGAATTGTTAGACCTGGCATCCTTGGCGTGGTTTCCCCTGTCTTTGTGCCTCTAGATCCTGTATTTTTGATGCTATGCTGGATGTTGTTTTTGCTACTTTAGATGCGTTGGGCACTTTGACATAACAGTCTGGTATCCCTGAACTCAGAATTTAATAACACATCTTTTAGGAAAGGTGGTTTTTAAATCCTGTGTTTTAGAACAGCACTTATAGAAAGTTGCTGTTCTCTTGTCTGACCTTTCTGTGTGCCTTGGCCTATTTGGGAATTGCCTGTCTGGTTTGTGAGTGGCAGGGGCTGGGTAGCTCCCAGAGGCTGAGTGGGCCATCCCTGGGCTGGAAAGCTCCTTCTGCATCTAGACTGGTGGGAATGGGTAGCAACTGAGCCTGAATAGGGCTGTGCCTGCCCTCCACAATGCTGGCTCCACCTCCTGCTGGGCGGCGGACGACCCTGCCCCTTTCTCTGAAAGGGAAGGAGAGGCCAGGAAAACAAAGGGCCCAAGGAACACCCAGAACTGGTTCAGACCTGCACAAAGGGAACAAAGAGCTAGATGTAGGTAAATAGTATTTACCGATTCGTAAATACCGACTTTTACCGATTCAGCATTTACGAATCGGTAAATGCTATGTAGCTAGAAATTCGGTAAACATTTACTGAATCGGTATTTGTGCCTGGAGGCCCATAGGAATGAATGTCAATTAACGAATCGGTAAATACCGATTCGGAAAAAAGGGGGAAACATTGAGGGTGGCACGGTGTCACTTTGACACCCTGTTGCACCCCTCAATTGTTTATGGGTGCACATGTTGCAGACATACATGCCCTAAGGGCATGTATGTCTGCAACATGGCACTGAAGCAACTTGCATTAAATTATTTTTTTGTTTTTTTTCTGTTATTTACCACCAACTTGTAGTTGGTGGTAAATAACGAATCCTAACATGGGATATGCACTCATTTAAGTGCTCCCTACATTAGGAATTCGGTAATTTACTGGATCGGTATTTAAGAAATCGGTAATTTACCGATTCCTTAAATTACCGATTCCTTAATTTCGGCCTCCTACATAAGAAAAGCCTATTACCGGTCGGTAACGGTTGAAATGCGTTAATTTCGTCCGTTACCGACTGATAATGGGCCACCTACATCTCGTCCAAAGACTTTTAGGGGTATAAGTATAGAACCCCAGACTACAGAAAATTAGATCATCCTGGAATCAAGAAGGAACCTCTGCCAAGGAGAAAGCTGGAAGACGGAAGAGGAAGGACTGTCCTTCTGTGTGTTTGAGGGCTGACCTGCATTGCTGCCAAGGAGAGGGGAAGGACTTTGCTTTGTGCTGTGTCCCCTTGCTTGAAGAGATCTCCAAGGGCCTGAGTAGAGCTGGCTCCCTTTTAAGAAGTCCCAGGAACAAAAGGAATTTCCCCCCAGCTTCCCTCCTGAACTGTATTGAGAGAGTTTTGTCCTTCCTAGAGTGATTGGGCCAGTTGTGGTGCTTCTGGAAGTTGTACCTGTTGGCTGGAAAGCTGTCAAGAAGAAACTGAGTCTTTCTACCAAGTTTCATGCATCGCTCGCTTGCGGGGCGCATCCCCGTCATTGCGAGGAAATTCCCTCCGCTACGTAGATCGAGATCATCGTAACGCCTGTTGCCGCTGCAAGAACCAACGCATCCTTCGCTAGCGGAACGCATCGCTCCGGTACGGGATGATTACCATCACTGTGAGTATCATCGCAGAGCCTGTCGTCACCGCTTGCTTGCGGACCGCATCACGTTGCTGCAAGAGTCCTCGCAGAGCCATCGCATCGAGGGGCCGCGAGAGAAGAAGATCGATGCTGCGCCGCGCATTGTCGCCGCACCTGAGATCGTCGCCGTCCCGAAGATCGTCGCAACGTACCTTTGCGAGACGCTTCCTACAAAACCTGTGCACCGGAATCCACACAAGGTATCGCATCCCTCCCTATACAGACCGGAGTCACCGCAACACGCCCGCTGTATCAAGCGGGGTTGTCGCATCGCCTCCCCAGGGTCTCAGAAGTGACCCATCGCTTGTTTTTCAACAATGCAGCTTTCACTTGGAACTTTTGTCGCATCTAAAGGTGCTGTTGGCTAAAACGTGACGCAACTGTGGAATATTTTAACGCAAACTTAAGAACTCTTTTGAAACCATATTCTTGAACTGTGTATGTTGGATTTTTGTCGTTTTGGTCTTGTTTAGTTTAGATTAAGTACTTCTATTTTTCCTAAACTGTTGTGGAGTCCATTTGTGGTGTTTTCACTGTGTTACTGTGAGTGTTGGTACAAATACTTTACACTTTGCCTTTGATAAGCCTGACTGCTCATGTCAGGCTACCAAGGGGGTAAAGCAGGGGTTATCTGAAGAGTGTATCATCCTTACCCTGACAAGAAGCAAGGGTCCCTATTTGGACAGTGGTACCTACCTGTGCCAACTAGAGAGCCCCAGATCTAACAGGAATTATATAACAATTACATCAAAAGGCAGTTTGTTGTAAACAAATGTTAAGCATTTCAATTTAAGGTCACTGTCAAAGCCAGCTTTCGTGATTACACATTTTTCATGTTGATGGGTTCAAACAGTAAAGGCTAAAGATAGAAGGTTAATTAAAGTACATCTTAGTTACCAGAGTAAGATCCTCAATTAAAAAAATTCCAGAAGCAATATTGACATCATCTCAGTCCATCACCTTTTAACGCTGACTGCCTGTTCCTGGTGAAATCCCTGGCACATCATGTAACATGTTTCATCCAACAACACCATGCCATGACCAGGTGCAACACTGGCACAGGTCTTACAGAAAAAGTGCTCAACACATTCACTGTTTTTCAAAGCAAATAAATGAAGAACAGCCATACGCAACCTGCCACAACATTCATCAAACAACAACAATCCAAACAGTCGACATAGCAGAACTAAACAAGCATTTGCAATGCAATCTGTCTCGCCTTTTGTACCTTATAAGTATTTAGCCATTCAACACATACATGACAGCTTACAAAAAACATACTTTACAAAATATGTATTGAATTGCTGCTGCCTTGAGTAGCCCTTTGTGAGCTGAAGCGGTATAAATACTTCTCCCATTGCCAGGCAACATGTTTCTGAGATGCTGGACTCAGCAAAGCACCCAGTCATTGCACCACATGAACTAAGATGATTTCACCTTTCACATGTTCACCCAGAGGGGTGCTGCTCAAGCTTCCTGGAGTATGGGTGTGAGTGGCGTTTGGATTGTGAAAAGCAACACTAGTCGACATATGTCAATCTTGAAGTTGTTTGTTTCCCATGTAAGAATCATGATTTCCAGAAAAAGAGCATAGACAAACCTTATAATTTGTTCTCTCCATGATATTGTTTTGCCTAGTGAATATTAACAGAGGTTACCAATGCAAGAAAAGGCAGAATATATTCCAGCCATGCCAGTTTTAAGGCCCTTTTAAAAACAAGGGTGAATCACAACACATTTTTTTAGCCTATTTTTTGTCACATGCATCACCCTTACAATACCTTTTTTGTCCCTGAATTGTGCTCTGTGATGTTAGAATGCTCTACAAAATGACTCTTCTCAATACATTTTCACTACTGTTTTCTCATTTTCGATGTTAGCAGGAGTTTGCTTTCTTGCTATTCTCCTTGGTACTAATATTCATTTTCAATCAGACCTGACAAAGAGGATTTTTGAACCTTTCATGAGCGATTCCCTCTTAGCTGGAGCAATTTTAAGAAGACACTCGTCAACGTTCACATATATTAGATCTTCTGTGCAGTGAGGCACTGAGGCTACTGAGAGGAGTCGTCCTTTCTTCAGGCAGTCAAGAAGCGGACACACCAGACCTTCTCAGCGACTCCTCACCGAGACACTTACTTACACAAGCCATTATATTGAAAGAATAGGATGCAGGCACATCCTTTTATGAGGGCATGGAACTCAGAGGTGACTTGAACTACTGGGGAATAACATAGTCACATGGCGGAACTGGCAATGTGCCACTGTACCATGTTCCAGTTGGCCTCTGGGATAGAGGGGTGAAGTAATTAGGAAACCAATCTTGAAGCAGTAGTAGTTTATTCACAGGAGAAAACAGCTTGTACAACCACCAGGATAGGAAAGCCAGGTAGATCTGAGCAACTCCCACATACAGAATGTAGAACACACAAAAAAAATAACAATTCCAATGATGCAATCTAAAAAGGATACTACACACCTTCCCCCCTAAAAAATGTATATATATATATAAAAATTAATGAATGAAATCACTCAATTTAACAGGAGTATGTTTAACACAAGAACTTTTCCTTAAGGGAACATCACTAGATTGAACATTCAACTTATCCGCACTACAGTTGGCAGCACATCCACTAGGAATACATTCTTGAGCAAGATTATCATACACAACATCAGAACCTAAAGACCCTTGCCCAAAAGAGTCCAACAAGTTTGAAAAAATCTCATCGTTATTCCTAGTTGAACTTTGTAAATCACCACCAAACGTGTCCAAAAGAGCTGGATAGGAATTACAATTAGAATCAGATGAAGAGGGTTGAGGACTCATTTTAAAATCAGAAGCTCTGCATAAAGAAACCCTTCGGAAGTTCCACACTTTACCACCATCAACCCTAACAGCTTTGCTGAAAACTTCTATAACTCTACAAGGATCAGACCATTTGTTCCACTTAGAACCAGAAGTTCTTCCAAATTTGACTCTCACAAAGTCACCAACTTTAATCCTTGATCTATGATCACTTAAACGACCAGAGGGACACCTCATCTTTTCCTGATATTTCAAAACCTTATCTCTAATCTTGGAAGGATCAAAAGAAGACTCACAAGGAATCTTCATCTTCATCCACCAATGTAAAAGCTTTGAACCAGATTGCCTACCTTTTAACAATTCAAACGGGGATATACCCGTAACTGAATTGGGAGAAGTGTAGTAAGGCAAAAGAGACGCACAAAGGGTTTTCTTCCAATCTAACTTGCTTTTAACAGCCAGTTGAATGGATTCCTTAATAACTCTATTGAAGCTTTCCGTTTGACGATTGGCCTGAGGATTGTAATTAGACACCCTTTTGTGCACTACACCACACCTATCAAGGAAAGAAGAAAACTCTCTACTAATAAATTGTGGACCATCATCCGATACTAACTCAGCTGGAATGCCCTCTCTACAAAATATTTCATCAAGGAACTCAACTACCTGAGAAGAACCAACCTTGTCCACGACTTTCAACTCAGGCCATTTAGAGAAATAGTCAATCAACACCAAGATGAAAACAGTCTTGTTATCTGATAAATCAAGAGGACCAATAATATCAATCCCTAATTTCTTTCAAGGACACATAGTAAACTCAATAGGAGAAATATCCATTTTCGCAGCTAAAGGTTTAACTGACTTGTCACTATTGGCACAAGGAGAACATGAACTGACCCATTTGTCAACCATTCTATCAATACCAGGCCACCAGTAGAATTCACGGATTCTTCTTTTAGTGCTAGACATGCCCATGTGGCCTTTATGTGCCATAAGAATTATTTTTTCTCTCAAATCACAAGGAGGAACTATCTTATCCCCTCTAGTTACAAAACCATGATCAAACATGAGTTCCTCGTCATGATCTTCAAAATTCTTCCCATAGATAAAGATATCATCTTGAAAGGCAATGGCATTATCACAACCATCCAAAACATCTTTCATAAGTCTTTAAAATACATACGCCGCACTGGCTAAACCAAATGGCATGCGTCAAAATTGAAACATGCCCTCTGGTGTAATAAAAGTGGTAAGAAACTTGGAATCCTCATGTAGTAGCACTTGGTGATAGGCACTAGCCAAGTCTAAGGTTGAAAAGACACAAGCACCAGAAAGTGTAGAAATCAGTTCATGAATGTGGGGTAACGGATGTCTATCAACCCAAATTTTACTGTTCAAACTGCGGAGATCAACACATAAACGAAGTTCACCATTGCTCTTACGGGATAAAAGTACTGGAGAAACCCAGGGAGAGGACTCTGTTGGTTCTATAATTCCTCTAGTCACTAAGTCCAACAAAATAGTTTTCAATTTGTCCCGGTATGCTAAAGATACATTCCTAACTTTATGTCGAACTGGTATTGCACCTCCTTTAAAATAATTTTATGTTTGAAATGTACAAATTCCCCAAGGGTATCAGAAAAAATGTTAGGAAATGTGCTTTTAATTTGGACAGTGAACTCATCATCAGCAGGAGGTACTAAATACACTGGTGGAGAAGCATTGGGATCCAATTTAATTCCCAACTCGTGTTGATGTGGCCAACCTAGGATAGAAGCTCCTTTAGATGCAATATAGATTTTGCCTTTAATGTTCCTATCTTTAAATTCAATATCCGCCCACATAAAACCATCCAGATCAATTTTCTGACCAGTATATCCTCCTGGTCGAACATCAGGTGGTAGCAAATTTGAAGAATTCCAGTACTTGTTAAAAATATCTCTGCCAATTATACTGTATCAGGCACACGAGTCTATAAGCATCGACATTTCTATACCATTAATTAAGATTTTATCTTTGGGAAAGCCTTTGCATTTAGCGTCACCTACACATAATAAAGTATTGATTTCCTGAATTACCTCAGGATTTTCATACTCAGAACAAGTTAACAAGTTTATTTTTTGTGGAGATCTACACATTTTACTAAACTGACCTGGCTTCTTGCATTTTATACAAATTTTATTCCATGCTGGGCAACCTCTGTAGTTACCTACATGATCATTTCCTCCACACCTGTAACAAATTACCTGGGATTTCTTGCCCGTGAATTTGTTGTCCCTTCCAAAATAGTCCTTTTTAGTTTGAGTGAAAGGAAACTTTTTTGGATTGTGAACATCCTTTACTAAAGCAACTTCAGGAATTATTACCTTGTCCTTAACATCTTGGCCTCTAATCTTACTAACAAAAAGCTCTGATTGTTCGATGCCTTTAGCGATATTTAATACAGCATTAAGGGAAGATTCTGTCCCCATCCACAAACGTTCTTGTATCTTTTTACTCTTGGTCTTCATCACAATTTGATCTCTTAATACCTGTTCAAAATTAATTGTTTCAAAAGCACAAGAACCTGCTAAAGTACGTAATGCAGCCATGTAGTTCGCAATAGACTCATCGTCTTTCTGTGCCCTAGAAAAAACTTAAATCTCTCCATCACTGTGTTGATTTTCCTTCCAAACCTAGTAGCTAATTGTTTTATTACGACCTCAAAAATGTTAAAATCATCCGCACCCTCAATAGGAGGTACATTTTCTAACTCCTTAAGACCTGCACCTCCTAAACAAATTTTTAATAGTGCTAATTTCCTTTTGGGAGAACACCCATCTTCCTCCACTACATCCACATAGGCTAGAAATGTGGGATACCACAAATCCCACTCCACCTTAGGATCCCCAGCAGTAGGTAAAAAATGTGGAGGAGAGGCAATGTTATTCGACATTTCAAATAATTAACACAGTACAAAATGTAAAGAGTTTTACAATAAAGAAGAAATAAAATAACAAATCAACAACATAAAAGTAGTCACCGTGGTCGAATTTGTTTCTTCAAACAGATTCTAAAAGCTTGATGCAAAGTGAATAAAAGTGCAGCAGTTCGTCAAATGCAAATGTTTGTTGTGTGGGGCAGAGCTGAGGAGAAATTAAGTCTAATTAACTGTCACAGCGCAGCATATCGTAGCGTCGTGTTCATGGAAAACGGAGAATAAAAAAATAAAAAAAATGGCAGCTACGTTACGTTCAAGCGTGTGACGCTTTGACCTCTGCGTCACGCGTAGGACGCTTTGACAAACGTCGTGCAGAATGTTGACACAGAGATTCCGAGGCTCGCTCAGCCATCAACAAGAACTTGCCCAAACACAACGGAACTTCTGGATAAGTTCAAAAGATGCAGAGAGTCTTAAGGTATGAAAATAAAAGCATTAGAAAACTTCATGAAAATAGCATTTGCTTTTCAAAGAAACAACACACCAGCTGTGGTTAGCCTTTAGCCTTGTGGAAGCAATAAAATTAAGTCTGCCAAAATAATATACGAATTGGCATACAAAAATGATGATAGAAATACACTCCCGCAGGTGCAATCAAAGCACAGAATTTATCACAGCCGCTGGTGCAATCATTTTACACATACTGAAATTTAAAAAAAAATACCTTTGAAATGCGTGAACGCTGTTTCTCGAGTTAAAAAAAATACTTCAAAAGATGAGTCATTCTTCAAAATCCCGATCGTCGCCAAATTATGAAGTAAATAGGAAACCAATCTTGAAGCAGTAGTAGTTTATTCACAGGAGAAAACAGCTTGTACAACCACCAGGATAGGAAAGCCAGATAGAGCTGAGCAACTCCCACATACAGAATGTAGAACACACAAAGAAACATAACAATTCCAATGATGCAATCTAAAAGGGATACTACAAGGGGCTACTTTAAAAGTTGGATACACTGATCCAACGATGAAAGCCTCAGTGGACAAACTTTTGCCTTGGTCCACTACTGGAGTGTGGAGTAGGGCCCTTTTGGCACTTTCTTTTTCTTCCAACACATGAGTCCCTGCCTCACTTTGCTTGAATGTCACTTTTGTCGACTTCCTCTCCTCCTTGCGTAGCTGTCAAGCGACCCATAATACAAAAATTGAATAAATAAATCAATACATTTTCTAAAAATTGCCTTTAAGCGCGGTCTTACTTAATCAGTCAGTCCTTCACAGAAGGCATGTCACCAGGGCATCGCGCTTCCCCGTGGTGTACTTAGCAGCTGGACGCCAAGCGACACACAGCATTTTCAATGCTTCTAAGCAAAACATTTTGCAGCCAGCTGCATTCTGAACTGAGACCTACAAACTGAGGTAAATCCACTCTGATCAAGGTGCCTTGCAGAATTTTAAAAAATCGGCTCTCTGTGGAAGGAAAGAAATTAGGAATAAAAGGAGAAAAACATATGAATGCGGTTTACAAATGTGATACGTTTGTTTTCTTTTCTTTTTCCCTTTTTTTCCTACACTCAGCATTTGAAGAAACATATCAGAATAACAAAATAGTTATGCTAGAATGTACAGTTTCCTTCCCAGCAGAAAAGTCATAATGAACACCCATTTTGGTTTAAATTGCTTCCGTACAAACTGTAACCAGCAATGTCTTTTCCAAAGACTTTTTAACGTTTTTCACTGGATACGTGTTGCGCGTGGATTTTTTTCAGAGAAGACTAATATTTAAGCCTGGAACATGCACATCAGCAAGATAAAATGGCAGGGAACGAAATGTGAATAGCCCTTATTAAAGTAACAGGGGTGCCCAAACCGGTAGACGGGGGGTGGGGGGTATGTAAGTCCGTGCACCAGTGCTGACCGGAATGCGACTGCATTTCTGGAAAGTGCGCTGGTTAAAATGATGTCACTCACATGACCTATTCACAGCCGAACACAACTACAATGGATAAAACATTTGGAAACTCAATATCCAAACGAAGTGGATGTGGAACCAAGAGCCGGCTGGAGCCACTAGAAAAATGAAACTAGTTCAGACATTTCCTGTTGCGGGCACTAGGCCTACTCACACAAGTGAGGTACCATTTTTATCGGAAGACTTTTGTGGATCCACGTAGATTCCAGAACTTTCCATCACAGAAATGTGAGGAAAATGTGTTGTTTGACAAAGTTTGAGGTTTGCAAGGGATTTTAGGTAACCGAACCTGGTGAGAGCCACTCAAGTCACCCCCTCCTTGATTTCACTGTGTGGTGGTGGGCCTCAGCAAGCCTACCGGTGCAAGGGGTTCGTCCTTCTCTGCACAGAGTCCTCAGACCAATAGGAAGAAGTTGGCACAGAAACTGGAATAGAAAATACAAAGTTTAATAAACCTCATGAGGTGGAACTACATTCACACAGCACCCTTCGGTAATGTATGAAGTAGCACACTGAACAGAAGGAGCATGGTCCTTTTATACCCACACAGGGGCTCAAAAGAAGGCGGTACAAGTACAGAAGAAGGTTTTATGTACATATAAGGTCATATAGAAATGCACAGTCGACAAGTAGGAGGGGTTAACAGTTTCCCAAGATTAGTAAACGCATACTGACAGTTACATACTACTAACAGCTGCAAACTCAACTGGGCATGTGCGAAAGTGGAAGATACTAAATATAGTTAGTTTCTAGGCAGATTTCAAGAGCAGTTAACAGGAAGGTAGGACAGAGCACATGGCGAGCACGTGGTAGCACATGGCAAACAAAATGGCTGACAGAAATACAAAATGGATTCCACAAAACGGGCAAGATAGTCTCTAAATAAAGATGGCTTCTGCTAATGCTTAACCTAATTGCTGCCAAATTACAACAACTGGGTGTCTAGTTTTCAAAAATGTATAGGTTTGCTAGGTTTTCCTAGGTGCCGGTAGAGCTCGGGTTGAAAATCTACAGCTAGGCACTTTGCAAAAAAAGGATCAGTTTTCACTGTAAGAATGTGGGGAATTTTGTTAATCCACGCAGATTCCAGAACTTTCCATCACAGAAATGTGAGGAAAATGTGTTTTTTTGACAAATTTTGAGGCTTGCAAGGGATTTTAGGTAACCGAACCTGGTGAGAGCCACACAAGTCACCTCTCCTTGATTTCACTGGGTGTCTAGTTTTCAAAAATGTATAGGTTTGCTAGGTTTTCCTAGATGCTGGCAGAGCTAGGGTTCTAAATCTACAGCTAGGCACTTTGCAAAAAAAGGGTCAGTTTTCACTGTAAGAATGTGGTGTGACCATTTTGCGTTTTGGGCTGTTTCCTGTCATGGGCACTAGGCCTACCCACACAAGTGAGGTACCATTTTCATCGGAATGCTTTGGAGATTGCGGGATGGTCGGAATTTTGTGGATCCACGCAGATTACAGAACTTTCCATCACAGAAATGTGAGGAAAGTGTGCTTATTCTGGGTAACATAACCTGGTGAAAGCCAAACAAGTCACCCTATCCTGGATTCCCATGGGTGTCTAGTTTTCAAAAATGTATAGGTTTGCTAGGTTTCCCTAGGTGCCGGCAGAGCCAGGGTTTGCAATCTTCATCTAGGCACTTTGCAAAAAAAGGGTCAATTTCAATGTAAAAATGTGGTGTATCCAGGTTGCGTTTTGGGATATTTCCTGTTGCGGGCACTAGGCCTACTCACACAAGTGAGGTACCATTTTAGCAAATGATGCCCTAAGTGATTAAGTTGACCTTGCCAAGCCATACCTATACTACTGCAGAGGACAGAAGACCCCAAATTCATCCTGAAAGCTTTACCTGATAACTCTTCCCTGATTCTTTCAATTGACAAAGAATAAAGCGAATGGCAATCATGGCTTTTTGACTGAAAAAATGCAATCTGTCCTAATGGCGGTGGGTTCTTCTGGATATTGCCCTCTACTTCTTATTCCAGTATGTTAGTGATTTTTGTAATACAATTGAAGAGACTGATACATTTTACATTGGTAAAAACAGAATTGCCACCCTTAGTAGTGGAGGTCTACAGGGGACCAATGTTTGAAAAAGCCATCCAACAAATCGTAGCAAAGTGGCTGTTTATGCTTTTTACACACATAGCTTTTGATAAAATATATTTATCTCAACTCCATTCATAAATTATCCGTTGAATGTTTTAATTCATTGCACATATATTTAAACATAGAAACATCTTCTTGTTCTTTATATGGGATGGATTCAAAATAGCCTATAGTGCGTTTAATAATATTCTAATATTTGAACATTTTTTATATTTATTCTAAAAACAGGCATTTAATTACAATAGCGTCCAAACAATATCGTTTACCTGTTTGGTTTGGAGGTGTCTATTAATAAAAGCTCTCAAATCTCTTTATCTTTAGCTCTGTTTGGAAACAACCAGTGGCCAACGACGACCTTCCGGCCTGCATTATCCGTGGCACAGTGGTGGTGAAACCGGCTGCAGTGGAGTTTGCTGACACTACAGTCACATTTGAGGACAGGTCCAAAGAGGATATTGACGCAATCATCTTCTCGACAGGGTTCAATGTCTCTTTTCCTTTCCTGGAAGAATCTGACATCAAAATTAGTATGGATAAAGTTTCTCTCTACAGGAACATCTTTCCACTGAACCTTGAGAAACCTACCTTGGCATTCATTGGCCTGGTCCAACCTATTGCTTCCATCTTGGTTACTTCAGAAATGCAAGCGCGGTGGGCCACACGAATCCTCAAAGGTAGGTGTACAGTAGGACAGTGAGTCAATGAGGTACAGTGCCACCTCTATATATTTGACACGGTATGCAAGATACATTTTGTGCACCCCTTTTTTCTTTTTTTCTAGCCTGTCAATGGTTTTTGAGTGATGTCACAGGAAGAGCATGTCTCAGGTGACTGCCAATGTAGTCCATGCTAAGAAATGTCAATGCAGGGCCATTACCTAGAAAGAGGTTAGCTGCAGCATTATAAATGTAAGATATTTTAATAAATAAGCATATTATTTCCTGCCAAAACTACAAAACGTTATTTGGGAATTTAAAGAAAGTTGCAATGGTTATAAAATGTATTCTGAATTAACTTTTACTTTCCGGTAAAAGAAAAGACACAACTTTCACCTGGAAGTTGATATTTTACAAAACATTGAACTTTACAGCGGGCTCTAAGGGATAAGTTTGTGGAAAGCAGAAGCATTAGGATAAGTTTTCATAACTCTGAGGACATCCTTCAAAAGCCATAATATTTGTATGTAAAAGTAGTACTAATTTTCCAGGGATCCCTTCAAATGGGACATAAGCTGATCATGAAATGTTATACTAACTACTAACTATCTGTTTATACTGGAAATTTTCTGACACAAAATGGTGTTAACTTCACAAGGAGCTTGTGGTGCGTAACTTTATGAAGGGGCTTTCCTCCGTTGGAATTAATGTTGGGATATCAAATAATTTTTTAGGTCTCGAACTAGGCAGCGCATGCGCACACAGACCCCACTCCAGACACACACATCCAGTGTGACGGGCTCTCAGAATGATCGGAGATGGTTTCAATGAGGTCTCGGTTTCTCTGACTGCTAGTTATACTAGAATGTATATTTATACCCCTGGCACTGTCTCAATTGCTTGCAAATTGAGCACTGAATTACCCTCAGAGCTGGGCAAACAATTTCTCAGTGCTCCGGCTGCAGTTTTGATGAGGGCTGTTTGGCGTCATTGGCAGGGTCCACCCCGCCCGTTGTTTGCGTTAATATATCCAAGCCTCCCCTCAAGAGCCATGATCCACGTGCACTGGGAAGAGGAAGGGGGCGAAGGAGGGCAGGGCAGGCTACCAAGGGGAGGAAGGGGTGAGAGACTAGAGGCAGAAGTGAGAATTGCGCATGTGTTATAGAGTCAGGCAAAAAAAGCCGTCATCAGCGCAACATGAAAAAGGAGTGCAAGCAACTAGCCAATCCCACAACAAACAAGCATTTCTTAATGCAATAGGACTCGTATTTATGCTAGTCCTATTGCATTGGAAGCGGGAGGACGGAGGTACAGAAAGGCACGAACGGGAGTCCGGGGGATGCGAGGGGGGGGGGGGGCAAAAAGTCACAGAGTGCGGGAGGGGGTGGGTGGAACACAGGGCAAAAATAGTTTTGAAGTAAAGGGGCCATTAGCCGGGTAAGGATATACTTGACAACATGGCTGTCAGGAGGAGGGACTAACAACCTAAAAACGAATGAAAATGCAGCATTTACGAAAAAAGCCAATGAAAACATAGATTAGCAAGTGGGCGGAGCTTCCCCCACAATACTGGTATATAGCCTTAATGTACACAAGAATTACATGTTAAACTAATCTCTCGAAATATTTATGAAATGCGTAGAGATCTAGGGTGGTTTAAAACTCTGTGCGATTTGACCTTGCAAAATCGGATTCTATTGTCGGAGGCCGCCTCTGTCGCATCGGACGGACTGCATTAATAATAGGTTCCCAGTCAGTGGCGGCTGGTGACATTTGAAAGTAGTGTGGCGCAAAATAATTGCCGTACAACACTGTAGCGAGCGAGCGCAGCGAGCGAGCTTTTAACCACCTACAGGGGATTTTTTGGTTCCACCCCCAAGAACATTTTGAAAAAAGAGTGTGCAAATGGTGCATTTTCAAGCAAATTTGATAAAGTAGGAAGGTAAACGACGACTACATAACCTAAGTGCACAAATATTCTTTTCATATATGAGCATCTCTAGAAGCCTGTGTTTATTATACGGATTACAACAAGGACTGCCTTAATTTACCACCAAAGACGTGAAGCAGGGCCAGTCGAAAATGCTTTGTGAGCACCATATGAAAAATTATTTCTGGGTCTATTTGATAAAATTGTTTGCAATATTGAGCTGTACTTTAGCACACTTTGTGAATTACACAGAGAAAGATAATTCTCCTAACATACACAACAGGTCAAATTTAGAAGTACAGAGATTAACTTTACAAAGGTTCCTCAAATTTCCATACAATCAAACCTGCAATCTAACTTACGGAAAGCCCAAACTGTGTGCTCTGCTGAGATTTTGCAAGGTTACAGGCATCAGTAGTGTGTCAGGCCTGCTTGCTTCGAGCCTCTCTCAGTACACACCAGACCCTCTTCCATTATCATTTAAGCTGCTTGCCCATTAATCTTACATGCTGGGTCCCTTTTATCCTGCTTTAAATGGAACCGAGTCTCTAATCATGACAATGCATAACAATGTAATGAATTACATTCATCCCCAAACCTCAAGCCATCTACAAAAGAGTCCACAACTACAATCCCACATCTGCTATGAAACAGGCGCATGACATTGTGTACCCAAGGGCAGGACTCACGGGCAAACGCTGCAAAGCAAATTTACATCCCAGATTCTCCGAACTAAGAAGACTTATTGCTCTCCCAGGGCTTCTATTTATTTTTATTCACATGGTAATATCAAAAGCAGTGAAAATGAATTCTTAGAAAACATCGTCAGTGACCTTTCATCTTTTAATAAAGCAATCGGGTATGACCACAGCTTTTAAATTAGCATAACGGCTTGTGCATAATGCACCGAAACAGGGACACAGTCACCCACATACTTGATGCCCCCCGCACCTATCTTCATTTCGACAACATTCTAATTATCTGTGCTAGATTATGAAATCCACCACAGATTTTAAGTGCTATTAAAAATCTCCAGAAACCCCATGTGCTGTAATAAACACTGCAATGCCCTACACGCACTTAACATTTCTCTCTCCTCTATTGCTTTGTGTTCAGAGACAACCTCTGTTAAGACTTAAATCAACAGCCACCATATGTGCTATTCAAGCAGAACAACAAAACTGTCATAAATACAGAGTGGGCAGAACGAGGCTCTGAATATTAAACCGACAAAGGGTGCTGACGTATCAGAATAGGGAGAAATAATGGTTAAAGTTAACACAGCTGTTAACTTTTTTTGTAACGTTCAAAGAGCAGCTTTTTGAAGAACGTTTAAGAAAACGTGCGCTGTGAACAGTCAGACTGAGGAGGAAATCAAATCAAAAGAAAGTGTGCTTTTCAATAATGGTCAAATCCAAGCGTACAAACTAAAACATGTATCTCACAAGTATCAGGCAATTCATTACCCTCCTCCCCTGAAACGGAAAATTAACTAACCCAACTGTGTAGTAGAGGTTTCACTTCAGGTCTGTGCATGCCACACGAGCAGTGTCTCTTACTGCATAGCTCTCTGAAGAGGAAGTGTGAGGCCAAAGGCTCCAAGGGGGACTAGTGCATCCAAATCCTGAGCAAAGACACTCTGTCCGGTCACCATGGCGCCCTGGGCCCCCACCACTGAGGAGAACTACGGAGTGATTGAGTGAGAGCGCCTAACATGGGGCAGCAAGGGCTTTCTGGCACTGCCAGCGCCATTGTTTCAAGTGTAACCTCAGTGCAGCTCTTGTAAACTGAGCACAACCCTGACTAATGTGTGATCTTTTTCTCGCGCTGAGAGCCTAGAGGGGACGAGGGCTCTGTGGACCCTACGAAAAGCACATTCTGTTTCTTCATTGTCATTGTTCTTATTAAGCAGTTATGAAAAGCGCTAAGCAGACCTCTTGGGCGTCGGAGCGCTGTACGACACTAGTGCACTATGAGTAGATTTAATATACAACTGATTTTGATCTACAAGGTGACTTTGCTGCGTGTGATTGCGGTGTTTGTGTAGGGCAGTCAGGCTCCGTTCTAGAGGGTGGGTCAGGCCCACCCAAGGAATACCCTGCTGCCCCACCCTTAACCTTTAACTTTAAACTGCGCTCTCGGAAGTTCTTGTACATTAACTGCAGCGCTTTCCTTCCAACAGGTTAAACAGAGCACAAGCCCAATCGCGCAATAATCAGGCCACACTGATGTTTAAAGCATAAAAGGCCATTTATTAGGACCTGGCTGCACAAACATAAAGAACCGAAATACAACAATCAACAACAAATTCCCCCCCCCCATCAACTCAACCTTCATACACTCCGGACTCACCTTCCATTCCACTCCATGCCCCATTCTCTTCTTAATCCCTTTCGTCTGATCTCTCTTAGCATCCTGGCACTACTCTCATGCCTCTAGTCGCCCCCCCATTATTCACTCCTCTCCCCCACGAGAGGTGGGTGCACCCGCTAGTGACTCCCCCACCCCTCCCAAATACCGTCAACCAGGGAATCCCCTTTAGGGCGGTTACCTGCCCCCCCCCCGAGGACCTACTGTGGATCTTTCGCCCCATCCCTTCATGCATTCCTGTGACACCATAACGCCTCATTCCACAGCTTGCTCACCACATCCCTCACTTCCATCATATAATAGGCATTCCCAAGTGTCGAAAGATGTACTCCGTCATCCCTAAAAAGCAGTCTCTCTTCAAGTCGTAGTCCAGGGTGGGCTATCACCTTAATGTCTCTGTCCTCGCAAAAACCCTCATAGCTCTGTTCAACTTCCTCCGAGCTTTCTCAACTGCCCCATGCTTGATCACCCCCTTCCAAATCCTTCAGGGAACAAATTCAGTCCAAGCAATACAAGTCCCAGATAATTTCTGTGTCATCACTTCCAAGTCCCTCTGCATCAGCTGCAAGAGCGCCAAACCCGACAGCTGAATCAAGTCATTCTCCCCCAAATGAATAATTAACAGATCTGGGCATCCTTTCTGAGGGTCCATCTTCGCGAGCCAGGGCAATAGTGCCCCCCATCGCATCCCCCCTTTCCCCCACCAATGCACCTCATGTTGTTGTCCTCCGGAGTCCCAGGTTACGGTCATACACCTGTTGCTCGGAAGCAGAGAACGGCCCGGGACCAGGGTTCAATTCCTGACACGGCAGGGTCGTGGACCAGGGACAGCGGACTCGATAATTCTCGCCTCGGTGCCTACTCTAAACAGGGATCACAGTCGGCAACTCTGGGCATTAGCATGCCTCATCTCTACAACGGCCCCCCACATTCGCCGGGGATGCCTGGTTTCACCTTGGAGATACCCAGTAGGGACAATCTCACAGGGATAGCCAGGACGGGTTCCCCAGCGGTCTACAGCGCCACGACACCTCAGGGCAGCAGTGCGCTTTACAAGACACATACATTTACATTTACATTTGCTCTGCATATTTAGAGGCCCAGTGCATAAACGAATGCCCCACAATCCATGTGACCGTCTTAGCCCCCGGTACGCCCACACAACCTATTAAAGAAAAAGGAATTAGTATACATCCTGGAATACAGCTACCACCAACCCCATACAACCCAAAACCCCAGACCCAAGACCCTACTTCCTGACATACCATTCACAACACCGGGACTCCCACCTACCAATCCGCTGAATCTTGTCCCATGACCATCCCAGCCTTGCCGCTGCTGTCGCTGCCCCAATTCGGAAAGAATGTGTCCCAAAACCTGCTAGGTTCAAACCCAACCTGCCCAATGTCATGCACAAAACAGCCAACAACTGTGAGGCCGTGACCCTGGCCCCAGAGGCACGACAAAAGTTCTCACCCCTTGTCGCCGCAGCAAAACTCACAAATGCCCTCCACTCAGCCACCGGGCACACTCCCCCCATCCACTTTCACACAGCCAGACCCACTTACCCCACCCCAACTGATCCGTTTTAGCATCCCAACCAAATCCCCAGGCAACCTACCTCTAACTTGACCTCCTCATACCTCCTACCTCTTCTGGTCCTCGTCCCCAACAACTCTGAGACCCTGAACGCCCCAAAAAACATCCACACCATACACAACCTGAAAATACGAACCTCGAAACTATCATAACAACACATCAGTAACACCTCAACCAAACGGACTAACAGTTAAAAAGTCACTGCTTCCCTCAACAGCCCCCCCTCCGCTCCCTACCCCAACCCCTGAGCATACCACCAAAGACCAAATCCTTTGTAGGGTCAAAACCGAAAAACAAGCTACCATAAAGGACAACCCTGCCAATTTTCCCGCAATGGTCGCGGACAACAACCCCTTGTCAATACAGTCTAATACAAATTGCAACACCCCTTGTTCGATCACTGAACGAACTCCACATGCCGCATCCTGCCGCCATCCCATTAATGAGCCAAACTCCTCCCACTCCAGCCTGTAGGTTCGCCTCGTTGAGTCCGCCACAGAGTTCTCCACCAATCTTAAAACCCTCACTCCCCCAAGGCCCAGAAGCCGGCCGGCAGTCTGGTCTTGCACCGATCCGTTCCAGGTGCCAATCTCCGGAACCGCTGACACTTCGAATGAGACGAAGCATCTGCAATGTCAATATTTGCTCCAGGGACATGCTTGGCTCGAAAACCCACATTCAACCTCAAACATTTCAGCATGAAACTCCTCAACAAGCGTAGCACTCTCAGATCTCTTGCCCTCTGTCGGTTGACCAACTCGAGTCTATATCAAAAAGAGGGAGGTAAGACAGTTGATCAATTGATCAACGGACACAATTTACCACACAGAGTGGTGGAAGGTCCAGTAACAGCTTGTGTCCGTATCTAGCACTAGGAATTCAATAGGGGGTTGCTGAACTGTTCCTATGGAGAGTTAGGGAAGAATTAACTGGCGTGACCAAAGGTGTTAGAGTAACACCCTGGGGCATCCATTTTGTTGGGTGTAGTTGCCTCACACACCCCGAAGGGTGTCATGCTTCATCATCGGCGGTTGCTCCTCGTCGGGGAGGCGGTGCAATCCCCGACAGGCTCACCTCAAAGAGGGGCTCTTTGGCGGAGATCTTTTTATCCAACAGCCTTATGGTGAGGTGGGGGTGTGTGGGCAGGGCTAGGTGTAATGGTGTGAGGGATATTAAAATGTAGCAAGGGGTACCGGAATTCAGTTTATTCTGGGGGTCCCCTGGGTGCAGTTAAAAAGTGGGGTTAGCTCACTAGGTGTCAGCAGGTTAGGTCGGGTGACCCTAGATGAGACTAAAAGTGAAGGTGGTCGACATGTTTCTCGCTGTGGGTATAGTCACCCGCGATTCATCAGGACCTTAACAAAGTGAAGGGAAACATGCTAGTGTCATGTGTGTGATTATTGTTACCTCTGTGGGTTCTCCTATGCCTATACATAGAGAAAAAGGAAACAATGATTAAATACAAATCTGCATTAAAAAATAAGTCACGTCAATGCCAGGGCGTGTAAACAAAGTGGCATGCTGTTGGTGCTGTGTGGCAATGAACACAACCACTGCATGCCTTGTAAATTGCGTGTGCACAGTGCAAAGTGGGGAGCACACACAACTGCTGAGTCGGTGAGGAGGGTTGTGGTAGGGTGCTGGCTAAAAACAATGGTTTAGAAGTAATTAAAAAGGGTAAGAATGCAACAGCTTAGATGAAATGCACTGCTCCTCTAGTGTAAAATGAGCAGTTTTAGTGTAACAGGCACCGTTTGTAATATACTGTGGCTTTATGTAAAACACACACACACTGTGACCAAATGAGCTCTAGGTTGGGAAAGCCCATGTGCCCCACTTACCTAATGGTCAAGGACTATTTGCCACATGAGGGGTCGGCGGGACAAAACATCAGGGATGAGCCCAAGGGTTTAGCTGGAGATAGAGCATAACATTGCGCCTGTGGTTTACTGCTAGGACTAATGTCAGTTTATCTCAATAAAGTTTTTAGACTGGAAGGCTAAGAACCTCCATATTATCGCCCTCCGCTTATCTCCCGCCTATTTGACTCACCTCCATGCTCCTGTGTCCGTGTTGTTAGACCTACCCTTCTCCGCCGAGCTCGAGTAGATGTGTGAGCTCGGCGGCCGGGGCAATTTAAACCGCATTGACAAGTCGGCGTATGACAACGCGTCTCCGCCTCCTCTGTCAGGTCACATGGTTTTGCGAGGTTTTCTGGCGGCCATCTTAAGGCGGTGAGCTGGTGCGCTTAGCGCTAGTTGAGTTTAATTTATTGTGCCTGATCTGAACACTGTTTGGCACGGGGCGGGGGAGTCCAAGGGACAGGAGTCGTCCCGTGTTGCCATAGAATTAACCCTGCCGATTTATGTATTAAAACAGCGTGTTCAAAAATCGCCCGGTCTGGTGAGTTAAATACACGGCGGCCATGTTGTGATGGGCACAGGAGCTGTCCAGAGCATTCAGTGTCAGAAACGAATTAAGGAAGTGGTGGTTTGTTGCAACGTAGTATGCCTATGTATTGAGAGCCGTATTGGCATGTGGGTCACGGTATGTAGTGTGTGGTGCCAGCAACGGAAATTAATAAAAAATGATGTTTATACCCTTGTGGTGGAACACTGTCAGGGGTGCGACCAGTGTGCAGGATAAATGGTTGCCCATGGTGCAGAATAGGGAACTTGACAGTTTAAAGTGAGTGCCACGGAATATCTTCGTTGAGCCCCTGTTTGTCTGAAGACAGTCGATGGATCCATCTCTGTTCCTTTCGGAACAGAGCATTACTCGGGCAATTGGGGCTGACTTCTAGTACCACCCATCTCATAGAATCTTCATCATGATTTTGCTCTACAAAATGTTTGCACATCTTAGTATGAGTCTTTTTGCAGCGGAAGTTGCTGCGGTGTTCAATGATTCTGGTTTTGACGGGACGGGTTGTCATCCCGATGTATTGTAAGTCACACTTGAGCATATATATACAGTGTGATGTATTGCAATTAGTGTGGTGTCTGATCTCCCATTTGAAGGTCTCAGAGAGCTGGATGGTCTTGAGTGTCAAGGTGTACCTACAAACCCCACACATTCCACAGGGGTAGTGGCCCGTAACCGGGGGTAGATGCCACAAGGTGTGTTGGGTTTCTTTTCTGATACACTTAGGTCTAGTGCTGATTAGGATATCCTTCAGGTTTTGAGATCTCTTGAAGGCGAACCTTGGTTCTTCTAGGGACATGTCCCCAGTGTTGAGGATATCCCAGTGACGTCTGATAGTGTTCCTGATTTTGGTGGATAAAGGAGTGTATGTTGTCACACATGTGATTGGTTGATTCTCAACCGGGACTCTTTCCTGCCTTTCTAGAAGGACTTCTCTGTTGTTGTTCCTGGCGCGTTTCCTAGCTTTTAGGACATCGCGTCTTGGGTAGCCCCTGTCAAGTAGGTTCCTTGAGAGGATTGCAGACTCCTTTTTGTAATCAGACACCTTACTACAGTTACGTCTTATCCGTAGAAATTGGCCGAAGGGCAGATTGGTACGTAGTGCCCTCGGATGGTGACTCTTGAAGTGTAAAAGACTATTGCGGTCAGTGGGTTTGCGGTACATGGTAGTGCTTATGGACCCTTCTTCCAGTCTTATTGTTAAATCAAGGAAGGCAATCTCCTTAGGTGAGGAGGCCATGGTAAAATGTAAGTGAGGGTTTAATGAGTTGACCCAAACTAGGAAGGCTTCATGTGACGTGGGTGGGCCTTTCCACAGAATCAGAATGTCATCAATGAAGCGCTTCCACATTTTGATGTTATCCCTGAAAGGATTGGTCTCATGCTGTATATGTAGTCCCTCAAACTTGGCCATGTACAAACAGGCCACCGAAGGGGCAAAAGTACTGCCCATAGATGTACCTTGGGTCTGGTGGTAGTATTTGCCTCTGTATTCGAAGTAATTTTCAGTCAGAGCTAGGGTGGCGCACTCCATAATGAAAGTCTGTGGAGTGTTTGAGTTCCAAGTTTCCAGGCCCAGTCTTTCCTCAATCACCTCTAGAGTGGCCCTCTGAGGAATGTTTGTGTAGAGGGCCTCTACATCTAGGGTAATCAAGAGATCAATTTCTCCTATATTCTGGATGTTGTCCAGAATACGTAGTACGTCTGTGGTATCCTGGATGTAAGAGGGAATGCTTTTTACAAGGGGTTGGAGGAAGTGGTCGCAAAATTGAGAGAGGGGCTCCAAGACAGAGTCTATCCCAGAGACAATGGGTCTCCCTGGTACCGGTCTTGTTGCTTTATGGATCTTGGGCAAGATATAGAAATATGGTACCCTTGGATCCTTCTTCACCAGGAAGTCTGCCTCTTTTCTAGTGATCCATTGGTCACACTCTGCGCTTGTAACCAAGCTTGTAATTGTGGTTTGTAGGCGCATGGTTGGGTCATTAGCGATGGGCGTGTAGTATCTATTGTCGCTCAGTTGTCTGGTACATTCCAACTCGTAGTCTTTAGTATTCATAAGCACTATGGCACCCCCTTTGTCTGCCTGTTTGATGGTAATAAGCGGGTCATCCGCCAAAGATTTCAGTACGGCCATCTCATTCCCAGAGATGTTGCAGTGTGGTGTTTTCCGGGTCAGTTTAGAAATGTCTTTAAGCACAGCTTGTTCAAAAGTGAGAACTTCATTTGGAACCATTCCGTTATGAGGTGTGAAGGTTGATGGATTATGTAATCCAGAGTCATCCACGGGTTCACAGGGCTTCCCTTCAAAGAAGGTTTTCAACCTTATTTTCCTGAAAAAGGATTTGAGTGCCCTAGTCTGCTGGAATTGATCGATCTTAGGTGTGGGGACAAACCCCAGACCTTTCTGTAGGACATCTTCCTCACCCTGTGTGAGGAGACGGTCAGACAGATTAACCACCAAGCTTACTGTGGTCCTGACCGGCTCGTGCTCCTCGTGTCCATCCCTTGAGGGCGTGCATCCTCCCATTGTACTCTCTTTTCTGGTATGTTCCCTCTTTTTCGCCCTCGCCCTCTGCCCCAACCTCTGCCTAAAAAAGGAGGGTGTGTAGGGTTCTGAGGGGGATAGAATGGAGGGTATTGTGGGCCAAACGGGGGCTGGAAATGGGGAAACTGAGGGTATTGCCAAAACGGGGCACCCGTTGGTTGTCCCTGGTTAGGGTAATTAGGGAAGTTGTTTTGTCCACGTCCCCTTCCTCTTTTTGCCCTAGGGGGCATCTGTGCAGGAGTATTGTCCCCACTGCTATCAGAGCCACTGTTGGAGCCCCTTCTAGAGGAATTCGCGCTAGAATCTGAATTGTAGTTAGTGCCTGAGGGGACATAGTCGTCCCTTAAATATGGATAGACTTTCTCCTTTGAGAATTTTTTAATGTCCTTTTGCAGTTTGGCTATCTTCTGGTTCATGAGATATTCTTTATGTTCAGCCATTTCTTTATTAATCTCGGCTAGTTTAGTTTTGAAGCCAGGATTCTGTACCGCGGTTTTCAGGGCGGCCTCGGCTGCTTGGATTTTGACTAGAAGTGCATCTGCTAATCGTTTTGCTGTGTTAACAATGAGAATGAAGAGGTTGTGGGTACATTTCCACGATACCTGTGACCATTCCACTTTAAATTGGCCGTCCTCCCAGAATATTCTGGGGAAGTTCTTAACGATCAATCCATTGGGTGCTATTTTGGCCTTGAAGTATTGAGCCATCATTGTCCCGTGGATAGTTATCCTTATCCATTCCCGTTTCAAGTCTGACAGGGATTGCCACTCGGTGGTGTTACTCCCTGTTGCTGGTTCACTGTCGATGCCAAAGAGGGATGGTATCCTCATGATTGCTGCTGCATCCTCCTCGCCAAAACTCAGTCCTTGACCCTCCATGATGGTGTGGTCAAAGGGGACTGGTCCCGGTGGGGTGGAGTCCACCCAAGAAGGTGGGAAAAATAGAGGAAGAGGAGGGAGGACTCTAGAAAGAGGGGAGGTTCCAACACCAAAAATCGGTTATGGACCCAGTGAGACCCAATCAAATTTTGGTGGGGTCGATTAGTTGGGGGATTTGAACAGACTAACCCGCCAAGAGGGGACTCCCACGGTCGAAACCGTGCTCAAGTCTATATCAAAAAGAGGGAGGTAAGACAGTTGATCAATTGATCAACGGACACAATTTACCACACAGAGTGGTGGAAGGTCCAGTAACAGCTTGTGTCCGTATCTAGCACTAGGAATTCAATAGGGGGTTGCTGAACTGTTCCTATGGAGAGTTAGGGAAGAATTAACTGGCGTGACCAAAGGTGTTAGAGTAACACCCTGGGGCATCCATTTTGTTGGATGTAGTTGCCTCACACACCCCGAATGGTGTCATGCTTCATCATCGGCGGTTGCTCCTCGTCGGGGAGGAGGTGCAATCCCCGACGGGCTCACCTCAAAGAGGGGCTCTTTGGCGGAGATCTTTTTATCCAACAGCCTTATGGTGAGGTGGGGGTGTGTGGGCAGGGCTAGGTGTAATGGTGTGAGGGATATTAAAATGTAGCAAGGGGTACCGGAATTCAGTTTATTCTGGGGGTCCCCTGGCTGCAGTTAAAAACTCGACCACAGTCATATTGTCTACATGAAGCAACACCGATCTGTTCTGAAACTCCGACCCCCACACCTCCAATGCCACCAACATGGGAAAGAATTCCAAAAATGCAATGCTCCTCCCTTGCTTCACCCAATGGGCCGACCACTCCTCAGCGCACCATCTGCCATCCCTAAAGATGCCAAAACCTGCCGCCCCGGCTGCATCAGAGTAAATTTGAATCTGCCAGACCGTCCGTTCTTCCACAAAGTCTAGAGACATCCCATTGAAATCAGTGAGGAACGTCAGCCATGTCCGTAAGTCAGCCCGCACCCCCATGGAGATCCGGACCCTGTGCTGTGGTAAGGTTGCCCCTGATATGACCATGCCGAGCCACCTGCAGAACGTCCGTCCTGCCCTCACTACCCGGCATGCAAAGTTCAAGAAGCCCAACCGTTGCTGCACAGCCGTAACGCAATCCTCTTTTCTCCAATCGCCCACAACAGACATGCCTGAATCTCCTCCACCTTTGTCCGCAGGAGGCGAGCCATCCAGTGAATGGAATCCAGCTCAATCCCCAAGAAAGTCAAACAACAGCTAGGCCCAGCGGTTTTTTTCAGGTGCCAAGGGGACTCCAAACTGCTGCGCCATCTCCTGAAACTGTGACAGGGCCCTGCCACAGTCCCCTGAGTGAACCTTCCCAATGAAAAGGAAATTGTCCAGATAGTGCGTCACGTCACGATGCCCGCTAATCCGTGTAAAAGCCGACTGCAAAAATGTGCTAAACATCTCAAAAAGCGTGCAGGAAATGGCACATCCCATGGGCAAGACCTTGTCCACGTAAATGGCCCCCGCAAACTGCATCCCAAACAGAGAAAAATCCGCCGGGTGAATTGGTAAAAGGCGTAAAGCCGATTTGATATCACACTTCGCCAATTCCGCCCCCGGCCAATTCACCCGCACATGTCGAATGGCGTCATCCACAGACGCATAGAGCACCCGTGAGTCTACCTCTGCAATGAAGTCATTCACGGACTGATCCTCCGGCCAGGAGAGGTGATGTATCATGCAAAACTCGCCCTCCTCTTTCTTTGGCACGACTTCCAATGGTGAAACGATCAGATGATCAAGGGGCCTATCGTCAAACGGCCCGCCACCCTACCTTCCAACACCTCCTTCTGCAACTTGGCCGCCGCCACATCAGGCAATTCTTTAGCTGATTTAAGGTTGTCCGCCCATCTCCGTACCCTCGGTCCTTGGTAGCCCACTCGAAAGCCCTCCGTGAAACCCCATTGCAACTTCACAGCCGCCTACCTGTCTGAGTAACACGAGAGCCACTGGGCCATCGCCTCCACCTTAACCGGAGTAGGCGCCCCTCTGTCCAGACTACCCCCTACCATTCGCATTTGTGTTGCACCACTGCTCCAAAGGCGTGACCAGTGTAAAACATTGAGTGACCGGATGCCGGCCTCTACATTTGGAGCACTCATGCTTGAACTTACAAGGGTAAAGTGAGCAATATCCCTTGTTGTAGCTCCAGCAGGCACCGGTAGAGCTGGTGCCCGGCTTAGCCGATGGAGCGGTGTGTCCTGTGGGTATAGCAACCCCTCCTGCCCAGACTGGGCTGGCCGCGACAGAAAGGACTGGTAAGGGACCGGTAAACCACTGCCCGTGTGCGTGGATGCCGACGAGTGCGTCAATGCCATCCACTGAATCCACAGCTCATGATCAATTTCACCCCAAGGCTTGTCGGGGTTCACACTAACCCGGGCCCGGAACTCCTCATCATAACTCAACCAGGCAAACCCCCCAGATTGTAACTTTTAATATCTATGTACTTCAACATGGGGATATCCCTATCTAAGTACTTCCCGTAATATATACTTGCACAGATGAGAAAGGCAGATGTCCAATTCTCCATGTTCACTGGCACCCCGGGACGCCTTGTCAGCTCCCATTCCTCCTCCTTAGATCCTTCCTTCGCCTGTACTTCCCTGTGCAAAAGCTTGAACACGTCTACGTATTCATGCTTCCAAATCCTACTCTTAATCTTATGCGATAAGTGGGACCCCAGAGACATGCAAAACACACAACAGAGCAGACCAGGTCTAGGAATGGTGTGTAACTATACTAGTGACTGTAAAACAGTTAGATGCATGTGTGAGCGAATGTTATTGAATCACAAAAGCTAGAACAACTCCCATCAGCCCACCCTTATGGTGGAGTTTACGTCATGTGGGAGTTGCTGGTCATTCAATACCACGTCCGACCATATAGTGCCGGTGCGGGAATGGTGTCAGTACTCTAGCCATGATGTTCATCATAGAGTGGTATTGATAAAGTGCAGTGCTCAAGTGATAGTGATAAATAAAATTGACTACTCAGACTCAAAAAAACGTTCAGACAAAAGTCTATGTGTCAAGAGATAAAAACACGCCAAGTAGTTAGACAACCCTCTGGCACTGTGCAGGACGGTCGACATGTTTCAGCCTCTTGGGAAATTACCCCGGCTTTCTTCAGGACCTTAGACATGGAATAGCTACTGCAACTACAAGTGATGTGTTGGGTGGGAAATAACAAAAATTGTACTAAGAGAAAGTTACATATCTACCAGGAACTTTAACGCTAAAATGTCCACTGGAGGGAGAGAAGCATGTCTTCTTCCTATCAAAAAATAAAAGATTTCTTACAACAACACTAGATTACACACATACAACCGCATGAATACACAGAAACCGCATAGATAAACACACCTGCATGAATAATTTACATTCTGCATTATAAAAGAAGCATAGTTGCTGTATCACACAGAGGCATTTCCTCACAGTGATACTCACCCAGCTTTGTGTGGGTGAAGACCTCACCTCACCCGGCAACCGTTCGGGAGTATGAGGCCCCACTCTACAGTGTAGAAAAAGGACACAGTTAGCACACAACTCAACTGTGCCCAATTAAATTGCTCTACACATATAACCCAACAAACGTGTGATAGAAACCCATCTGTCAGACCAAGAACTGACCCACACAAGGGCTCCCATAAGACACTAAGAAATTGCACATACTGCGATAATCCTCATGTCCCAGGACACAGTATAGACACTTAAAGGCGCCTCTAAAAAGCTTCCTTTGACTCCCACTAGGAAAACTCATTAGATTATGAGAAACGAGTATAGACGGAAAACTGACTTTAGACCACAGTATATTGGAATTTATGGAAGATACTGATAAGCGCCCATGGATAGCTACCTTGGACACCCAAAGTGGAAAACTCCTTGAGTGCCAAGGAACATGAATCGACAGAGTCCCAAATAGAAAACAGAGTCTATGGGATTGGAGGGCCATCCAGGCTCCTTCTAGTCATGTCCCCTCAGCAAGAACTAAGTGAGAACAAAAAGGCCAACAGGCGACTCACCTGTCCGTCGGTGCCCCCGATTCTGAACCAAGCGGAAGTGGAGGTGCTTGTAGTTCCGCCTTTCACCCTTTAATATCGGCCGATAATTGGATAATGAGCCATACGGGGGGTTTAAGTGAAACGAAGAAAGCCGCTGCTCCTTCGCGCATGCTCAGTGAAACTAGAAACAGCAAAGTAGTGGCATATTGTTTCTGCACATATCGCCCCGCCTTATAAAGAAAAGTTTCAAAAGCTACCATGCTAGGTCGCTGAAAAGGGTGCAGAGAAACCTTATTACTAGGGGAGTCCAAGTGAATAATGGAGCGCGCATATAGAACATTACGTTCTTCTAGGTCTAGTATCCACAATAGATTCGCACGCATGACCAAACAGGAAACACTGTTCCTTTGGCATGCACTCGAAGAACATCACTACAACCAGGCTAAACAGTCCGTGAAAGGCTCCATGTCCAAAGATATCCAAAGCGCGCATTTCCCGTTTTCGAAACCAAAAATGTCCCGTGAAATTGTTAGTTTTTTGCAACATTTTCATGAAATGTAAAAATTATATCTTGTGTTCGTTCTCATTGTAGAGACAACTATACTGAGTGCAAAGGGAAGTTCATCCTAATCGTTCTCTAAAATCTTATATGCAATGGGACGTTCATTCGAAAGTCCCTCCACATCAAACTGCTTATAGGGAGGAAAGCAGGAGGTGTAGCTGTGGCTGTACCCCGAGATAAAAACGTATACACCAGAAAGAGTCACTATATGGCCGAACGTGACTCGACCTCATAAAGGATCATTTACTATTTGCAAAGATCCATCTATTTTGATGAGTTCATGTGCGGTGGAACGAAACTGGCTGAGTGATTTACACAGTTATTGCCATTGAATTTCTCCACATTTTAATAGAAAGTAAATTTGATGTTATTATCATCAAGTGTCAAAAAAGGAGGGGGTCAGACTAGGTCGACAGAGAGGGCAGCACACACAATTAAGTTGGGTGAGCTATAAGGGTGCAAACAAAGATACGTTTGCATCCATAACAAACAGACCCGCAACTGAAAGTTGCTCTAAATACTAATAAACAAACATATGTGTGGAGGGTCAAGGGGAATATTTTACGACCTGTCTGCTCGCTCCACTACTGTCAAGATGCAAAACACACAACAGAGCAGACCAGGTCTAGGAATGGTGTGTAACTATACTAGTGACTGTAAAACAGTTAGATGCATGTGTGAGCGAATGTTATTGAATCACAAAAGCTAGAACAACTCCCATCAGCCCACCCTTATGGTGGAGTTTACGTAATGTGGGAGTTGCTGGTCATTCAATACCACGTCCGACCATATAGTGCCGGTGCGGGAATGGTGTCAGTACTCTAGCCATGGCCAAACTCATAAATGGCAATTTCTTCTGATGCTTGTCCTCTCCTTTTCTGTCCTTGTCCTCCTTGCCGTCAGTCTTGTCCTCTTTCCCTACAGGCTTATCAGTCTGGACCCTGGCCGTCACCACTGTCTTACCTGTCGCTGCTGCGGGTGCCCCGACCCCTGACACACCAGCCGCCACCCCCCTGTGTCCCGCTCCGAACCCTCCCCAACACCCACAGACCGGCAAGCCTTCTTCCTGCCCTCCTTCGGGCCCTCCTCCCAAGAAGACCACCAAGCCCCCTCACCTGACAAAGGCGTCTGCGTCACTCCCAATCGTCCTTCCGAGCTGCTGGCTTTGGAGGTGGACACCTTTGTCTTGCATGTCTTCTTCCGAGAGGTCTGCAAAACACCGAGACCACTGTTGCTCTGCACCCCCCGTCCTTTCCACGTCATCCCTCACCTCCCCTTCTTCCAACTCCTCACTCTCAGAACCCTAATCCAAATCCAACACAAGCGCATCCACAGGCTTCCACATAACCTCACGTACCACTCTCTTCACTCCTTTCTGCACCGGCACACCACCACCACTCCCCTGCTCCACACACGCCACCAATGCCCGCTCCCGCGCTGGAGGGAAGGCCGCCGAAGACCCCGCTGCTGCTTCAAGACAGCATCCTGAGGCCGGCTTGAGCCCCGCCGAACCTGCCACCCCTCTGCTGATCTCCGCCAGATGGGATCCCCCCTACCCCACAGGCTGCTCCAACCTGGGCGGGCTCTGGCATTGTCAGGCCTCGCTGCCGTCCTGGCCGTCCCTGACTGCCCCTGCTTGGCCCCTCTGCCCCCCACTGTCACCCCCTGGGCCCTCACAGCTCTCTCCTTATCGTCCTGCTCCGCCCAACGCTCCTCCTCTGAGGTAGGCATAGGGGGCCCCTCCATTTCCTCGTCCCAAGCTGCCCCTGCCCTGATCGCCTCAAGTTCAGCCCACCGGGCCTCGGACTCCTGCACTAGCTGATGCTGTTCTCTAATTTTGGCTTCCAGATCCATAGCCTCCCATCTGGGCAGCAAGGGAGGGCAATGGCCCCTGGGACCAACACCCTGCGTGCGCCTCCAAGGGGCGACTGCCCCGGGGGTCCCCCACTCCCAGACCTGACCTCCTCCAGGCTCACTCTGCTCCCCCTCCCCTCTACCCCCTGAAGGGCCAGAGTGCTAGATTGCTGGCCCACTGAAAGATCCAGGGGCCCACCCCCCCCCCCCCCCAAGGACCCAGCCTTCTCGCACGCTGCCTCCTCACCCTCACTGCCCACCCCCAGTTCTGCCCCCTCCTGGGCATCCTGGCCCGCCCCCACCGCCCCAGCCCCCCCTCTGGACCAAGCACCAAAGGCCCTGCACCTTCAAAAGCCTACCGTCCCACTCCTGGCCCCCCAGCCACAGTCGCCGGGGCAGCACTCATCTGACGTGAGGGGTGGATTTTCTCACCACCCTCTGCCCACTCCCCTCCTCGTGTGCTGACACGGCCACATCTAGGCGCGAAGGCAGGCTCTTACGCCGGCCTCCGCGCGACACTCCTCTTCCCCCTGAGCCCCGCCCCCTCCCATACACACCACGACCCGGAGGTGAAGGCTCTTCAATACAAGCCAACACTGCCGCCGACACTCCCGCAGAGGCCACACGCGGGACCCGCTCCAGGCCCACTCACGCCTCGCTTAACACTCCGGGCCTCAGCAGGTCCTCCCGCCCGGCCCTCCCCAGAACACGCAAGGCCTTCCTCACCGCCTCGACGTAACCTCGGGCATACGCCCCGCACCTGGTCCACCGCAACACCGTCGACCGCCACGAACCGCTCCACCGACCAGTTGGCCCCTGCTGCGATCCTGCACAAGACTCGCTCCTCCGACGGCCTGCCTGCACACTCGATGCCCCCTGCTAACCTTCACAAACTAGCCCACCCGACAATGCCAGAATGCAGGAAGAGGAAGTCGCCTTCCTCTCCTGCATTCTTATACCCCCCCCCCCAAACCACACCCCTACCCACAGCCTGGCCCTCCCCCTGCGAATGACCCCAGAGGAAGACTAGACTTCGTCTTCGCTTCCCCTGAGGCCCTGCACTGCACACAAAAAATGATTCTTAAATATGCTAGGCCCACACACGGTCACGACCAGCATGGCGGGCAGGTGGGGGTGGAACTGGGGTCGTCGCGGGGGGTGAGGCGGGAGGGGTTTAATTAAAAAAAAATGTAAACTAAAACTTACCGTCCTGCGCCAGGATGGCTCCCGACTCCTGCCGTCCTGGCCTGCATTTTAGAATTCCTGCAGGCAGCTCTGCTCTCATCGTCATCAAGGAAAGGCAGCCTCCCTCCCTCCCGTCCACCAATCACAATGCTGCAATGCCAGCATTGTGATTGGTGAGGCGCAGCGGAGTGCCCCCCATCTGGGCTATTTTCTCCATCTAATCTGCTGCATACAGCAGCCTACATAGAGAAAAAGGGAGAGTGGGCGGTCCTGCTCGAGGGCGGGAGGGAGTGGCTAGTCCACTGTTGTGCATAATGACTGTTTGGTCGGCCTCAGTCAGTATACACAACAGTGGGCAAGCCACCCCCCGCCCTCGACCAGGACCGCCCACAACCAGGCACTTCTGCTTTCTCGCAGTGCGAGAAAGCAGAAACATAAATGGTGGTAGTTATTATACCATTTATGTTTCTGCCTTCTCGCACAGCGAGAGCAGTGGGGCAACGCCCCCACGCCCCTATGGGGGATCTGCCACTGTTCCCAGTATGTATTCACGGCACAGCGCACACAGACGTCTGCACGCACACCCATGCACTAGGTAAACGAGCTGTCCCCATGGGGCTTCTTTCATTTTTGGGCTTGGTGATGAGAGAAGTTCACTGTCCCCCCGTCCCCTAATCCCAGGTGATTTTTGTTGTGGAGTCTTCCATATTTCAGGGTATACGTAAAACATGTTCATCTCCCCTTAATTAATTAATGTATTTATTTAGAGGGCAGGGCACTGGGTAAAGAGGGCACTCGTTTCTGGAAATACACGCTAGTGTTCTGAATTGTGGACCGTTTACCATTTGCACACTCCCTTCCAGGTATGGAAAAGCGCCGTATTTTCATCTTCAGAAATAGGCCGAGTATCCCCTGGGCACCGCCTCCACTTCCGGCCCACACTTGGCCAGCCATGTCAGAAGGGATTTACCGGCAAGAGTTGTTTTCTTCTAGCTCAGCAGCACTTTGTATTTTAGTTTTACTTGCATTTTCTAAATACAGAAGTTCATAGCCAAGTTAGAGAACTTGCATGGCGGTTTTATCGTCCCCTCCCCGCAATAGTCTGGCAACTTTTAACAGTTTGACCGAAAGTGAAATCCGGCAAAGGTCACGCAGCATAAGGCCTGTAAGCATTTAACAAAGCAGAGACATGTTGTTAGGGAATAGGTCTAGTCTGTTTTCCATGGCCATACTCCACCATCACATGATCGGCCCTGAGGGGAATAAAGGACCGCCCCTCCCCTGATTCAGTGCTTGGTATCTTTTAGCTTTGGGTTCCAGGTGCTGGGTTGTTGTATCTAAGCTCTCAGTTCGAGTTGGGTTCACGGGCTCGTGTTCCCTTGTTATTGGATTCCCTTTTTCGTTTTGGTTCTATTTTTGCCCCTGTCCCTTCCCTCCTGCTGTTGCTTCGTTTTGCGTTTTCTTTGTTTGCTTGCATTTTTGCACTTTGCCCCTGGAACACTTTGTGCAGTTACGTTTTGGAATATCGAGGGTAAACTGGGGCTCCAGTCACCTCGGATATCGGAAGAAAAGAGGAAGCGCTTGTATGCGTGGTGAGAGACTTCAGCCGGTTTACCTGAACGATCGCTGCATGGACTCCGAGCAGCGCCCTCTGCTTCCGCATTCATTGTAGCAGTCCGCCTCTTTTTGTGCCTCTTGGGCACTTTTTGCCGCGCTAGAAACAACGAAGAACGCTGCTGATCCCGGAAGAGGGATTTGTTTGTTTTCGTAATACCCTACCCATTTTTTGACTGAATTCACTTACGTGGACAATCTCTTGGGGTTTTTTTTGCCTAAGTCCTACGGCTTTTTCCCCCTAGTATCCCGCATTATAGCTTTAAAGTCCCTGAGCTCAGGCTCCCTTATCGTGACCCCTTCCTGGATCTGGAAGCTCCTACAACTGTGGAGTTTTAGTCCTCCGTGCTGCCGAGACCTCCCGAGGCTGATCCTGTATAAGTCACAAGTAAGGAGGTCGTGTTTCAATACATGGTGGAGTGTGGTTGTGGGACAGGGTGAAAAAGGGGTGCACAAAGGAATTGGACTCAGGAGTAATTGTGTTTATATTGTTCCATAGGTACAGAGGCGTGCAGGTGGTGGTCGAGTATCGTTGTCCAGTCCAGCTTGGGGTGAAGCCTTTTGACGTCCATTCCCTTTGTTTTGTTTTCCTGTCCCCTGTCCTGGGCTCGAGTGTCTTCTCATGGTTATCTACCTCATGAGTGACATTTGAGTCAGGGTAGTGGATTTGGTCATACATCGTTCCTGCAGTGTTTGGGCCAGTGGAATCCAACAGAATAACAAGCCCACGAATAAATACACTGCCTGGACGAGGTATGGACGAGGACTTGGGTGGTCCCTTGGGGGGAGCCGAACGTGTGCCTACTTTGCAGGACATAGTGGGGGCTGTAGCTGCCTTACAGGCTCAGGTGCAGGATTTACAGCAGGAGAATGCAGGACTGAAACAGGAACTTGGGCTGTTAAGGCCAGAGAACAGTTGAGAGAAAGGGGACATGGTCCTGTCATACAGCCAGCCACTTTTCAGTACGGAGGTGGGATGGGTCAGAGAGCGGAGGGGGGAGCCCCTGTAGCGGTTACAGTTACGACACCTGTTCCTGTCCCCTTGGCCCCTCCTGAGAGGTTTATGGGAGACAGTAATAAGTATGGGACCTTTATGACTCAATGTCAACTGCATTTTATGTGCAGGCCGACCGCTTTTCCGGATGATAAGGCTAAAGTGGCTTTTACTATCTCGTATTTGGCTGGTACTGCGGCTCAGTGGGCTATCCCTCTTGTGGATAGTGATAATCCGGTATTGCACGACTATCTAGCGTTTAAGGAATTAATGAGAGGCCTGTTTGCAAAACATGCTTTCATGCAGGCAAGCGACGTGGAGCTCCTAAAGTTAAGACAGGGCAGACAGGATTTGCTAACCTATGTCTCAACATTCAATCGGGTGGTGTCAGAGACACACTGGCCAACAGACAAAAGAAACTCCTTGTTTTATCAGGGTTTGTGTGACGAACTAAAGGATGTGGTATCTCAGGTGGTTGATCCTCCAGACGACTGTGCTGCCTTTATAGATCTGGTGGTGAAGTTAAACGATGGGTTGTCTGAGAGACTATCAAGTTCACGCTCCACGGGATACGCCTGCAGCAACAATGCTCCACCTCCGGACCCTCTGAACACCCTGAAGTATAAACACAGGGTGTTCAGACGATACGGCGAGGGAAAAACCCCAAAAGGGGAAAAAACCCAGAAAGAATAAAGAGGAGGAGGAAAGGGGCAGCAGGGATAAAGAAACTGTAAGACAAAAATACAAAGGTTAATACAATACTTAACCCTACTCTCAGTAATTCTCACTAGTCTAATAACCCCTAAATTCACCTGTAGCAAACGTGCCCAAAAACACCCTAGTGCTGTCTCTCCCGTCTTCCTTCCTTCCTGCACAACACAAAAGAACGTATTACCAACAAGCAGTAACACTTCAAAAATAAAAGCCTTCTTTGTTGATAGCAACATACCCCATAGTACAAAAAAGGCTTTGAAGAATAGATCCAAAGAAATTGTTAATTGCGCCAGGACTTAAGTAGCACGCCTGCGCATTAACGCTGTAATGAGTACCTCCTATGGTATAAGCCAGTGCATTAGTATCCTTCAGGTCCTTAAACACGAATAAGGTAACCCAAACACGGCATGACGTAGTTCCTTCACTACTGTCATCCGCTTTGGTATTTAAATCCACTAATCCAATATTGTACCCTCAGCTTCGTGACGGCAGTGCGGAGGTCCGACTCCCCCCCTGCACTCCGCCACTTGCACCTCCAAAACAACGGGTACCGGCGCACTCCAGAAGACCCTCTCCTGGCACTTGTCAATAGACACAGTAATTCCCTTTGCTTAACTTCCTCACAGCCGCGAGGCAAAGAATAAACAGGCAGAGTCACTCCACTTGAGCAGTAAGCACTAAACCGATCTGCAGGAAGAACGCGCTAGCCAGCGCGTATCCACAGTCAACCAGAACATAGGCTTCTCTCCCTCGCAGCCGCGAGGGACAGAACAAACAAAACAGCGTTGCTCCAATAGCGCAGAGAGCGCCAAAATCTATACAGCAGAAATGAACGCGCTAACTGCGCGTTAACAAAAGTTACCGGAACGTTGGCCCGAGTTCAACATCAAAAGGATTCCCCAGTAACCTGGAACCACCGGGAGCAGAAGAGCAGCCGCTACCTCCGCCTCACAGAATCACGAGCACTGAACGTAAGGCTCCGCCCAGGGATATCCTGTTCCGCCGGGCATGCTGGGAACAGTAGTTCAGAGCCACAGCTTGCTGGGAAATGTAGTTAGGCAGGCGCGCTGGACTTACATCCTGACAGTACGCCCTCCTCCCAAGCGCCTCCTAGGCCCAGGCTTCGCAGGTAATCTATCATGGAAGGATCTCACAGCCCTAGGAGCATGGACGTGATGTACCGGTTCCCATGAATCTTCCTCGGCACCGTAACCCTTCCATGAGACCAGATACCAAAGCACCCCTCTGCTATATTTGAAATCACGGATAGACCTCACCTCGTACTCCAGATTCCCGCCACTAGCAACAACAGGAGATGCTGTTCTGCGAGACGTGAGGGCTTTCTTTAGCTATTGTACATGGAACACCGGATGGATTCTCAATGTGTTGGGCAATTTAAGTTTGTATGCGACAGGGTTGATGCGTCGCACCACAGGGTATGGCCCAATAAATCGCGGATGGAAGATACTCCTCATCTTGAAACGAATGTACTTGGTTGAAAGCCACACCTTGTCCCCTACATTGAACAGAGGGCCAGGTGTTCGGTGCCTATCTTCCCAACATTTGTACACCTCTTTTGCCCTCAACAGATGTTTTTGTACCGCTTTATGCACCCTCCTCAATGTCAGAACATGCTCCCTCACAGATGGCTGGTTAACCAAATCATCAGGTATATGGATTGGCAAGGTGTGAACATCATAACCATAATTGGCCCTGAACGGTGACATGCCTATGGAACTGTGCCCAGCATTGTTATATGCCATCTCCGCCATCCACAGTAAGTCCACCCATGACTCATGTGCTTCTTTAGAGTAACAGCGCAAATACTTCTTTAATGTTTGATTCAGACGTTCTGTCTGGCCATCTGTTTGGGGATGGAAGCTAGTAGATAACGCTGCCTCTATGCCCAATGCACTGCGCCACATACGCCAAAAGCGAGCGATGAACTGTGGCCCCCTATCAGACACAATGACTCTGGGAATGCCATGCAAACGAATGATTTGAGAGGCCAGTAACTGAGCTGTTTGACTAGCTGTGGGAAGGTTCACACACGGCACGAAATGTCCCATCTTCGTCAGGTTGTCCACCAACACAGCTGTGTTTCCCTTGTCAGGTGGGAGACCCGTAATGAAGTCCAGACTTATGTTCAACCATGGACGATCAGGCGTGGGCATAGGCATCAACAAGCCGTTCTTTTTAGTTGTGTCCCCCTTCGCTCTGGCGCATGTGTCACATTTACCAACCCATTGAGTAGTGTCCTTGACCAAAGACTCCCACCAGAAATGCCTCCTCAGCAGTTCCACGGTCTTTGTAATCCCCGGATGTCCAGCCGCTGGAGCTTCGTGACACCAACTGAATGCTTTCTTTCTAATCTCCTCATTGGGCAGAAACAAGCAATCCCCTTGGAAAGGTAAACCCTGTCTTATCTTCCTACCTGATTTGGCAGTTGCCCAACGAACCCAGGAATCCATAGACCTGGAGCCCTTGATGTCATCCAGAAATTTCTCAGCCCTGATCACACACACCACTTTGGTGGCAGGAATGATGGATTGTTCCTCCTCACGCTGTTTTAGAGGGATTTCCTGTCTGGAAAGAGCATCCGCCTTCCTGTTCTCCGAGCCAGGACGAAAGGTTACCACAAAGTTGTACTTGGAAAAGAACAGCATTCACCGCATTTGCCTTTGCGTCAGATGTCTAGCAGAGGACATGTACTGGAGGTTCCGGTGATCGGTATAAACCGTCACTGCCTGACAAGCCCCCCACAGATAAGGTCTCCACTCTTGGAAAGCCTTTTTAATCGCCAAGAGTTCTTTCTCCGCAATTGAATAGTTGACCTCAGCCGAGCTCAACTTCTTCGACAGGTAAGCAACCGGATGGAGCTGACCTGAGTGTACATCTCTCTGAGACAGAACTGCCCCTATGGCTTCATCTGAAGCATCTGCCTCAACTATAAAAGGATGTTCCAAAACAGGATGTGCCAACACCGGGACTGTGATGAAAGCATCTTTCAGAGCTCTAAACGCCTCATCAGCCTCTCTTGTCCACACAAAAGACTTCCCTTTTCTTAAGAGCCTAGTGATGGGGACCGCTGTCTGGGAAAAATGCAATATAAACCGACGGTAATAATTGGCGAACCCCAAGAAGCTCTGCACCTCCTTCACGTTCTTAGGCAATGGCCAATCCTTCACCGCCTGTACTTTCCTCTCGGACATTTGTAAACCGTTAGGACTGAGGATCACACCCAGAAATTCCACCTCTCGCACCCCAAATTCACATTTACTCAGTTTTACGTATAAGTGGTGCTCCCTTAGTTTGTCCAAGACTTTGCAAACATGTTTAGTATGACGTGATACATCCTGTGAGTAGATCAAGATGTCGTCAATATACATCACGACAAAGTGGTCCACATATTCTTTCAGAACATCGTTTATAAAAAACTGAAATGCTGCAGGAGCATTACAAAGCCCAAAAGGCATCACCAAGTACTCATATAAACCAAATCGCGTCTTGAACGCCGTCTTCCACTCATCCCCCTCTCTTACTCTGACCAGGTGATATGCCCCCCGTAGGTCCAGACGGGTATAAATCACGGCCTCTCTCACCTGATCGAGCAGAACTGAGATGAGTGGAAGAGGGTAACGGTTACGAATGGTGTTTCGATTCAGGACGCGATAGTCCACACATGCTCTTAAGTCACCATTGGCCTTCGCTATAAAGAAAAGAGGGGAAGCTGCGGGTGAGCGGGACTGTCGGATGAACCCCAAGCGAGAATGATGCTCTATGTATTCTCTCAAATGATTGGTCTCGGGTACGGGCAAAGCATACACTCTACAAGATGGTATCGTAGCCCCATCCACCAAATCAATACGACAGTCATATTCCCGGTGTGGGGGTAGAGTTTTTGCCTTTGTCTCACTAAACACATCACTATAAGCCAAGTATTCGGCTGGTAGTTGGACATCCTTTTCCGCAGCTGTAGCTACCAAAAACGGGGTGGCTAACGCTGTTACATTGGCAGACACACATGGAGTTACATGATCTTTACAATACTCAGATACAAACTGAAACGTTTTAGACTGCCAATCGACCACAGGATTGTGTTTATGTAACCAAGGCATCCCCAAAATAATTTCATACTGAGGTGCGTCAATGATGTTTAGTGATAAAACCTCAGAATGCACATATCCTTGTGTCACCACTGACAACCCCAACTCGCCTGTTCTTTCAGTAATCTGACCTGATGTTAAAGGCTGCCCATCAACTGCCAGCACGTCCTCAGGTATCTCCCTAGAGACACGAGGTAAAGCTAGACGTCTCACCAAACCTTCATCCACGAAGTTACCAGTCGCTCCAGAATCTAGCATTACCCTCACCTGACATCTTTCTAGGTCATACTCTAGTGTCATGACCACCACCAAATGTGACTCTGTCTCATCTGTACCCATAGAGGACAGAGACGTGAGTTTCCACTCATGTCTCCCTTCTACACTAGTCTTGTTGTCTTCCTTCTGCTCTCTTTCCTGTACTGTATTAGAGACAGCAACCTTTTTAAACCTACTGACATTACCCGAAGACTTGGGTTTAGATGGACATTCCCGGACGTAATGCCCCTTCTTCCCACAGTACATGCATAGGCCCTGTACTCTTCTGGCTTCCCTCTCTTCTCTTGACAAAGGAGCTCTGAGTCCTCCTATCTCCATTGGTTCTGGAAGGGTGTCAGTGGCCCCAGCGGCCTTCCGAGGGTTCCTTTCCCCACTGTAGGCTCCTCTTTCCCATCTTCTCCTATTACTCCCCCTGTCCGTGAGACGGCTGTCCAGCCGTAACACCAAATTCACCATATCCACAAATGAAGTAGGTTGTGGATCCACCTGAGCCACTACATCTTTCAAGTCATCATGTAACCCTTGATAAAATAAGGATAATCTTTTCTCCTCGGGCCATTCTGCTTCTGCCACAAGTCTATTAAAAGCAGTAAGATACGTTATTAGTTCTCCCCTCCCTTGTCTCAATGTCAACAACTCTCTGTCAGCACTGAATGTAGTAGCTCGTTGGTCGAAAACCCTCTCAAATTCATTTTTGAATGCTGCCCAATCAGTCAGGATAGCATCGTCTCTTTTTACTAAAGGTACCACCCAATATGCTGCATCCCCCACCAGATACGAAATCAAAAAAGCCACCCTAGAATGATTGGTGTGGAACGATGAAGGCTTACATGAGAAATGCATGAGGATTTGTGTCATAAACACGTGCACCTTACGGGGGTCCCCTTAGAACCGTTCAGGTGTAGCCAACGGAATGGGTGGAGGCACAGTGACCTGGACATTAGAAGATGAAGCGGAAGCGTTAAACAGATTACTACTCAGACGTTCCACCTTTTCCCGCAAGGCAGTGGTCTCTGCCTTGGAGGAGGCCAATTCTTGTTGTACCAGGACCAAAGCATGCAACACATCCTCCATAGACGCCATTGTTGCTACAAACGGATCCGGCAGAGCGAAATTCTTGGGCTTGTGATTCTATCAAGTTCACGCTCCACGGGATCCGCCTGCAGCAACAATGCTCCACCTCCGGACCCTCCGAACACCCTGAAGTATAAACACAGGGTGTTCAGACGATACGGCGAGGGAAAAACCCCAAAAGGGGAAAAAACCCAGAAAGAATAAAGAGGAGGAGGAAAGGGGCAGCAGGGATAAAGAAACTGTAAGACAAAAATACAAAGGTTAATACAATACTTAACCCTGCTCTAAGTAATTCTCACTAGTCTAATAACCCCTAAATTCACCTGTAGCAAACGTGCCTAAAAACACCCTAGTGCTGTCTCTCCCGTCTTCCTTCCTTCCTGCACAACACAAAAGAACGTATTACCAACAAGCAGTAACACTTCAAAAATAAAAGCCTTCTTTGTTGATAGCAACATACCCCATAGTACAAAAAAGGCTTTGAAGAATAGATCCAAAGAAATTGTTAATTGCGCCAGGACTTAAGTAGCACGCCTGCGCATTAACGCTGTAATGAGTACCTCCTATGGTATAAGCCAGTGCATTAGTATCCTTCAGGTCCTTAAACACGAATAAGGTAACCCAAACACGGCATGACGTAGTTCCTTCACTACTGTCATCCGCTTTGGTATTTAAATCCACTAATCCAATATTGTACCCTCAGCTTCGTGACGGCAATGCGGAGGTCCGACTCCCCCCCTGCACTCCGCCACTTGCACCTCCAAAACAACGGGTACCGGCGCACTCCAGAAGACCCTCTCCTGGCACTTGTCAAGAGACACAGTAATTCCCTTTGCTTAACTTCCTCACAGCCGCGAGGCAAAGAATAAACAGGCAGAGTCACTCCACTTGAGCAGTAAGCACTAAACCGATCTGCAGGAAGAACGTGCTAGCCAGCGCGTATCCACAGTCAACCGGAACGTAGGCTTCTCTCCCTCGCAGCCGCGAGGGACAGAACAAACAAAACAGCGTTGCTCCAATAGCGCAGAGAGCGCCAAAATCTATACAGCAGAAATGAACGCGCTAACTGCGCGTTATCAAAAGTTACCGGAACGTTGGCCCGAGTTCAACATCAAAAGGATTCCCCAGTAACCTGGAACCACCGGGAGCAGAAGAGCAGCCGCTACCTCCACCTCACAGAATCACGAGCACTGAACGTAAGGCTCCGCCCAGGGATATCCTGTTCCGCCGGGCATGCTGGGAACAGTAGTTCAGAGCCACAGCTTGCTGGGAAATGTAGTTAGGCAGGCGCGCTGGACTTACATCCTGACAGAGACGTGGTGACCGTAGTCGGGTTCAGGTGCCCAGGTGGAGTTATACGAAACCGGAAGCAAAACCCTCTGGTGACCATAAGCCCGCTCCTGAGCCCATGGAGATAGGGGGAATGAGAGGCCTGTTAACCATGGAAGAGAAAAGGAGGAGCAGGGAGTTGAATTTGTGTTTGTATTGTGGACAAGGTGGCCACTTTGCTCGAGAGTGTCCTGTTAAACCCTCAGGCCTGGCATTCAGTAAAAAGGTGGCGTGTGTTCAGGTGGACTGTAGTCCAGCTATGGGTCGAAGAGCAGTGGGGACCTATGATGTTCTGGGTGTAATAGATCAGGTGCCAAGGCATTTTATTATTCCGGCACATCTCCTGCTGTCGGGGAGTAACTGTGTGCCCGTGTCTGTTTTGTTGGATTCCGGGGCAACTGGGAATTTTATTGACATCTTGTTGGCGGACAAGTTGGAGGTTCCATGTCAGTATAAAAGACAGCCAGAGCCTGTGAGAGCCATCGATGGGACGGAATTAACTTCAGGTTCCATCACACACCAGACAGAACCATTGACGTTGTTGTGTGAGAATGGTCACTCGGAGTCAGTGGTCTTTGACCTTATTGACGCCCCTTCTTTTGGTTTAGTGTTAGGAGTCCCATGGCTCCAGGAACATAACCCTAAGATTGATTGGGTGCAACGTTTGGTGACTCTGGATTCCAAGCATTGCCTCACACATTGTTACAAGGAGGCCAGTGAACGGATTCCTCCTTTGTCTTGTGCAGGGGTGGAGGCGATGACAGTTCCTTTACAGTATTCTGCCTTTCGGGGTGTTTTTGATAAGGTCCAGGCGCAGGGTCTCCCTCCTCACCGGTCTTTTGACTGTAAAATCGACTTAATACCTGGTGTCCCTCTACCTTCTTGTCGCATATATGCGCTCTCAGAACCTGAGGAGTTACATCTCAAAGAGTACTTGGAGGAGATGTTGAGGATGGGTTTTATTCGTCCCTCCTGTTCGCCTGTGTCATCAGCGATCTTTTTCATTCCGAAGAAGGAGGGGACATTGAGAGCGTGTGTGGACTACAGGGCCCTGAACAAGGCTACTGTGAAGAATAGGTACCCTCTTCCACTCATCCCCGTGTTGTTGGACCAGCTCCGCAAAGCAACCATATTTACCAAATTGGATTTGCAGGGTGCTTATCATCTCATTTGAGTCCGACCCGGGGATGAATGGAAGACGGCGTTCAAGACCAAATACGGCCTATTCGAGTATTGCGTGATGCAGTTTGGCTTATGCAACGCGCCAGCAGCCTTCCAGTACTTCATTAACGAGGTTCTCCGGGAGTACCTGGATAGAAGTGTTATCGTCTAGCTAGACGACATATTGATTTTCTCGGAGACGGGGGCTGAGCACCAAGAACACGTCTCAAAGGTGTTACAGACGTTACAGGACCATCATCTGTACGCCAAACTGGATAAGTGCCAGTTTGGCACCTAGAAGGTAGAATTCCTGCGGTTTATCATCACAGCGGAGGGCATTCAAATGGACCCTAGAAAGATAGAGGCTATTGTCACCTGGCCTATACCATCCACTGTCAAGCAGATCCAGGCCCTTTTGGGGTTCGCCAATTTTTATCGGCGTTTTATTCCCCATTTCTCTGATATCGTGGCTCCCATGACCCGATTGCTGAGGAAGGGGGTTCCCTTTGTTTGGTCTGCTGAAGTCCAGAACGCTTTTCGTCTTTTGTTAGGGACCTTTACATCAGCCCCCGTTTTGGTGCATCCTGATACTGCCTTACCGTTCTTTGTGGAAACGGATGCCTACTTGTGTGCGGTGGGAGGGGTGTTGTCCCAAAGAGATGCCGAAACGGGTCAGATGCACCCCATTGCTTTTTTCTCTAAGACCTTGTTGCCTGCGGAGCGTAATTACACGGTGGCTGAGAGGGAGTTGTTGGCGGTGAAATTGTCTTTTGAAGAGTGGCGTCATTACCTATGGGGCGCTAGACATACAGTCACGATATATACTGATCATAAGAATCTGGAATTCTTTCGGTCTGCACGGGCGTTAACACCTCGCCAAATTCGATGGGTCTTATTTTTTAACGAGTATGACTTCGTCATTACTTATCGACCCGCCGCACAGCAGATAAAATCTGATGCCATTTCCCGGATACATGTGGAAGTTAGGGAGGAGGGACGAGTGAAAGAGGACAGACCTATGATCAGTGAAGAGAGGATTGTAGGGGTTACACACTCTGAGGACTTCCCCTCCCTGGTAAAAGGACAATTACGACAGTTGGATTTGGCCCCTTGGATGGCTCTACCCCAAGTGTTGGTGCAGGATGGGTTGTTGTATCATGGGAAATGTTTGTTTGTTCCCCCTGCTTTGAGGAAGATGGTTTTGGAGTGGTGTCATTCCTCCTCGCTGGTAGCACATCCGGGGATGCAAAAGACGAGAGAGATGTGTTTGCGCTGGTTTTGGTGGGACTCGCTGATTAAGGATATACAGTGTTACGTGGCAGCATGTCCCGTCTGTTCCACTAGCAAACCTACCCATAGCAAGCCATCTGGTCTGTTGCAACCGTTAGAGGTCCCTCCTGCTCCTTGGCACACCATTAGTATGGATTTTGTGACGGATCTACCTTCTGTGTCAGGGTATACTGCCATACTGGTGGTAGTAGATCTGTTCACAAAAATGGCGCATTTCATCCCGTTACCCAAGATCCCTACTGCTAGGGAAATGGCTTTGGTGTTTATGTCATCAGTAGTTAGGATCCATGGGTTGCCATCTGCGATTGTTTCTGACAGGGGAGCACAGTTTGTGTCCCATTTTTGGACTGAATTGTGCTCTGTGCTTAAAATAGAAGTACGTTTATCGTCAGCATACCACCCGCAATCAGATGGGCAGACTGAACAGACTAACCAGACTATGGAGCAGTTTTTGAGGTGTCTTGTTTCATCTTTGTCCTGTGACTGGATGGTGGCTCTTCCTATTGCAGAGTTTGCCTACAATAACAGTCTGCATTCCGCATTGGGTATGACTCCTTTCTTTTGTTCATTGGGTTATCATCCCAGGGCGTTAGCCATCCAGCCTACTGGGCATGTGCCAGCCATAGACGATATCTGTAGGTCCTTGGGTGGAATATGGGATAGAGCACGAGAACAGTTACAGGCAACCAAAGTCACCATGAAGGCTCAGGCAGATAAACATCGAGTCCCTGCTCCATCTTACAAGGTGGGTGACCAGGTGTGGCTAGCTTCGCGCAACCTTAGGTTGGAGGGATCTCGTAAATTGCAGCCTAGGTTTGTGGGGCCTTTTGCCATAACGCAGGTGATTAATCCCGTGGCCATGAAGCTTCTTTTGCCTGATGATTATAAGGTCCATCCTGTGTTTCATACATCACTGTTGAAGCCATATATACCAACAACACAGGTTCTGCCACCACCCCCTCCCTTGTTAATTGACGGGGAAGAGGAGTTTGAGATTCAGGCTATTGTGGATTCCAGGCGGAGGAGAGGTCGACTCTTCTACCTTGTGGATTGGAAGGGATATGCCCCTGAGGATCGGACATGGGAACCAGCCGGAAGTGTGCATGCACCACGGTTGGTTCGTTTGTTCCATAGACAACACCCCTCTAAGCCCCGTCCTGTGGGGAGGATCGTTGGGGGGGGATACTGTTAGGGAATAGGTCTAGTCTGTTTTCCATGGCCATACTCCACCATCAAATGATCGGCCCTGAGGGGAATAAAGGACCGCCCCTCCCCTGATTCAGTGCTTGGTATCTTTTAGCTTTGGGTTCCAGGTGCTGGGTTGTTGTATCTAAGCTCTCAGTTCGAGTTGGGTTCACGGGCTCGTGTTCCCTTGTTATTGGATTCCCTTTTTCGTTTTGGTTCTATTTTTGCCCCTGTCCCTTCCCTCCTGCTGTTGCTTCGTTTTGCGTTTTCTTTGTTTGCTTGCATTTTTGCACTTTGCCCCTGGAACACTTTGTGCAGTTATGTTTTGGAATATCGAGGGTAAACTGGGGCTCCAGTCCCCTCGGATATCGGAAGAAAAGAGGAAGCGCTTGTTTGCGTGGTGAGAGACTTCAGCCGGTTTACCTGAAAGATCGCTGCATGGACTCCGAGCAGCGCCCTCTGCTTCCGCATTCGTTGTAGCAGTCCGCCTCTTTGTGTGCCGCTTGGGCACTTTCTGCCGCGCTGGAAACAACGAAGAACGCTGCTGATCCCGGAAGAGGGATTTGTTTGTTTTCGTAATACCGTACCCATTTTTTGACTGAATTCACTTACGTGGACAATCTCTTGTTTTTTTTTTTGCCTAAGTCCGACGGGTTTTTCCCCCTAGTATCCCGCATTATAGCTTTAAAGTCCCTGAGCGCAGGCTCCCTTATCGTGACCCCTTCCTGGATCTGGAAGCTCCTACAACTGTGGAGTTTTAGTCCTCCGTGCTGCCGAGACCTCCCGACGCTGATCCTGTATAAGTCACAAGTAAGGAGGTCGTGTTTCAATACATGGTGGAGTGTGGTTGTGGGACAGGGTAAAAAAGGGGTACACAAAGGAATTGGACTCAGGAGTAATTGTGTGTATATTGTTCCATAGGTACAGAGGCGTGGAGGTGGTGGTCGAGTATCGTTGTCCAGTCCAGCTTGGGGTGAAGCCTTTTGATGTCCATTCCCTTTGTTTTGTTTTCCTGTCCCCTGTCCTGGGCTCGAGTGTCTTCTCATGGTTATCTACCTCATGAGTGACATTTGAGTCAGGGTAGTGGATTTGGTCATACATCGTTCCTGCAGTGTTTGGGCCAGTGGATTCCAACACATGTCCGCTTTCAATTTTTTTGGTTAATTTAATATATTTTCAGCGCCGAACCAAATACAGAGGGTCTTATTTACAAACCCCTTGTTTTTTTTGTTTATACTGCTCTGTACAATGACAGGGGATCAGTGGTATGAAGGTGTAGAAGGGTGATATGAATTACACTGTTTCCTTATACTGTTCCGGAGTAGTTTGCTACTCGCCGAAAAAAGCGCTTCAACTTCTCGTCAGGCGTAGTAAGCGCTATATAAATGCAATTACAATACAATACAGTGATGGGAGGATCAGGGTTTGAAGGTGAAGAAGGGAGGTATGGACAATGCTAGGTACTTATACCAATCAGCGCAGTTTGTGAATGGTCGGCTTTGTTAAAGCAGGTCCGGGGGTACTGACAGTGCTGTTTTCCTTAACTGCTCTATACAGAAAGGTGAGGATTTACATCACTAACAAACATAAAGGAGGTACCCTTTTAACTAGAAAAGGGAGAGGGTGTGTAACACTGCAACAAGTAAAGAACTTCCTTTCCCTGCTTTTATACAAAATGATTAGTGTACAAAACAAGGGGACCCATAAAGGTAGCGAGGGACCTCGGGTAATTTGTATGTTTAGAGCTAACAAAGGTCCTAAGCTTTTGGTAGATATAACGTGTAATAATAAGCACAGACTTAAAATGAAGACTATGTATTTTTTACTCCAATGTCCAGCCGGACAAGGAGGTTTTTATTTCAAAGATTTTGGTGAATATATACAGAATTTGGGAAGTGGAGCAAGCCACAATTAACTGGGCACAAGCCTGTACCGAGTCAAGGGGAAAAGAAAAGACAATACATGGGGGGAAGGATAGAATAACAGGCAAACAAGGTGGAGAAAGACGGTGGCTTATGGTACAATGAAATATTACATAAGCTCAGAACCGGCAGTAACTGCAACACATATTACAAGATTGAAAAGGGATGGTTGAAAGGATTTATGACATTCAAGGAGAGGAGGACCTTCTACTCCACCTCGTCCCTCACCTGACAAAAAATATGCAAGAGAGTACGAAAATAAGAGTTTTGATAACTTTCTTCAATTGTGTCGCCATTACCTTCACCAAAATGTTAACGTCCATATTTATCAAAGAAATCAGGCGATAGCTTGAGCATTCCAGGGGATCTTCCCCCAGTTTAGGGAGCCCTGAAATACGTGCCCTGAGAAACTTAGCAAAGAGGTGCCTGTTGTCAGGGGCCTCCTGGTGAATCAAGACTAAGATGGGGATGGTTTTGGCTGTGGCTTTGGTAGCTTTATAAAATTCAGCCAGAAGGCCGTCCTCACCAGGTGGGCATGAACTTGATTGCTGAGGTGATTTTCTCCACTGAGATTGGTTGGTCATCAGCTTTGGCAGTTTTAGGGTGTTAAAAAAAGTGGAATCTATGTTGCAGCCGGGACGTTCCATCCATATATATGCATGCATAACATTTCTGAAATTCTGCCACTATTACCGTCTGATGGGTGACAAGCTTCTAGATTACAAATGTCAGGAATAATCCTAGAAGAATTTTGAAGGCGGGGTTGGTAAGCCAACAACCTACCCGCCTTGTCACCTCTTTTGTAATGTGTCTGCCGAATGCGGAAGAGACTTTTCTCCACCTCTTTGGTACAGAGTATATTCAATTGGTATTTAGCTAGAGGAATCTCCTGGAGAAAGACAGGTTTCGAGAGGAAGAGTAGGCAGTAGACAGAGACCCGATCCTTGCTTCCAGCTACCGCCTGGACTCTAAAATCATCTATTTAGTTAGGATTGAATCCCTCATCAGGATACTGCTAAGCACGACCATCACTGTCCCCACAACGTCTGTGCCGTGGTCACCGAACCCCTATTATCTTCCAAATGTCTTCCAACATATTCTGTGAGGCTACGTTTTACCTCGGGTCCTTATAATGGGAGATATTGAATCACCAAGATCCTTGGGGAAATATTTGCAAACTCAGGTCTAAATGCAGCTCCATAAGGTCATGATCCGAGATGCCACAAGGGGTTATGTTTGCATCTGTTAAGTGTTGGGCTACTAAAGAGGTACAAAGAAAGTAGTTAATGCAAGTCCAAATGTTTTGAGGGAACGAGGAGAAGGTTTAGTCTTTAGCTTGTGGGTGCAAGAGTCTCTAAGGGTTCAAAAAGAGCATGATCCTGCATTAAGTCTCGTAGGGCATGCCTGCCCCAATCATGGTGCGTGTCTTGCTTGCCCAATCTGTCCAAGAAAGGGGCAAGTGTAACATTCCAATCCCCTCCAATAATGACTGTAGATGTACGAAATGATGTTATTTAAACTCACCTCCTACGCCGACAACACACAGCTGATCCTCTCCCTCACCAAAGACCCTTGCACCACCAAAACCAACCTCCACAAAGAAAGGAAAGGCGTCGCTGAATGGATGAAGAACAGCCGTCTGAAACTGAACTCGGACAAAACTGAGGTCCTCATCCTCAGCTCCACCCCCTCAGCCTGGGACGACTCCTGGTGGCTGACTGCCCTGGGCGCAGCACCAACACCCACCGACCACGCATGCAACCTGGGATTCATCCTCGACTCCACTCTCCATGACAAAGCAAGTCAACTCTATCTCATCCTCCTGCTTCAACACCCTCCGCATGCTCCGAAAGGTCTACAGGTGGATCCCCATTGACACAAGAAGAACGGTTACCCAGGCTCTCGTCAGCAGCAGACTGGACTACGGAAACACCCTCTATAAAGGAGCCCCGCCCAAACTGCTGAAATGACTGCAAAGCATACAGAACGCCTCTGCATGCCTGATTCTTGACATCCCTCACCACAGCCACATCATACCCCACCTGAGAGTCCTGTACTGGCTTCCCGTCAACAAAAGGATCACATTCAAGCTCCTCACCCATGCACACTAGGCACTCCACAACACCGGACCAACATACCTCAACAGACGACTCACCTTCTACACCCCAAACCACCAGCTCCCCTCCGCAGACTTCGCCCTCGCCACTGTTACCCGCATCCGAAGAACGACCACCGGCAGCAGATCGTTCTCCTACCTTGCTGCCAAATCCTGGAACGCCCTCCCCATCCTCCTACAGCAGACCGAAGATCTTCTGACCTTCAGGAGGCTACTCAAGACCTGGCTGTTCGAGGAGTGGCAGCACCACCAACCCTCCCCCCCCCCCCCCCCCCCCCAGCGCCTTGAGACCCTTACAGGTGATTAGCACGCTCTACAAATGCCTTAATTGATTGAAACTTGTTAAACACCAAATACCCAGAGGTGTCTTGGCACTGAAGTGGTATACATACACATCTGGATCACTGCCTAATTCTGGAAAAAAACACGTTTTAAGACTCTTTCCAAGAGATGATAAAGAATTTGCAGATCTAATGTTAATCAGGAGAGAATTCCAACATTTTGCGGTTCCATAACTCAGGGTTCGGCAACCCCAATTGGAAGTACGAAACCTGATGTCAGCAATCTGCCAATGTTAGAAAGAAACCCAGACTTACATGTCTCTGGGGCATAAATAGAGCCATCATTTACAGTCATCTCCTATTTTGAGAGCTTGGAAAACACATAGCTACCCTTCATGTTTGATCAGGTATGGAGGGTTCTATACGAGAGGTTTTTGTGGAAAATGTAGGAAGCTGGCTCTGTATATACTATACCAAAGTGAGGTATAGTGGGCACGAACCCCAAAGGTAGGCAGAGGTAAAGTTAGTTAGCACCTCACTCTCTATTTGTAGTAGTGTGGTGGAGTGGTAAGGCTTTATCAGAGGACAGTGTTGACAATTTGTTGCACACACTCAGTCAGCAAATTAATTCACACACTCAAAGACTGAACTTTAGACCAATTGTTTTTGTATGAAAATATTCTTTTAGTTATTTTATTTTCTAGAACCAAGCAAGCCTGGCACAGGTAAGCAATAAATACTTAACAGTAGTAATGCCGTTTGTAAACATTTTGAATGTATATGCACTTTCATTTGACTTACAGTATGGTTGCAGAGAAATGCAACACTTTGTAAATACAGTACATAGACTTGAATGGGCTTTTCAGTAAAATAACAGGTAAGTTGCTTTTTAGATTACTTTTCTTACTCAGAGTAGTATACCTGGATACTACGCTGGGACATTTCCTGTAAACAGGTAAGTAAAATCGTTTTGGTTAAATGGCACCATATTAAAGAATTCCTTTAGGTTTTCAAACTCCACACTAAGAAACTTTTCGAAGATAAACAGTCAATGTTATCATATGGAGGAAAATAGTGTTATCCGTTTTATGGTAAGTTTTTGGTAGTGGGAGTTGAGGTTCTGGGGGTAGACGCATTTGCACCCTAGAAGTGGCGCAGTGAAATCTGGTAGACATAACTGCGTCACTTCTACGAGGCTTACTTACGTGGGTACCCCCACCCTGCATACTTTATACCTGACCCAGGTATAATGTACCCCAGGGGTTTACAAAGTGACGCATCTGCTTAGATGCGTCACTTTGTAAATAGGGCGCATCAGGAGGCATGTTTTACGCCGCCGATGCGTCACTAAAAGTGACGCAACGGAAGCGCAAAACTTTCGCAAGGCCTCATAAATTGGGCTCCCTATACTTAGTAGTGTTGCTAGGAATGCCAATGGAGGAATGTCTGCAAGTTATTATAAACAAACAATTCTTAGAGCATTGTGTTGTCAGTCACTCAAAACGTGACTATTAAAGGTACATTGAGAGATCCTGGATTTGAGATGTGTTTGTGGTTATGATCAATGCAGTCAGGTGAAGGGGCATAATTCTTTGTATTCGCTGACTTTGGTCTGACAAAACACAAAAACTGCACCTCGATGATACTCACATTCAGCTGGCCAATGTGCTAGCATAAATGTATTGGCTACTCATGAATGTAGTTGAGGGTCTTGGTCCAGTCTGCCATGTTCCAAATGATTCCATTCATTCCTGTCTTACTTACCGGACCAAACATGACGTAAATGTAAGCATGTTTTAACTATTGAATAGCTTTAACTCATAATTCAGGATAGACTCATTAAACTACATACTTTAAATGGCAACATGATTCAAGTGTCTGTGTAATTAGAATATCTGTTCCTCTTTTCTAGGGCACATTAAGCTCCCACCACTGGAGAAATGCATGGAAGATATTGCTAAGAAGAGCAACGTGATAAAACAAAGGTAATAATTGTTCCATAAGGAATGCGGATTCCTCCAACCTCAAGCTCCATCCCTTTCCATCATACACTGCCATATAACTGCTTGCGCATTCGCAAAGAGTATTTCTTGGTTTATGGCCAGTTACCTGTAAATCGGACTCAAGGATTATCTTCAGCTTGATGGCACCAGGTCTTGATGCTCCATCATGTATGGCATTGGACCGTCTGACTCTCTTCTTTTCCCTACCCAACGAGCTGGGAGTGCTTTAAAACAATATATAGAACAGAGTTTTACGTAGCGTTAACTTGACCCGAATCGGGTATCAGAGCGCTTTACGTTGCACTAGTTGCATTACATGAGGACACATTAATATTTGTTAGGCCCTAGGAGATTAAGTGATTTGCTCAGAATCACAGGATGTTCAGCGTCACTGCCGAGACTCAAACCCTGTTCCCGGGTCGGCCTCCCTAGCCGTTAGACCAACTCTTCTCCCAGTTGTATAAGTGCTTTCCAAAATCATTAAATGATACAGAATGCTGTAGACCTTTCTTGATATTAAAAATTGTATTTTCATTTCTTTCAACATGGTAAACATTTGAAGGGCCAATACAATATGCTTATACCAGGGGAGCATGCCACACGATGCTTCTGGATATACAAAGTAGACTAATGGTGATTGCAGCTAACATGAATATATAAATAGACTATGGGTACAATGAAATAACACCCATCAGTATGCAAAGCTAGAGTTTATCATATATCACTGACGAGATGTATTTAACTACATGAATTGCAGATGGGAGCAGTTTGCTAACAGGTCCCTGTTAACATATGCTACTGTACTATTTCAAGTGTTCAGTTCACCATATCTTTGTAATTTTTCAACTCTTTAATTATCCTATATCTTAATTCTCTTGAAGGGGATTCTATTTAGCGCCATTGTGGCGATAATTCAAGCATCCAGTTCTCCTTGTTTTATTTGTGTTCTCTAGTGTTATTTCTCCTTGTTTTAATCAGCCCTTTTTATGATCTGATCCCGATATGTTTTATCCATTTTGAACGTCCCCTCTTACCAAGTTTATCTGTTCTTCCCAGTGCCTTAACCTGTCATGTTTTCCTGCTTGCCTAAGTGCTCTAGTGTCCTTGGTTTCATAATCCCTTTCTAACCTTCCCTTTTGAGTGTTGTATTTCTTCATGATCTTACCTGAACTATTGGGTATCCTGGCCCCTTTCTATTCTGACCTTCCATTTGCCTTACCTCACTGTTGCTTTAAGTGCTTACTGTCATGTTTGCTTTAACTAACCTCTGGCGTGCCTAATTGGTGCTAGTTGGATATCCTTTTCTAGTGCTGAAGGCCCACATTTATCTCATGTCTTTAATTCATATTACCGAATGTTTGAAACTAAGCAAAGAAGAAAGGATAGAGTGGTGGAACTCACATGATACTGACTCTACTAGCCAGAAGCACACATCTGTCTCTGGTCAAGTCTCCCAACCATCTCAAAGATATATAGCCCTCATCTCTTTCTATCACATAACATCTTCAATTTTTTTTTTTTGTCCTCATTAGCCACATAGTCGATCCAGGGGCGCTCCTACCACGAGACCTGATCTCCCCTGTATCACCAAGAGACCAAATAATGATCTCCTAAGACACAAGGAGGCAGACAAGATGTCTCAGGCAATGAAGAACCCTGCACGAACTATCTCCATTCGGGCCATTTATTGGCAGGTAGTCTGACAGCAGTATGGCATGGGGTGCCTCCCATTGGGCAAGGAGATTTCGGCCTAATCATCGGACCCGGGGAAAAGAAAAAAAAAACCCCCAAAAAAAAACCCCGGGTTGGCTAAATATTCCGTGTCCACTCAATCAAGAAGTTCCAGAATCAATGTTACACACAAGCATTATTCCATTCCATGTCATCACCAATCAGTGACATCATCCTACAAGGCCAACACACTACCTACAAGACACATCTAAAATAACCACATACAAACACACACACAACAAACAAGAACAAGGAGTAAATCAGATAGTACCAGAAACATTTCACATTTATACCAAGTAGGTTTACAATTTGTTTCAGGTAAAATTCAATGAGCCTCAATAGCAGTCTCTTTCTGCAATAAACTTCAACAACACACCCCCATCCAGGAATGCTATCTTCACTTGGAAGACTCAAAACAGTAGTTTTCTGTTGTCATAATGATCTTACAATGTCTGTGGGTCGTCCCCGTTGTACCAGAATGTCCCTCCAAATCGATTCCCTAATTAATCCCTCCAAATCAGTATTGTTTATTAAATGATAGAGCTTTAATCCTCAAATAGTTCCAGGTTCTCTTGCGTTGCAAAGTCACACAATTACACTACAGCCTAACACCCCTCCAAGCTTCAGATAAACAGAGCTCTTATTTTCCTACATAATCTTTCTGGTCTATTAACACATTTTACCCAAGTCTAATGTTATGACAACATGCACCTTTTTCTGTTTTAATTTATATTCTTCATCTGTTGCTCAATCACTTTTCTCTCACCATTTTCCCCATTTCACATATTTCTGAATTCTATATTTTGCCATTCATGGCATAACGTAGTTACAAAAATCCTTCATTTTAATAATTCAAAGCTAGACCTTCCCATACCAAAATGTGGGGTTATCCTACAAGCCATCCGAGAGGTTTGTGCACCCTTATATCAGATTCTGGGATGGAACTCTAAAAATCTCCACACATGCATTTGCCCATGTCTCTGCACCATCAGCTTCCTACACTAAAAAGTAGCAGAGTGTGTAAAACACTAAACCCATAACAATACTGGGGGGGTGGGGTGGGGGAGACGAGGGGTGATTCTCTTCTGACATTTTGCTCTGCGTTAGTGTCACAAAAGTGTCCTTAACCAGTACAAATGTTTTTTTCCTGATTCACTCTCCAATGCCAAACGTGTTTTGCGCCGGAAAGTGCCCAAAGGTAACACAAAGCAGCTCAAAATGCTGCTTTGCACTACTTTACGTCAAGAGGGCATTACATGGGTGGGACATGGGCATTCCCAGGCAACAACCCTTTCTTTTTGATGCTAAACCCTATCCACTAACATTAACAGACAGGGTTCAGCGCCAATAGCATGCATTAAAAGGAGAAATGTTTTCATTTCTCCTTTCTTTTCCAACTTTGCATGCCTGCTGCACTGTTCAGCACACATACAAAGTAGGAAAGGGTTTTTCACTTGTAAGCCATAGTATTTTGTACAGGAAGGATACCCTTCCTGTACAAAACCTATTGTAGAATCTATTGTAGACTCTATGGCGCTAAGATGTGTGCCTGGTGCAAAGCAGCTGATATCCGCACCGGAGCTAGGGAGAGGGGACTAGAGAGACATTTTTCTGTAGATATGGCGCCCTCCTGCTCTCTTCCTGTCACGCAACGCAGCACAGCATTTTTGTCCTGCATTCCTTGTCACCATTGAGAATCTGGGCACAAGTGTCAGTACTACAATGGTGCTGCCCGAGAAGAGTCAAGTCTCGCTGTTGCTACGGTGATCTCCGTGTCAATGATAAGCCACACACCCAGACTACCCTGCCCATGAGATCCTGACATCCTCTTGCAATGCAACCATAACTGCACCGCCAACTGAGTGCCTTCTTTTACCACAAATTCATGCATTTCTCTTGACTTTTGCCTTTAGGATGACATAGAAAAACCTTTGTTTTTAATTCTACTCCTCTCCTCTTGCACGGATCAGGATCATTGGGGGCTTTCCCAATAGACTGATTAAAGTCTCTCAGGTGATGTAATGTGTCTGCCCTTTCTCCAAATTTCCTCTGATGATTAGCCTTCATGATAGAAGTTCAGTGACCTTGAACCAGTGCCACAGTGTTCAGCCCAGCCCTGGTTGAATGATTGTTGGTTTTCAGTGGCTCAGAAGTGCTATAGTTGGCATTCCCCTCTTTTGGGCCTGAAGACAGCATGACACAGATTTTTTTCCTGATCAGGCAACCTGCAGGACTAAATGAAGGCATGAAACAGGGCATGTGGACAGTTCTTTTGGGTTGGACGCCAAAACATCTCAGATTTTTCGCTTGTTCACTCTTTGGACCTCCACAAATCATGTGATCTTCCTCAGCTGAGTTCTGTCCCATAACAAAAACTTGCAGCGCTTACGAAACTAATTGCATACCTTAGTTAATGGCTTGGGGGAACCGCCCTAGACTCTAGTTTTGTACCTAATCAGCATTCTAGCAGTTTCCAAAAAGCAGTAGCACACTGTTGTATCTTCCCTCTTTTCTTTTGGTTCCTTCCTCGCCTCTCCATTTCTGCCCTGTTGTACATTCCTAGAATGTTGTGAGTGTTCTATGGTGCACTCTTTTGTGCCAACGGTTTTGCTCACTGGTTTTTGGATGCTGTTGCTGATACCCATGCTAATTAAAGCTACTGAACACTTCTACTGTTTCTACTGAATTATTTCACTGGCGACGAGTTGTTGTGAGGAGGATAACGTCACGACATTCTACCAATAATGGATTATTTTCGCATTTATATTACCCTACATATGTCAGCGCTCAAGGAATATTTGCAGGGCATACTTATCTTGCGGTCCGAGTCAGAGCTGTAGCTGGGGCTGGTTTGGAGCTGCAGGTATAGGAACAAGGCTGTTTGGGGATCTCATATGCGGGCCTTTGGTCATTATGGGGCCTATTTTCAAGCACGGCATTAAAATTATCACCGCTTTAGCGGCAGAAAACTGCTGCTAAAGCGGCGATAATGGGCTTGATAATATGCCCTGGAGAATTCCAATAGAAGCCCATGTTGACACCAGAAAATGAGCTTCTATTAGAACTCTCAAGGGCATATTATCAAGCCCATTATCGCCACTTTAGCAGCAGTTTTCTGCCGCTAAAGCGGCGATAATTTTAACGCCGTTTCTTGATAATATGCCCCTATGGCACCATCTTCCAGTACACCAAGTTCCTTTTCACACACAGCATGAACAGTGTTCCTCACAGAGCACAGCAATGAGCCTGTGATGTCAGATTTATTGTGACGGTTTTGATTTATTTATGCTGTCATCATATTTACATTTTTCCAATTTATGAACGATCAATGGCAAAATAATTACTCATAAAACGATGTATGGCTTCCATAGACTTTGCTTAATAAGGCACCCACGTTGTGCACATCAAATTAATTCGTAAGGACTTACAATAGGGCCTAGATAAGCCAGAGGACTAAAAGTTAGCACCCTTGAGGGGTACTTATTAGATGTCAGAATCCACCTACCATCCTTCTAATTTGAAAATTGCATAGCGTTGAGTAAGAGTCACAGGTTTCATACAACATTGAAAGGAGGCCATGCCTGCCTTTGTAAGCTGTGTGTAATTATAACCAACGTCCCCATATGTCCCTTCCGGCACAATCCCCACCCAGAAAACACAATCTGGCCTTTTCGAAAGGACACGCGAATCTAGCCATGGCTTGCAGAAATGGCCACTTGACTCTAGACTGGTCCCCAGAACTGGGCATGACACTCCAGGTGAACCTTTCACAGCTGTACAAAATGCTTACAAAGGTGGCATAAGAACTGGATTCTACACTCTAGATGTGGCTCCAATAAGTGGTCAGAATATCCCAGAAAGTAGAGTGATTTGAGTGTGTCATCTGCCGCACAAGGGTTGATTCCTTGTAGAATCAAATCTGCCTTTCATCCGGCTAAATACGATAATCTAAAATGGTAGAGATTCTAAGCAGAATGTATATGTATAGGAATACATTTTGATATAAATATATGAAATAAACTGCTGTCTTCCCATGCACCTGCAGAGTACATTTACATGATGTGTAGCTATATAAGAGCTATATATAAAGCCGCATACGTCATTTAAAATGTGTACATTTTGCCTGCACTATCAGTCCTTGGGTGTGAATTCACAACTAAGCATCCTAGAAGCTGCACTGCTTTCCAAGTAGAGCTTCTTTCAAACATGGCTCGTGGCATCTGGTATCTGAGGAACCTATCTCTGCAGGACAGTGCACCTGGAATTGCTTCACCGTCAGCCATTCTGAATTCTCTCTACCTTTACCAGAGAAGTTGGGATTTATGCACACATTGTCATTCCTTTTACTAAGTAACTGAGGCAAGTAAAGCTAAAACATAATAAACCCAGGATACATTTATGTACGGGGTATAACAAAATAAGGCTTCTTTCAAAACGAAGATACAAGATTAGGTCACCTGCTGTCCTAATATCTTTAAGTGCCTATTTTATATACAGATTTCTTCATCTGTTGCAAGGATTTTAGGAAGCCGAAGCAAAATAGCATGTTGCCATTCGGGTGCTCTACAGCCCTATTATTTTTGTCTGTTTAGTGTTATCTGGTATGTATTCAGGATTGCCTGTGGCATCTGTGTGCACTCATCTTTTTGCCTCACCACACACATCAGTTGTTGCTTAAGGAACTTTTGACTTTGGAGTATACATGTGCATTAAAAAACAATAAGAGAAATCCTGCGTTTATAATTAAAAGCCAGCTGATGACAATAGGCACTATTAGATATTGCAAAGTCATCTAAAGTTGTAGTCAGGGCAAGCATGTATTCCTGAATCAGATTGCATGACCCACTGTATAGTAATTGTAAAGCTACTCAATCCCTGGCGGCACAGCACTCAGGATAATATACTGCATCGCTAAACACTTATAAGGTCCCAAAGGACACTGCAAAACACATACGTAAAAGACATTGGCATTTAAGACACCAATAGCTCTAACTCTCACAAATGCGAGACCTATTGCATTGCAAATGCTTGTTCTAGAGTGTGTTATGCAAAATGGTTTTAAGTAAACAAAATGAATCTCCCTGAGGGCACAGTGAACCTGCTTAACCAACAGAGAGCAAACAGGAACGGCCCTGCCTTAAACCAGAGAGGCTGAACTAATCCAGGTAATTATGTGATTACCTGAAACCAGCCTCGGAATACTTACGCCGTCACCGAGTTGCAAACACTAGAAACTAAATTGCTTATACCTACAAGTCTGAATCCCGACCTCGGCACTAGAGTCAAAATCATGTGATTCTGGGCACTTAATTTCCCTGCACCGAAAATTACACATTCGTCTCATAGATCCCGACTCCTCCAACCCACTACCACCCACCTGCTTTAAAAAATGTAAATTAACTTACCCACTCTGCTGACTCGTCTCCACCGATTCTCTCTGCTTCTTCAGTCTATCAGTTCTGGTGGTCTCTGCAGCAATTGAAGTCTCCAGTCCAATTCAGGTGCTGCTGACATGCTGTTGATAATGGTAGCGGCATGAGAGCAGCGCTAGGATTGGCTGAAGCGGGCAGCCTCGACGCTCCAGCAGGCACTGGGGGCCTGGGTCTGCTCTCCACCTAGTGATCTTAGACAGCTGGGTGGAGCTGTTTACATGGCACATGTTAGGCTGGCCATCGCAAGACAACCGGCCAACCTGACATGCGCTGTGTAATTTATGGTGGAGTGAGCATCAGTCCCCTGCTACACGTCAGCAGCCGTGGCCCTGCTCCCAAACACGGCTCCGGTTGTGGAAAGGGAAAAATAAAATAGTAAATTACATTTCTTGCCATTCTATTTTTCACCCTTTGTAGCGCAGGCAGCGGTGGTGGTTTGGGGGGGGGGGGGGCAGGGGGGGGGGGATGGAGGGGGTGGGGGGGTGATGCTCCTTTGCCCTCTTGGAGGGGCCACCACTGCTGAGTCAGCAGATGTCCTGGTCCGCGTCCAGCCCTCAGAGCATCCTCCGGCATATTATTTTGAGCTCTCAACTTGCCTAGTATGGATCTCATCACCTTAGGAGCATCAGCTGGTGCAGTGATTGTGTTTTAGGCAGAGCCGAATGCCACGCAGGATGCCAAGTTGATTCAACCCTCTTGGCATGCTTTTTGTCCTGAATAACTAAACCTCCAAAGCGAAGTTTCGCTCTAAGGAGCAAAAAATGTACCTTTTAAAATGTCCCTGTTTCATAGGGAGTTTTTGTCACTGAGCATCAGGAGCTATTTTGTTTTTACTTGTCATTTCCGGCATGCCTCAAAGAGCGTTCCATGGCAGATCAAAGATTTCCAACAGCAGAGGCAGAAGAGCATGGACGTCATTTAGGGTTCACCAGGGGTTGTAGCTGTGACCCCTGGCTTGCACCTTACGACCCATTAAGCATTCCTTTTGTGACTCAGGCCCCAGAGGTGGCAAAATCAATGACAAGGACACAGGGACAGTCTGCTCTTTTGGTAGTGGATGCTCAACTCTTCTTTTTACTGCTCATTTCTTTTTATAAATTAAAAATAATTAATAATTAATAATGACTTACTATTCACAATTAATATAATACAAAAGGGAACACCAGGAGGTTGAACGACATTTGCTGAAAGCTAAGGCAAACAGAGCAATGTTTTTAAATGTATGTTGTGTGCATGTTTGCGCTTGAGGGTTTGTGAGAGTGCGTGTGGCTGAAAGTGCATGTCTGTACGATCTTCGGGTTTCGAAGGATTTTAAAATTGAAAGGGGAGTACGGCAGGGATGTGTCATGGCCTCATTTCTGTTTAATCTATACATTAATGACCTGGAAAAGGTTTTGGTAGATAAATAAAGGGAGAAAGAGTTCTCCCTGGTAATTTCAGGTCCCGAGGGGGGAGAGACAAGTCAAGCAAAACAAACAGAGCCTCAGGAAGGACCTATATTTCTTTTTAACATTGAATAAATCTAATCATTTTTTTGAAGAGATGCCAAAGAGAGAAACTGTGAGGTATTATTCGAAACAAATTTATTAATATTTTCACATTTTTATAAAAAGGAATTTTTTTAGACACATTTTTTCAACTAAATTGTTCATTATATAGTCAGCAAAAAATTTATCAAGTTTACAAACATACTTTTATGAAAGAAAAAACATTACATTAAGAGTGCCCTCTAATAGCAGCTAATCTAAACATTCATGCAAACATACTTACATACCAGTCATACTGTGGTCTATTCTAAAAGTAACATGTCTGTCATCACACATACAAAAGACTAATTTATACAAGACAAAAAAAACGAATACAATTGGCAATTCTGAGGTGTACTAAGTGGAATACACATGGGAACCTAGATGGTATAGTCCTACTAGTTATGATGGGAATGACTAGTTGGTATCCATGACAAATGATGTTAGGCCGACGTACGTTTCGGTGAGAGCCACCTTCCTCAGGGCCAGAGACAACATAAACAACAATTTATACAAAAAGATTGTTAAAAAATTGAGGGCATCAGACAAATTTTCTGCAAAGTAAAAAGAACACAAGAAAAACCATGTAAATGTACATATTTCTAAGACTTCTTTATATAACATTCTCAATCAATGGCATCATATATATATGCATAACTAAATTATAGAAGTAGCAACTGAGTGCTCTTAGTTAACACAAACTCCTTATAAGAAGGTGAAGTAGAAAGGTCAATGAAAGGTTCAGCAGTGAGAGGGGAAGAAGTCAGATCCTAGTCATTCCCTTTATATTTTCTGCACCCAAGAGGTGATATAGTTAAGTGCATTTAGTGCTTATAGAGTATATACTAAGGTGCTGATATGTGATATTAGCAGCGCGATCAAAAGAAATTACCAGTGATGTAATCTTTGTAGTCACTGAATGTCTATTGGGGCAGGTCCTGGACAGTCTATGGTTTAAGACAAGAACTAGAAGGCAAAAAGGAACTTTCATGATTATCTGTAGGCATAGGGTAGCGTTAGAAAGATGTCAATAAGGTTGCGCTATGTTACCTATGTTAACGGCGCGGGATCAGCTGGTTGAAGAGACCGTTTTTTCATGAGGCAGAGAATAGCAAAAGTTCTGTATAAACATTAAACATAACCTATTAAATGCTTAGCCATATGTAACACCGCAGATGGATATAGCTGTGTGGCAAGTTTTTGTGAAATACCTGTTTGTATCTAATTATGGATGTTGGAAAATCCTCTCATTGCGCCTTTAATTGTATGCTAAAAACAAACAGGACAGAGATGCTTTACTGTATTTTATTGCGTGCACAGGCGATCGTTAATTCTAAAGCGGTGCTTTTCCTAGTAGTTCAAAAGGTCAGCTTTGTAAAAGGCAAAGAATGAATAAAGCCTATGTATGTTATATTATGTTGTGGTAGAAGGTTTTACAACACTAACAGAAACAGTTATAATAACTATGAGAGAAGCATAATGCTGATTTTAATAGTACTGCCTATTAGTGCTTTTATGCAACAACCGAAGGGTTACTAATCTGTCTTTATTTTGAAAGTAGCGTGGTAAATGAATAAATGGTGCTAGGTGACAGACTCATGTTGTTTTGCAAAGCTTATTTAAGATCGCGTCGACGGCGCGCCTCGTGAAATAACTCGACATATAAGTCTTACCTTGTGCGAAGACGTTATGTTGCCGCTACGGTGGGTTCCTAGATTCGCAGCCCAGGCTTGACAATATCCATCACCGAGCCTTAAAGATAATATGGATTGCCGAAAGGCTAAATGAGTTTACATGAACGCCAAAGATAATGGCATGAAGTTAAATTGTGCTATGAGTTTTGAAAAAGGGCGGTTTACATAGCGGCAGCCTACGATGACATTAGGGAATTTTTAACAACGGGCTGACTGGCGAATTACACTTAAAAGGGGAAAATACATAGCGGTTGCAGGCATTTAGTACGATGTCATAATCTAAACGTATTTAGCCGCGAAGGCAAAAACATGCTTTGCGAATGATTTCTTACCTCATATAATCTCGGCAGTTACCGCGACCGGGGGTTCTTGGGACTGGGAGAGAGATTTTTGCCAGTGTGAGGAACACTTTTTTTTGATTTAAGGATTTTTATTGAAAAAAATAAAGTGGCATATACATTGGCAGTTTTACAACAGTGCTGAAGAGAGAGAGGAAGAAAAAAGAGAGAGGGGGGGGGGGGGGGGAGTTAGTGTGGCTTCTTTAAATGTTCGTCGAGTTGTTTCCACATGTTGTTTCCATTAACCAAGCGGTTCGGTAATGTGTTTATGCCCCTTCTCTTAAAAAAATGCAGAGCAAGAAACCCGTTTTCTGTGTCTATGCATTTTCACCTGTTGGCAATCACCGAACCGCTAAATACGTTTAGATTATGACATCGTACTAAATGCCTGCAACCGCTATGTATTTTCCCCTTTTAAGTGTAATTCGCCAGTCAGCCCGTTGTTAAAAATTCCCTAATGTCATCGTAGGCTGCCGCTATGTAAACCGCCCTTTTTCAAAACTCATAGCACAATTTAACTTCATGCCATTATCTGCCGCTATGTAAACCGCCCTTTTTCAAAACTCATAGCACAATTTAACTTTATGCCATTATCTTTGGCGTTCATGTAAACTCATTTAGCCTTTCGGCAATCCATATTATCTTTAAGGCTCGGTGATAGATATTGTCAAGCCTGGGCTGCGAATCTAGGAACCCACCGTAGCGGCAACATAACGTCTTCGCACAAGGTAAGACTTATATGTCGAGTTATTTCACGAGGCGCGCCGTCAACGCGATCTTAAATAAGCTTTGCAAAACAACATGAGTCTGTCACCTAGCACCATTTATTCATTTACCACGCTACTTTCAAAATAAAGACAGATTAGTAACCCTTCGGTTGTTGCATAAAAGCACTAATAGGCAGTACTATTAAAATCAGCATTATGCTTCTCTCATAGTTATTATAACTGTTTCTGTTAGTGTTGTAAAACCTTCTACCACAACATAATATAACATACATAGGCTTTATTCATTCTTTGCCTTTTACAAAGCTGACCTTTTGAACTACTAGGAAAAGCACCGCTTTAGAATTAACGATCGCCTGTGCACGCAATAAAATACAGTAAAGCATCTCTGTCCTGTTTGTTTTTAGCATACAATTAAAGGCGCAATGAGAGGATTTTCCAACATCCATAATTAGATACAAACAGGTATTTCACAAAAACTCGCCACACAGCTATATCCATCTGCGGTGTTACATATGGCTAAGCATTTAATAGGTTATGTTTAATGTTTATACAAAACTTTTGCTATTCTCTGCCTCATGAAAAAACGGTCTCTTCAACCAGCTGATCCCGCGCCGTTAACATAGGTAACATAGCGCAACCTTATTGACATCTTTCTAACACTACCCTATGCCTACAGATAATCATGAAAGTTCCTTTTTGCCTTCTAGTTCTTGTCTTAAACCATAGACTGTCCAGGACCTGCCCCAATAGACATTCAGTGACTACAAAGATTACATCACTGGTAATTTCTTTTGATCGCACTGCCAATATCACATATCAGCACCTTAGTATATACTCTATAAGCACTAAATGCACTTAACTATATCACCTCTTGGGTGCAGAAAATATAAAGGGAATGACTAGGATCTGACTTCTTCCCCTCTCACTGCTGAACCTTTCATTGACCTTTCTACTTCACCTTCTTATAAGGAGTTTGTGTTAACTAAGAGCACTCAGTTGCTACTTCTATAATTTAGTTATGCATATATATATGATACCATTGATTGAGAATGTTATATAAAGAAGTCTTAGAAATATGTACATTTACATGGTTTTTCTTGTGTTCTTTTTACTTTGCAGAAAATTTGTCTGATGCCCTCAATTTTTTAACAATCTTTTTGTATAAATTGTTGTTTATGTTGTCTCTGGCCCTGAGGAAGGTGGCTCTCACCGAAACGTACGTCGGCCTAACATCATTTGTCATGGATACCAACTAGTCATTCCCATCATAACTAGTAGGACTATACCATCTAGGTTCCCATGTGTATTCCACTTAGTACACCTCAGAATTGCCAATTGTTTTAGTTTTTTTTGTCTTGTATAAATTAGTCTTTTGTATGTGTGATGACAGACATGTTACTTTTAGAATAGACCACAGTATGACTGGTATGTAAGTATGTTTGCATGAATGTTTAGATTAGCTGCTATTAGAGGGCACTCTTAATGTAATGTTTTTTCTTTCATAAAAGTATGTTTGTAAACTTGATCAATTTTTTGCTGACTATATAATGAACAATTTAGTTGAAAAAATGTGTCTAAAAAAATTCCTTTTTATAAAAATGTGAAAATATTAATAAATTTGTTTCGAATAATACCTCACAGTTTCTCTCTTTGGCATCTCTTCAAAAAAATGATTAGATTTATTCAATGTTAAAAAGAAATATAGGTCCTTCCTGAGGCTCTGTTTGTTTTGCTTGAAAGGTTTTGGTAGAAACAGGGGCCAACTTTCCTTATGCAGGGCGTAGAGGACTGCCCTTCCTGCTATATGCGGATGACTCTATCCTCATAGCAAAGACGCCAAGGGGTCTCCAGATGCCACTTTACACTTTTAGGAATTTTATGGTGGCCTGTGACCTAGCTGTTAATAACTCCAAGTCCTATATTATGCAGGTCGGGATCCTCCCTAAGAAGCAGTACCCTTTAAAGAGGCTGATGAGAAAGTGCCTCTGACCCGACTTTTTCATATCTGTTTTTTTTAATTAGATGACCACTTGAACTGGTGGGGCCCTTATTCAGAGGAAAAAGGGGGACGTTTTAAGGGCAAACGCAGCTATTTTCAACTTTGCCGCAAAAATAGGTAAGCGCCCTATTGCAGCCATGTTGAAATTATATCAGGTCAAAAGTGTTGCTATTGCCAGTTATGGGAGCGAGCTATGGGGCTATTCTGTAACTGATGTACTCCAGATGGTGGAGAATAACTTTTTTAAACAACTTATTGGGGTGCCTAGAGGATGTTCAAATTTGGTGGTGCACGAAGAAATGGGGTTACCATTTATTTCTGATATTTTTGCCTTGCGCCCTCTGCTGTTTTGGCTTAAAACTTGGCTAAACAAAGACCTACGGCCACATGCATCAACCTATTTAGGAAGTGCAAGCGGTGCGAAACGCAAAATTCGGCCGTTTGCGATTCCTAAATAGGTTTTTGGGATGCATCAAGCATTTTTGGTAAAATCGCTATTTTTAGCGAATTCCAAAAATGCGTTTGCTTTTAAGGAATCGCAAATTTGCGATTCCTTAAAAGCAATGCATGATTAATTTTAAAATTGCGAATTCGCAATTAGGGGGTGCAAATTAACACGAGGTTGAACCACGTGGTAATTTGCGAAAATGTGTTAAAATGCTCTAATTTGCATTTCAAAACACTGTCATGTTACAGACACACATGTCCTCCTTAGGACATGTGTGTTTGAAACATGCACTTCAAAATACATTTCAGCGGTGCAGGGGGGGTTCTTTGGACCCCCCCCCCCTGCACCCATGGAATGCATCAACATTTTGCGAATTCTAATTTGCGAATTCGCAATTCTCATTGATTCCTATGGGCCTTTTGGCCCATAGGAATCAATGGGAATTGCCAATTCGCAAATTGGAATTCGCATAATATTTGCGATTCGGTAAAAATTGCGATTTTTACCGAATCGCTAATTTAATGCACTTTCAATCATGCATCCCGTTTTGCGATTCCTTATTTGCGATTCCCTAAAAATCGCAAATTAGGAATCGCAAAACCGGACTTTGATGCATGTGGCCGCTAGTTCTTAATCATCAGATTTTGCGAGAAGTTCTGAGTCTTGAATATATGTTACGCATTCCTTGGTTATAGTATTTAAAGGGATGCTTTGAAGAGCTGGGGCGTCCAGACCTTTTTTTAAAGTCTGATTTTATTACCGTTGCGCATGTAGTTTTTGTAAGAAAGTCTTTTTCCTCCCTTAAAAGGCTCAATAGAGATGGGGTAGAACTGTGCAAACTGAGTGTCTGTAAATTTGTGATGCTAAAAACCACACCATCCATTGAACCATATCTTTTGTGGCCTTTGTCGTCCCATGAGCGCTTTTTATTAATCAGGTTACGTTTGGATTATTTCCATTTTTTACTTGCTGTCCAAAAAGGGAGTTGTAGAGGGCAAGTGCTAGCATTCTGTGGCTGCGACGGTGTGTCTCCACAGGATTTGCTGCACTTTATGGGCCTCATTTATGAGGCTGTGCATCACTTTTACGCCGCCGGTGCGTCACTTTTTGTGACGCACCAGTGGCGTAAAAAATGCGCCTTGTTGCGCCATATTTACAAACTGACGCATCTAGGTAGATGCGTCAGTTTGTAAACCCCTGCGCCACATTATACCTGCGCCAGGTATAATGTATGCAAGGGGGGCGAATTGACGCAAGGAAGGGTCGTAGAAGTGACGCAGGGAAATCTATGGGATTTCACTGCGTCACTTTTAGGACGCCGTTGCGTCAAAATCTTGCGTCTGCCTCACAGCAGGCGTAAGACTGACGCAGGCCCTTTCACATGGGGCTTGCCCCATGTGAAAGGACGCATTGCTGGAGTTGTGTCACTTTTGTGACACACTCCAGCAATGTGTAACTTTTGCGCTTACAGATACGTCAGAAAAACTGACATATCTGTAACTCCTTGCAACATGATGCGTCATACATTAAATATGACGCATGAGGAATGTCGCAAGGAGTGCGCACTGAGAAGTAACGCATCGCTGCTTTCACGCAGCGATGCGTCATTTCTCATAAATGAGGCCCTATGCTTTTCTGTAGATTTTATGAAGTGCCCCGTAGTTTTTTTAACCCCTTTGTTAAAAAGGCTGAACTTTATACAGGTATGCCCAGCTCTCTTTGACCTACAAATGTTGAAACCTGAATGTATTCCACTTGTAGTAGGCTTCTTGAAATCCTCGCTGAGATCTAGAAACTGTATGGAAAATTAATAATTCCCCAACACCAGTAGGCAGCCTCTTATTTACTAGCTATGAATTTGTACGTTTAATTACTGACAGCCCGTTATTTCCCCCTTTTTTTAATATTGATCCTAATGATTATATTTTTGTGTATTTTATTGGAGTGTCTATTACAATTTATACCATGAATTGTATGTTTTTATATTTTTAATGGTGCTGTATAATTTTTATGGTTTTTGTTTTTAAAACTAATAACGTTTTTTTGAAATTGCATATCTGTACTTGTGAGCATGTGTGTGAGTGGATGTGAGTGGACGAGAGTCTGTGACAAGTGGTGAATGAAGTGAGTGTGAGTGGATGAGTAGACACATTACTTGGGGTCACAAAACCCCTTTTTTTTTTAGTTAAATAATTTTTATCCACAAACCCTTTTTTAGATATACACTTCCACTTTAAACCACTATCATGCCTTACTTCTCTATTTAACAGCCTATTTTTTTGTATTTGGTATTTGTAAAGCGCTAGTCTGAGTCAGTAACTGGTTCCTGGATAATGAGACTACTCAGGATTAAAGCTTGGATTATGTTACTTCTCCAAGTTACTGGGATCCGCCTGGACCATTTCCGAAGATACGTAGCAGTCCCAACCACGTCCCTCGAACTCTGGTGACTTGTTCTTGTAGGGACAGAGTATAATCGATGAAAACGCCCACATTTGTAACCACATTTTTGAGTTTCGGTGCAGTGTCCAATATAGCTGGCCACTACGATAGGAACTACATTTTTCAGCACTTCCAAACAATATTTCGGATTTATCTGCATTTAATTTCAGACAGTGGAGATGCAGCCCCTCTGACACATGAAAAAGACGCTCGACTACATTATCCCTTATTTCATCACACTAATCAACGATAGAGATAATTAGTTGAGTGTCATCAGCATACATGATGATCTCAAATCCTCTGTTTTTTCACAAGGTTGGCCAGCGGAGCCAGGGTTTTTACTTAATGGAAGTAGCTTGTGGGGCACACTGCTCGTGGTGGCTTTGATCAGTCAACCTGATCCCCACCTTGGACTTCCAGCAAGTACCATTTGTGACCTTGTTTGCTTTGCCTTTACTTGCTTCCCTTGAATTCTTATTTTCCCATTCTGTAGCTGCCTTGCATATCTCTTATGCATCTGGTGTGATAATGCGGCATATACCATAGTCCTTGCATAAATAGAAAATTTTCACATGCAATATTGATCCGCTGCATGTGCTATATATTATTTCATAACCCGGTATCACATATACATTACCTTTACTATTGCTCACAATGTACCACAACTTTTTGTTTCTACTCTTGTACTTTGCTCTTTTATGCTCGTTAACAGTCTTCCACACCTCTACTTCCTATGCATGGATATTTCTTCAGTGATGTACCCCACTTTTTATCACTGCTACAATGTGCTGCTCAGATTTGCACATCGAATGCACTGCACACTAACTTCCATTTAGCTTCTGATTTACACTTTACGTAAGCCTATAGCTATGCAACCCCTCTAAAGATATAGGAGAACCATTATGTGACTCTCATGGAATGACTGCATATCAATTGGCCACAATTCCATTTTCTTCTACATCTGGTTGTGCTTAAAAACTGGCCAGACTTCCTGAAAGTAAGTAACTGTGTTCAAAATATGAATTAATAGCCCTCAGTTCCAATAACTAACATTCAAAAGCATGGGACTCTATACTTTGCAGTGACATGGGGAAGAGGTGAAACTATTTGAAGGAATCCCAGTCATCTTAATGAGGCTTAATCTGAGTCATAGGAGTTTGAAGCAAAAGGCTTTGTGAAAGTGAGCGAGCATGGTTGCCTTTATTACCCTGAACCCAACTAGACATATCTACCCAATGACAGAGCAGTAGACATATTCTCCCTAGTTAGAGTTTCCCATATAAAACCACAAGTCATGTCTCTATCTTTTAATAAATGCTGTGTTCTTTCATTAAGGTATGGGACCATCGAGGAAAACTCATTTCAAATCGAGTTCATCGAATACATTGACGAGCTAGCTTCAGAGATCGGCGTCAAGCCCAGTTTCTTCCACCTCCTTCTGAGTGATCCCAGACTTGCACTGGAAGTCTTCTTCAGTGCTTGCACATCACCACAGTACCGACTGACTGGTCCAGGGAAATGGGATGGAGCACGGAACGCCATCCTGACCAAGTGGGACCGGGTAGTGACACCCATGAAGATGCGGGTGGTGAAGAAGACCAAGAGGTCTCCTCTTTCCACCATGCTTGGACTTCTTGGTCTCCTTGCTTTGTTTGCTTCAATTTTTATATTTATATAACCAGCATAAAAATTATTTCTAATATACAATCCGTCCACAAATGTATAGAGGCTGTTTTATTATATTGGCTCTCATTGTTTTTGTCTATATAAGTAATTTTAATGCTACTTCCTCAATAATTTAAGTGTCCATTTACTTCTCTAGAGCTGTTTGGATCTATGACTAAAGCGCACCTTCCATATTGGGCCAGATGTAAGACCATTCCATTTTGCGACTCACAATTAGCAAAATGGAAAGTACAACAGTGTCTCAGACACTGTTTGCGATTCCTAATGGGGTCACCAAAGACCCTCCTCATTAATATGAATGAAGTAGGTCGCAATTTGCGATCCCTTAGGAATAACACATCACTGGGATGTTGATCTGCTGGGGACAGCGGATCACCATGTCTGTATAGGCTTTTTAAAGAAAGGAACTTTTTTTTCCAAATGCAGACCGTTTTCCTTAAAGGAAAACTGGATGTGTTTCATATAAAGAAATTAAAAGTTTTCTTTTCATTTTTCAAGGTCAGACAGTGGTTTATGGGACCACTGCCTGCTCTTAATAAAAATATTTTCGCATACATTCACAAAGGGGAAGGGGTCTCCTGGGGACCCATTCGTGTTTGCGACTGGCTTACCACCTACTTCAAGTAGGTGGTAACTGTAATTGTTTAGACACCGCATTTGCGGTCACAAAACAATAAGTACATACCAGTGTGACTTGCTATTAGGAAGTGATGCCTTGGCACGCCACTTTCTAATAGTGACTCGCAAACCCTATTCTGCGAGTCGGTAATAGGGTTTGTACATGCGTACAACCCTTTTTAGCAGTCGCAAAAAGGCTAATTCCTTTTTGCGACAGCAAAATGAGTGGTACATCTGGCCCCATGTCAGTTACCATACTTGTACTTTTTTTTAATACCTTACGAGACATCACCTCACACAGCTTTTTAACTGTAAAAGGCCTGCTGCGGAGACACCAGTCAATATAATCATTTACAGAGAAAAAACACATTTCTTTTTGGGTAGCACATGAAAATCTCAAATTGTGTCACATCATCAAAGAGAGAAAGATCACTTTCTCACAAAAATGTTTGTCTCTATATATTTTGAATCTGGATGTCTCTCCATATACTCCCCTCTATGTATAAAACTTAAGGGCATATTTACAAGCCCCTATCGCCACCACAACGTCACTTTTCATGATGTTGTGGTGGCGATAGTGGCTTTGCCTTATTTACAAGGCAGCGTTAAGCCACTTAACATGACTTCACGCTGCCTTGTAAATAAGGCATCCTTTCACGCTATGCTTAGCGTGAAAGGGAAGGGCAATGGGTGTTGCGTGGGGGGTCCACTGCAACACCCATTGATTTAAATGCTGTCCTATATTTACAAGGGTGGCGTAAATATGGGGCGGTGCCAAAATTAGGACCAGGGGAAGCCTGGTCTTACTCTGGTGCAACGAGGAGAAATGTTTTATTTCTCCTCATTTTTTAGGTTTCCATGTGTGCTGCGTTGTGCAGCACACATGTAAATAGCAAAACACCGTTGATTGTTTATGTGCAGTAAGGTGTCCCTTCAATCAATAAAGAAAATTATGTTTTGCAACTTCTATGTGTGCTGCATTAAGCAACACACATAGAAGTTACAAAACACCATTTAAAGATTTTATATGTGCAAGAAGGGACATCTTACTGCACATAAACAATCTTTCCCTCAATGCAGACACCCTTGCACTATGGTGCAAGAGTTTCTGCATTGGCGCGTGGCAGCTAAACACGGTATTGTTGTAAATATGGTGCAACCCTGTGTTTCAGAAGTGGGGGAGCGCACTGTTATGACAAGCAGGCTAACGCCACGCTCCATCAATTCTATTGGACATATGCCCCTTAATCTGGCGTGTTGGGTTCAGACAGCAAATGATTACAAGTTGTGACACGTTGATTCAGCATCTCAGCATTAAAGGTCGCTTCCAAAAGAAAAATATGAACTCTGCTGCTAATAAACAATACTTCTGCATAGGTGAGATCCAAATTGTCTCATAAAAACATCAAATATTTGCCTCTAATGGGGGATGGCTCTAAATTATACAATTACTTTTAGGGAGATTTCAGCAATATGCTGTCTAACACGTTTTCCGAAGGGTTTGATTGCATATGGCATATGTTAATTATAGTGTTTGTTTATTTGAGTGTCTGGTGGCCACTTACCTTGGGCTACCAAGTGGCCTTTGTGAATGCCAAACATAACATAATATATTTATTTCATAATAATAATCCATAACACAATAACATAACAATAGAAATCAATTGAGATGTTAAAAATAATATATACAATTATACTTTCATGTTAAGGCAAACAAAAAAGTTGCAAAATGGCAAATTCATATTGTAATGTGAAATATCAATAATCAAAGCCTTTGATACAGACACTTTGCACTGCTGCAAAAACAGCAAATATACGCAGAATGTGCAACCATGCTCAAGTAATACTTTGCCATCCTAGGACTCGGAAATCGACTAATACTCTCTTGCATATTTCTACTGGTCTTTCCTTTTCACATATCTTTATTGTCCTTTTATATGAAGTAACAAAAACACATTTTAATGCCCTAATACAGGTCAGTATGCATATTACTGTGGAATGTATACATGTAATGTTTAATGTCATAAAATGTGAATGTATACTGTTCTATATATGTATAAAATGTTTTCTTTTCCTTAAGAATTTTATATAAAAAAGTTCATGTTTTCCTATCTATTCATCTGTCCATCTGTCTGTCTAAGTTGATTACTTCTGCTTCAAACTGTCTCTCCTTATGGAGAGCTCATGTTGAAATGTCCTTGAGGAAGTGAGAGACAAACACTCATGGTTTATCTTTTATACATATTTTATATATATATTATATGGTGGCTAGAGATGTGGTCTTCTTCATTTAGGATTAATATCTGTTTGAGTTCTAATGTATTCCAATGAGTCTCATTCGCGATATTAGAGATTAGACAAAATTATTGAAAATGCTAATAAAATAATCCTTGTTCCATGTTTAATGGTGTTGCAAAACTGCTGAACTGAGCAACGAAAAAAGCTAATTTCACTAAAAGCACAAAAAGCAATATAAAGCATAAGGGCTCTTATTATATGTGAGTCAGTTGTCTATTTGTATGTGCAAATTCCCATTTGCACCTGAAACAAGCATTTACAATGCAATAGTCTCGTTTTTTTTAGAAGTTATACCTATTGGCATATCAAATGGCAATTTTTTTTATTTACAGAAATAAATGGTATTGTCATTTACAATGGCAATAGGTGAGCATTAGAGATTAGTAGAGAGTATTAGCGGACACAGAGCCACACACACACAAAGAGCCACACACACACACACAGAGCCACACACACACAGACAGAGCCACACACACACACACAGACAGAGCTACTCACAGACAGAGCCACACACAGACAGAGCCACACACACACACAGAGCCACACACACACACACAGTCACACACACACGCAGACAGAGCCACACACACACACACAGACAGACCCGCACACACACACACACAGACAGAGCCACACATACAGACAGAGCCACACACTGACAGAGCCACACACACACAGACAGAGCCACACACACACAGACAGAGCCACACACACACACACAGAGCCACACACACAGAGAGCCACACACAGACAGAACCACACACAGACAGAGCCGCACACAGACAGAGACACACACAGACAGAGCCACACACAGACAGAGCCACACACAGAGAGCCACACACAGACACAGCTCTCTGCCCAGTAACGCCCTAGGGAACAGAGGCACGAAAAACCGGATCACAAGCAGGGAACAGAGGCACGAAAAACCAGATCACAAGCAGGGAACAGAGGCACAAGCAGGGAACAGAGGCACAAGCAGGGAACAGAGGCACAAGCAGGGAACAGAGGCACAAAAAACGGATCACAAGCAGGGAACAGAGGCACAAGCAGGGAACAGAGGCATGAACAGGGAACAGAGGCACGAACAGGAAACAGAGGAATGAAAACCGGATCACAAGCAGGTAACAGAAGCACAAGCAGGTAACTGAGGCACGAACAGGGAACAGAGGCACGAACAGGTAACAGAGGCACGAACAGGGAACAGAGGCACGAAAACTGGATCACAAGCAGGTAACAGAGGCACGAGCAGGTAACAGAGGCACGAGCAGGGAACAGAGGCACAAAATCCGGATCACAAGTAGGGAACAGAGGCACGAGCAGGGAACAGAGGCACAAGCGGGAAACAGAGGCACAAGCAGGGAACAGAGGCACAAGCAGGGAACAGAGGAACAAGCAGGGAACAGAGGAACAAGCAGAGAACAGAGTCACAAGCAGGGAACAGAGGCACAAGCAGGGAACAGAGGAACGAGCAGGGAACAGAGGCACGAACAGGAAACATAGGCGCGAACAGGGAATAGAGGCACGAACAGGGAACAGAGGCACGAACAGGGAACAGAGGCACGACAGGGAACAGAGGCATGAACAGGGAACAGAGGCACGAACACCGGATCACAAGCAGGGAACAGAGGCACGAGCAGGGAACAGAGGCAAAATCAGGGAACAGAGGCGCAAGCAGGGAACAGAGGCAAGAAAATCGAGCAAAAGCAGGGAACAGAGGCAAGAAAAATCTGTTGATGATGACTAGGGATGCAGACCTGGGAACTGAACTGTTTTTCTCTCCACTGGATGCCCCTTTAAGTGACTGACTACCAAAAACTACCTCCGTAAGCAAAAAATGCACTGAGCCTCCTTCAAAGGCTGTCCAAAATGCGGGGCCTGGGTGCCACATCAAACAATTCCACCTGAAAGAACTTTCTAAGGCGCCCACAGAAAAGGTAGAACACACAGGCCTTTAGTCAGAATTTTTTATGAGACCCTGAAAGATGTTGGGTTAACAGAAAGATGATCTGCTAATCCAACCCCTTCCATAAGCGTAGGGCCTCCTGGTACATAACCCAGGACCCCACAGGGAACTGGAGGAAGTAAGATGCTCACAACATTCCCCAGTCTGACAACAACTATGTTGAGTGACTATCAGCCTTGATTTATTTCTGGCATTTATAGAGCGCGACACTCATCCCATGGGATATCACGGGCGCTATAAGAAAAAGGAGACTACTGAAACTGTGCAAGGGAGTTAGTTTTTGGGAAAGAGGTGGGTTTTTAGTTTTTGGCGGAATTGAAGGTAGTTTGTGGTGTGTCTGAGGTCCATAGGTAACTCGTTCCATCTTTTAGCCGCCAGGTATGAGAAGGCGCGTCCGCCTGTCCTTGCCTTGTAGATGCGCTTGGATTTCGCCAGGGCTGAACTGTTGGATCTTAGATTCCTGTTGGGGATATAGAATTCGATTTTTCCTTGCAGGATGGTAGGGCCTGTTTTGTGAAGGGCTCTGTGCGCGTGGCAGAGCAATTTGAAGGTGGCCCTCTGGCGCATTGGTAGCCAGTGAAGTTTTTTTAGACATGCGGATGCCGAATCTCGTTTGCCTTTGTTGCAGACCAGTTTGGCCGCCTGGTTTTGTAGGACCTGTAGGCGGGAGAACAGTTGCTCGTTCATCCCTTCGAACAAGGCATTGCCGTAATCCAGGCGGCTAACCAGGAGGGCCTGGGTGATTGTGCGTCGACAATTCAGCGGTATCCAAGAGAAAATTTTGGCCAGGAGTTTGAGAATTGCAAAGCCTTTGCCCCAAAGTATGCGTATGTGGTCCTTCATGGACAGTGCGTCGTCCATCATGATACCAAGGTTTCTGGCGTACTGTTTCGGGATGGGGGCTGATCCTACTGACGGTGGCCACCACGTATCGTTCCATGATAGTTTGGCTCCTCCGAACAGTAGTATCTCTGATTTCCCGGCATTTAGTTTTAGGCAGTGGTTGCGCATCCATTCTGCCATTTTGGAGAGACAGCTGTGTAGTTTTTCCTTAGTTGTTTCCGAGCCTTCGTCCATTGTCACCATCAGCTGTGTGTCATCGGCGTAAGAACATATGCCGATGCCCCACTTTCTTCCAATGTCGGCCAGAGATGAAACGTAGACATTAAAGAGAGTGGGGCTTAGTGAGGCCCCTTGTGGGACCCCACAGCCGATGGGACGGGGTTTTGAATGGAATTGGCCCATGTGCACTGCTTGGGTGCGGTTGCTAAGGAATGAATTGATCCATCTTAACGCTGTAGATTGCACTCCTTTGCTCCGGAGGATGTTTAGTAGGCAATCATGTGATACCGTGTCAAACGCTGCTGACAGGTCTAGCAGTATCAGAGCCACAGATCCCCCTTGGTCTGTGATGCATCTGACACTATCCGACACTGCCAGCAACGTTGCTTCGGTGCTGTTATGGGCGCTAAAGCCGGTCTGGGTGGGGTCCAGGAGTGAGTTGTCTTCCAGGTATCTGGATAGTTGTGTATTGACCATTTTCTCCAAAGCCTTGGAGAGGTAGGGGAGCTGAGAAATTGGCCTGTAATTCTCCGGATTAAGGATGTCGGATCCGGCTTTCTTCAGGAGGGGGGTTACAGATGCGTGTTTCCAGGATTCTGGAAAAGACGCAGTAGTGAGGGACTGATTGAACAGTTTGGTGATAAAAGGGCAGAGAATCGGTGCAATTTCGGAAAACACAAAATGAGGACATGGGTCTGCAGGAGAGCTGGATTTGATTGTTTTAAGAACCGATAATACCTCATTTTCGGAAAGCGGTTGAAAGTTAGTTAGACGTGGGGAATGGCCTGCGTCTGGGTTGTCAGGTGTTGGCGAGTTTTCGTCAGGGTTGTCAGATAGGATAGTGGAATGGGAGGGGGTGAAGCTAGAGTAAATTGTATTGATCTTTTCGGAAAAGAAGGTGCTGATCCGTTCACAGGCCTCAGTTGAGGGGGTAAGGGTTTGTGAGGTGCTGTATGGATTACTAAGCTCCTTTACAATTTTGAATAACTCTTTTGCGGAGTTATGGTTTTCGTGAATTCGTATTGTACACTAATTTGAAGCTACACGGGGGAACCGGAGGGAAGAATGAGTGTTATATCATTGTTTTCTGGTTTGCAAATGAAGAATGCCACATGGCTCTTCTCGTCGTTGTGTGCTTCCTGTGAAGAACTCCTGGCTCTATCAAGGCCGGACAGGAAGCGGAAACAGACACCTTGCGTTTCTCCCACCCTGCTTCTCACAAGTTGAGCTTCAGTTCGGGCGGTGAGGTCATCTCTCATCTGGTGCCTGCGCTGTGCTTTGCCAGTGGTGAGGTCACTGACTCCAGGGTCATCGGCCCTCGTGGCCATATGTGCACTGCACACTGCACGGCTCACCTCGCTGTGTCAGACACCACTGCTCTGCACACTGCCACCTAGGACTTTTCTAGTCTTGTTAGCCTTTCCGCTGGTCACATTTCCGTCTATTTATTGTGTAACATCCACAAAGTAATCCAGTTGTACGGGAAAATTATGAGTCCTACAAAAAAACTGATTTGCCTTGCTGCATGTTTTGCTGTTTTTTGTTTTTTTTTCGTTGCCACTTTGTAAAATGTACGTTAGCATTTTTGGGCCTGGTGTACAAAGCTTTTCCAAGTCGCAAAAGCGTCACCAATTTGTTTCAGACCGCTAAATCACTCATGTGTGCTGTTTGTACCAAGGTCCATAAAACAAACATTTGCGAAAATAGCACAGTGCAAGACCTTAATTAGCAGCGCCATGTGAGTTGCCGAATTCACCCTTCAGAACCAGCCTGCAGCGAAATTACGCTCTGCTGGGCAAACCTGGTTGCAAGTACCTCAACAACCGCCTGACCTTCTACACGCCCACCCGCCAGCTACAATCGACCAGCCACGCCCTCGCCGCCGTTCCACCCATCCGCAGAGCCACCGCCGGAGGAAGATCCTTCTCCTACCTGGCAGCCAAGACATGGAACTCCCTCCCCATCCACCTTCAGCTAACCCAGGACCATCTCTCCTTCAGAAAGCAGCGCAAGACCTGGCTTTTCGAGCAGTAACGGACCCCTCTCCCCCAGCGCCTTGAGACCCTTCCGGGTGAGTAGCGTGCTATACAAGTGTAATGATTTATTGATTGATTGATTGATGTAAGATTGCTGCAAAATGCGCAAAAAGTTAAAGCAAAAAAATGATGCTTCCCAGATGTTGATTTTTAATAGACCCAGACTGTATCGAATGACATCGTATTCTATCTTCGAGTGATTCCCTTAATTAAAGCCAATACTGGCTCCAGAGCACCCTTCACATTTGCTGGGTAACCGGTTGCACCTATTTGCGTTTCTGTCAGGAAGGCAAGCACCCTGGTAAGCAGGGTTTTTCTAATGTTTACCTGTTTGTCTGCCTTTTGTTTTGCAGGGGAGTCCCTGAATGACTTTCAGCTCAAACATTTATTACCCGACCTGGGACTGGTTGACTTTCAATAAAATTACGGAAACGGTTTTCTTTTTAAATTAGAAAATTACAGGCACGTCCTGCCCCTCCGATCTCAGCTGCTTCGCCTTCTGTTTGTCAAGCAGCCCACAGCATTGTCACCGAAAGTCCTCGCTTTAAATTAATGGGCCAACTATGTCGCTAGGCACGTGCGACATTGTAGCTGAGCAGACCTTACCCTGCTCACACACACAGCAGGTGTGGGGCCAGCCCGGTGTTAAATCCAAAATGCAGGTAGCTCTGAAAAAATCTAGAAGTTACATATTTACATAGTCCAATGAACAGAATACTAGTCTGCTAAAATTAATAACAATAATATTGTAGTACACGAACGCCTCCATGCTACATTCCAACAGTTTTTCAATAGGAGACCTCGTGAAATAGGTCTGCAGCACTATAATACAAGCCCTCCCGCTCACAGTGCACTATTCGTCTCTCGAAACATGGTCACTCCCACGGTACAGAGGGAAGACCCGTCTTCAGCCTACACTTACGTGCAGCGGATCCAGGTGACTCAATCTCTTCTATAATTTGATATTTTGGCCCACGCTCCGCTAAGCGCTGCATCCATTGCCACCGGGCCCTTTGGTCCTTAGCCATTCCTCCAAAAACTAATGCTCACCTTCAAAGGAACCATAACTGGCTTTGTGTGTGTGCGCCCGCTCGGTCTTGCACCAGGGACCTTCACCATGTCAGTTCCCACACATACTGTTTCAGCCGTGCTCCTGCAGACTGGTGAACTCTCCCTGTGGCAGCGCGATACAAGCTACCTGCTAAGTATTTGTACTAGTAAAGGCCTTAATTATACGACGGCCTATATATAGCCATGAGCCGCGCTGCAGAAATGGGGTGGGGGGGCACTGCTACCCCTACCCCTCGCCCAAGAACCACACCAGCCGAAGCCACAGTTCTGATGCTCCCTTCACCTAATCACGATGCACCAAAATAAATTAGGGAACTGTGGGTCCATTCTTTGAGCCTTTTACTCGATTTCCTGACTGCGCCACTCCCCCTACAGCCTCACCTCCCTTCCCAATGGGCTTCAAGCTACGGCCACCTCGCTGGGCTCCATTGAACCCGGGTTGTGCATTTTAAAACATTGCCGCCAAATGCCACCGCAGATGCAATGGCATCAGAACCGGGCAGTCAAACTTACATCCTTCGGGAGCCTGTAACTAGAGGCGGGTGTGTGTCTACCAATTACTCTCAATTATTTCAATTTACTTCACTTATGGTTCATCTCATCAGCAACCGGGATTTGGGGCTTGCAGCGCAACTTGACTGTTCATCTCCTCTGCCGCCAATGCCACCCCAGAAGACCTTTGCCCAGACAAACTCGGCTCGACCACACGGACCACCGCTTGGGTGCCGAGTACCTTCACCTTGCGCATCGGTACGCTTCAGATAGAATAATTGAGCACGCTGTATATTAAAGGAAGGGGGGGTGGAAGCTGATAAGAGAGAACTGATTCACGTACCTCCAGCCCCGAACTGACAATAACGGTAGTCGTCCACTTCTCTTTCTCATGTCCTTCACGGTCCGCCATTCCGAATCTCTTTCTGATGCACTTTCGTGTGAAGTTGTTCGTGCGTCTGTGGTTGGTTGCCTGCACACCGTGACCCCCTGACGGCGCTTAGGTCGTTGTTTGGCTTCATTGAGAACGAAGGTAAAAAGTTCAGAGCACTATAAGAAAGCCATGATTATGAGACTGATGGCAGCTCCACACCACCATCTTTCTCCGAGGCGAGGCAGAAATGCCTCGGAGAAAGCACAGTCATTTTCTGATTCAGGGGCGTGGTTTTCTTTCTCTCCTCTTCCCATTGGCTGGAAGGTAAAATTCCAGCCAATGGGAAGAGGAGAGAAAGAAAACAAGAAAGAAGCGAAAAAAGACGCTCCGAATCGGAAAAAGACGGGGCTTGAACAGAGTGATGCCCCTCTCCTCCAATGGCTGGCCTCCGTTTAGGAAGCCAGCCAATGGAGAAGAGGGGCGTGTTCAAGCCCCACTCTAGAAAACATTAATTCTCTGACTGAGACTGCGCAAGCGTAGCCTACGGTCCTCGACCTAAAAAGGACTATAGATAGATTGCATATTGTACCTGATGCAGGAGCTTGCTTCCACAATTTATAGCAGGTAAAATTTGCTGCACATTTTGGATGCACATTCCACCTAATCCTAGTTTGTGCATACAAGGACTAGGTGAAATCATGTACCACGTATGCATAACTCCCCAATCCAGAAGGGTAAGTGCAACTCAGAATCAGATGCAAATTGTGCACCCATTAATTACAGCACCCAATGGTAATTAGAATTGGTTGCAATTCACACGTACAATTTGCATGGGTCATTTATTCAAGCGCATGATGGGCAAAGTTGTTGCAAAGTTCCATTCCACTTAAATAAAAACAAAAAGGAGAGCAATTGGAGTAAGTGGAGTGGACAGACTAAGGGCCTGGTCTAGATGTTGGTGGGCACACAGCCAGCCAGCGGCAGTCGGGAAAACACTGACAAGCAGGTGGCATCACGAACGCCGTATTACGATATCACTGCAGGGCTGGTGGTGTGTCTGTGCTGTAGTCATGGCCACGCAATGCTGCGGCTCAAGTTAAGAGCTGCAGCCAGTGCTGGCCATGCTGAAATCCATCTGGGCAGGTGGGCACCTTGTTTCCCTGCAGCATGGTCTGCAGGAGCAACAGTGCAAGCAACCCTGCAGATGGCATAGGGGCACGCATAGGTATCACCATGAACATGTCAACCTCGACCTGAAGACATGTTTTCAACCCCAAAACCTGCCTTTCTGCAAACGTTTTTCATGGTGCCCTGCCAGGAAAAGGTCGGCGGAGTGGCAGGTTGTAATCCTGACGGCCGTGCCCATATCAGCACCCCCACCATTGAGTGCTGCTTTCCCCACCACCACTGCTGAGAGTGCAGCAGTGAAGTAGTGTGGCTCACTGGTTAGAGGCGGCAGACCCGAGAGCAGAGGACGGCCCGGGACCAGGGTTCGATTCCCGGCGCGGCAGGTTTCTGGACCAGGGTCAGCGGACTCGATAATTCTCTCGCCTCGGTGCCCACTCTGATCAGCGATCACACTCGGCAACTCTGGGCATTAGCTTGCCTCATCTTCACTAACGGCCCCACCAGACCGCCGGGGATGCCTGGTCTCACCCTGGAGATACCCATTAAGGGACCATCTCTCAGGGAAGCCAGGAAGGGTTTCGCAGTGGTCGAAGCGCCTTGGGACCCTCCGGGTAAGTAGTGCGCTATATAAATGCCTATACATTTACATTTACATTTACATTTACAGTGCTCAGATCTCATGGTGTCTCCAATATCTGTACAGCAGTCTGTTAGATGGCGGTCTCATCGTCCGCATCGTAATCAGGCAGCTGGACCGCAGGGTATGCAGTAGGTTGGACTGCCAAAAAACGACAGTGGTCCCAGGACTGCCAACACCTAAATCAGGCCAAGGGTCCCAACACGTTAAATATACTAGCTTTGACGAAGGAAACTGGTTTGACTGATGCAGAAAATTGGTGAAGAATTACAGTTGTAAAGCGTAATACAAATGCTGCAGTCCAATCCAATACATTATATTTAATTGGCATCAATCTTTCAATATTACAGAGGTGGAAATGATTAACACGTATGGTAAACATGTATTTTTGTATGCAGTTTAAAGCCAGTTTAGGATAAGAACTATAAATCGACCTAGAAGAATGATGTTATGAGTTTTCCTTGGATGTGATGCAAAGTGGTTGATTAGTGGTCCAAGGCTCCCTTGCAGTTACCCAAATTAGATTCTTTAGAATGCAGTGCAGTAATGCTATGTAGTGGTACTGGTTCGTGATGTAGTGGAGCATATCGGTCAATATTCCAAAGGTGCAGTGTGATGGCTTAGCGTCCATAGGATAACGTGCAATGTGGTCTTTATATTCTAAGGACTCTGTCCTGCGCGGTCGCTGAGAGTCCCTAGGGTACTGTCCCGTTTGGTGGTTAATCTCTGGAGAGTATATTGTGGGTGGTTAGTGTCCTAAGGAGGCTGTGATTGTGTGGTGTATGTATTCAGGTAGAAATGCAGCTCTTCCTGTCCCTAAGTAGAATATCCAAGTTTGTGTAATGTTTGCAACCATTTGCAAGAAATGTCATGGTGTATGTGCTTTAGCTTAGTGTCCCTGGATGCGGTGTTAATACCTCTATGGCATGTGGCAGAGTTGAGCATTAGCACCCCTATGGTGCAAAAATGTAAAATATATTAGAGGCCCAGGATGCACTGCAGGGTATGTGTACAGGTTTGAGTACTTTCAGATGCAGTGAATTGCGGTTTGCTAGAATTCCTACTGTGATCATATAGCTCCCCGGGATGTAGTCCACTGTGGTAGGTTAGTGTCATTAGGGTACTATTACTACTACTACTATGTTGCTTGTTATTGTTCCTGATTTGCAATGTGAGGGGTGACTAGCCCTGGAATGCAGCGTGGTTGATTAATGCTATTTGGAAGTAATTAAGTAATATCGGGGATTTCCCTAGGATGCAGGGTGGATTGGATGATAAAGGATCATTAACCGTGTGGTGACAGACACTATGGATGAATAGTTCACCCGAGTCATGTAGTATGCCTGTTAGTGGGCTCCAAAGGCTTGATGCAGTGGGACAGCCTGAGCACATCCAGTGTGGTTAGTCATTTCACTTGGATAATGAAATAATGTTGGTAATATCCATTGGGTTCGTTGAGGTTATGAACTGTCCCTGTGGATCAGTCCAGTGTCGGAAATAGTTCACCAGTGAAGCAGAGCAGTTGCAGTATGTTTGGTAGCAAACCGTTCAAAGATTGAGTACAAGTAATGGGCTGAACATGCAGAGCGGGTAGAACAGAAGCAGCCACACATGTATATACAGCAGGTTGGTACATGCACTATTTTGGCGAGGCTTGCCACAGGCGCCCTTGGATCTCCAGCGAGTGAATGTTTGCCCTTCCTTAGCCTCTGCTATTCCTCGAGATGTTGCAGCTGACCACAGATTGTCAGGAATGGTGGCTGATGACATTTCCTGTAAAAGTTGTGGATGAGTTTTAAGTAGCGAGCGAGCAAAGTGAGATAGCCCGACTGGAAGGTTAAGGGGGTCTCCTCTGGAGAAAAGTTTGGAAAAGTATATATTTTACTACTAAATAGGTAGCCACAAGTGCAGTTACCTTGCAGACAACAGGGTCATGGTCTGAATGGTGCAACAGATGCATTAGCAGCGGGCCCAAAATTCATCCAAACTCCTCTAAACACATAATATTGCTATTTTTAACTACTAAACAGGCAGTCACAATTGCAGTTATCTTACAGTTGAAAGGGGCTTGCTGCTTATCAATATAACCAAAGATCTTCATTACAGACTTTGAGATAAATAACAATGCTTAGTACCTCACATATTTGTTTATTTATTGATATCTTTAGAAATTACGTATATTGAGGAAATACAATTTATGTTATGTTATGTTATGTTAAGTGATTTTATATAGCGCATGGCTACCCCAGCAACGGGGCGTCCCAGCGCTCGCGGACATGTGTGATATGGCGGACACGTATAGAGAGAGTAGAGAGGTGGAAGGTAACCGACACTAGGGCTGATTAGATGAAAGAAAATAACCAGGTTTTGATTAATTTGCGGAAAAGCTGATGATTCGTAGTAGACCGTGCCTGTAATGGAATAGAATTTCAGAGTAATGGAGCCTTGTGCTTGAATGAGTGTCCGCCCGCTCTGCTCCTGCGAACCCTAGTGGTGCAGGCAAGATAGAGATCTGCAGACCGGAGAGCACGCATAGGGGTGTAGAAAGTGCAGAGTCCCTGCAGTATTTGGGGGCCATGTCCGTAGAAGAATTTTATGAGCGAGGCAGAGGGTTTTAAATTGGATTCTCTCTTTTACAGGCAGCCAATGCAACCGGGCTAGAGCCTGTGAGACAGAGCAGTATTTCGGCAGGGCAAGCAGAGTGCGAGCAGCCGCATTCTGAGCCCTCTGCAGTCTTTTAATGACCGTCAGATTGGAGCCTAGCAGGAGGACGTTGCAATAGTCCAGATGTGAAATGACCATGGATTGTACTATTATCTGCCGGTGGAAGGCTCAAAGAATCCCAGGATGGGCTTAAGGGAGCGTAAACGCCCATAGCAGGTACCTGCCACTCTTTTTGCATGGGAGTCCAGAGCTAGAGCATTGTCCAACAGGACCCTTAGATTTTTAACTTCCTGTTTCGGGGTCGGGACAGGCCTAATGGAGGGGGCCACCAGTGCTCATCCCACTTCTGTGGATCCCGACCGATTATGAGCACCTCAGTTTTAGATGCATTGAGTTGAAGGCAGTTCTCTGACAGTCAGCTGGCGATGGCCATTAGATCTTCACCAAATTTAGCTCGGTCTGACTCAGCATTGTTGGAAAAGGTGAAAATAAGCTGTGTGTCGTCAGCATATGATGTTAATTTAATTTCCCGTTCTCTGGCTAACATAGCCAAGGGGCGGACATACACATTAAACAGCGTAGGGCTGAGAGCTGACCCCTGAGGGACCCCACAGCTAAGGGGGAACCTGCTGGACAAGTACAGAGGGGCGTGCACCTGGAAGGAGAAGTCAGATAGGAATGACGCAAAGCAATCCAGGGCGTTGCCCCCGACCCCGATCTCCCCAAGACGTTTGAGCAAAATCCTGTGGGAGACCGTGTCGAAGGCCGCACTCAGATCCAGCAGGATAAGGGCAGAAGTATTTCCCAGCTCTTGTGCCACCCTCAGCTGTTCAGTGACTGCCAGGAGGGCCGACTCCGTGCTGTGATTAGTTCTAAAGCCATTTTGGGATTCGGCCAGAATATCATTAGTCTCCAAGTACCTGGTCAAGGCAGCGTTCATGTGGGATTCCATCACCTTGGCCAGATACGGCGGTAGAGAGATAGGCCTGTGGCTGTCCGGCCGTGAGTGGTTCAAGGTGGTTTCTTTTAACAAGGGAACCACCTAAGCATGCTTTCAGGAGCTGGGAAGCGTGGCTAATTGGAGAGATCGATTAGTCAGCTCCCGTCCCTCCAGCAGAATGGAGTCATGATATAGTCTGAACGCCTCAAGTTTGACCGGGTCATCTGGTGACCCGGACTTCACTTAAGCGGCCAGAAGCTCTAGATCGATCTGAGAGAGTAGTGGAAAAGATGGGAGAGAGTGGGAGAGTACGGATGAAACTGTGGTTTCACAGGGGGGCGGGCCGATACGCTAGAGTTTAAGGCGTTGTAGATGCCTTTGACTTTTTCTACAAAAAAGCAAGCTAGCTCTTTGCACTGTGCATTACATTTTCAGTTGTCTCAGGAGTTTTGGACAGATCCTTTATCAGGGAAAAGATGGTTTTCGAATGGTTAGTGCTGGAATTAATCAGATTAGTGTAATGAATGGCTTTAGCCTTTTTTATCTGCTTATAATAGGCTTTGGTGGCTGATCTGCAGTTGGCTTTTGCTAGAGGGTCATATGAACGCCTCCACTTGCGTTCAAGGACTTTACAGTGTTTTTTTTCATTTGCGAGTGCCTCAGAGTACCATGAGTGGGCCTGTTCACGTTTGGGCCTTGACATTTTCTTGGGAATGAAGTGATCCAGTGAGTCAATAATCCATTCCCTATAGACTTCATCAGCCTCCTCCAGATTGGTAGGCCATGCCGGACGTGAGGCTTTAAGTCTGGATTCAAATAGGGCACCGTCAAGTTTGTGCCAAGGACGTCTCCAAAGGGGGGGGGGAGGCCTTAGTCGAGGACCAGCTGGTATCCTGATAGAAATATGGATGAGAAAGTGGTCCAACCAGCTTAGAGGAAGGGGAGTGTAGACAGTAATGTTCTGGATGTTGGAAAAGACGGGATCCAGCAGGTGACCTGCTGAATGCGAGGGCCCCTTGACCAGCTGAACTAGTTGGCAAGCCTCCAGGTCACCCAGGAAGTTCAGTATAGCCGGGGAGTCGAGACACTCAAGATGAAGGTTTAAGTCCCCCAGAACACTAAGGTTGGCTGACTGAAGGATTAAGGTCGAGATAGTCGAGGCCAGGGATTCTTGAAAAGTGCTTGCTGGCCCAGGGAGGCAGTATATCAGAAGGCCAGTGAGAGTAAAAGTGTCAGAGATCCTGATCTTAAATAGAGCACTTTCGCAGTCAGCGATATTAGCAGGGGAAAGGCTACAGGAGAAACTTGATTTAAGGTTTACAGCCAGTCCCCCTCCCCTCCCCTTAAGCCTATTCTGAACACGAATAGAATAGCCTGGGGGAAGGGCCAGTGCTGGAATAACCCCTGACTCATCAACTAAGCAGGTCTCAGTTATACATAAAATGTCAGGAGTTTGGTCCGCAAGAAGTTCAAAGACGTCTTCATAATGATTGACCAAAGACCTGCAGTTTAGGATGAAAATCTTCTGATTTTCAATTTTTTATGGTATGGGGGTAGGGACTGGGGGGGTTTGGGGGACCTCAGTGGCCTCAAAAACGCAATGTTTACACCACAAACTTAGGGTGCCAGGGTGCCAGAGATGGGTTATGCAGACACCCTTGCCGCAGAGGGCGAGTAGCTCCTCTCGCATGTAAGGGGCCATTTACTATGCTTACCAACCAGTATTCCTGGCGTCTGGCGACGGCCTGGCGTGGTCGGGCTCGCCTTTGGCGACCCGCCGGCTACCCGGCGCGCGCGTCCGCTGCACGGGAGAATGTGGAGCTGACTAAATAGTCACCGTCCCCGCCTCTGGCGGAAGTGTGACACCCTCAGGGGGCGTGCCAAAGTTGGAAACCGCCCTCCACAGCAAACGGCACTTGCCGCGGTGGAACGTGGCGCCGACCTGAAGTTGAGCAGGTAAGAGCAAGAGGAATTTAAAATACAAACACGAGTCACAGTTTAAAATTACAGGCACACTTCTCAAGCAGTACCGCAAGTGCCTAGTGAATCAAGCGCGTCCGCTGCGCAGGAGAATGTGGTATAGTTAGCTGGAAATTTTACTCAGTGATGTCTTAAGTGATGTCACTGACGATGTAATGAGTGATGTAATATGTGACGTCATCAGCAGTGCATTGCAGGCGCGCTTGTTATAGTGAGTCCAACTAACTATAACGTTGGAATTTCTATGGTTTTATGTCAGTAAAATTTCCAGCTAACTATAACTGGTGTGAAACCTATGTTTTTTTCAGTGAATATATATATATATATATATATATATATATATATATACTCTATAAACAAAGGTAACTAAAACCTCAAAACATCTTTTAGATCGTGTCCTAGGCTGACCCTTGATTTGAGGTGCTCACAGGTCATCTGAGCCCATAACCCTCGCATCCCTCAAACAGGACCCGGCTATTCAGAGGTAATCCTATCCCTTAACTGCATGCTCTGTTCTCTCTTGAAGAGGTACTTACAAAACCTCTGAACCCTTAACAACACCCATACAAACACTATACAAGACTGAACCATCAGAAAACCACCCTACTCTCTGGAAGAAATGCTTAGAGACTCCCTAACTGCGCAAGTGTCTTCAGACCCTACCCTGGCCTGACCATGGACTCTAGGGCATGTAGTCTATGGAAGAGCTACTTACATAACCTTTGACCCCCTACTTGCCTACTTTTCTTCTCCATCTGGTCCATCACAGCAGGCCCATGCCCTGTATAACATGGCTTTTACTTTCAGAAACAAGGTGGTTCCAAAACCTCTGGTCCTCCCTCCACTCCACTTCACCCCTTCCCAAGTACCGAGTATTCGTAAGTGCACCCTTAGCTCTGCTTTTGGAACCCTTGTTGATTGGCTCAGGGGGCCTGGGTGCTTACCAATCACAACGCTGTATTACAGAATTGAAATTGACTCTTGGGACCCTGGGTGCTTCCAGGAAGAGACATGATGTGGAGAAACAGTGAGATGAGGTAAGTGGATTTTATTTTCCAACTCTACCTCACCCCCCACCACCCCGTATGGTAACCGCTGCCACTGCAGCTTAGAAGCACCTGGCCAATGGACAGGCTATGAACACTTCTAAATTGAGCACAAATAAGCAGTGCTTCACTTGAGCCAGTGGTTGCCGTGGGGGTGGCACTGCACTTATTTTGGGGGAACTGAACTTATTTATTCCTATCAGATATTTACTGAGTACAAGGGAAGAAAAACAAACAGATCTGAAAGCTGAAGAAAGAAAAATACAGCAAAACTGTCACAAACAGAAAGCAGGAACCTACAAGATTGAGAAAAGGGGGACACAGAGTGTCTGGTAGTAGATTAAAGACTTCCTGCCTTGGTAGTTGGCATGCCGAGGTTTAATTACTACAGCTGATGACTTTAATTTGAGCAGAGCTTCAGGTACTGGCAGTCTTTCTTTCACAAATTAAGTACTGCAACCTTGGTAACAAACAGGATTCAATCAGTCATTGTTGGAGCTCTTCCCGCATATACGGACCACCAAGTGTTCCGGCTTCTTTGGTGAGGTAAATTGCTCACTCTGATTAAATGGAGTGTTGTAGTTTAGTATCTTTAGGTTGAAGTGTGGTGCAATGCAGTCATCTGTGTTTGCCTCCCTTGCATGCAGTATATGGTATTATGTTAGTGTCCTTCCAGGTTCAGTGTAGTGTAGCATGCAGCCATTCCTAGGACCCAGTGTGATAACTTTGAGATCCTGAGAAGAAGAGTTGTGGGATAGGATTATGGCCTCTAAGATAAAGTGCATGCTACTCTGGAACCCATAAAGGATTAGCGGGGAGTTAGAATAGTGAAATATGAAATTTGAGAAGTGGACATGTTAGTCTGCTGTTTTGATTGAAAAGGATAGTGGAGTGATAGAAGAGTGAAGAATTTAGACATTCTTCGTTTTTGTTTTTTTGTTTTGTAGGTCATATCAGTAGGAAGAGGCTTGCGATGAGTAAAAAGGGATGTGGAGGGGAATAGTCAGAGAAAAGAGTTTAGGAAGGCTTGTTTTGGGGAATTGGTATCGTAAAAGAGGTGTCCGATGAAGCAAGGAGGGGGGAAGCCTAGAAAGGGTTATTTTGGGGATCATAGTAGTGGTATGGTGTTTGGGATGAATGAGAGAGTGGGTGTAGTGGGTATATTGATAGAGGTATAGGCTGAGAAATAGAGTAGTGTGTTGGAAATAGTAGTAGAAAGAGGTTTCGGATGAGTCAGAGAGTTGAGGTAGAGGATATGTTGAGAGAGGTATAGGGTGAGAATAGGGTAGTGCATTGGATATGCTGAATTAGAAGAAAGTAATAAATATATAGATCCATAAGTACATGGAAAGTATATAGATGCATAAAGGAAGTGAGTATATGTAGATTAAAGTTACTGATAAAGGTATAGGGTGAGAAATAGGGTAGTGCCTTGCATGTTTTTTAGGAGAAAAGTAATAAATATATAGATCAAGGCACATGGAAGGTATATAGATGCATAAAAGAAGTATGTAGATTAAAGAGGCGTTAGATAAACTCTGGTTTTCAAATGTACTTAAATATGTATATTTTTTTTAATAATTATTCTACATGTTTATACAACGCAATACACATATATAGGTACATATCTATAATACAAATAAATGCTTATATACCAAGGGATATGCTGTATGTTTCTGTTTGCGTATGGTGCTTATGTGGGGAAGCGCCAATTCTTGAGTAGCTTTCTGAAGATGAGGTGGTTGTCCATGGGTCTTATATTGGGGGGTAAAGAGTTCCATAGTTTGGCTGCTTGGACAGAGAAGGATGTGCCACCCATGTTTTTTTTCTTGTATTTTGAGATTTTGAGGCGAAGTGCCACTTTAGAGTGGAGGTTCCTTTGTTGAAAGTGTGCGGTGATTTTATTCCTGATGAAGAGTGGTCCCATTCCATGTATCGCTTTGTGGGTGATACAAAGCAACCAATGCAGGGCTTTCAAGGCAGGGGAGATGTGGTCTCTGCACTGCTGTATCATTACTACAGCGCAGCGGAGCAAAGTTGGATGCTGTGCTGTATTGTATGAAAAAAGAGAAAATCTAGGCCTGAGTGCACCAAGGGTTCAGTATAGTGTAATTGAATAATGTTCCAAGGATGCATTTCAAGTTGGTGGACTAATACTCAATGAGTGCAATGCGTTTGTGTCAATATAATGCACTGCAATGGGGTTGGCTTGTATCCCATGTCATGCAGTGCACTGGTGCTCTATTCTGGGATTCCAGTGTGATGGTCAGGTGCTAATGAGAAGTCTTCACTATGCTTAGGACAGAACCAGGTGAACTAGGTTGTGTAGTGCTTGTTCCAGTCAGGTGTTTGACAGCTGTTTGCAATACTGAGTTCTGTGTGCCATCTCTGGTGTATCTAGGTCTTGGAGAGAGTCACATGTATGTTGCTTATTATTATTATTAATATTATTATTATTATTATATTTCTTATATAGCGCCAGAATCGACCCCCGAAGGGGTATCTCCGCGCTTGCCTTGGGAACCTGTCCTGGTTTTCCCTGTGAGATAGCCCCTACAGGGCATCCCCAAGGTGAAAGCCAGGCATCCCGCCAAGCTTATTGTTGGACCTGGCCCTTTCTGCAGGGTCACCCTTAAACATTTTGCCTTCCTCCTACTCCCCCTTTCCTGATCTTGTTTTCTGTGGCTTTGGGCTCTGGGCACTTTACCACTGCTAACCAGTGCTAAAGTGCAGGTGCTCTGTACTTAAAACATGGTAACAGTGGCTTATCCACAATTGCCATATTTAATTTACTTATAAGCTCCAGTAGAGTGCACTATAGATGCCCAGGGCCTGTAATTTAAATACTACTAGTGGGCCTGCAACACTGATTGTGCTGCCCACTTAAGTAACCCTTTAAGGATGTTTGTCTGAGCCTGTGTTGCAGTTTTAAGCTGCCATGAGGACCTGACAAGTTAACCCTTTTTCCAGGTTCAAACATTCATTTTTAGTACATAGAAGTCACCCCTAAGGTAGGCCACAGATAGCCCTAAGGGCAAGGTGCAGTGTATTTAAAAAGTAGGACAAGAACTTTTAAGTTTTACATGTCCTGTTAGTGGAAAACAATTACATTAGTTTTCACTACTGCAAGGCTTCTCTCTCCCAGAGCTTACCATCGGGATTACCCTATTACATTTTATAAGTGTAATTTCCAATTGGGAAAAGATAGATATTTCAGGTTTGTATCTCAGGGTCACAATTTAAAATCACAACTTATGGTATAGTTTGATTTTAAGTTTCAAGTCTGGGAGTGAGAAGGACTGAACCTGCATCTCTACACCCCCGGAACCTAAGTGACTCCAAGGGCTTGCCTCCTGTTCTAAAGTCTCAAGGACAGCAAAGACTACAACAACCGTGCTTTAGCCTCTGATTTCTGCCATCTGTGAGTCCTGCCCTGCCAAAAAATGCAAATCTAGTCCTGGGCCCTTGGAAGTGGGTTTGCTGGAGAAACCATGCATCGCTGTTTTTGCGCTGGTCGGAAATGACACATCTCCCCTCAACCCTGATGCAGTACTGCTGAGGACAGAGATACGCATTACCTCCTGCGCAGCTCGACAACTAAGCATTGCGTTCATCGTTATGGGTACACCGATGATGCATCTCCGACTGCATGGATTGGAACCAACGCATCGCTTACATCCAGCCGAATCGACAACACATTACCTCCTCTGCTACTATCATCAGGTCGTCAACGATACTGCACTCCCCATCCAAAGGTACTTTTTCAGCGGGGCAAGGTTGGTCCCTTTATCGGACCCATGTTCCATCGAGGTCGGCCTGAAGTTTTGGATTTACTCCGGTCAAGCGTGACCAGGTGCCCCCGGTTGGCCTTTATGCTTTTAAATACTATATTTGTCTTGGAAGGTCTGTATAATTGTGGTGCTCTGCTGTATGCTGTGATACACTGCCCTATAGAGAAACATACCTCTCATCATGGATGAGGACTACAGACTTGCCAACTTAACAAAAATGTCACCATGTGAGGAGAGGGTGGGCCTTAGAGAGGGTGGGAAAATGTGTCAATAAGTACCTAAAAAGCACGAGTGGCCCGCCCGAAACCCTATTCCTCCGAAAAATAATAATAATTTAAAAGAAAGCTTACTGAAGCTGGTGCTGATGTCCTGGAGTGTTTTTACACTCCCCAATGGACGTTGGCCGTTCAAAGTCTCCGAAAACGAGCTGGAATTGAACTGTTTATAGTGGTTTTCAACATGTTTTTTTCTGCCACTGTGTGACATTGGCTCCTCATCGGGTGACTGAGTGAAGGGAGTCAATATCATGTGTCACACAGTAGCACCGTGTGAGTTAGCAGGTCTGTGGCTACCAGCCACTGCCAGAGAATGATGTTGGACATCAGCATGATGACAGTGATGAAGAAGATGGCAGTGAAGTCAGACATGATTTGATACAATGTACACTTGGTTAATGGTAAATTAGTAAATACATCCCTGTACATTGATATGTTTTTAATAGATGATATTTAAGTAAATTACTACATAAAATGTTCATTGTGTGTTATGTTAGACATTACAATCACACTTAAACATGTTCATCATGGTTTTATGTATGTTGATGTACTTTTATACAGTCATTTTACAAATTGTATAGTATTCACTGTTAATATTCAAGTAAGTGCAGCTCCTATAATGAATATGTTGTTGCTTATTCATAGGTCAATTCATCTTGTCAAACAGGTTTGTTATTGAGTCATGTGTGGATCCATTGAACCTTAATCAGAAACTGAAAGTGAAGCAAAATTAACTCCTAGATGCATGCACATTGTTTGAATGAAAGTGGTTATGGTTGCAGAGTTCCAATTCTAAATCACAAATGTTGTGTATTAAACATGTTTATTTTTTTTATTCCTAGCAAATGTAGATACCTCGTGGAAACATAGAAGTTGAGCTTTTTGACAATCATCAACCAAAAATCCACCTGAAAATGAACGACTAACTGCACACATAGAGACACGACTTTCATAAGATTAGTATTATTAACAACATAAAATGTTTATATTCAAATACAATTGGCACAGTCTATAAAAGTGAAATAATTTCGCCGTAATGCAACACATATATATCTCAGCAAATGGTGAGACAAATATCTTCTTTGCATTATACTGTAAAGTAAATCATTCTATGTCAAAAATAGACATTTATCATTGTCTAGCATAATCTGTATTTCTATATGATGTCTTATTACTGCATGGAATGTACAAATCTTGGTGACCTATACAGCTCATGCCAACAAAATAATATTATTGTGTCCTTAGTTCTAAGGATGCGGTTTTACATTTGCCAATATTTAAAAAGATGTAAATATATCGCATGTACAATGAGAATTTGTTTGTTACATTAAATTTGAAATAAAACGTAATGCATAAACAGGGTTGGAAATATTGCTTCATTAGCTAACTTGTATTTTGAATTGATTTATCTGAGTAAAAATATTCTTTCTTTGTAAAAATGAAATACAAACAATTAGAAATATGATATTTTGAAAACTATCTCGACTGCACATCTTACATATACAGTTTTTCTATTCTGCATTATATTAGCAAAAATACATTAACACATTAACACATTCTAAAAAACGTGCATGTATGTGTAACATAAGACATTTGTTTTTATATTTTAATGCACTTCATTGTTCTTTGGAGGAGTACCCTACACGGATAATTTTGTCTTCAAAAACCACCTTCTCTTACTGGTCTTTTGAAAAAAATACTGATTTCATTTAGGCATCTTGTATTTGAATCAAAGTCATCTTTTTGCCAATAGGACCGAATGTTTCTAAATGTGGCTTTAATGTCCTTAGTTTAACTGATAACCATGCATTCTTTTTCTTAGTAGCAAACATCCTGGCACATCTCAGTGTGCCATTGTACTAAAGTCTTTATTGTATTGGCCCACTAACTTAATTATAGTAGTCTTTGTTTCTGGGCCAAGACAAACAGAGCAGACACAAAGAGGGCGGAGAGGGAGAAGGAAATAGGAGATACACAGGATTCCCCTCACCCTCAAAAGTGAAACAGTGGATCTCAGCAAAAGCAACCACACAAAAAAAGGTCACAGGGAATTCTTTCAACATAAAGGGCATTCCTTAGGATGGATTTAACATTTTGGGAATGGTATTAGTTTGGAAAAATTGGAGAAAACAGGTTCATAGAGAAATGTTCTTCAGAACAGTTTTTTAAGTACCAAATGACCCGGAGACTATAGCTGCAGTAAAAAGTCTGCTTACCTTCATATGGTCATGGGTTCTGACAGTTTGTATCAGAGTAATAAAGACCCATGTGGGTTTCCTGCTCCAACAAGGTTGTTTGACACAGTGTTTTCCAGGGAAGAATTTTTTAATTGAACATGGTATCAGTGTAGGGCCCCTGTTTCTGTCAGAGGTTGTCTGCTGGTTATCAGTCAGAGTTATAGTGTCGTTGAGTTGCAACTTCTCTAGTTTGCTTCTCTGACCAAATGGGTCCTTTGCTTCTGAATTATGTTTCCTTCTACCACAGCCCTATACTCCTGTGACCCTTTTGGGAAGAGGTCATCTAACTGTGGGTGGGCCATATAGGGCGTCTGAATTGATCTCAGTGGGTGGAGGGCCCTCCATCCACCGGTCCGAAGGAAACAAGACAAACATCTTGCTGACAACAATTGTGTGTTTTTAATGAAAGAGAACCAAGTGGCAGCGGACCCCTCTATGATGATCCAACAATAATGTTTGTGTCACTCATGTTCGGGAGGTGTCAACGTAGGTGTGGGTATCCAAATGACCCTCAAAGCCCCTCACTCTGAGGATGCCTATAGGGAAACTGGGCTGAGGATGCTATGTAACAATTATTTAAGAAAGATACACATTCACTTGATCAATTTCATACGGAATAGGCCTATTGTACATAGTTTTTTTTCTGTGTTACAGCCTTGAAGAAGCAGCAGGTGTTGCAAAACACATGTTGGCTCTTTTTTGGTTTGATTAAGTTGAAAAAATATTAACTATCCGTAAATCTGTGTTTACTTGTTTAAAAAAAACAAAAGAACATTAGTGTATCAAAAGGAGGAGTTGGGTGTAGTGTTTTTCAAAAGATAGGTCTTAATCATTGTCCGAAAATATGGTGCTCCAAACAAGGGCTTGAATTTTCCCTTGATAAATGATGAAATAATAATTTGGGAATGGCAAGCAGATACCCCCGATAAAGCTGAAGGCAATCTCTTTCTCCTGGAATGTTGTGAGAACTCAGAGAATAGATGCACAGAACAGGTAGAATAGGAATATTCACACACACTCAGATGTGCCCTGTACTGGTGAATCAATTCTATGTTATTGTGTATGAGGGTTGATCTATTAGCAGTTTCAGATCTGTGACATTCTGCAAGATACTGCCAACTTCTAAAATCAATGATGTGGTGCCATACTTATGCATCCGGAGGAAAGAAACTTTTCAAGTAGCATGGAATATCATTCATTGGAGAGGACAGGAGGTAAGAGGATGGTTCCTTGTCAAATCAATAAAAACAAGATAAAATAAAGGTGTCTTTCTAAACTCTTCAAAACGTAATTATTATTTTAATTTCGTTTTGATATCAAAACCGACACATCTATCCTATTTTTTTTTTCCAATAATAGTGCGGGTGCTCTGATTTCGAAGCTTCCTTTTCCCTCCTTCTTTTTTACTTTCATCTCCCTGTTTTCTAGTTTTTGTTACATGTGGTGTTCTCCCTCCCTTTACTGCCTCCACTCAGGTTCTTTTGGCTTTCAGTTTGAATTTCTTTCTGAATTATCATCACAGCATTTTGTCACTGAAGAAGACATTTTCCCAAGAAACATCATGTAAAGTTAAAAGACCTTTGAATGCCTTTTTTTATTTGAGGAGATGAATGTGTCCTAAAAGAGACACAACCATGACCACCGTGAAACTAGCCACAGGATACCTATAAGCTTGCTAAAGCCAGGTTTAGAAATGCAAGTGATTGTTCTGTGACTGTCAATTTAGTAAGAATGGATCAGTTCACTGATTAGAAGGGGTATCGTCACTCAGAACCTCCAGCAAGTGATGTATTGCTGTAAAGGTAGATTGCATAGGCACTTGAAAAAAAAATGGCTGACTCTTCTGCAGGTATTATGGACAGTGTTGGTCATGAGGGCACATCTTTCCCAATTAAGTTAAAGATAAAAGATAGCAAGTGGCTATGTATGTCAGGATGCTAAAAAGATAGGCCACTGCGTGAAGAAATGGTGGAAGTGTCTCTAAAGTAAGAGGCATATTCTGTTTAAAAAAAGCAAAACACAAACAATGTGGCAAAGAGGCCTAGAAGGAGCGGCACCAAAAACATGGGAGAATACTCTGTTTGAACTTTCACATCTCGATTTTTGGTGGCCGACACAATCCTGTCCCACTGAGTTAGAATGGCGTGCTGAGCTCCAGGCCACTTCCCTGGTCCAAACAAACGATACTGGAATGGTGTACAAGAGCCAAAGAAGAGCTCCAGAGCCAACCATGGATCCGTCAAGAAGAGACATGGAATGTTGGGCTTGGCACCAATCTCTGTGGCAAGCTCATCAAAATATTCAATCTGATCCAGCTGAAGGCAGTTCTTCCGCATTGTGCCAAACCTTGGAGACAAAAAAAATTGTTAGGATTACATGAAACTGTTGGTAATAAGAATGGTTGTTGTTCGGAATAGAAGTGAGAAAATTAAAAAAATTGAGAAGGCCACCTATGGTTGAAGAATCGTGTAATATAGCATTATTTATTTTTTCCCGGATTAGAGCTATAAGTAACAAATGTCACAATCTACAACTCAATGGCACTGGTTTGTTTGACTGCCAAAAGATACAAAAATAGTTCTGCTCTACCAATATGTGGCACACAACACTTAACAAGCAAACACTAAACTCACTGAAGGCATACAGTGCATTTGCATCCCGGCATGTAATGTCGGGGACGCAAGGAAAATGCTACTTACCCAGTATACATCGGTTCTTGGCATGTAGAGCTGTAGAATCTCATGCTTATGCATATATTGCCATCTAGTGTTGGGCCCGGATATTTGCACTTTGTTTTTCTTGAAGAAGTCTTCCTAGTCACAAGGTAGGTGACTCCTCCTTTTGGTGATAATGTACATGATCATCAACTCCATCTTCAGATTGTTTTCCAGCAGAGGGTGAGAGAACGGAGTAGTAGTAAAGAATAGAGATGTCCATGTGGATGTATGAATAGTAACAAGAGAACTACAGAATCCACAGGTACCCGGGGAGGTGGGTCGGCTCATGAGATTCTACACCTCTACATGCCAAGAAAAGATGCATACTGGGTAAGTAGCATTTTTAGTTCGAGGTGTGTGATTACATGCTTATGCATAGACAATACAGCAATCTTCCCTAAGCGGTTATCCTGTAACTGATGGAGTTGTCTGAAACTGCATTTTAAGTACTGCTTGGCCCACATTAGCTTGTTGTCTGGCTAACACATCTACACAATAATGCTTGGTGAATGTGTGTGGTGTGGACCATGTTGCAGCTTCGCAGATGTCAGAAATAAAGATGTTCCCCAATAAAGTCATAGTAGCCCCTAGCTTACGAGTGGAATGTGCTCTAGGTAGTACTGTTAGAATCCTTTTGGCTTTTGCATAGCAAATTTGAATACATTTAACGATCCAACTAGCTATACCTGATTTGGATAAAGGATTGTCCTTGTGAGGTGGTGCAAAAGCGACAAAGAGTTGTTTAGTCTTACAAAAAGATTTCATTCTTTCAGTGTAATACAACAGTGCTCTTCTAACTTCTAAGGTGTGTAGTGCTCCTTCTGCAACGGAGTCAGGTTGAGGGAAGAAAACAGGTAATTCAACAGACTGATTTATGTGAAATGCAGATACTACCTTAGGTAGGAATTTGGGATTTGCACGAAGTACCACTTTATGTTTGTGTAGCAGGAAAAAAGGTTCTTCTACGGTTGGTGCCTGCAGTTCACCCACTCTCCGCAATGAAGTGATTGCAATGAGTAAAGCTGTTTTCCAAGTGAGGAACAGTAGTTCACATTTGTGCAAGGATTCAGAGGGTGACCCCATTAATCTTGTGAGGACTATATTACGATTCAACTCTGGGGCTGGTGAAAGACTTGGTGGTATAACTCTTTTTAGTCCTTCCATAAATGCTTTGATTACAGGCCGTGATAGAAGAGTTATAAATGTTGCCTATTTTGAAGATAGGCTGCAACTGCAGCGAGATGCAGTCTGATGGATGTATAGGCCAATGATGACTGCTGCAAATGTAACAGATAGCAGATAATGTTTTGTATGGAAGCATCAAGAGGCTTGATGTTATTGTTATTGCAATAGATAACAAATAGCTTCCATTGGGCTGAGTAGCAGGCTCTTGTGGTAGGCCTTCTGGCTTCCTTAATGTTGTTAATACAGTCTGGTAGAAGGTTGAAATAACCATGCTCTATGACTTCAGGAGCTAGATCGCAAGGTTCAATTGTTTGGGATCTGGATGTTTGATTTCTCCATGACTCTGTGTGAGGAGACTGGGAGTTAAATGTAATTTTTAATGTGGTACCAGAGAGAGTTCCACAGGGTTGTGACCCAGGGTTGACGTGCCCATGTTGGAGCTACTATTATTAGTGTGAGAGATGTTTGCCCGAGTTTCCGAACCACTGTTGGAATGAGTGGGAGAGGTGGAAAAGCTTAGGCAAATATCCCTGACCAGTTCATGCATAGAGCATTGCCTTTAGATAATGGGTGTGGATGCCTGGAGACGAAGCTTTGGCTTTTTGTGTTTTGGGGTGTTATAAACAGATCTATGTGAGGGACTTCCCAACCTTGGAAGTATGGGTAGAGAACTTGAGGGTGAAGCTCCCATTCGTGTATTTGGTACCTCTGCCAGCTGAGGAGGTCCACAATCTGGTTGTTTACTCCTGGGAGGTGTTCTGCTAGGAGATAGGTATTGTGGTGAATAGCCCACCTCCAGATGTCTTGGGCTAAGTGGGACAGCTGGAGAGAGTGTGTCCCCCCTTGTTTCTGTATATAGTAATTAGCTGTCATGTTGTCAGTTCAAACCAAGACAGCCTTGCCAGATAGGTGATCTTGAAAGGCTTTCAAAGCTAGAAAGATTGCCATCAGCTCTAAATGATTGATGTGGAGCAACCTTTACTATTGGTTCCACAGGCCTTGCACTGTGTGTTGTTGAGATGAGCTCCCCAGTCAATAAGGGACGCGTCCGCTCATAATACTGTCTGTGGAACCGGGTCTATGAACAGCCATCCTTTTGACACAATTTGTGTGCTCCACCACTGCAGAGAGCAAGGAGTATGGCCGCTTACCAACACTAGATCGCTTAATAGACCGTGTGACTGATTCCACTGACTGGCTAAGTATTCTTGAAGTGGACACATGTGTAGCCTGGTATGGGGTACGATCATGATGCAAGACGCCATCATTTCCAAAAGCTGCATAAAAACTCGAAGCTAGAAGTGACTGATTGACTTGAAACTGGAGCATTAATGCCTGAATGTTTCGAATTCTGTCTGCATTGGGAAACGTCAGAGCCCTTTGAGTGTTTAAAGTGGCTTGAGGGATTTCTGAGTTTTGACTGGCTGAAGATGTGTAAACCCCAGTTGGTGAAGTAACTGAATGGTTACAGAAGTATGCTTGCAGCATTGTTGATACGTGCCGGCTTTGATGAGCCAATCGTCCAGGTATGGGAAGACATAGATGCTTTGTCTTCTCAAATGAGCAGCTACTACCACCACGCACTTTGTGAAGACTCTGGGGGCAGTGGTGACTCCGAATTGGAGTACCTTGAATTGGTAATGTTGACCTGCTACCACAAACCTGAGAAATTTGCCATGAGCCGGGTGGATTGGAATATGAAAGTAGGCATCCTTTAAGTCTAGAGTAGACAAAAGTCGCCCTTTTGCAAGAGAGGTAGTACCTGTTGAAGTGTTACCATATGAAAATGGTCTGACTGTATGTAAAAATTAAGGGGCATATTATCAAGGAACGGCGTTAAAATTATCACCGCTTTAGCGACAGGAAACTGCTGCTAAAATGGCAATAATGGACTTGATAACATGCCGTAGAGAATTCCAATAGAACCCCATGTTCTGGTGTTAACATGGGCTTCTATTGGTATTCTCTATGGCATTTTATCAAGCCCAATATTGCCGTTTTAGCAGCAGTTTCCTGCTGCTAAAGCGATAATAATTTTAACGCAGTTCCTTGATAATATGCCCCTTAGTTCTCTGAGATCTAATATTGGTCTGAGAGAGCCATACTTTTTGGGAATTAGGATTTAAAAGGAATACACTTGCAACCCTTGATGTTGTGGTTGTGTGGGCTCTTTAGCTCATTTTATTAGTAGGGACTGTACCTCTTGTTTGAGAAGGTGTAGGTGATCCAGTGAAAGTTTGTGTGACTTTGGGGAAATGTTTGGAGGAGTGTTTATGAACTCCAGGCAGTAACTAAAATGGATAGTTTGTAGAACCCCCTTGTCTTTTGTTCTTGATTGCCACTTTAGTAGGAAATGCGACATTCTTCCCCCGACAGGTGTTAAGTGGTCGGGGGGGGGAGCTATGGGCAAGTCACTGCTTTGTAATGGAGGGAGAGGTACGTGTGTTAGAACCTCTACCCCTGCCTTTGCAGTTGTTTCCTCTGTAACCCCCTCTGAAGTAATTTTTAGAGCCTGAGGGTTGGTTATTGCCCTTATAGGTGGATGCAGTTTCCGAGGAAGTATTTTTGGACCCTGCCCGATCGAAAGAGCGCCAAAAGGAACCACAGTTTTGTACAGACTGAAGGTCTCCCATAGATTTAGCCACTTCAGTATCTTTTTTATCTTCTCAAGTGAAGAATCAACCACTGGCTCAAAAAGGTATTGTTTATCAAAAGGTGTGTTCAATATGGATCCCTGAACCTCAGGTTTGAACCCTGATATATCTAGCCAGCCGTGTCTTCTTAAAAGGACACTAGTGTTTACTGCTCTGGCAGATGTGTCAGCAGCATCTAGGGAGCCTCCTATTTGGTTGTTTGAAATTAACTGTCCCTCACGTACTAGGTCTTGCGCTTTAGATTTATGTTCTTGGGGTAGAAATTGGATGAGTTGTTCCATTTCATCCTAACGCGCACAGTCATATCTGGCTAGCAACGCTTGTGTATTAGATATGCGCCAGACGTTAGCTGCCTGGTAGGCTACCATTTTCCCTGAACCATCTAGAAGCTTTGACTCTTTATCTGGGGGTGGAGCTTCTCCAGTAGTTTGGAAGTTTGCCCTTTTGCGTGCATTGTAAACTACTAATGAGTCTAAGGCTAAATGTCCTTTTATGTAGACTCAATAAGAAGGTGCAGGCTTGTATTTTTGATCCACCCTAGGGGTAAGGATAGGTGCCCTAACCAGATCATGCCTGGTCATTCCTTTCAGCATGGGTAGCATATGTGTTGAATTTTGTGTGCTGTTTAATGTTTCAAAAAGGAAATCCTCTTCAAGGGTTTCTTTATGAAGCTGGACCCCATGGTAATTGGCAGCACTGCCTAGCAATTCAATATAGCCTACACTCATCTGGTGGAGAGGGCCTGGTAGGATATATGTCAGGATCATTGTCTGTGAGCGAGTCAGTGTTGTAGTCCCACTAATCTATAGGTTCATTATCATTATCCCCATCTCCATCACCCTGATTTGTCAGGTGTATGTGGTGGTGAGTGCTCAGGTGAAGTTGGCACAGGTATAGACTGAGGCGAACGTCGTGATGGAAGACCAATATTTTCTGTTTTGGGTCCGGTTTTTGAAGTGGATCACCGAAACTGTTTTTAGGTGACTTTGGAGCATCAGTCTGTTTCTTTGCCAAAGGTTTCGGTGCCGACAGCTTTAGGGTTGATATTTTCAGATCCGAGGTAGTTTTCAGTGCTGAGTGGTGAGGTTCTGAGCCGACTTTGTCTTCAACCCCGAAGGCTTTGGCTCGGTCCCTGACTTGACGTGGGGTGTTTTGGTGCCCGAACATTTTTGGTAGGCTTCGGTGCTGAGCCAGAAGGCGGGGCGTTGGAAGCGTGGTCTCGGTACCAACCGGGGGCCTGAGGAAGCGGGTTGGTCTGGAGCCTACAGACAGCACGTAGTCCATGCATTATATCTTAATCGTGGTCGGAGCCGTCATCGGAAAAAGAGATCTGTTCCTGTACCTCCCCAAGTCCGACAGCGTCGCTGGCTTCTTCATCAGATTCAAGTCCAAAGAGGTCCGGAATGGAGCCTGTGTGTTGGCTCTACATGTCGTAGTTGTTGAGCCTGACAGTCGTGGAGAGTCTTTTTGGAGCGGAAAGCTCGGCACACGTCGCAGTCCTGTTCACTGTGTTCTGGTGACAAACACAGGCTACACACTTCGTGTGAGTTGGTGAGAGGGTATTTCACGTGTGACCGAGGACAGAATTTAACGGGAGTTTGTTCCACGGACTGCTAGACGAACCAGGGGCTAGGCCCGATGGCCTACCATGAGCTCTCCAATAGGGTTTTTATCAATAAACATGATCTGCGAAGAATGGAACATGCAATCAATACCATCAAGGGTGAGTGTTCTCCGCACCACAGGAAATCAAAGGATCGGCGTTGAACCAGAGCGCAGCGAGTAACATCCAAACCCGATGGCAGAAAAGAACAATCTGAAGATGGATTCGATGACCATGCGCACTATCATCAAAAGGAAGAGTCACCTACCTCGTGACTAGGAAGACTTCTTCGAAGAAAAACAAAGTGCAAACATCTGGGCCCAACACTAGATGGCGATCTATGCATAAGCATGTGATCTACAGCTCACATGCCTCGATCGTGTTATTTCTAACCCGGGGCGGAGACCTCCGCTCTGCTTGTGGAGTGTGCGGAGATTTGCCTCTGCGGAGAAGGCAAATCTCTGCACACTCCGCGGGCAAAGCAGAGTTGGCCAGCCCCCGCCTCCACCCCCACTATTACAAGTAAGTCAAGATTAAGTAAAAATACATTTAAAACATTTACATACATACTGCAGCATCCCCGGGCTGCAGTCCTAATCTTCCTTGCTGTATGGGTAATTCTGATGAAAATTGTACGGGCATTGTCCAGCATTCCGTCCATCAATTTTTTATTTGCATATGTACTATCAAGATGGCAGCCGCGAGTCGCTGAACACAGCAGTAGTCAACTGCAACACAGAGAGCCCTGTGAGGGTTATACCACTGACCCCAAAGCTGCCCTCTTGTCTGGGGAGTGCTGGGCCCTCAACCCTGGGCTGAGAGTAACCACAGGGCTGGCCCTGCAATCTGCAGCCACAGTTTGAACTGCTGTATACACCCTGGTGAAGCCAGAGACCATCAGAGAATGCCTAATAGCGTGCAGGGGATGAACTATTGATTTGGTGGTGGGGAGCAGTGATGACCCCCCCCACCCCCACCTTGGGAAGGGAGGAGCACAGAGGTCGGATGTGCGACAGTGAAAACAAAGGCACCAACAGTGGTATTTGTACTGGAAAGGGCTCCAAGACAGTTAGATGTCTTAAAGACTCCAAGACCCTGGGTGGAGGGGCTGAGAAGGGGTCCAGAGTGGGCACAGTACCTAAGGCCCATTAACTCGCCAGTGAAGCACCTGGGTAGACTTGAGGCCACCATTTGGCTCCCCTGGTGAATTGACTGCGACACCCACAGACGTAAACCTAAAATGAGGAGGATAAGATCCATTAAGGACTTGGGAGGCACTGCTGGGCATTATACTACATCCCCTCAGAATTTGACAAGCCTGGAATCCTCCTGCCCGTGACACACAGGAGGATTAGCTGTATGAGATCCTGGAGGTGGTGCATAGCTTCAAAGAATGCCTAGAGGCCAAAATTACAAAGTGGTGATCGACCTGGGCATACTGAAAGGTAACCACCTCAAACTATGGGATGAGGAGAAACAGCACAAGGAAGCAGTGGATGAGATGGGTCTCACAATGATGGAACTGCAGTCCCAGGTAACTTATTTGCTAAATAGGATGAAGAACCTGGATTAGAGAGTGGATGATGCTGAGGTTCACAACCACCACAATAACATCCGGTTGATGGGCCTTCCAGAACAGTTGGAGGGTGGAGACATGATCTCCTACTTGGAACACTCTGCAAATTGTTATGGTTCCTGAGGGACTGTAGCCATTCTTCTCCCTGGAAAAGGCGTACATGATACCAGTCTGGTGACTGCCGTTGGGGGCGCCACCCTGGCCTGTGGTAGCACGAGTCTCCACAATAAGTTCAGAGGTCAGATTATTGAAGAAGTGCGCGTTAAGCCCAACCTGCAAGTGCAAAACAGCAGAGTGCATATCTCTCCAGACAATACCATGGCTATGCAAAGACCAAGGTTCTCATTCTTTGGCGGTCGAGGGGGAGTTGAGAGCGGCGGGTATCTCATACATGCTCCTCTTCCAGCGCAGCTCAAAGTCATGGTCATGGTAAGCATGACTGACTAGAACAATATAAAAACGGCACAGCTGTGAATCCTGAGCAATGACCACCAAGACATGGCGCAAAATTCCAGAGACGACAGAATAGACCAGCGGATCGGCATCAGTCAAGGGAACAGGTGGCATGCTCTCAGGCAGAGGCAGTGGAGGTGGCATCCTCTTTCTGAGTGTCTGACCACTGATCGGAGGAGGACAGTCTGACTGGCTCAAAGCGAAACAGCACTGAACTAGACTCCTCCAGTGTAGGAACATGAGGCATCAATACTGTGACATTCAAGACCAACTGAGAATTCACCTAAGTGGCGCCTACTGGCACCCCACGCATACGGAGGGTGGCAAAGTGGGAAGAATGTTAGCTTGGCTCATCCGAGCAGAGTGCAGGTGCCTGTGATCCAACTGGGTGCCAATGATCCAACTCAGTTCAGAGGAGGGTGGCATGGTGCATTCACAAACAGACATCCATAATGTCTTCAACAGACACAATTGCGAACTCTATCAGCAGTGGGCGAAGTCTACCACGGAGAACACTGAGTCCTTCGTGAAATTAGTTCTGCTACAAGGCCTGCCAGGAGTTGATAGCACAACTTTAGAGGAATTGAGTACAGAAGCAGAGATTAGGGGGCACTGAAAGATTTGATTGGGCAAGACCCTGGGCACTGATGGCCTCCTGGCAGTGTTTTACCAAAAATATACTGCAATTCTTGCTCCTCTTTTGGTGGGGCTGTATACAGCCTACAATAGGTGGCCGCTCCACGACACGGTTTGAGAAGCAATCCTGTTGACAGTTGCTAAACCACATAAGTAACCAGCCGATGTATCCTCCTATGGGCCACTATCGATGCTGAATCTTGACTACAAGATCTTAAGCAAAATACTAAGAGATTGGCTCTGCCCTCTCATTGGCACATTATTTAATCAGGAACAAAATGGCTTTATTCCACAACACAACACTTCCTCTAATATACATGGACTGTTTTGAATATTAGGAGAGGCTCATCCCGCGGCTTACCCAAACACGGCGGTCCTCTTGTTTGATCTCCATAAGGTGTTTGACTCGGTGCAATGGCAATACCTTTAAACAGTCATGAAATGGATGAGACTAAAGGACATATGGGAATGATGGGTGACACTCCTCTATGGATGGGTGAAGGCTCCGGCACAGACTGGGCAGCTAATATCAGACCCCATTGAAATTGGCAGAGGCACCCGATAGGGTTGCCCCCTGTCTCTCTTACTATTTTCCCTAGCCATCGGTCCATTTGTGGCCCTGATACGGATGGAAGGACTACACCGAGGCATTCACCTAAGGGACGGTGAACACTCCATTTCCCTGTGTGCAGACGATATGCTGCTGTTTATTGGGGATGCATAGGCAGATGTACCTTGGGGAGCTCAGGAACTCATCGCTGTTGTGCTGAGCGGTTGCTCCCCAGTCTCACTGCCTAGAGCTGGTATCGTTGTGCTGCATTTGCCTTAATACTGCCTCGTGATTGCTGCTTCGCTTTCTGTGCACTAAGATTGCTACAGTGACTTTTAAATTTATAGCGCGATAATCCCCGGCGCTCTGCTTTCCCCTCAGCTGCCATTTTGTTTATGTTATTGTTGTTCTCTGTAGAAACCCGTCCTCTTGAGCCCGCCCCGCCTCCCAGCTGAGCCGCCCTCCCACTGACTACATACAGCGCTCCCGCACCTGGAAGCGCTGTGATCTCCTCATCGCTGTTGTGCTGAGCGGTCGCTCCCCAGTCTCACTGCCTAGAGCTGGTATCGTTGTGCTGCATTTGCCTTAATACTGCCTCGTGATTGCTGCTTCGCTTTCTGTGCACTAAGATTGCTACAGTGACTTTTAAATTTATAGCGCGATAATCCCCGGCACTCTGCTTTCCCCTCCACTGCCATTTTGTTTATGTTATTGTTGTTCTCTGTAGAAACCCGTCCTCTTGAGCCCGCCCCGCCTCCCAGCTGAGCCGCCCTCCCACTGACTACATACAGCGCTCCCGCACCTGGAAGCGCTGTGATCTCCTCATCGCTGTTGTGCTGAGCCGTCGCTCCCCAGTCTCACTGCCTAGAGCTGGTATCGTTGTGCTGCATTTGCCTTAATACTGCCTCGTGATTGCTGCTTCACTTTCTGTGCACTAAGATTGCTACAGTGACTTTTAAATTTATAGCGCGATAATCCCCGGCGCTCTGCTTTCCCCTCCGCTGCCATTTTGTTTATGTTATTGTTGTTCTCTGTAGAAACCCGTCCTCTTGAGCCCGACCCGCCTCCCAGCTGAGCCGCCCTCGCCCCTCCCCCTCCACTATCCATATATGACAGATGCATTTGCGCGCAGCGTTCACGAGCAGCGGTCGCGCCCTATGCGCGCCGAAGGTGCGCCAAAGGTAAGCCCGTCTACGCCCGTCCGCGCCTGGACCGCACCCAGCGCCAGACCCCCTGGATCCCGTCCCACCCAGCCCTCCCGCATTACATATAACGCCACCACCCTCTTAGCCCTCAACCCCGGTCGACTCCCCAACTACGCCCAAGCCGCTCCTGGACACACCCATGGACCCTTCACATGCAACTCCTGCAAGTATGACGGTACCAAGACCAACTCCTCATCCACAAACACCAAACAGAGCTCTGACACCAACCACCTAAAATGCATCCTGCTCAACACCCGCTCGGTCCACAGACACGCCATCGACCTTTGGAATCTACAAGACACCATCTCTCCGGACGTCGCCTTCCTAACAGAAACATGGATGAACGCCTCCTCAGCCCCAGACATCACCATTGCCATCCAGGAAGGCTACAAGATCATCCGTAAGGACCGCACCAAGCAAACAGGAGGAGGCATCGCTATCGTCCATAAGAATTCCATCCACATCTCAACCAGCTCAGACGTCAACCTCCCTAGCGCCGAACACCTTCACTTCCAGATCCACACCGACCCCAAGACCACACTCAGAGGCACCCTCCTCTACAGGCCACCAGGACACCGTGCACAATTCAGTGAAGACATCACTGACTTCATCACCCCACACGCCCTCCCCTCCGAAGACTACATTCTATTGGGAGACCTCAACTTTCACCTGGAAAAGAGCAACGACAGTAACACCACCACCCTCCTGGACAATCTCGCCAACCTCAGACTCAAACAACTTGTTAATACCCCCACTCACTACGCAGGTCACACACTCGACCCTATCTTCACCTCCAGCAAACATATCTCCTTTAGTCACACCACAGTTCTCCACTGGACGGACCACAGCTGCGTTCACTTTGTCTACAAAAAGACCACAACCCACAACCATCCTCAACCTACTCTGCGAAGAAACTGGAACAAAATCACCATCGACCAGATCTCCTCATCGCTTCTTCAAAACCCCCCCACCCACTCTTCGAACCCCAACCAAGCAGCCATTAACCTCACACAATGGTTAACCAACAGCGCCGACAACCTAGCACCTCTGAAAAAACGTCAAATCAAACTAGGCAGCAAAACGCCCCCTGGTTCAACGATGATCTCAAGAAATCCAAGAAACTCTGTCGCTCCCTCGAGAAGGCCTGGAAAAAAGACCCAAACACCAGCACTAGGGTCGCCTTCAAAAACGCCACCCGCATACACCACCAACTGATCCGGACCGCCAAGAAAGCCGCATTCAAAGACCGAATAGACAACAACGCCCACAACAGCAAGGAATTATTCAACATCATCAAAGAGTTTACCAACCCTATCGCCAACTCCAACGACATCACTCCCTCTCAAACCCTCTGCGACTCCTTAGCTTCGTTCTTCCACGACAAAATTGCAGACATCCACAACAGCTTCGACAACCAACCCGGAGACCAAGCCACCCAACCTTCTACCATACCTTCACCCCCCTTGAACATACTTAATAACTGGAACCCAATCTCCACTGAGGACACCATCCGCCTGATGAACTCCATCCACTCAGGATCCCCCACAGACCCATGCCCCCACCACATCTTCAACAAAGCAGACTCCATCATAGCACCACACCTCCGAGACGTCATCAACTGCTCCCTCAACTCCGCCACCTTCCCGGATAGCTGGAAACACGCCGAACTCAGCGCCCTTCTGAAAAAACCCACAGCTGACCCCACCGAACTCAAAAACTACCGCCCCATCTCGCTCCTTCCATTCCCGGACAAAGTCATTGAGAAAGCTGTCAACAACCAGCTCGCCGCCTTCCTCGAAACCAACCAATCCCTCGACTCCTCACAGTCCGGCTTCCGAGCCAAACACAGCACTGAGACCGCACTCATCGCAGCAACAGACGACATTCGAACTTTACTGGACAATGGAGACACAGTCGCCCTCATCCTCCTCGACCTCTGCGCAGCCTTCGACACAGTCTGTCATAGTACCCTGTTTCAACGCCTCAGAAACATCGGAATCCAAGGAAAAGCACTGGAATGGATCACCTCGTTTGTTGCCGGTAGAACTCAGAGAGTCCGCCTCCCACCTTTCAAGTCAGAGGCCACTGAAGTCATTTGCGGCGTGCCACAAGGATCTTCACTCAGCCCCACACTCTTCAACGTATACATGAGTCCCCTCGCGGCCATCGCACACCAACACAACCTCAACATCATCTCCTACGCTGATGACACTCAACTGATCCTCTCACTCACCAAAGACCCTTACACCGCCAAAACCAACCTACATGCAGGAATGAAAGAAGTAGCCGAATGGATGAAGCACAGCCGTCTGAAACTGAATTCAGACAAAACAGAAGTCCTTATCTTAGGTACCTCCCCCTCCGCCTGGGACGACTCTTGGTGGCCAGAGGCCCTTGGAAAAGCACCCATCCTGACGAACCACGCACGGAACCTGGGCGTCATCCTGGACTCCTCACTCTCGATGACCAGACAAGTCAACGCCGTTTCTTCCTCTTGCTTCAATATTCTTCGCATGCTCAAAAAAACATTTCGCTGGATCCCCACCGAAACTAGGAAAACAGTCACCCACGCACTGGTTACAAGCCGCCTGGACTACGGAAACACCCTATACGCCGGTATCCCCGCAAAACTTCAGAAAAAACTCCAACGCATCCAGAACGCATCAGCCAGACTCATACTAGACATCCCGCGTAAAGACCACATATCCGGTCACCTGAAAAATCTCCACTGGCTCCCCGTAAATAAGGATAACATTCCGCCTTCTAACCCACGCACACAAAGCACTCTACGAACTTGGACCCGAATGCCTCAACACACGACTTTCCTTCTACACCCCCTCCCGCCAGCTACGCTCTTCCAACCAAGCCCTCGCTGCTGTACCTCGCATCAACAAAACCACCATGGGAGGAAGATCCTTCTCCTACCTGGCGGCTAAAACCTGGAACTCCCTTCCCATCCACCTTCGCCTCACTCAGAACCATCTAGCATTCAGAAAGCAACTTAAAACCTGGATCTTCGACCTGTAATTCCCCTCCCTTCTTCAAGCGCCTTGAGACCCTCACGGTATGTAGCGCGCTATATAAATCAATTTGAATTTGAATTGAATTGAAAGTATCAGGACTTAGACCTAACTGGGACAAAACAGGTGCATTCCTGGGGTTTACCACCATGCTGGAAGCCCCACAATCTGTGCTTCTCAACCTCCACATAAAGTGGGCAATGACATTTAAATAGATGAGTGTCAAGGTTTATCATGCAGATGGAGATATTAGAGATAGCAATTTGGGACCTGCACTACACTTGTTGTGGGCTGCAGTGACTTTCTGGCGCATGCTACATATGCACCTCACGGACTGAGTGGCCCTAACTAAAATAGTGATACTCCCTCCAATTCTATATTTGTTTGCAGCACTACCAATTGGATACCGCAGATGTGGTTTAGGGCCATGAACACTCTCCTGAGGGAGCTAATTTGGAATTGAAGATGACGCAGAATCTCACTCTGGCTCCTTCAGCGGCTGCTTTGGTAGGGCGGGGCAGCTGTATCTGACCTAGAACTATATCATGCAGCAGGCCAATTGCAGTGGTTGGCACGATGGCTGGGAAGGAAAAGAAGAGAGGAGATGGGCCCCTTGGACAATGCCCAAAATGAGGGAGCCCTGACTACACTGATGCTGGGAGGAAGATATGTGCGCCTGACCCGACAAAGATACTTACGATGGCAATGAGGTGTTGCAAGGCGATAGTGCGCAGAACTTGGATAGACCCTGTTTCTCCCCAGCACTCCCACATATAGGGCTCCTCACTTCTGTAGGAGGCTACTTTCCAACCCAATGGATGGTTGACTGGACAGAAGCTGGGATCCTCCCTATCGGAGACTGTTATGGGAATGGTGCACTGCGCAGCTTTGAAAACATAATGACCGAGGAAAACTTTGCTCAGTTTCTGTTCCTCATATACGGAACCCTAAGGGACCCAGTTGGAGCCATGTGGTTAGAGGGCCATATGGAACCTCAGTTGCATGATGTCCTAAAAACTCTCCTTATGTTTGGGAGTGGTAGGAAATTGGTTTCCTGGCTATATAAAACTGTTCACTATGGAAATAACAGCCTTATATCGGATCAAGATGCAGTGGGAGGGCAAGCTGGGATGTGAACTCACAGATAGAGAATGGACTATGTTTTTGCAGCATACACAGCATCTCTAAATACTAGGTTGAAATATGTACAGCTTAATTAGTTGCATACCACATACCTCACACCATGTCAAAACGGGTACCATGGCTAAATCATTCCCTTTCTGCTCCCTGACAGATGCAGGATTCTTGCAGATGGCAGAGGCATATCCACCGATCACTGTATTTCTGCATCTTGTGGCCCACGACTTGGACCAGGTCACACACTGTCCAAACCTTAAAACATTGGAAGTCTGCCTGACGGCTCTGTACTGTAGATCCCCAGTTACTAAAGTGAGCTCCAGATTTATTGACCTGGGACTTATATTGTCGAGCAATTGCTATGCACTGGCAATCCCCTGATGGCCCACTGCACAGTAGATGGAAGGAGGAGCTCTTGAGATGGGCGGCAGCTTAGGAGGTAAATTTGTGACATGAACAGCAAAGAGGGCTTCGCCAAAATCCCATAGCAGCTGACTGAGCATCTCTCATTGCATTCTCCTGAGGGCAGGAGGGAGAGACATCCAAACCACAGTCCACAGAGGGGGAAACTGCGCACTCTGGCTGATGACAGGCAGCTCTGGCCAACACTCACTTGCGGCGGAGACTGATGGCCGAGGTGGGTGTACTACAAGCATGTTTTTGATGAGTGATTATAGTTTGATTGAAAAGAGAAAATCTGGCTGGGCACAAATGGTTCAAATGTTGGTTCCGTTCTGTTATCGTTTCACCTACCAAACATGTGTGAGTCACAGTGTAACAAAGACATATGCTAAGTGATTTTTGCAGGACCGTTTATGTGGCAAGGGAGAGTGTCTGCTTTACGAAGATGCAGAACATTGGAAATGGTAAATGTTGAAAAGAATATCAATGAAAAGATGAAAAAAATGGGGATGGGGATGCAGGTTGCAAAGGCTATAATGTTCATTAACCTCCACTTTCCTTCCATGAATTTCCAGATTGCCAAAACCCCATATTTGGCAGGATAAGGGTTTACTAAGATGGAGAAAGGAAGTATAGTTTGCTGAGGTCAACAATACCCTTTGATGCCCCAAATAATTGCTGCCTGCTTTGGTCAAGGCCTGGCAGCCATATACACTGGGGGGCTGGGAGAGCTGGTGCACTTCAACAAGGGTGATCCAATGAAACCCCTGTATAAGTGCAGCTCTGCTACCAGACCAGATTTGTCATTGGCGGAGGAGGGCTCATGTTACAGAGGGGGACAGTGTCCCTTGTCCTCTTCCCCTCTAATGTAGTTGTTGCTTGTCTGAGCCTGAGAATCTGTAGACTGAAATAAGGAGGACCAATTTGCAGATTCTGGGCCAAATTCAAGGAAACCTAGGGCAGGGTGCAGGGTAGGCATTACCAAAGAGCTAGTTCAGGTTCTGTCGGCTGTGTTCCAGCTAGCTGCCATTTCCCTCTGCACCCCAAAGTGAACCACAGTTGGGAAATATATTCATATATGTTTTAGTCGATAATACCTTTTAAAAAATGTGGTTTTTATCAGTAAAACTAAAAACCGGAAACAATTTTTATTTTTTTATGGGGCTGTGCCGACTATTTAACCAACTTTGAAACCTGTGGCTTGTTAGCTTATTTTATTGGCAAACTGTGAAGGAAAATAGATGCCTTGGTTCAATATTCCGAAAAATTCTTGTTGACAGACCCCACTAAACACCTCAAAACGTCTTACGAAAGGATCAAGAATTCTTACTAGAAGACCATGTAGTATTTGAAGAAGCGCCATGCGAAATCCAAGTAATTTTCTTTCGCGTAAATATGCAAAATTACAGTCAAGTTGCCTGAATTATTCATTATTACGCAAAATGCAAACTAATCATTTCCAACTACATTTTACGGAAAAATGTGTCTTCGCCTCAATGTTTGGCATGAAGACGCATTTAAACAAAAGCACCGTGAATAACAGCAGCTCATGCTCGCTTGTTCCAGTGCTTTTGTAGTAACATTTTAAAGCAAATCGCACGTAATTACGTGAAGTGACATAATGGCATACTTCTTGAAATTTCACACCTGCACAGTGAAATGGACATATAGAAGCACATGTAGTCAATATTTAGAGTACTGCTTTGCTTCTGAGAAGCAGCGGTACTCTTCAATTGAGATTATTGCACCTCTGCTGAGAACCGCAGGCACCCCCCCCCCACTCAAAATAAAGAAGTGCAGATACTCAGTACCTGACAGTACTGTCTCATTTACAGCACTGAACTAGCGAAACATGGAGTTCCCAAACTTACACGAATTACGCTAGTGTAATTTATATATGCCCTGGCCTAATTGGAATGTATGTTAATGACCTTTCGGGACTGCCTGCTAAGCAGTTTGCTTTGTAGGCCAAAATTGGGTTTAAAAACATACAGGGGCATATGTACAAGAAACTGGCAGAGTGTGTTGTTGTGGCAAAATTGGTAACGCGGTTTGAAAATCAGGGATGCGCCATTTTCACAAGAATGCGGTGCAACCCTGATTTACCCATACCGCTGGCACTAAATCAGGGATGCGCCATTTTCACAAGAATGCGGTGCAACCCTGATTTACCCATACCGCTGGCACTAAAAGCACTGCCTAGCACCAGTTCAGGCACTCTAGTGTCATTTTGCAATGGTGCCTGGTCTGTTGGGCAATTGTTAATGTGCAGGAAGGGACACCTTCCAGCACATAGATAATCCTTGTAGGTGATTTGCTCCATCTATGTGTGCTGCTGAATAAAAGCACATGTGGAAAGAGTAAAATACGCAGAGAAATAAAACATTTCTCCTCGTATCACCTGCTTAAGACCAGGTATTCCCTGGCAGCATTTTTGGAGCTGCCCCCTACCTTGTAAATATGGAGCATATAAATATAAAAAACAATGGGTGTTGGGGCGTAATGCACACTGCAACACCCATTGCATGCCCCTTTCAAATAATGCCCCTATTGCTGAGCAAATAGGGGCAATATTTTCAAGGCGGTGGTAAGCCAGATTAAGTGGCTTAATGCCACTTTGTAAATAAGGCGAAGGGGTTAACGACACCAGAACGGTGGCTTAACGCCGCCTTGAAAATGAGGCAAAGGAGTTGACGACACCAAAATGTCGGATAAAGTGATGCTCTGGAGGCTTTAAAACCTTGTAAATATGAACCAGAATTTGACCCTATTCCTTATACATTTCTTTACTGCAGTTTGTACAAAATACCTGCACCCTCAAGTGTGAGACAATTTACCAGTTGCCAATGATCTCATCTAAAGGTTATAACAAAATGAGTTGCCTTCCAGTTTCAGATCCCGGTTTGACAAACTCCTGAAGAAGCTCATCTACTGCAAACATCCACTACGCAAATTATTGTGACATGTATCTATGTTTTTTTACTTCATTTACTAAGTTAGGAATTGGATAAAGATTGAGACATGAAATATGTCGAGCTAGATTAAGATAGAAAAGGAGGAAGAGAGGCAGAGGTCAAATGTAAGAGATACAAAAAATTACAGAAATCTAAAAAAAAAAAAAAAAAAAAAAAAAAAAAAAAAGCACAGCGTTAGATAGACCTCTTCCGCAAATGTGGATGATATTGAGATAAACCCACTTCCTACTGATTCCAGGCATCCAGCTTGTAGTGCCAGCAAGTGGTCAGTAAGATGGGTCAGTGAGTTAAAAGCTTGCTGCTGGCATCTTAGGTGATCTTCACATCTTGAGATGGAATCACAAAAAGGTCAACTTTGCCTTTCGACTTTGAGGTTAGTACACTGAGTGCATTTATAATGGGTAAATCAAACATCTGTTGTTAATAAAAGAAGTGCAGTATGAAATGCTATATAAAAAAAAACACAGTTATCACACCTTCAGTTAGTGAAGTCCCCAATTTCCGCATTGTGGCCGACCCGTGTTGGTCTCGGTCAGATGACCCAGAGTGAAACTGCTATTTGGCAACACATAACCCTGGCAATGAGCAACTGGTTCGAGACTGCTATCATTTTTAAGTGAGCTCCCCAACATGAGGATCAGAGCCTTGACCTGGACAAGAGTATGTTTTTCACCTTTTTATCAGTATTTCATTCTTCTTGGCGATATCCTCCATGATCTTCTCCAACGGAGGTAGTTTACACAAGCCTAGAAGACAAAGGGTTCTTGTCACTCAACCAGCAGCATTATTCATATTTTTGTACTTATTTAAAATATAAAAGAGCAAAATAAAATATTTGAAGAGTATGACAAAAGAGTTAGGCCACTGCTCAGTAGGTTCTGCTCCAACCAAGAGAATTCAAAATTACAGGTGGCAAACCTTTGAGTGTTTTGTGGGAATTTTAAGTGCTCGTGATATTGTTCAGACAGAGCTTAAGGAACACAAGTTCTAACATTAAACTCGTGCATGATTTGTAAAGTTTTTCTCACTCTTGCAGGTTCTTTTTCATCTCTCCTTTATCCCTTTGTCACTACCTCTTGATCTTACTCTTTCTCCTTTTATCCACCTTTCCAGCCTTTCTGGGTCAAGAACTCTTCTAATTAGGATGGAGCAGCCAAATCTAAAAATACAATTTAATCAGTGACTTTTCTGCTGAAAATCTGATCAACGAATTAAACTTATGCCAAATGCTACATTTGAGAACCGCCAGCTGGGGAGCAGGTTAAGACCACTTACGTCTGGTAGTTGGCCAAATAATTCCTGCAATGATATTCTTACAGTTACAAGTGTTCGGTGTCAGATTGGGCCCGAAGACATGTTGTTTATATTTTTATTAAGTCAGGATTAATCAGATCACATACATAATACTACAGTAAAAAAAAAGAGAGCGAGAAAAAGGTCTGAGGATACTGCCCCATTGACAAGCAAATGGGTGCATATAATTTAAGCAAACATTAGTATATCCAACATAAACGATACACCAAATAAACAGTCAAAGGGATGGGTAGACTAAAAAGAAAAAAGTACAATACAGTGCATGAGTGGCAAAACAGACAATACAGCACCAACAAAAATGTGAACAATCTCTGCAAGAGTCACAAGTGTTGCTGAATCTAAAGATCCCAATTGAACCTATTCATGTTCTCTCGAATCTCCTGAGTGACCGAGCATTCCTTGGTCTGGCCAGAGCCTGTTCCGAGTTGTGTATTTGCCGGACAGTTGCCCAACACTCGGTAGTCCACGGGGGACTACTGATCACCAAGTTCTAGTAGTACAGAGTCTGGTACAGACTATAAGTATAGACAGCATCCTTCTAAGCCCGATATCATATTCAATTCTGCATCCTAACAATATTTCCATAGGAGTAAACTGAGTATCATATCCTGAACTTGCCTTAGCCAGTTGAGTCTCCCCTTCCCAGAACTTCATAAGGGCGGGCAATCGGGCATGGATATTTCATATGGTGAATATTGGCTGCTTGGCATCAACACTTTGGACAGCTAGTTTTATCCGGATTAAGATTCACACCCCACCTCATGAGTTATTTTGGGGTGTAATGTAACATGCAAACGGTCTTGAATTGCTGCCATTTTAACTTTACAGAATGCAGAGTGCCCTCAGCTGTCTCCAAAGCCCGATATATTTATGACAGTGACACCTCGCAGGAGAGCACTTTGCTCCATGTAGCTGCCGAGCTATGGCTGTCATCACTCCTATGCTCACAGAACCCTTGATAAATCATACTAATCAAAGATTTCAGACTAATTTTGAGAAAGTTTGACAAAATGACAGCGCCTGCCAGATCGATTAAAGCCTTGCCTTCAGTGTGAAAGTAGTCTGGAAATATTTGAAAAAGTGATGGTGAGGGAGCAAAAGTGAGAAAACATTCAAAAAGCTGTCCCACTGCCAGCACGCCGGATCTGAGTCACGCTTTACAGATAAAGTCATGGAACACCCCTGGAAACTACGAGTTGTCCCAAAGTGGTGTATTCCCATAGATTAACATTATGGAACATTTGGTACAGATTTCTCAACAGATAGTTACTGTGTCCCTCACAAACGCAAACCATACCTGGTTTAATAATTGGGGTCTGTTATTCTGTAAATTAAGAGCCTACTCTCAGAACCTAAAGCTAGATAACTGTCAAGAGCAGATGAATCTGGTACTACTGGAGGGAGCAAATTACGCAGACGGCCAGCAAAATCTGCCAAAAATATAACCTAAAAAATCCAGGAGCTGCAGCCCCCCTGCCTGTATAGTAGTTTTAGTAACTTATAGAATGCCTTGCCTGCCTATAGCCCCAAATAAAACTACTCATGGCCCCTTTTAGTCTCTTAAATTTCTTTATTTGGAACCCTTAGTGGTATAGCCCAAAAAAGATACAAAAGTTTGGAAGAAAATGTATTTTGATGATATTACAACGTCTGATCATGCTTATAGAGAGCCTATTCCACACCCGTTGTTTGGAAACAAAAGCCTGAAGCAGTGTCTCATAGTTTAATTTAAAAATCTTATTAACCCGAGCACTTACTTTTATTCCCAAGTAGGTGGCTGTAGTTACTACCCCCGGGTATTAGGGTACCCAGCTCATGATTTAACAGCAGTTGGTTATTAGCTACATTATTTTTATAACCAGAAACTGACTCAAATTCATCGGCCTTCTTCACTATGCAGTTCATAGCAATAAGGGGCTCAGTAGAATATGTGTCCATATCATCAGGACATGGGCTCACCTTCAATTTGCATTCACCAGAAACCATAGGCCGGATGCCAACATTATTCTACAATGATTGAAAAAAAAAGGTTCTAAAAACAGTGCAAATAAAATAAAAGAGGGAAGAGCAGGCACCCCTGCCAAGTGCCCAGCTAAATCCTAAACAGCGACAAAGATATGCCAGCACATACAGGTTTGGCTGAGGGGGACCTGTACCCATTTACAAATTCGATTTACAACTAAGAACTAGTATATTTCTCAACCAGTACTTTAAAAAGTGGAGGTACTGCCAGGTACTTAGTACCTGCAGTTCTTTAATTTGGAATAGATAGTACCAGCACGTATCAGCACTGCTTAAATTCTTTTAATGAGAGAGCACCAGCAGTTCTCAGAAGCAAATGGGTACTCTTGGATAAGGAGTACTTGCAATTCTATATTTCCATTTCAAGCACCTGTATGTGCTCATCGATCCCTGATATCCTGTGGGCTAAACATTGAGAATTAAAATTCTGTAGTGTATGATGCAATCTTTTTTATTCTCTAGAATTTCCAAACTGAATCCAATTCCAAAACCAACTTGCACAGACTAATTTTTGTATTACTGAAGATCATATTAAAACAAAGGTTTTCGTTGCTAGATCTTGGAAAGGAAAAGGTTATCTAAGGAGCATAGAATATCACATTGACATTAAAAGAAAACTCGTCATTACTTTTCACTCACCCTTAAAAACACGTGTGACCCAGCGAGCCTGCATCTCTATGGTAGGCATGATGGCGCCAAGAGGTTGGATGAGGCCAATCACAGCCAGGGTTGGATGCTCCAGGGTGGGAAGGAAGATCTGCCGGTAGAGAGAATTTACCTTCTGGTTGTTGAAGCCACAGTCTTTGAGGAGAGGGCAAGAGTAGGTGTATCCTGTGGCAAAAATGACAACATCAATGTCCCCCTCCACAGTCCCATCCTCGAATTGAGCAGACGTTTCGGTAAACTGCACCACGGTGGGTTTCATCACCACATAGCCACAAGTGATCCGGCTGGGCAGCTCATCATTGAACAGCGGCTCTTTCCACTGAGAGCTACATAGGGCAAAAAAGAGTTTCCATTTTAAAGAGCAATCTTTCAGCCATAAACCTGAATTATCTTTGCTATTTATATTTTGCATTTTATATGGCCCAGAGATTGAGTGCTTTAGATTTGTCAACCCTACTTGACAAATAAACATTGTCCTTGTAGAAGGGTCATTTGCAAAATGAGGCATTCAACATGTATAGGTCTGTGTGTGTTTACGCTTACCAATCTCTTTCTCTGGCTCTTTTTCTCACACACTCTTTGCACCCCTCTCAGTTTCTCTCTCTGTCTAATGCTCTAACACACAAAGGACGATAACATGAGTTGCCTAGAGTCAAACCATTAAAGTACCAGAAACATGAGGAGCCCATAGCTTCCTCTAAATCCCCCATGTGGAATGAAGGCTATAATGTAGGGCACATTTCCATGTTCCCTAGGACAGACGGAAAATAGCGCAACCTGTGTTGTGGGAAGAGAGTGGGTGTATCAGCTTAAATGTGGATGTGTGCATAGCAGGGTGTCCCAAGTGCAGTGCATTTTGGAGTAACCTTAACTAACTAAAGTGCCACCACTACGTGCATAGCAGGTCAGGAGTTCTTTAGATGTCACCTCACCCCACAGCTGTATGTCAGAATATCAAAGTCAGAAATATCCACCATTTACAACCATTGTATAGGCAAGGTCAACATATAAAACTAAGTATTGATGTAGGTTTGTATCTATGTACCTTGGAAAATATATATATATATTCACTGAAAAAACCATAGGTTTCTGGGACGTTATTTGGACATTTCACTCATACAAAACCATAGAAATTCCCCTAATATAGTTAGTTGAGCTAACTATAACTCGCGCCCCCGCAATGCACTGCTGATGACTTCACATATTGCATCATTCATGACATGGTCAGTGACATCACTGATGACATCACTGATGACATCTCAAATGACATCACTGATGACATTACTGATTGCATCCTCCACTGACTATGTGCTTCTATACAATGTAACAATGTTTCATATATATTCCAGGGTGTATTGAAGAATGAATGGATGTATAAGAGTCAGGATGGATGATTTAGTAGGTGTGTGACTGACTGTATAAGTGAGTGATTAATTGTGTCTTACTGAATGCATGTGTTAGTGACTAATACAGACATTCACACAGTTTAGCTTGTCCGTTGGTGTGTAAGCGGTTCCATGGGTTGGTGAGTATCTAAATGAGGATCTATATGGGTTATTAGTTGTTTGAGTATCTATATGGGTGCCTGAGTGTCTGTGTAGGTAGGTGGGGTTGGGTATAACTGTCCATAAATGTGTAAGTGGATGATTCACTGGGTGTATAGGTTCAAGAGTGCATCTGTGAAGAGCTGTATGGATGGGTGAGTGTGTGAATGGGTGTGTTGGTGAGTGAATGGATGCCTCAGTGGTACATGTGTGAGTAACTGCACATGTGAAAGGTAGCACATGTGAGTGTTGGAGTGTATAAATGACTATATGTGAGAGTGAGTGATTGTGAGAGTGGCTGTATGGATCAGTGTGCGCTTGCATTAGTTATTGTATTAGAGTGTAAGTATGTGTTAGTATGTGTTTAAATAAGTGAGGTGGTGTGTGTATAACTGTACAGGTGAGTAAATGAAAGTGAGATTGATTATTTCCATGACTGATTAGGTGTGTGAGTAACCCTATGAATAAGAGGCAGTGTGTGAGTGTCTGTATAGATATGTGAGTCCATGTGGTAATGCTGTATTGATGGCTGACTGTATGTATGATTGACTGTATGGGTGAATGAGTGGATATATGTGTAGAGATATCAATTAGTGAGTGGATTTGTACTAACTGGTATTTGTGTGTCTATGGTTTCGAAAATAATAGTCTGTATTTTAGTGTGGTTGTATCAAGGCTTATATTAGGGTGTGATGAGGTGCATCAGATTTTCACGTGGATGATGTCATCAGTGATGTAATTTTAGATGTTATCAGTGATGTCACTGACCATGTCATGAATGATGTAATATGTGACGTCATCACCAGCGCATTGTGGGGGCGTGAGTTATAGTTAGTTCAACTAACTATAACGGGGGAATTTCTATGGTTTTGTATGAGTGAAATGTCCAACTACCTATAACGTCAGTGAAACCTATGATTTTTTCAGTGAATTTCTAAGGTTTTTTAAATGCTAATTTCTAACTGTAACGTGACGGAAACCTATGTGGCTCCAGGCTGCTGTGGAAAAGCAGGGCGCACCACCGAGAAATAGGAGAAGCGAAGAAAACAGAGAAGAGAGAAGATTGACGGGTCCTTATAAGTAACAGGAGAAAACGAAAGAAAGATGATAACGAAAGAGAAACAAAAAGTAGAAATACGTTGAAAGGGATAATCTAAACAACAAGCATTGGAAATGCAATAGGTCTCGCATTAGGAAAGTTTGAGCTATTGGTATTGTAAATGACACTTTTTTTATTTATGTGTTGGTTTTGAAAGTAGCAAAATTAATAGCTTTGTCAGTTACAATGTCAATAGTTTTAACTTTTGCAAATGTGACACCTATAGCATTTGTAATGCAATGTGTGTTGTATTTACGTGACTTAGATGTCTTGATATTACAAATAACAATGGCTTTTAATTTTGTAAATAATTAATACTTAAATAAAAGTAATTGTAATTTATAATGGCCATAGCTTAAACGTTTGTAAATAACTTTTGTGAAGATTATGTTCAGTGTATTTTATTGTGACAAAAATCCAAGAACATTGCATTTGCACCTACACACACACACAGCCACACACATATATATGTGGTGGTGGTGGTGGATGTGGTGGTGGTGGTGGTGATGGTGGATGTGGTGGTGATGGTGGTGGTGGATGTGGTGGTGGATGTGGTGGTGGATGTGGTGGAGGTGGTGGATGTGGTGGTGATGTGGTGGATGTGGTGGTGGTGGTGGATGTGGTGGTGGTGGATGTGATGAAAGTGGTGGTGGATGCAGTGGTGGCTGTGGTGGTGGAAGTGATGGTGGTGGATGCGGTGGTGGATGAGGTGGCGGATGAGGTGGTGGATGTGCTGGTGGATGTGGTGGTGGTGGATGCGGTGTTGGATGTGGTGGTGGTGGATGTGGTGGTGGATGTGGTGGTGGTGGATGCGGTGGAAGTGGTGGTGGATGTGGTGGTGGATGTGGTGGTGGTGGATGTAGTGGTGGTGGTGGATGTGGTGGTGGATGTGGCGGTGGATTTCATGGTGGATATGGAGGTGATGGTGGATGTGGTGGTGGTGGATGTGATGGTGGATGTGATGGTGGATGTGGTTGTGATGGTGGATGCGGTGGTGTTGGTGGAAGTGATGGTGGTGGGTGTGGTGGATGTAATGGTGGTGGATGCGGTGGTGGATGAGGTGGTGGATGAGGTGGTGGTGGATGTGGTGGTGGATGTGGTGGTGGTGGATGCGGTGGTGGATGTGGTGGTGGTGGTGGATGTGGTGGTGGTGGATGCGGTGGAAGTGGTGGATGTGGTAGTGGATGTGGTGGTGGATGCGGTGGATGTGGTGGTGGATGTGATGGTGGATGTGGTTGTGATGGTGGATGCGGTGGTGGTGGTGGAAGTGATGGTGGTGGGTGTGGTGGATGTAGTGGTGGTGGATGCGGTGGTGGATGCGGTGGTGGATGAGGTGGTGGATGAGGTGGTGGTGGATGTGGTGGTGGATGTGGTGGTGGTGGATGCGGTGGTAGTGGTGGATGTGGTGGTGGATGTGGTGGTGGATGCGGTGGATGTGGTGGTGGTGTTGGATGTGGTGGTGGATGTGGTGGTGGTGGTGGTGGATGTGGCGGTGGATGTGGCGGTGGATTTCATGGTGGATATGGAGGTGATGGTGGATGTGGTGGTGGTGGTGGTGGATGTGATGGTGGTGGGTGTGGTGGATGTAGTGGTGGTGGATGCGGTGGTGGATGAGGTGGTGGATGAGGTGGTGGTGGATGTGGTGGTGGGTGTGGTGGTGGTGGTGGTGGATGCGGTGGTGGATGTGGTGGTGGTGGTGGATGTGGTGGTGGTGGATGCGGTGGAAGTGGTGGATGTGGTGGTGGATGTGGTGGTGGATGCGGTGGATGTGGTGGTGGTGGTGGATGTGATGGTGAATGTGATGGTGGATGTGGTGGTGATGGTGGATGTGGTGGTGGATGTGGTGGTGGATGTGGTGGATGCGGTGGTGGTGGTTGTAGTGGATGTGGTGGTGGATGCAGTGGTGGTGGGTGTGGTGGTGGTGGTGCATGCGGTGGTGGTCGATGCGGTGGTGGTGGATGTGGTGGTGGATGTGGTGGTGGTGGATGTGGTGGATGTGGTGGTGGATGTGGCGGTGGATGTCATGGTGGATGTGGAGGTGATGGTGGATGTGGTGGTGGTGGGGGTGGTGGATGTGATGGTGGATGTGGTGGTGATGGTGGATGTGGTGGTGATGTGGTGAAAGTGGTGGTGGATGTGGTGGTGGTGGATGCGGTGGTGGATGAGGTGGTGGATGAGGTGGTGGATGTGGTGGTGGATGTGGTGGTGGATGTGGTGGTGGTGGATCTGGTGGTGGTGGATGCGGTGGTGGTGGATGTGGAGGTGGTGGATGTGGAGGAAGTGGTGGATGTGGTGGTGGATGCGGTGGTGGTGGTGGTGGATGCGGTGGATGTGGTGGTGGTGGTGGGTGTGGTGGTGGTGGATGTGGTGGTGGTGGGTGTGGTGGTGATGGATGTGGTGGTGGATGTGGCAGTGGTGGATGTGGTGGTGGTGGGTGTGGTGGTGGATGTGGTGGTGGATGCGGTGGTGGATGTGGCGGTGGATGTGGCGGTGGATGTTATGGTGGATGTGGATGTGATGGTGGATGTGGATGTGATGGTGGATGCGGTGGTGAAGTGGTGGTGGATGTGGTGGTGGATGTGGTGGTGGATGTGGTGGTGATGGTGGATGTGTTGGTGATTGTCGTGGTGATGGTTGATGTGGTGGTGGATGTGATGGTGGTGGATGCGGTGGATGTGGTGGTGGTGGATGCGGTGGTGGTGGTAGATGCGATGGTGGTGGTGGATGCGGTGGTGGTTGTAGTGGATGTGGTGGTGGGTGTGGTGGTGGATGCGGTGGTGGTGGATGTGGTGGTGGTTGATGCGGTGGTGGATGAGGTGGTGGATGAGGTGGTGGATGTGGTGGTGGTGGATGTGGTGGTGGTGGATGTGGTGGTGGTGGATGTGGTGGTGGTGGATGTGTTGGTGGTGGATGCGGTGGATGTGGTGGTGGATGTGGTGGTGGTGGTGGATGTGGTGGTGGATGTGGTGGTGGATGTGGCGGTGGTGGATGTGGTGGTGGTGGTGGATGTGGCGGTGGTGGATGTGGTGGTGGTGGATGTGGTGGTGGATATCACTGCACTGGGCTGATATGATCTTTGACAAAAAGTATTTTTCATTTCTTCTCTCCTAAGCCTGGACTTTAAGGTGACCCTATGGTGGCATATAATGCTAAGCACATAACCAATTTAGCATACATTCCATAGCACAACATAGTAAAACATACCACAACACTTTAAATATGTATTTGTATGTGGTCGCTGCACATCCTGTTTTTTTTGTTTTATTATTTTAGAGTTTACTAATGTCAGTGTATTTAATTATCAAACACAAATTATTTAGAAAAGAGGGCCTGATTTTCCTTTGTTTTAACTTTAAGATAGCTCAACGGGTTAAACACATTAGCTGAGACTGACGTTTTGCTATTAATTAACAGGTTCCCCGACATTATTAATGCAGCCTAAGCCATTCATCCTTCTGAGGTACGTAACTTTCATTGGCAGTGTTCTCTACATGAATACGCAGTTTGACAGAATGGGTCTATCATGTGAACTGTGGAACATTATGGAGAGGTGATTATTACTTGAAGCAAAAATACAGCCAATCACAGCAAAATGACTGCTACTGGCTAAACTGCTGTGACGTTTCTTTAGTTCCAAACAAGGAATCACGAGAGAGATTTGTTAACAAAACAAAATTTGAAAAGAAATATAACAGTGGAAGCAAACAAGGCATCCAATTTTTGAAATCCTGAACAGAGACAGTAACGTATTCATTGTGTAAGAGAAAAGACAGAGTCAGAAAACAAAACGAACTACAAACCTACAGACAGCACAGATAAGACAAGACGGAGGGCATTGCTGTGGGGAGGGGGGAGGAGAAATGCGACACGGCCGCAGCAGGGGGCGGAGCGGCGATGGGGGAGAGACACGGCCGTAGTGTGAAGCAGCAGGGGCACTGAGGTACGTAACTTTCATTGGCAGTGTTCTCTACATGAATATGCAGTTTTACAGAATGGGTCTATCATGTGAACTGTGGAACATTATGGAGAGGTGATTATTACTTGAAGCAAAAATACAGCCAATCACAGCAAAATGACTGCTACTGGCTAAACTGCTGTGACATTTCTTTAGTTCCAAACAAGGAATCACGAGAGAGATTTGTTAACAAAAAAAAATTTGAAAAGAAATAGAACAGTGGAAGCAAACAAGGCATCCAATTTTTTAAATCCTGAACAGAGACAGTAACGTATTCATTGTGTAATAATGTATTCATTGTGTAAGAGAAAAGACAGTCAGAAAACAAAACGAAATACAAACCTACAGACAGCACAGATAATACAAGACGGAGGGCATTGCTGTGGGGAGGGGGGAGGAGAAATGCGACACGCGGCATGAGGGTGTGAAGCAGCAGGGGCCTGAGACGCGGCCGCCTTTGATGTGGTAATGCGAGGCAAGCGGCTGGTGGCATTGTGCACGCGCTTTCACATGCACTGGAAGAAATCGCCTGGGAATCGCCTGATCTCGGTAAGCTCTGGTTAAGTGCCTATATATCGAGCTCCCGCTCTCAATGCGCATGCGCATTGAGATAGGTCGCTCGACCTAAAAAACGAGAAGTTGAAAAAAAAGAGGGAGGAAGGATCGACAGATAAATGCACAATACACATCGATATAAGGTAAAACCAAAAATTAAATAACTCGAGAAAGAGCTGGAGGTGTGTTGGGATCTGTTAGACGCTACTTCCGGCTGTCTATCTCGACTGTGCATGGAGGCAGTCAGCCGTGCAGAGAGTGGGCGTGTAACCTGCAGGACGGGTTCGTGCACTCTCTGCGCTGGGGGCAGACAAGGCTCTTTTGACACTGAGGACATGTGCTGCAGAGACGGTCATTGCCAAACATCCAGCGAAGCCCTCTTTTCCTGCTCCTGCTGCTGACATGTAGGACCTAGCCCCCGGGCTGGAGTGCAGCATGACCCTTCTCCAGAGCGCAGAAGGCTGTGCACTCCACTGGCTGCAGTGCCTGATGTTCCTGGGTAAGTGAAAGTCTCCCCATGCTGCTCTCAGCTGTCCAGTGTCCATGACACTTCTCGTTAGGAAAGCTTTAAACACAGCACAGACATTTGTAGCGCATGCTTCCCTCGTGCTCATAACAGCCCAGGAGTTCCGCCGCGAAAGTGGAAGTGCATCGCGATCGCAATGCACTTAGTAGAGAAAAGATTTATGGCTGCATTAAAAGCGCCCTCGGGAACAGGGGAAGTAAACAATAACATGGTAGAGCTACACGGCGTTTGCTAAAATAAAGGCATGTGTGCTGCCGTTAAAAAAAAAAAAAAAACCTGCAAAAGTGAAAGCAGGGGTACGCGCCCCCTAAACGGCAAACATGGAAGTGGTGCACGCGCATCACCGCCAAAAGTGATGCGCGCGCAGCAGATGCTCATATATGCCCACCGCTGCTCTAGTGTAATGAAATTGAGCAAAAAAGTGTAACTGGGTGTAAAAGCTTTACTTGAAGCACGGGAAGCACGGGAAACCCTGCTATCAGTTCATAGATGCTCATCACTGCTCTAAAGCAAAGCGAGTAGTTGACACCCGGAAAAGAAAGATTGCCCCTGGCTTTGCAGGCTTGTAGGCTGACGGATTTGTCAGCTCGCCTGCTCGCCAGGCTTGGATTGATACAGGATCCAAACCAGGAAATACCCGCCAAACAAAACTGACGGGGGAGAGGTGGAGTGTCAGGCACAAGGAGGATAATCACCGGGCATTGGACTGGAACGGTAAGCCCCAACAATCGTAGCGCTACTTATTTTAACAAAACTACAAGCTGCATGCTGCTTAACTCTCACTGAACTTTCATTGAACTTTCCTGATGTGCACGCATGTACTTTCTGCATTGAACCTGCATTTAACCTGCGCAAAAGTTAACTCTGAGTTGGACAAAGCCATCCCATTGCCTCAGGCTCTGCCTTACACCGCAACACCACAATCATTGCCCCCCCCTGACGGCAGCTGCTCCAAACTCTCTGCGTATTGTGCATGTGTAGGAAGTGGTTACACGGCAGTGCACGAAAGGACCAGACAGGCTTGGGAGGGTGTGTGGTTTTCTGCGGACCGTGCGGATCAGAGCCTTCAGGTAGGAGCAGCGCGAGAGGGGAGTAGCAGGGTGTGCTTCTGAGTGTCACTCATGAAAATAAATTCCACTCAGCCACAAAGAAACCAGAAACTATAATAAAGTCAATAACATGAGATCAGGAAAGGAAAAGACTGCAGGCACAACAACAAAACACGCAAAAAGAATGCAGCAATCTACGGTATCAAAAGAGTTAAAAACCAACGCACCTGGAATGACCAAGTCGCTTATCTCCCCGATTGCACGGATGTTCAAGTAATCCGGTAAAATACCGGATAAGTTCCAATTTATGAAGGATCCAAACGGAGCTCTGATGTCAATGAAATCAGAATCAAACAAGGACAAACTACAGACGCCCATGAAACCTACTAGCAGCGAAACCCATAACATGACACAAAACAGTCAGCAGATGGATCAAATAGAACTAAACCGTGAGAAAAACCAAAGTGTGGACCTGGAAATATTGATGGGAGACCAACTGCAATCGATAACTCAGCAAGAACCCCCAAAAGAGTTGCAAAAAGGCAATATAAAGTCTGATATAAATGCAAAGGCTAACGCAAAGGCAAATGATGATGAGTCTACCTCAAGAAATCCGTACTCACAAACTCCGGAAACTAATCAACAACATTACGGAGATAGGATGGAGCAAGCGTTACCAAGGTACCCCTTAGAAATTAACGTTGAAATCAATAAACGGTTGTGTGTACCCCCTGAGGAATTTGAAACATATCAAAATCAGGATAGGGCTGACCAGGGGAGTGATAACAGCAAAGTCATGCTCAATGAAACAATAAAAGAAACCAAGATGTTGGGGGAAGATTTTGAAGGACCTCTGGAAAAAAATGATTTAGCTTTGAATATTACGGAACAAAAAAATCCCCAGGGTATCGCACATACTAAGGGTGAAATGGCCCACAATACAGAATCGGGAATAAAACATCACAAAGCAGGGATACCCTGGGATATCTTTTACCAAACTTCGACACTCACGCTAGAAGCGCTCCAGTACCAATCAAATAAAATGGACATACAAATTGACCTCCTAAAAATGATGGCAAATAACGTGCCGGGAATTGATAACAAACTTGCCCAACTAAATGATCTGATAATCAGAGCACAGACAGAAAACGAAAAAACAACTTCTGATTGTATCTACTTACCTATTATGGATAAACTAGCAGTACTACCGGCAGTTTTAACAAGCATAATAGAAGACACTAAAAGAAACATCCAAGTCAGTAAGGTGAAAGTTAATACGGATAATGCTACTATAAAGGAAAAGATTAAAAATGAAACTGGGAATGGGTTTGACAGCCCTAAAGGCATTGAATTAAAACAGTCAACAAAACCACAAGGTGAAATCGTTAATCTACCAATCCATCAAGCTACGGACCTACCGGGAAACAAAATTATGTGTAGCGCTAGTCAAGAGGATGAAATCCACAATAATACTGAATCAGATGGTTTCCCGACAATGTCAAAACGTCAAAGGAAACAAGCATTGGAAATGCAATAGGTCTCGCATTAGGAAAGTTTGAGCGATTGGTATTGTAAATGACACTTTTTTTTATTTGTGTTGGTTTTAAAAATAGCAAAATTAATAGCTTTGTCAGTTACAATGTCAATAGTTTTAACTTTCGCAAATGTGACACCTATAGCATTTGTAATGCAATGTGTGTTGCATTTACGTGACTTAGATGTATTGATATTACAAATAACAATGGCTTTTAATTTTGTAAATAATTAATACTTAAATAAAAGTTATTGTAATTTATAATGGCAATAGCGTAAACGTTTGTAAATAACTTTTGTGAAGATTATGTCCAGTGTATTTTATTGTGACGAAAATCCAAGAACATTGCATTTGCACCTACACACACACAGAGCCACACATATAGATGTGGTGATGGTGGATCTGGGGGATGTGGTGGTGGTGGATGTGGTGGTGGATGTGGATGTGGTGGTGATTGTGGATGTGGTGGTGATGGTGGTGGATGTGTAGATGGTGGTGGATGTGTAGATGGTGGTGAATGTGGTGGTGGTGGTGGATGTGGTGGTGGTGGTGGATGTGGTGGATGTGGTGGTGGTGGATGTGGTGGTGGTGGATGTGGTGGTGGTGGATGTGGTGGTGGTGGTGGATGTGGATGTTGTGGTGGATGTGGAGGTGGTGGATGTGGAGGTGGTGGATGTGGAGGTGGTGGATGTGGAGGTGGTGGATGTGGAGGTGGTGGATGTGGAGGTGGTGGATGTGGAAGTGGTAGATGTGGAAGTGGTGGATGTGGAAGTGGTGGATGTGGAAGTGGTGGAAGTGGTGGATGTGGAGGTGGTGGATGTGATGGTGGTGGATGTGGTGGTGGTGGATGTGGTGGAGGTGGATGTGGTGGATGTGGTGGATGTGGTGGTGGATGTGGTGGATGTGGTGGTGGTGGATGTGGTGGATGTGGATGTGGTGGTGGATATGGTGGTGGTGGATATGGTGGTGGTGGATGTGGTGGTGGTGGATGTGGTGGTGGTGGATGTGGTGGTGGATGTGGTGGATGGGATGTGGTGGTGATGGTGGATGTGGTGGATGTGGTGGTGGATGTGGTGAATGTGGTGGTGGTGGATGTGGTGGTGGTGGTGGATGTGGTGGTGGTGGATGTGGTGGATGTGGTGGTGGTGGATGTGGTGGTGGATGTGGTGGTGGGGAGAGAGTGGGCAGGGCTTCAAGTCCATACTCCAATACAGCACACCTTGCATAGCAGTGCATGGGCTGACCAGGCTCGACCTATTAAATGAAATTAGAAGAGAGAAGTACGTTGGGAGTAGATAACAAAGGAGTAAAGGGAAGAAAAGTCGGGAGAAAGAATGAGTTACGGAGAAGGAGGGCAACATAATGATTCAAAATTAAAAGTACGGAGGATATGGAATGTGGAGGTGACAGCTGGCAGGAACGAGAGGAAAGTGAGAGATGTCTCTTTCTTTATAAATAACTTTTCGAGCTGTGGATAGAAGCATCACAGAATTTGAGTGAACGCAAATGTTGTCCCATTTTTTCAGCTCTTAGAGCGTGCACTCTTTCTCGACATTAAAGCCTTGCGGACCCTAGTGAGAGTTACTTGTTTTGAGTTTCGTTCAAAGCCACTTTGCCACTTTGCCGCTGTCTGCATTGGCTTCACAGTACATATAGCTCAACTTTAACAACTCTGGCTAGTCCCCCAAAAATATGGCTGGTGTGCTGAAGAGTGACGAAGGTGACGTTGTTCGTGTGCCAGCAGGAGAGGTCCGCAGTTGTGCGTCTCCTCCCTCATCAGCTGGCTCCTGGAGGAGGGTTAGCGGCTCTCGTGATGTCCTCGGGGCAAAGGGAGGTGGGTGGGAAGAAGCCGGGGGGAGGGAAGGAAGGGGGAGGAGAGGCGGGAGGTATTTTCAAGTTTAAACAAGGGGTGGAGCGAGGGGGAGGTGTGCTGGGAGAGAGAGTGGGGAGGGGGGCGGAGCGGGAAGAGCGTCGTGAGGGGAGAGAGAGTAGGTAGAGGGCTGAGCGTGAAGAGCTGCTCTCGGCAGGCTGGGGAACTAGGGGTTAATGTAGGAGGAGTCTGTCCTAAATATCTCTTGACTCTTAATTAACCTCAGGGAACTGCAACCATTGTGAACTCCTCTAGATAGCATTCCATTCTGTCGTTTCTTTTTCAAAACAAATGTTATTGCATTTCTAGTCATCTTACAGGCCGAGGGGCCACATACATATGTACGTATTCTTGCATACAGTGACATAACGTTGCATATTGGTGATAACAAAACGAGTACAACACGCTGAGCTATAACTAGTCTGCATCCCGCTGAACTGTCCCAGACAATGGCCGATGAACCTGAATGACATCCCACAACGTACATCACGCAACTGGACTATAGGACTGCACGGCCACTCTATGGGGTTAGCAATCAACAACTGAGGTCTGGGGTCAGGCCTCGGTAGTCAGCCCACCGCTGTCACATTCGGTCGTTTTTAGCTCATCTGTGAGATTACATAGGTAAACCGTCTTCTGTGAACCTGCATTGGTATCTCTGTCCCGTCCCTACAAGGGGCTGCTCAGCACAGCCTTCTGGCTGGTAAGCACTGCAAGAGGCAGAAGCTAGCCTGTACGGAAAGCACAGAGACACTGCGGCAGACAAGCTTAACAGTAGTATGAGCCATCTACATCATGATCGACTCTACAGCCTATTTCAAGCTCTGGGATGAAACGTAGCCCGAATCTTGCCTTGCACATACAACTGTTTCATACGCAGGCATGTGACTGCATGGCACACGTGTGGCTGCACAGCTGCCGGATCAAATTCCATAAATGCGGTGGGTTTATCGATGTAGGTCAGCATGGTCATGGCCAAATGGGTTTGAACCCTTTTGCAGTTAAATGCGTAAAAATATACACTTAGCGTGCCCTTTATTGTAACCAAATGTCGATTCACCGACAGCAGTAATCAAATGGCAAAGCCGTCTTTGTCATTTACACTAACACTGCTGTGCCAAAAAAAATCCCGAGACCAGGAGTGTGCGACACAACTAACATCGCAAAGTTCAAGAACTGACCAATGTCCCTCGTGGTGCACGTTTTGTGATCTCCTACATGCACTCTGAAGAAATAAATCTAGGAAGATAGGAATCTCTTAAACTGTTTATTTTAAACCCCCAGGTCGTCCACCAACCGACCCGTTAGCGTTCAAAACATAACCAGGCTCAGAGCACTAAGCACAGGCATGAAGCTGTGCAAACTCAAGCGATAGCAGTCTACCATTGAAAATTCGGAGAAAGGCACAGATAAGCAAGCCTCAGAGAAGAACACGATGTAATGTAAATGTATAGGCATTTATATAGCGCACTACTTACCCGTAGGGTCCCAAGGCGCTTCGACCGCTGCGAAACCCTTCCTGGCTTCCCTGAGAGATGGTCCCTTATTGGGTATCTCCAGGGTGAGACCAGGCATCCCCGGCAGTCGGTGGGGCCGTTAGTGAAGATGAGGCAAGCTAATGCCCAGAGTTGCCGAGTGTGATCGCTGATCAGAGTGGGCACCGAGGCGAGAGAATTATCGAGTCCGCTGACCCTGGTCCAGAAACCTGCCGCGCCGGGAATCGAACCCTGGTCCTGGGCCGTCCTCTGCTCTCGGGTCTGCCGCCTCTAACCAGTGAGCCACACTACTTCGATGAAAAACTCCTACAACTGAAGAAATATTAATACCAGTCGACAATGAGCACACGTTTTCCCTTTTTTGCAAAACAAAAGCGTGCGGCTTCCCCTAGGCGGTCAGACCCACCTTCTCCTCCACAGCGTGCGTAACGAGTGTTGCGTATTTGCGACTGATCCAGCGGAAGAAGGCCGGGACTCCCATGGCGGCGCTGGTGGGGAACGAGGAGACTCAAGCGGTGGCGGCAAGGCTAGAGTTCCACCTTAGCCGCGATGAGTTTTGAGAAGAAGGAGGAAGAAGGAAGCTGGATCCGGTTGGAGTAAAGCATACCGGAAGCAGAAGCGCGGCACGACCTTTCACCCATGTGTAGGGTGCGGGGGAAAGAAAGGAGGAGGTGCTGCACAAGGGAATTACCCAGTTCCCGTGAAGTCTATCAGGCTCCGCTTTCCGTTTTCCTCGGGGCAATGCTGCGAGTCCAATTCCCGCACCCTCTGAACTGCTCCAGAGTCCGAATACAAGAGTACAGACAACTGAAACAATGCAAACGCCGCGGGAAAGGAAGGGGACAGCGGGGAGGGAGATCTGCAATGACAAAGAACAAGGGATTAGAATACCCTGCCTCCCTCACTCTTTAACGCTATCTTTTTCTTTTCTAGATACAGTCTACGATAACCTCCCCCCCCAGGCACGTAAGCTATACCTGTAAAAGAAAATACAACAGGCCACATCCAAATGGATACAATGGTTCTGAAGAGGTATCAGGAACTTGTACCCAACTGTAAACGTAAAACAAAACACAATCAAGGTCTCTGCTACGTAACTATAAATTCTAATACTGCGTTGAGAGCTTAAAACACATACCCTTTGCTATTCTCTTAATCACTTAATATAGGTACTTTTCTGTTCCAATACCCCTCCTGTCTCCTGAAGAAATGAGAACAAATAAAGAATAATGAATCCTGCACACAATGGGCGAACACAGGAAATCAAGGGCGAGTACTTTTCCTTAGTGTTAGATAGTCACACCACGGAATATTTCCATCCAGAATACATGAACACACCAATGTTCAATATGCACATGTGTAGAGTTTTCTGATAGACTGCGAGGCTCAGAGAAAGTATCCCGCTATTGAGTCCTATCGCATCTGGTGACCGCAAACCGGTCCGAATAACCCTTGGTTAATCACAACAACATGTTTGAAAACCGAGTCCCTCTCAGCCGAGAGAAACTCCAAAGCTAAATACCAGCAAGTGGTGTGCGCTGTTGGGATCGAAACTACCAACGCCTCGCACACCCAATAACACTCTGTACTCACAGGATTGTAGGACTTGGGGCAAAAACAAGTCAAAGATCCTACCACGGCTTCATCCTGATCAAACGGAATTATCAGTTGTTTTCTCGCCGTTCTCTGCATCCTTATATTTCCCGGTATGCGCGCGCATCACTGACTTACGTGACGTCTGCACAGCCTGCCGGGAAATGTAGTTCAAGGTTCTGAATGTCCGTGTTTACCTAGCCACCGACGATGCGGATCTTGACAGTACACCCCCCCTCACAAGGGGACCCGCAGCCGGTCGCGGCTTGGTCGGAAACAATCGGTGAAACTGGGCCACCATCCTGGGAGCCCGAACAGCCCCTGCAGGTTCCCAGGAATTCTCCTCCGGACCATACCCCTTCCAGGAGAGCAGATACTGAAGACGACCCCGCACCCATCTAGAGTCCAGGATCCGATTCACCTCATATTCACTATCCTGTTGTACCCATATAGGCAAAGGGGCTTTCCTAACCGGACACCTGGAGGGTTTCAAGAGGGAAACGTGGAAAACAGGGGGAATGCGTAGCTGCGCAGGCAACCGCAACCGAACAGCCACAGGGTTGACATGGCCCACCACTCGGTAAGGCCCAATGAAGCGGAGATTGAACACGCTATGTTTCCTGAATCTGATGTTTTTTGTGGACAACCACACCAAGTCCCCTTTTTTATACCTTGGATTGGGTCTCCTGTGCTTGTCAGCTTGGAGTTTGTATCTCGCCTTGGCCTGCACCAGGTTCTTGCGCGTACTCAAAAGGATATTGCGTACTCACAACAATCTGTCCCTCACCTCTGGCAGCTTCACATTGTCGCTCGCCAACAGCATAGGGGTGAATCTAGGGTGATGCCCATATGAGCAAAAGAATGGTGAGTGCTGAGTGGATGCGTGTTGCGTGTTGTTATAAGCTATTTCAGCCACCCACAACCAATGTACCCAAGAATCACTGTTGGTCTGTACATAACAACGGAGATACTGCTTCAAGGATTGATTTAGTCTCTCCGTTTGCCCGTCTGTTTGCGGGTGGAAACTGGTGGACACAGAAGATGTAATGCGTAAAGCGGTACACCACGTTTTCCAAAAGCGAGCAGTGAATTGTGCCCCTCGATCAGACACAATGTCCCTCGGAAGGCCATGTAGTCGTACTATATTCACAAGGAGCAAATGAGCCAACTGGCCTGAAGTGGGTACCTGCGGACAAGCGATGAAATGTCCCATCTTGGTTAAAAAATCCACAACCACCACTATGGTGGTATTGCCTTGGTCTTTCGGAAGTCCCACTATGAAATCTACTGAAAACCTCTCCCATGGAAGCTCTGGAGTGGGTAAAGGTTGCAGTAATCCCTGAGGCTTTTGTCTGTCCGATTTCATCTGGTTACATGTAACACATTCTGCCACCCAACGACTCAAATCAGGTCTGATGGAAGGCCACCAGAATTGTCTCTGGGTTTTCTCCAGTGTCTTGATAAAACCCATATGTCCAGCACTTGGACTTTCGTGACACCAAGAGAACACCGTTTTCCTCAACTTGGGCGAGGGTATTAAAACCTGTTGTCCTCTCATCGGTATGCCGTTTTTCAGTTTCCATTCTGGATGATGTCGTAGCCATGTGCGCCATACACAGGTTTGTGTACCTCTTCTGATTCCCATCAAAAAATCACTGGTTTGCGTTGCTCCTATGACGTTGGCCGGTTCCACGATGGATCGGATGGGTTTCTCTGTGGGAAGTAGGAGATTTTCTCGTCTTGTGAGTGCATCCGCTTTTCTATTGGTAGATCCTGGTCTGAATGTAACCACAAAGCGGAACTCCTCAAAAAACATCATCCAGCGAAGTTGCCTAGGTGATAACTGTCTGGCTGCCCTTAGAAACTGCAGATTCCGATGATCTGTGTATACAGTGACTACATGTTTTGCTCCCATCAGCCAGTGTCTCCATTCCACAAACGCATCCCGAATGGCCAACAACTCTTTTTCTGCAATAGTATAATTTATCTCCGCAGGACTTAGCTTGCGCGACATGTAGGCAATGGGATGTAGCATTCCAGTAGAGACCTCTTTCTGTGATAGCACCGCTCCTAGTGCTATTTCTGACGCATCCGCTTCGACAAGGAAAGGAAGGTCGGGATTGGCATGTGTTAATACGGGTGCCGAGGAAAAAGCGGTCTTGAGTTTATCAAAAGCGGTTTGTGCTTCTTCATCCCACACAAACCGAACATTTTTCCTCGTGAGCCGAGTGAGTGGTGAAACCAGTCCAGAAAATCCTGATATAAACCTTCGGTAGAAGTTGGCGAACCCCAACAAGCTCTGAATATCCTTGACGTTCTTCGGTTGAGGCCACCCCACAATGGCTTGTACTTTTCTCTCGGCCATCACCTGTCCGGAGGGAGTGAATATTACTCCAAGAAATTCCACCGTTGTCACATGAAACTCACATTTGGTGATTTTGCAGAATAGGTGATGTTTCATCAATGCTTGCAACACCATTTTCACATGCGTGATGTGTTCCTCTGTAGAATTGGAATATATGAGGATGTCATCTATATAAACTATGACATGATGATCCAGATATTCACGCAGCACTTCATTAAAAAAAAATTGAAAAGCGGCGGGGGCGTTGCAAAGCCCAAAGGGCATTACCCGATATTCATAAAGCCCATACCGCGTCTTGAAGGCAGTTTTCCACTCATCACCCCTTCTGATACGGACTAGATGGTATGCACCACGCAGGTCGAGTTTGGTATAGATGTGCGCTGACCGAACCTGTTCCAGTAACACAGGGATCAAGGGTAGTGGGTATTGGTTTTTTACGGTGATGGAATTCAACGCTCTGTAGTCGATGCAACACCTCTTTTCACCATTGGCCTTCGGGATGAAAAACAATGGAGAGGCTGCAGGGGATCTGGAAGGCCTAATGTATCCTAACGCTAGATACTTATCTAAATAGGCTCGCAATGTCTCATTTTCAGGAAGGGTCAAAGCATATATCCTCCCATTAGGGATTATCAATCCAGGTATTAGGTCGATCCGGCAATCATACGTTCGATGCGGCGGAAGAACCTCAGCCTCTTTGTCACTGAACACGGCTTCGTACTCCGCATAACATTGTGGAAGAGTCACCTCTTTTTCCGCAGCTGTGGCTATGGTATGCAAGGAACACAATGCTTGAGCCGGGCTCCAAACACCTGTAAGACAGTGTTCTAAACAATAGGGAGAAAGAAACTGGACAGTTTTTGTGGTCCAACGTATCTCAGGATCATGTTTTTGCAACCACGGAAGCCCTAAGATGATCCCATATTGTGGGGCTTCGATAATGTTGAATCCCAAATATTCGTGATGGGTGTGGTCATGGGTAACCTCATACTCCTGAGTATGACATGTGATGGGTCCCACTTGTAATTCGTTCCCATCAACCGCGTATACTGTTTCTGGACTTTCTTTGGGGACTAGTTGCACTCCCAATCGACGGGCCTCGGTGATATCCATGAAACAACCTGTAGCCCCGGAATCAACCATTGCCCGAATGTCTTGCTTCACCTCCCCAATCAAGATAGTCAAGTCTAGAAAGAGGTGTTTCCTCTCATAATCCGCAACTGGGGTGAATGAAGGGATGATATGTGTGCTTGAGAGCCTCCCTCAATTGGCCTTCAAGCTTTGGAGTTTTCCGACTCTTTCTCATCAATTCCTGCAAGGTTTTGACCTCCCCGAAACCTATTGGTTTTAGGTTTTACGGGGCATTCGCGTACAAAGTGTCCTTTTTTCCTGCAGTACAAACAAAGTCCTAATTTACGTCGGTGTTCTTTTTCACTGGCAGTTAAGGAGGCTCGCACGGCTCCAATGTCCATAGGCTCAGGTGGAGGACTAGTCTTCTCCCCACTGCTCGCATGTTCATATGGCATCACAGATTTATCTTTCTTTTTATGTTCCCCTTTCCTTTCTTTCATTCTATGATCCAGACGGAGGGCAAGATCTATCCAAGCCGAGCAGGTACGGGGCTGTGGGTCGATTTGTGCCAGCACATCCTTCATCTCTTCACTGAGGCCTTGGTAGAAGATGGCTGATCTCTTGGGTTCTGGCCAATCTGTTTCGGCCACCAACCTCCTGAAATTATTTAAATACGTAACTAAATCTGCATCACCTTGCTTCAGTTTTAACAGTTCCCTATCTGCCGTGAAGGTTTCTGCTCGCCTGTCGAATGTCTTTTCAAATTCTTCTTTGAAATTATACCAATGATATAAGAGCGGGTCATCCCTTCTAACTATCGGAACCGCCCACTGTGCTGCTTCCCCCCCCCGAGATATGAAATAAGGAAAGCCACCCTCGCTTGGTGTGTGGAAAACATCTTAGGTTTACACATGAAATGCAACTGAACCTGTGTCATGAAGACTTGTACTTTCTTGTTATCCTCATAGTATCGTTCAGGAGGAGCAAGAGGGATCTGTGCAGGCATCTCAACCACCACAGAGGTAGTAGGAGTCGAACTGCCAGATGCCCCATCTTGTACAACCGTGGGAGGGGGTAATCTATCTACCTTGGCTCGTAATTGTGCATTCTCAGCCCTTGCTGCAGCAACCTCTCTACTGGAAGCTGCCAGCTCCACCTGCACTAAGGCCAAAGCAGCCAAAACATCCTCTAAGGTAGTCATGGCGGAATCACAGCACTGCCAAGAAGAGGTAAGATTCGTGGGCCGATAGTTCTATCAGGCTCCGCTTTCCGTTTTCCTCGGGGCAATGCTGCGAGTCCAATTCCCGCACCCTCTGAACTGCTCCAGAGTCCGAATACAAGAGTACAGACAACTGAAACAATGCAAACGCCGCGGGAAAGGAAGGGGACAGCGGGGAGGGAGATCTGCAATGACAAAGAACAAGGGATTAGAATACCCTGCCTCCCTCACTCTTTAACGCTATCTTTTTCTTTTCTAGATACAGTCTACGATAACCTCCCCCCCAGGCACGTAAGCTATACCTGTAAAAGAAAATACAACAGGCCACATCCAAATGGAGACAATGGTTCTGAAGAGGTATCAGGAACTTGTACCCAACTGTAAACGTAAAACAAAACACAATCAAGGTCTCTGCTACGTAACTATAAATTCTAATACTGCGTTGAGAGCTTAAAACACATACCCTTTGCTATTCTCTTAATCACTTAATATAGGTACTTTTCTGTTCCAATACCCCTCCTGTCTCCTGAAGAAATGAGAACAAATAAAGAATAATGAATCCTGCACACAATGGGCGAACACAGGAAATCAAGGGCGAGTACTTTTCCTTAGTGTTAGATAGTCACACCACGGAATATTTCCATCCAGAATACATGAACACACCAATGTTCGATGTGCACATGTGTAGAGTTTTCTGATAGACTGCGAGGCTCAGAGAAAGTATCCCGCTATTGAGTCCTATCGCATCTGGTGACCGCAAACCGGTCCGAATAACCCTTGGTTAATCACAACAAGATGTTTGAAAACCGAGTCCCTCTCAGCCGAGAGAAACTCCAAAGCTAAATACCAGCAAGTGGTGTGCGCTGTTGGGATCGAAACTACCAACGCCTCGCACACCCAATAACACTCTGTACTCACAGGATTGTAGGACTTGGGGCAAAAACAAGTCAAAGATCCTACCACGGCTTCATCCTGATCAAACAGAATTATCGGCGTTTTCTCGCCGTTCTCTGCATCCTTATAATTCCCGGTATGCGCGTGCATCACTGACTTACGTGACGTCTGCACAGCCTGCCGGGAAATGTAGTTCAAGGTTCTGAATGTCCGTGTTTACCTAGCCACCGACGATGCGGATCTTGACAAAGTCATAGGAGAGAGAGTGGGGAGGAGAGTAGGAGGAGGAAGGGGGAGGAGAGTAGGGGAGGCACGGCCTAGCGGCCGTGCAACCAAGAAGTGAGGGGGCGGAGCTGGGGGAGGCTGTGAGAGAGAGAGTGGGCAAGGCAGGCGGCTGGGGGCATGTGCACGCGCTTTTAAGCTCAATGCGCATGCGCATTTAGCTTAAATTTCACGGGCACTGCAAGGAATCGCCACGATTCCTTGCAAGTTGGTTAAAGAGTGTTTAAGCCCCCATAGTCTCACAAGCTTGATGCGCATGCGCATCGACAGGCGAGACCTAAAAACTCAGGAAAGCAAGAAAAAATGAAAAATCGAAACTGACTGCTACAAGGAAGAAAGATGATGATCAAATATCAATAACCTCAGAGGATACAACGAAAGGTAGAAACAACTATTTTCCTATTTTTGGTAATAAACCTGCAACTGGTCCAAATCAAACAACGTGCCTCAACGTAAAAGAAAACCAAATCCCAACAAGGATTGATGATAGAGGACTAGAAGGCCAAGTGGTCAATAGGACCCCAGATAACCCGCCATAGGTTGTCAAACTGGACATAAACCAGAAAGAAGAAGAAAGAGCGACAAGTAATTGTAACTCTGACAAAATGAATTGAAGTAGCCAAATCAACCCAAACAACGATTCTTCACCAAAACTACGGCACTGATGTGAGAATAAAACAAGATGGGGACCCCACAGTGGGGAAGGCGGGGAATGGACCTAAAAAAACATCAGATTGGGACCATCTACAAATCAAAAGCAGGGAAGGGAAAAAAAATAGCTTCAAACCCAAGCAAATTGAAAAAAATTAGGTCCCTATTTACCAAATCCCCAAGATCAGTGAAAAACTTATATTTACACCAGAATTTCAGTCTAGAGGCAGGCACGACATACTTAACCGTGGGAACTTACTTATTCAAATCAATATCAGCACTGACTAACATTGTAAGTGAGGACATTATCTCTGTTGAGTTTAAGGAGGGAAAAAATAGTAGCCAGCCTCCGACGCTAATTACATTAATATCTCCAATAATATCTGAACAGATCATGAACGAGCAAATGACATTCAAAACCTGCGGCATAGTGCTAACCAAACAAATCCCAGAGGTTTATCCTACTCCTTTTATTGGGGATGAAATAACATTAAAACATGAAAATGTAGACACACAGATCGTTTCTGTCTTAAAAAATGCACTTGGTAGATCGCCCACGAAAAATGTTTGTACCCTGTCGCAAAACACCATAGACAGAAATTTAGAAATAAATGAAAAATGGATTAATGTAGCACTACATAGCAACCATAAACAATGATTTGGTAGTCCATCGCAACTAGGAGCAATAAGTAAAGACAGAGAGAGAAATAACAAGAATGTGTTCATGGAACATTAATGGGTTGAAAGGTAAGATCCATAACGCACATATAGATTCTCTAGTGGGAAGAGTCCAGATTATAGTACTACAAGAAACATGGGAAACCAACCCATTTCTGTTACATGGATACGCCGGCTACTATGAACACGCAAAGAAAGAGCAAAGGTTCGGGCGAGCTAGTGGGGGTCAGGCATTATTTATCTCTAATACGTTACAGGTACACCATGAGCAAGTGGAAGTAGATAGCACGAACATCCTGATAGTTAAACTAAATTATAAAATAAACAACCAAAAATCCAAAACGTTATACCTGATTACTGTATATATACTGCCTACCAATCGAAGTAGGGAGAAAATATGTGGAACCTTGAACAATGTTCTAATCAACAAAATATTGGAGGATCCCCTAGCTGATTTTATGATTACCGGGGACTTTAACCTCAATCTTATGTCACCCCACATAAGAGATGATACAACGCAATCGCAAAACCACCAATGGCTAATTCTAGAGCAGGATATAGGGAAAGATAATTACTCCAATAAGAACAGAATGGGGATAAAAGTTGTAAAGGACATTGAAGCTATGGGACTTCGAATTCTTAACGGCAGAATAAAAAAGGGATGTGCCTCCAGCATATAGTTACTTTGGGTATAAAGCACACTCCAGGATTGATTACACCATGTCCTCATTATTTATGTTTCACAACATTACCTCGTACCAATTAAAGAAAGTAAATGAAAGTGACCTTGCACAGCAAATAATTGTAATGAACGTTGAAACAAATACAAACAAGGTTTATCAGACTGTTCAAGGGCATGTTGGTACAACTAACTATAAAAAACTGTTTTGGGATGTTGTAAACAAAGATGAAACGACTAAACAGGTGGAAAGGCTCTTGGAAGCATGCTTCAAAGACACTGCACTAGAATCAGTGATAGAGCAATGGGGAAACCTCACTGGGATGCTGATCATTATGCAATGTCAAACAGAAACAAATAAGAAGCAAATGTGGAAAGAACCAAACAGGGATAATAAACACCATTTAAACTTGCCATATACAATAATGAAACTGAAGAAAGACCGAAACAGGACTATCAGGTTAATGAAGAAACCGGGGGTAAAAGCAGAAAACCTGGGAAACTTGAAGCTATTAAATCAAAATTTGAAGAAGCTAATATGGGGTGAAAAAAATAAAGCAAAACAGGCAACTTGGGCAAAAGTATTGCACGCCAGTAAGCAGAAGAATCCAAGAGACTTCTGGAATATTATCAATGGTCTTGCCAGATCTAACAAGCAAGTAGTCTCATCACCACTAACCAATGGCTCCTACACAGAGAGATGCGAGCTCACAGAGTAAATCACAAAATGGCTGCCAAAACTTCCTGGTTTCAACCATTCACAGCTAATAAGCCATAAACTGGTGCTTGTAACCCTTCAGCCAATCACATGTCAGAAATCTCAAATTTCGATATCTGTAAAATGTAATATTTCTCAAAAACTACTGAACAGATTTACACCATTTAAACAAAATTGTGCTTTCTAGACCATCACCTTTCTCCCTGTCAAATTTGGCGCAGTTCTGTTCTGCAGTTTCACCTGTAGTCTTCTGTAAAGTTTTGTATGGAAATTCCATTGAGAAAACACGTTTTAGGACCCTCTTTTTTCTCAGGCCCTCATACACCATTCACCCCCAAACTTTCAATATAGGAGCTAATCCAAAAAAAAGAAACCTTTTGGATAGTTTCATAAAGATTCGTCAAACGACGCCAAAGTTACAAGCACATAGAAGACTCCAGGAGGGGCACAACCCCCCTCCCAACATAAGTGAAGCCCCGGGGCTGCGCAGACCCCAGCGGACCCCCGTAACCCCTGCGAGCTCCTGCTATTATTTTTTTTAAAGTACCCCCGGAACATAGCCCACCCAAGGGCCTCTTTAAAATAAATTGCGAGAAACCGCGACACCAGCGCCAATTTTTGCCGATTATCATTTTATTTTCATGATTTTTTTGGGCCCTGAGCAGGTCTAGGGGGTAGGGTGTTTCTACCCTGCCACCTTCCCTTGTTTTATACCTTTGTTTCTCCATTTTCGGGTGACTCGCTTCTACTGAGCCATAAGATGGCTGCTAACACTTCCTGGTTTGGAGTGCTAGCAGCCAATCACAGTGAATCTCGCGCATGCGGCATATGCTCCGCCCAGATATCAAAACTTTTATTTTTCTAATTTCTCAGCAACTACTGAACGGATTTACACCATTTTTAAACAGGCCGCTTTCTGCCCAAAGCACTACCTTTCTACCAAATTCAGAGTAATTCCGTTCAGTAGTTTCGACTGTAGCCTTGCACAAAGTTTCCTATGGGAAATCGATTTTTTGACTCTTATTTTTTGAATTTTTCAAAAACTACTGAATGGATTTACAATCTTTAAGAACAAGATCACTTCCTGAACCAAGCCCTACCTTTCTGCCAAATTTGGGGTAATTCCGTTCAGCAGTTTGAGCTGTAGCTCGTCGCAAACTTTCCTATGGAAATTAACATTGAGAAAATGAGTTTTGGGACCCCCTTTTTTCTCAGCCCCCGCTTTACGAATCACCCCCAAACTTTCTGGATAGGAGCTGAACTGGATAGACTTTTTTGGGGAGAATTTCAGAAAGATTCTTCAAACGACGCCAAAGTTATTAGCAAATCAAGAAATTATTTTCCTATGGAAACTAGGTTCTAACTATAACTACCTACTGGCGACTGCCAGTAGGTAGTTATGACGCTGTGGCGTCATAAGGGGACTTGAGGACGGGCATGTTGGCTCTAGGGCAGTAGAAGACTTGGCCATCGTGGCCTACGTTGTGACCGCAGTGAAGATTACCTGCACACCTTCCCCATTCCACCGACCCGAATTGCCGTGAACAATTGGCTTTTTGGGAGTTGTAGTCCTCCAATCCAAAGCGGACTACGACAGGTGTGCCTAACTGCCAGGGGGAGGAGTGGATCACGCCAGCACTACATCAGAGGCAGTGGGAATGAAACAACACAGATGAGGGTTCCTGGTGTTGGGTACTGAGGAAGGCACCATGCCGAAATGCATCTGCCGCCACTGGGACTGCCTAATTGCCAATAAAACCCATCTTACTTGTTCCCCTCGGGCTCCTGCTTCGTTCTTGTGGAGGAAGGTGTTCGTTCATATATTTTGTGCTTGCCAGTTGCACAATACAGGAGCACCGCCACGTTGGGGGGCTGGACAACTGCTGGCTCTTGCTTCACAGAATCTACGGTTTCCCGGGAGGGATAGTCCAGTTCCCTCTTCGCTAGCAGAGGACCCGGAGCAGTGAGGTATTTTACCTCGTTTTGGACATTGTGCTATTTGCATACTTGATCCCTGCATATTGGATCTTCTGCCTGCGAGGCAGTGGCGTCATAAGGGGACTTAAGGACAGGCATGTTGGCTCTAGGGCAGTGGAAGACTTGGTCATCGTGTCCTACTTTGTGACCGCAGTGAAGATTACCTGCACACCTTCCCCATTCCACCGACCCGAATTGCCGCGAACAATTGGCTTTTAGGGACTTGTAGTCCTCCAATCCAAAACGGACTACGACAGGTGTGCCTAACTGCCAGGGGGAGGAGCGGAACAAGCCAGCACTACATCAGAGGCAGTGGGAATGAAACAACACAGATGAGGGTTCCCGGTGTTGGGTACTGAGGAAGGCACCACTCCGAAATGCATCTGCCGCCACTGGGACTGCCTAATTGCCAATAAAACCCGTCTTACTTGTTCCCCTCGGGCTCCTGCTTCGTTCTTTTGGAGGAAGGTGTCCTTTCATATATATATAAATTAACACGCACCAGAAATTGGGTTTGCCTCGTCTTTTTACCGAACGAATGGTTGATGGGACGACAACGTACCGAATATATATATATATATATATATATATATATATATATATATATATATATATATATATATATATATATATATATATATATATATAAGCAAAACAAATTGTCCTGTCGCAGCGGGAGCACTGTCCAGTGGGTGCCAGCGTTGAGATCAGGACAGTGTCTCAGGAATTATTCAATACAAAGAAATGAAATTGCTGCACACTTCTTGGGTCTTCACGCAGTTTTATTATTCAAACGTGCCACACTCCTACGCGTTTCGAACCGTAGTTCCTGGTCACGGTAGTAATCGTGAATAGTCCCTTTTTAGTTTCTGTATTTATACTGATGCACACCAACTTCATTATCTAGGGCATGCTGTGACTTGTAGTTGTCACAAATTTTTGCTCAAATTGAATCGCGCTCTGGGGGCCGCGCATACTAGCGGGGTGTAGATTTAGTTACCTCACTGAAAGCGTGCCCAGGGTTATTGGGAATCGTCACTTTCTGTTCGCAGTCGTGCCATGCACGAGCGGATTGGATCATGAATCAGTGTACCTGATACTTGATCTTAGTGTGTAACTTTGGACATCATGTCCTCTGGCAATTATGGGCTGAGTGCCCTACGTCCCCACTATGTATCACAGCCCACGTTGCGCGATCCAAATTCGTAGCTGTTAATTTACATTTTTAACAAGTTAGGTCTCATATTTGAAAGAGTCAGTCATCAACCATCCATTTGTTATGCAACTTTGTAGCGGATTTGTATTACAGTTATTAAGGCATATTCTATTAGAAAATCGTCCAATGTCATAAATGGACATAAAGTTCTTCGTCCCCATTCAGGCCTGCCGGCTGCTTGGTACGGAATCTTATAATTAGCTTTGATTCTAGTCGTCTCAGTTTTTTTGTTCGATTACCCCCTCTTTTGTGCGGTTGGATGTTTGCCAGTCCAAAGTATTTTATATCCGTCCAAGTTTTTGTCTCATGGCTGGTCATATGTTTCGCAATGGCGTACGATTGGTCATTATTTTGGACTGCACGAATGTGTTGCAGAATTCTTGTTTTGAGGGAGCATGTCGTGCTACCAATATAGGATTTGCCACATGAAGCATTGTAGCATGTAGACGACAAATGTTGATTCGCATGTGATGCTTGTTCTTACCATAAAGTTTTTCCCTTCTGGGTCCTTGAGATTTTTAATATTTTGACCTATCTTACATACCTTGCATGTTGTGCATCTGGAAAATCCACGTTTTCTTGTGTCCTACCACGTTTCCGGTTTCTTGATTTCAAAATGACTTTTAATCAGGTGATCAGAAAGATTTGGCTCTCTCCTGTATGCAATCAAAGGATGATCGCCCAAGTTTGTTCCTATATCTGGGTCTTTGGCAGCACATGCCAGTATTTCTTAAGTAATTTCTGTATTTTATAGCTTTCTTTGCTAAAAGTCATTATCATTCGTGGTTGTTCCTCCTTTCCTTCTGTTGTTTGCTGAGTGCCATCTATGGCTTGATTTCTTTTATCCCCTTTATTCAAGAGAGTCTCCGCCCTGGTTTTGGTTCTTGCTTTTGTTTCACATCTGTTGAGGTCAGATGTTTTATATCCTCGCTGTTTGAAACGTTTTGTGGTTTCTTCGAATTTGATCTCCATTTCCGTGTCTTCTGAGCAGTTTCTTCTCATCCGTAATAGTTCTCCATACGGTATGCTCTGTTTTAATTTCTGTGGGTGAAAACTCAGGCCATGAAGCAGACTATTTGTGGCTGTCTTTTTTCTATGGACAGTGGTTTGTATCTTATCGTTCGCAATGTAAACTCTTGTGTCCAAGAAATCTATCTTCTTCATGCTGACGGAACATGTGAATTTTAATCCCACTTGATTGTCATTGAGAACAGCGAAGAATGTATAGAACTCCGTTTCCGTACCTCTCCACAAAAGGAAGAGGTCGTCAATGAATCGTAGCCAAAGGGCCACTTTGGCCATGTGATAGTCGTTTTCTTCTCTCCAAGCCACGCTTCTCTCCCACCACCCCATCATGAGATTAGCGTAGCTTGGAGACAAGGAAACTCCCATCGCTGTTCCACAGCGTTGTTTGTAGATGGTGTTATTGAAGAGGAATACGTTGTTATGTAGACACATTGAGATCATTTCCATTATCATTTTGGAATGTTCTCTTTGATTGATAGGTTGTTGATCCAGGAAGTATTGAATCGCCTGTAGCCCGATGTTATGACTGATTGACGTATACAGGGATACAACATCGATTGTCACAAGTAAGTAGTTTGATTGCCATTCTGTGTTCATTAAGGTGCGTAAAAAATCACCCGTATCCTTGATGTAGGAACTTAATGTGGGTACGATAGGGGCTATAAAATGATCCACATAGCTTGACACATTTTCGTAGAGACTACGCCAGCTAGAAATTATTGGCCGTCCTGGCGGTTTGTTCAGAGTTATGTGCACTTTTGGTAGGAAGTAAATGGTTGGGGTGATCGGATCCTCAACCATTAAGAATTTCCTTTCCACTTCCGTTATCAATCCTTTTTGTTGCCAGATGTTTAGTTTCATTTCTAGATCAGTTTTCATTTTGTCTGTGGGGTTTCTTGCGAGAATTGTGTAATTGCCGGTGTTGTTTAGTTGACGCATTGCTTCTTCCACATAATGCTCCTTCTCCATTACAACAATGTTTCCGCCTTTGTCCGCGGATTTTATCTCAATTTTGATGTTATTTTTGAGACTTTGTATTGCCATTCGTTCACCTTTGGTTAGGTTTTCTTCGTTCTTTTTATTGTAATTTTTCGGCATCTCTTCGATTTCACTCATCACCAGATCATAGAAGGTGTCTATCTTGTTGCCTGGGTGGAGAGTTGGGCAGAATTTGGATTTCTTTTTGAAATCCGTGGCTTGGCGGTCATCTGTGGTTATGCCCATTTCTTCCAATACCTGAGTATTTTTCTAGGGTAATGATTTCCCATTCCCTTGAGATTTCTTTCCGCATTAGTTTTTCCAATTGTAGGAATAGTTGTTTACTCGTGGTTACTCCCGGTTCTGTTGTTTTTCCCGTTTCATCCTTGTTGGCCGGTGTTGTGCCTGTTTGGAATATGCAACAAACACCACGAAGCAATACCAGAGGTCGAGGGCAGAACAGAAGCAGAGGAAGAGGACGGGGATCTTACCCCCAAGGAAAACAAAGTGCAAAACAAGACAAAGTAAGCGCCCAAGGGGGCAGATACAACCTGAGGAACCAAACAGTAATAAGGAAGTAACTGAAACACAAAAAACAACTCCTAATCTAGTGATAAACCTGTCAAGATACACATTAACATCCATGGAAACTAGACTACTAAATAAAGGACTTTCGTTCTGCCCAGAAATACATCATGATCTTACGGACACGAAAATCGATCTCTATACATATGTGAGAAAATTGAAGTTGAAAAAATTATTTGCCAAAACAATCACAACACGAACCAACACCCAACATGAGCATAAAGCATCCGATCAAATGAGCAATTACCAAACAAACAAAATACCACAAATCCGTGTCGCTTATGAATTGGCGAATGAAATTACAACAACTCAGGTACCAGACACTCAGGTATTGGAAGAAATGGGCATAACCACAGATGACCGCCAAGCCCCAGATTTCAAAAACAAATCCAAATTCTGCCCAACTCTCCACCCAGGCAACAAGATAGACACCTTCTATGATCTGGTGATGAGTGAAATCGAAGAGATGCCGAAAAATTACAATAAAAAGATCGAAGAAAACCTAACCAAAGGTGAACGAATGGCAATACAAAGTCTCAAAAACAACATCAAAATTGAGATAAAACCCGCGGACAAAGGCGGAAACATTGTTGTAATGGAGAAGGAGCATTATGTGGAAGAAGCAATGCGTCAACTAAACAACACCGACAATTACACAATTCTCGCAAGAAACCCCACAGACAAAATGAAAACTGATCTAGAAATGAAACTAAACATCTGGCAACAAAAAGGATTGATAATGGAAGTGGAAAGGAAATTCTTAATGGTTGAGGATCCGATCACCCCAACCATTTACTTCCTACCAAAAGTGCACAAAACTCTGAACAAACCGCCAGGACGGCCAATAATTTCTAGCTGTGGTAGTCTCTACGAAAATGTGTCAAGCTATGTGGATCATTTTATAGCCCCTATTGTACCCACATTAAGTTCCTACATCAAGGATACGGGTGATTTTTTACGCACCTTAATGAACACAGAATGGCAATCAAACTACTTACTTGTGACAATCGATGTTGTATCCCTGTATACGTCAATCAGTCATAACATCGGGCTACATGCGATTCAATACTTCCTGGATCAACAACCTATCAATCAAAGAGAACATTCCAAAATGATAATGGAAATGATCTCAATGTGTCTACATAACAACGTATTCCTCTTCAATAAGACAATCTACAAACAACGCTGTGGAACAGAGATGGGAGTTTCCTTCTCTCCAAGCTACGCTAATCTCATGATGGGGTGGTGGGAGAGAGGCGTGGCTTGGAGAGAAGAAAACGACCATCACATGGCCAAAGTGGCCCTTTGGCTACGATTCATTGACGACCTCTTCCCTTTGTGGAGAGGTACGGAAACGGAGTTCTATACATTCTTCGCTGTTCTCAATGACAATCAAGTGGGATTAAAATTCACATGTTCCGTCAGCATGAAGAAGATAGATTTCTTGGACACAAGAGTTTACATTGCGAACGATAAGATACAAACCACTGTCCATAGAAAAAAAACAGCCACAAATAGTCTGCTTCATGGCCTGAGTTTTCACCCACAGAAACAGAGCATACAGTATGGAGAACTATTACGGATGAGAAGAAACTGTTCAGAAGACACGGAAATGGAGATCAAATTCAAAGAAACCACAAAACGTTTCAAACATCAAGGATATAAAACATCTGACCTCAACAGATGTGAAACAAAAGCAAGAACCAAAACCAGGGCGGAGACTCTCTTGAAAAAGGGGATAAAAGAAATCAAGCCATAGATGGCACTCAGCAAACAACAGAAGGAAAGGAGGAACAACCACGAATGATAATGACTTTTAGCAAAGAAAGCTATAAAATACAGAAATTACTTAAGAAATACTGGCATGTGCTGCTAAAGACCCAGATATAGGAACAAACTTGGGCGATCATCCTTTGATTGCATACAGGAGAGCGCCAAATCTTTCTGATCACCTGATTAAAAGTCATTTTGAAATCAAGAAACCGGAAACGTGGTTGGACACAAGGAAACGTGGATTTTCCTGATGCACAACATGCAAGGCATGTAAGATAGGTCAAAATATTAAAAATCTCAAGGACCCAGAAGGGAAAAACTTTATGATAAGAACAAGCATCACATGCGAATCAACATTTGTCGTCTACATGCTACAATGCTTCTGTGGCAAATCCTATATTGGTAGCACGACATGCTCCCTCAAAACAAGAATTCTACAACACATTCGTGCAGTCCAAAATAATGACCAATCGTACGCCATTGCGAAACATATGACCAGCCATGAGACAAAAACTTGGACGGATATAAAATACTTTGGATTGGCAAACATCCAACCGCACAGGACATGATGTCCAAAGTTACACACTAAGATCAAGTATCAGGTACACTGATTCACGATCCAATCCGCTCGTGCATGGCACGACTGTGAACAGAAAGCGACGATTCCCAATAACCCTGGGAACGCTTTCAGTGAGGTAACCAAATCTACACCCCGCTAGTATGCGCGGCCCCCAGAGCGCGATTCAATTCGAGCAAACATTTGTGACAACTACAAGTCCCAGCATGCCCTAGATCACGGGTACTCATAGTACGGCCCGCGGGCCGGCAGCGGCCCGGCAAGCCTTCTGTGGCGGCCCGCGGACCATGAGACATAGTACCCATGTTTACAAAGACTGTCTCCAAACACTCTGCTACTCTGAGGGGGCCGGGCAATTTATTCCGCCAAAGCCGGAGTGGAGCTTCAGGGGCGCCAAGAGGGTGTGAAATACAGCAATGGCTCATTCACATGCAAATGGTCTTTTTGAAGACCTGTGAAATGCTCAGGTGGGGCTGTGTGTCTCTGTGCGCTGGGGAAGCAGACTGGGGAAGCTGTCTCAGGCCGGGTGACTCTGTGTGGCAGGGTGGGGTGACAGAGGGAGGTAGAGGGACAGAGACAGAGGGAGGGAGGGAGGGAAATGGAGACAGAGAAATGGAGACAGAGAAAGGGAGACAGACAGAGGGAGGAGGGCGATAGAGGGATGAGGGTGACAGAGGGATGAGGGTGACGGAGTGCAGGAGGCACAGTGAGAGAAGGGGAGTGAGGGAAGGGGAGTGAGGGAAGGGGAATGAGGGAGGGAGTGAGGGAAGGGGAGTGAGGGAAGGGGAGTGAGCGAGTGAGGGAAGGGGGTGAGGGAAGGGAGTGAGGGAAGGGGAATGAGGGAGGGAGTGAGGGAAGGGGAGTGAGGGAAGGGGAGTGAGGGAGTGAGGGAAGGGGAGTGAGGGAGGGGGTGAGGGAAGGGGAGTGAGGGAAGGGGAGTGAGGGAAGGGAGTGAGGGAAGGGAGTGAGGGAAGGGGGGTGAGGGAGGGAGTGAGGGAAGGGGAGTGAGGGAGGGAGTGAGGGAAGGGGAGTGAGGGAAGGGGAGTGAGGGAAGGGGAGTGAGGGAGTGAGGGATGGGGAGTAAGGGAAGGGGGTGAGGGAAGGGAGCTAGGGAGGGGGAATGAGGGAGTGAGGGAAGGGGAGTGAGGGAGGGAGGGAAGGGGAGTGAGGGAGGGAGGGAAGGGGGTGAGGGAAGGGAGTGAGGGAAGGGGAATGAGGGAGGGAGTGAGGGAAGGGGAGTGAGGGAAGGGGAGTGAGGGAGTGAGGGAAGGGGAGTGAGGGAGGGGGTGAGGGAAGGGGAGTGAGGGAAGGGGAGTGAGGGAAGGGAGTGAGGGAAGGGAGTGAGGGAAGGGGGGTGAGGGAGGGAGTGAGGGAAGGGGAGTGAGGGAGGGAGTGAGGGAAGGGGAGTGAGGGAAGGGGAGTGAGGGAAGGGGAGTGAGGGAGTGAGGGATGGGGAGTAAGGGAAGGGGGTGAGGGAAGGGAGCTAGGGAGGGGGAATGAGGGAGTGAGGGAAGGGGAGTGAGGGAGGGAGGGAAGGGGAGTGAGGGAGTGAGGGAAGGGGAGTGAGGGAGGGAGGGAAGGGGAGTGAGGGAGGGAGGGAAGGGGAGTGAGGGAGGGGTGAGGGAAGGGGATTGAGGGAGTGAGGGAAGTGGAGTGAGGGAGAGAGGGGAGTGAGGGAGGGAGTGAGGTACGGGAGTGAGGGAGTGAGGGAAGGGGAGTGAGGGAGGGAGGGAGGGAGGGAAGGGGAGTGAGGGAGGGGGTGAGGGAAGGGGGGTGAGGGAAGGGGAGTGAGGGAGTGAGGGAAGGGGAGTGAGGGAGTGAGGGAAGGGGAGTGAGGGAGAGAGGGGAGTGATGGAGGGAAGGGGAGTGAGGGAAGGGGAGTGAGGGAGGGAAGGGGAGTGAGGGACAGTGGCGGTTCGTCCATAGGGGGCGTTGGGGCGTTGCCCCACTACCCATGGGCCCCATGGACGACCATCACGTCACTGACACTGTGCATACCAACAATTTAAATTACGAGCGCAGCGCCGGCCCGACAGTCATAATAATCAATGTTTTATTTTGAGGTCGGACCGGTCGGAGTAAGTCACTAACTAGTGACATCATCGAGATCACGGAAGCGCCGAGGGTGTAGGGGGCGGGCCTGCGGCAGTGACTAGTGAGTGGTGGGCTGGCAGCAGATAGCAGCGTGGCAGGGAGGGCAGCAGCAGTGTGTGCGCGATTAGGACAAGTCATTTTTTTGACATACCCACGCATGCGCACACACGCAGTAGCCCCTTCCCCCCTCCTCCTCCTCTAGCAGGAACACAGACAGAGACCCGGGGGAGCCGGGTCTCATAATGGGCATTATTAGCCCTGCTCTTTAACCAATCCTGGCGCAGTGGCGATGTTATGCTGCGCCAGGATTGGCTGAGTTACCGCCGCGCGTGCCCTAGAAGAATTTAAACTAGGCCCACCACGGGCACGAGGAGCCTGCACAGAAACCCGCATCTTCAGCGCTGGGTGTCCCGGCCACAGAGTCAGCGAGGCCCGGAAGATTGCTGGCCTGCGAGAGTGTCAGTAAGCAGCTCATGAAAGCTGCCCTGCAAGACCACCAGTCTGAGGAGGATGCCACCACCAGGATGAGCGACAGGGCACGGCAAGCCAGGATGTGGCACTTAGAGAAGTTAACAACAACAAAAAAAAAAGCCAAACTGTACTCCCCGCGGCCCGCCTAAACTCTCTGTAGAGCTGGGTGAGATCAGATGGATCCGACGGTCCGACCTAGCATCTAACTGTCGCCTGCTTTATAATCAGGGCGGCCAGGCGGGAGCTGTTAAGGTCAGGAAAGCTGAGACTGAGAGACTGGATGAGAGAGCACTGTGTAAGTGTATGCCCCCCTGGGGTCTGCCACCGAGATATTTATGTTCTACTCGGGCAGACGGGCATGTTGTCGGACTTGGAGTCGGGGAGGAAGGAGGCCGAGATCAGGAAGAAAGTAGCAACTGTGCTAACGAGCTGCTCTGCAGCGCGCGCGCCCACACTGCGCAGAGGCTGGCAACTCGTTCGTACCTCTGAGAGGCACAGCGACAGCGCTGTCGGCACACCTACATCACTCCGTGACTCCGTGAGGCTCAGACCGGTTAGTACACAACTCCACCATACCTCTCTGTGAGGAACAGCACAGTCAGTACACCTAGCTGAGCTCACAGACTTACAGTTCCTTGGGTACCTCTGTGAGAGGAGCAGCCCTGTCAATACACCTAGTTCACTCTGTGAGGCACACCTACATCACTCTGTGGCTCAGCACGTTCAGTGCACAGCTCCTTCACACCTTTCTTTGAGGCACAGCTACACCTGTTGGTACACCTACCACACTCGGAGGCACAGCGCAGTCAGTACACCTAGCTCAGGGCCTAGAAGCTCCTTCATACCTCTGTGAGGCGTAGCACTGACTGACGGTACACCTTGCTCACAGGCTGACAGTTCCTTAATACCTCTGTGAGGCACAGCAAGGACAGTACACCTACCTCACCGGTGGACACGTTTCATGTCTTCAGTGAATCTGCAAACTCTGCTCACGGGCTCACGGTCTGACAGCTCCCTCAGCCTCACCTCGTGAGGCGCAGTAATCCTGCACACCCCGGACACCGCCCACGCCTCCCATGACTCCCAGGAAGATTGTGCTCTTTGCACATGGCTCACGAGCGGACATCTCCTTTACACCTCAGTGAGGCACGGTGCTGTCTGCACACTCAGCGCACCTGCAGACAAGTCGTGTCTCCCATCGAGACAGCAGTCTCAGCACACGCGAGCAGGTCGTGTGCTGACAGTCGGCATTCAGAGGAGGATAAAGAAGTTGGTGCAGCAGTTAGTTCATGCACAATGACAATGACTCAGCCGACCTGCTGCCTTTGGACGGGCTGAAGAAACTGGGGACATCAAAGCCGGATACTGTGAGTGAGCATTTACTAATTACATCCCTCCCTCACACTTACTTTCACTTAGGAACATCTCTCAATATGTATAAATGTTGTGACTGGAGTGGGGAAAACGTCATCCTATATGAAATGGGGGGAAATTACTCTTTCATTCGCCCCCCCCCCCCCCCCCCCCCCGATTCTCTTTAGTGGGAGATTTACAGCAGCCCGTAACCCTAGAGGGAAGTACAACATGATTATTATATGTTTTAATAATTATAGTACTGCTGTGCTTGTGTCGAAGTTTTATAGATTAAGCTTTGGTTTTTTATAATTTTGTGAAGTGTCACCATCCATCCAAGTCGCAGCATAACTGCTCAATTCCGAATCTTTTACTTGCTTTGTGGGACACCACATTATTGCATCAGTTTATTGAAATGCAGCCTAATCTCAATTTAAGCATACTAATAATGTATTCTTACTTACACATGAGTTTAATGAAACACCACTCGACTAGCAGGTGGCTTGACAGTACAAGGCAGCAAATTCGACATTTCAGTGCTTTGAGTCTCCGCCACATGGCATATTTTTCCACAGAAACTGTACAAAGTCCATAGGGGAAAACGAAAATGCTAATTTGTGGCTATTTATAAACATCTCTAAAATGAGTTCCCACATTTTAGAATTATCCTGGGTGAGTGATGTCTGTGTGAGTGCAGGGTGAGTGATGTCTGTGTGAATGCAGGGTGAGCAGTGTGCCTGTGTGAGTCCAGGGTGAGTGATGTCTGTGTGAGTGCAGGGTGAGCAGTGTGCCTGTGTGAGTCCAGGGTGAGTGATGTCTGTGTGATTGCAGGGTGAGCAGTGTGCCTGGGTGAGTCCTGGGTGAGTGATGTCTGTGTGAGTGCAGGGTGAGCAGTGTGCCTGTGTGAGTCCAGGGTGAGTGATGTCTGTGTGAGTGCAGGGTGAGCAGTGTGCCTGTGTGAGTCCAGGGTGAGTGATGTCTGTGTGAGTGCAGGGTGAGCAGTGTGCCTGTGTGAGTCCAGGGTGAGTGATGTCTGTGTGAGTGCAGGGTGAGCAGTGTGCCTGTGTGAGTCCAGGGTGAGTGATGTCTGTGTGAGTTCAGGTTGAGCAGTGTGCCTGTGTGAGTCCAGGGTGAGTGATGTCTGTGTGAGTGCAGGGTGAGCAGTGTGCCTGTGTGAGTCCAGGGTGAGTGTCTGTGTGAGTGCAGGGTGAGCAGTGTGCCTGTGTGAGTCCAGGGTGAGTGATGTCTGTGTGAGTGCAGGGTGAGCAGTGTGCCTGTGTGAGTCCAGGGTGAGTGATGTCGGTGTGATTGCAGGGTGAGCAGTGTGCCTGTGTGAGTCCGGGGTGAGTGATGTCTGTGTGAGTGCAGGTTGAGCAGTGTGCCTGTGTGAGTCCAGGGTGAGTGATGTCTGTGTGAGTGCAGGGTGAGCAGTGTGCCTGTGTGAGTCCAGGGTGAGTGATGTCTGTGTGAGTGCAGGGTGAGCAGTGTGCCTGTGTGAGTCCAGGGTGAGTGATGTCTGTGTGAGTTCAGGGTGAGCAGTGTGCCTGTGTGAGTCCAGGGTGAGTGATGTCTGTGTGAGTGCAGGGTGAGCAGTGTGCCTGTGTGAGTCCAGGGTGAGTGATGTCTGTGTGAGTGCAGGTTGAGCAGTGTGCCTGTGTGAGTCCAGGGTGAGTGATGTCTGTGTGAGTGCAGGGTGAGCAGTGTGCCTGTGTGAGTCCAGGGTGAGTGATGTCTGTGTGAGTGCAGGGTGAGCAGTGTGCCTGTGTGAGTCCTGGGTGAGTGATGTCTGTGTGAGTGCAGGGTGAGCAGTGTGCCTGTGTGAGTCCAGGGTTAGTGATGTCTGTGTGAGTGCAGGGTGAGCAGAGTGCCTGTGTTAGGCCAGGGTGAGTGATGTGAATGGGTGAATGCTGGCTTAGTGATGTGTCAGGGAAAGGTGAGTAATGGGTCTATGAGTGCACAGTGACTGTGCCTATATGAATGCAGGGAGAGAGATGTATCTGTGCAAGTGCAAAGAGAATTGTGTGGCTACTCCCAGAGATGTATTCGCCAAGCCACCTCTTTCTCAAATCATTGTGCTTGAGAATGCACCATTTGCCCACTTTTTTCAAAATGTTCTCGTGGGAGAATCCCCCGACCCCCCATAGGTGGTTCGGCCTCACTCTCTGCGCTCTCTCGTCACAGTGCAGTGTTTATGCCCTACCACTTTCAAATGTCACCAGCCGCCACTGGTGAGGGAGGGGGTGAGGGAAGGGGATTGAGGGAGTGAGGGAGAGAGGGGAGTGAGGGGCGGGAGTGAGGGGCGGGAGTGAGGGAAGGGGAGTGAGGATGGAGTGAGGGAAGGGGAGTGAAGGAGGGAGTGAGGGAGGGAGAAAGGGAAGGGGAGGGAGTAAGGGAAGGGAGTGAGGGAAGGGAGTGAGGGAAGGGGAGTGAGGGAAGGGGGTGAGGGAAGGGGGAGAGATGGAAGGGACTGAGGGAAGGGGGGAGTGAGGGAAGGGGAATGAGGGAGGGAGTGAGGGAAGGGGAGTGAGGGAAGGGGAGTGAGGGAGGGAGTGAGGGAAGGGGAGTGAGGGAGGGAGAGAGGGAAGGGGAGGGAGTGAGGGTGAGGGAAGGGGAGGGGAGGGAGGGAGGGAGAGGGGGAATAAGGGGAAGGGGAGTGAGGGGAAGGGAAGGGGAGTGAATGTGAGGGAGGGAAGGAGAGGAAAGTAGAGGGAAGGGAGGGGGAGGAAGAGGGAGGAATAGGGAGGGAGAGGGAGAGAGAAGGAAGAGGAGTTACAGGGAAGGAGATGAAGGGATAGGGAAGGAGAGAGGGTGAGGGAGTGAGACAGTCAGAATGAGGGTGAGATAGGGAGAGAGAGGGAGTGAGACAGTCATAGTGAGCGAGACAGAGGGAGACAGGGGAGGGAGAGAGGGAGATAGAGGGATGGAGGGAGGGAGGCAGAGAGAGATAGATAGAGGAAGGGAGTCAGAGAGAGGGAGAGAGAGAAAGAGAGAGAGAGAGAGAGAAAGAGAGAGGTGTGTATGCCGGGTCTGGTAGCTCAGTGGACGAAGGCGTCTGCTTCAGGGACCTGTGTTCAACCTCATGGTCACAGTTTTTTTTGTTGCTCTAGCACCGCCCCGCCCACTGACCCCGCCCCCACCGGTGCCGCCCTCGGACACAAACCACACTGTAAATTTGGCCCCCGAGAGAAAGTTTGTGAGTACCCATGCCCTAGATAATGAAATTGGTGTGCATCAGTATAAATACAGAAACTAAAAAGGGACTATTCACAATTACTACCATGACCAGGAACTACGGTTCGAAACGCGTAGGAGTGTGGCACGTTTGAATAATAAAACTGCGTGAAGACCCAAGAAGTGTGCAGTGATTTCATTTCTTTGTATTGAATATATATATATATATATATATATATATATTTTTTTCCACAAAGTGCCCAAAAGCATTGGGAGGGCACACGACGACACTCTCTTGTAGTAGCAACCTCGCTGGAACTCATCTGTCATTCCCCTCCAGTTTTATTCGAAGCCGACGCGTTTCGAGGCATACCGCCTCTTCTTCCTGGGCTGTCAAGAAAACACTGCGAGTTTCACCATTCAATTTCATTTATTTTGTGAAAAAACCATTAGTGGGCGTGGCCTCCTGGGCCAGATAGCATGTTAGGACACGTAGTCCTAAATGGTGAATGCAATTTAATATCCTTAGTAGGTGCAGTGTCGATTGACCATGTAAAACCAAGTCTTCCCTTGGTAGGGCGGGGTGGAAAACTATTGTACGCGGCAGCCCTTGCCGCGGGGATTGAGCACCATTTTCCAAGAGATGAAAAGGCTGTGATGCGGAACTTTGCCAAATCAATCAGCACGGCGTTCTCGAGCAAGGGGAACAAAAGACTCATCTGCCAAACCCCGCCCTACCAAGGGAAGACTTGGTTTTACATGGTCAATCGACACTGCACCTACTAAGGATATTAAATTGCATTCACCATTTAGGACTACGTGTCCCAACATGCTATCTGGCCCAGGAGGCCACGCCCACTAATGGTTTTTTCACAAAATAAATGAAATTGAATGGTGAAACTCGCAGTGTTTTCTTGACAGCCCAGGAAGAAGAGGCGGTATGCCTCGAAACGCGTCGGCTTCGAATAAAACTGGAGGGGAATGACAGATGAGTTCCAGCGAGGTTGCTACTACAAGAGAGTGTCGTCGTGTGCCCTCCCAATGCTTTTGGGCACTTTGTGGAAAACTATTGTACGCGGCAGCCCTTGCCGCGGGGATTGAGCACCATTTTCCAAGAGATGAAAAGGCTGTGATGCGGAACTTTGCCAAATCAATCAGCACGGCGTTCTCGAGCAAGGGGAACAAAAGACTCATCTGCCAAACCCCGCCCTACCAAGGGAAGACTTGGTTTTACATGGTCAATCGACACTGCACCTACTAAGGATATTAAATTGCATTCACCATTTAGGACTACGTGTCCCAACATGCTATCTGGCCCAGGAGGCCACGCCCACTAATGGTTTTTTCACAAAATAAATGAAATTGAATGGTGAAACTCGCAGTGTTTTCTTGACAGCCCAGGAAGAAGAGGCGGTATGCCTCGAAACGCGTCGGCTTCGAATAAAACTGGAGGGGAATGACAGATGAGTTCCAGCGAGGTTGCTACTACAAGAGAGTGTTGTCTTGTGCCCTCCCAATGCTTTTGGGCACTTTGTGGAAAAATATATATATATATATATATATATATATATATATATATATATATATCCAACACACCGTCACCTTCCTCGCACTCTGGACCAACTCCAGCCAGGAAAAAAGCCAACGGACACGGACCGCTTGAAGTGCTCCAATTTTAATTAAGGTGCAGAAAAAGCCTCATGACGGTTCCGCTCGCAAGAGCCTTGTTCATATATATATATATATATATATATATATATATATATATATATATATATATATATATATATATATATATATATATATATCCCACAAGATTGCCTGTGAATGAAGCATGCCACACAAGATGATGAAATTCTGCCACATTTATTGAAGGAGACACACAGCGTCAGGGAATTGCAGCATGCACACAGATTGTAGTCCTTCCCGACGCGTTTCGTGCTTCTGCACTTCTTCAAAGGAACTGGACTCAGCAGGGAAAGCACAGGCGATTTTCCGCGCTACTTCAAATCCGCCCATGTGGGCGTGGCCACACCCGTGGCCCGATGGTACTCGTAGTGCCGGTTTTTCCACAAGTGCGGTCTTAGTGACTTTCCCAATGTTTTAGCATGATTGAAGTGTTACCCCAATGGGTTGTGCATCTGCACTCGCACCAACGCTGTATTCGTGATTCCCTCGTCAACTGGCATCATCTCCCAGGAATGGAGACGTCATCAGGCGTCTCCTCTGGAGGGCTGGATCAGCCCCGGAGCCTCGCTTCGCGGCTCAGGCAGGCCGCCGTCAATCCCACAAGATTGCCTGTGAATGAAGCATGCCACACAAGATGATGAAATTCTGCCACATTTATTGAAGGAGACACACAGCGTCAGGGAATTGCAGCATGCACACAGATTGTAGTCCTTCCCGACGCGTTTTGTGCTTCTGCACTTCTTCAAAGGAACTGGACTCAGCAGGGAAAGCACAGGCGATTTTCCGCGCTACTTCAAATCCGCCCATGTGGGCGTGGCCACACCCGTGGCCCGATGGTACTCGTAGTGCCGGTTTTTTCACAAGTGCGGTCTTAGTGACTTTCCCAATGTTTTAGCATGATTGAAGTGTTACCCCAATGGGTTGTGCATCTGCACTCGCACCAACGCTGTATTCGTGATTCCCTCGTCAACTGGCATCATCTCCCAGGAATGGAGACGTCATCAGGCGTCTCCTCTGGAGGGCTGGATCAGCCCCGGAGCCTCGCTTCGCGGCTCAGGCAGGCCGCCGTCAATCCCACAAGATTGCCTGTGAATGAAGCATGCCACACAAGATGATGAAATTCTGCCACATTTATTGAAGGAGACACACAGCGTCAGGGAATTGCAGCATGCACACAGATTGTAGTCCTTCCCGACGCGTTTCGTGCTTCTGCACTTCTTCAAAGGAACTGGACTCAGCAGGGAAAGCACAGGCGATTTTCCGCGCTACTTCAAATCCGCCCATGTGGGCGTGGCCACACCCGTGGCCCGATGGTACTCGTAGTGCCGGTTTTTCCACAAGTGCGGTCTTAGTGACTTTCCCAATGTTTTAGCATGATTGAAGTGTTACCCCAATGGGTTGTGCATCTGCACTCGCACCAACGCTGTATTTGTGATTCCCTCGTCAACTGGCATCATCTCCCAGGAATGGAGACGTCATCAGGCGTCTCCTCTGGAGGGCTGGATCAGCCCCGGAGCCTCGCTTCGCGGCTCAGGCAGGCCGCCGTCAATCCCACAAGATTGCCTGTGAATGAAGCATGCCACACAAGATGATGAAATTCTGCCACATTTATTGAAGGAGACACACAGCGTCGGGGAATTGCAGCATGCACACAGATTGTAGTCCTTCCCGACGCGTTTCGTGCTTCTGCACTTCTTCAAAGGAACTGGACTCAGCAGGGAAAGCACAGGCGATTTTCCGCGCTACTTCAAATCCGCCCATGTGGGCGTGGCCACACCCGTGGCCCGATGGTACTCGTAGTGCCGGTTTTTCCACAAGTGCGGTCTTAGTGACTTTCCCAATGTTTTAGCATGATTGAAGTGTTACCCCAATGGGTTGTGCATCTGCACTCGCACCAACGCTGTATTCGTGATTCCCTCGTCAACTGGCATCATCTCCCAGGAATGGAGACGTCATCAGGCGTCTCCTCTGGAGGGCTGGATCAGCCTCGGAGCCTCGCTTCGCGGCTCAGGCAGGCCGCCGTCAATCCCACAAGATTGCCTGTGAATGAAGCATGCCACACAAGATGATGAAATTCTGCCACATTTATTGAAGGAGACACACAGCGTCAGGGAATTGCAGCATGCACACAGATTGTAGTCCTTCCCGACGCGTTTCGTGCTTCTGCACTTCTTCAAAGGAACTGGACTCAGCAGGGAAAGCACAGGCGATTTTCCGCGCTACTTCAAATCCGCCCATGTGGGCGTGGCCACACCCGTGGCCCGATGGTACTCGTAGTGCCGGTTTTTCCACAAGTGCGGTCTTAGTGACTTTCCCAATGTTTTAGCATGATTGAAGTGTTACCCCAATGGGTTGTGCATCTGCACTCGCACCAACGCTGTATTCGTGATTCACTCGTCAACTGGCATCATCTCCCAGGAATGGAGACGTCATCAGGCGTCTCCTCTGGAGGGCTGGATCAGCCCCGGAGCCTCGCTTCGCGGCTCAGGCAGGCCGCCGTCAATCCCACAAGATTGCCTGTGAATGAAGCATGCCACACAAGATGATGAAATTCTGCCACATTTATTGAAGGAGACACACAGCGTCAGAGCCGCGAAGCGAGGCTCCGGGGCTGATCCAGCCCTCCAGAGGAGACGCCTGATGACGTCTCCATTCCTGGGAGAGGATGCCAGTTGACGAGGGAATCACGAATACAGCGTTGGTGCGAGTGCAGATGCACAACCCATTGGGGTAACACTTCAATCATGCTAAAACATTGGGAAAGTCACTAAGACCGCACTTGTGGAAAAACCGGCACTACGAGTACCATCGGGCCACGGGTGTGGCCACGCCCACATGGGCGGATTTGAAGTAGCGCGGAAAATCGCCTGTGCTTTCCCTGCTGAGTCCAGTTCCTTTGAAGAACTGCAGGAGCACGAAACGCGTCGGGAAGGACTACAATCTGTGTGCATGCTGCAATTCCCTGACGCTGTGTGTCTCCTTCAATAAATGTGGCAGAATTTCATCATCTTGTGTGGCATGCTTCATTCACAGGCAATCTTGTGGGATTGACGGCGGCCTGCCTGAGCCGCGAAGCGAGGCTCCGGGGCTGATCCAGCCCTCCAGAGGAGACGCCTGATGACGTCTCCATTCCTGGGAGAGGATGCCAGTTGACGAGGGAATCACGAATACAGCGTTGGTGCGAGTGCAGATGCACAACCCATTGGGGTAACACTTCAATCATGCTAAAACATTGGGAAAGTCACTAAGACCGCACTTGTGGAAAAACCGGCACTACGAGTACCATCGGGCCACGGGTGTGGCCACGCCCACATGGGCGGATTTGAAGTAGCGCGGAAAATCGCCTGTGCTTTCCCTGCTGAGTCCAGTTCCTTTGAAGAAGTGCAGGAGCACGAAACGCGTCGGGAAGGACTACAATCTGTGTGCATGCTGCAATTCCCTGACGCTGTGTGTCTCCTTCAATAAATGTGGCAGAATTTCATCATCTTGTGTGGCATGCTTCATTCACAGGCAATCTTGTGGGATTGACGGCGGCCTGCCTGAGCCGCGAAGCGAGGCTCCGGGGCTGATCCAGCCCTCCAGAGGAGACGCCTGATGACGTCTCCATTCCTGGGAGAGGATGCCAGTTGACGAGGGAATCACGAATACAGCGTTGGTGCGAGTGCAGATGCACAACCCATTGGGGTAACACTTCAATCATGCTAAAACATTGGGAAAGTCACTAAGACCGCACTTGTGGAAAAACCGGCACTACGAGTACCATCGGGCCACGGGTGTGGCCACGCCCACATGGGCGGATTTGAAGTAGCGCGGAAAATCGCCTGTGCTTTCCCTGCTGAGTCCAGTTCCTTTGAAGAAGTGCAGGAGCACGAAACGCGTCGGGAAGGACTACAATCTGTGTGCATGCTGCAATTCCCTGACGCTGTGTGTCTCCTTCAATAAATGTGGCAGAATTTCATCATCTTGTGTGGCATGCTTCATTCACAGGCAATCTTGTGGGATTGACGGCGGCCTGCCTGAGCCGCGAAGCGAGGCTCCGGGGCTGATCCAGCCCTCCAGAGGAGACGCCTGATGACGTCTCCATTCCTGGGAGAGGATGCCAGTTGACGAGGGAATCACGAATACAGCGTTGGTGCGAGTGCAGATGCACAACCCATTGGGGTAACACTTCAATCATGCTAAAACATTGGGAAAGTCACTAAGACCGCACTTGTGGAAAAACCGGCACTACGAGTACCATCGGGCCACGGGTGTGGCCACGCCCACATGGGCGGATTTGAAGTAGCGCGGAAAATCGCCTGTGCTTTCCCTGCTGAGTCCAGTTCCTTTGAAGAAGTGCAGGAGCACGAAACGCGTCGGGAAGGACTACAGTCTGTGTGCATGCTGCAATTCCCTGACGCTGTGTGTCTCCTTCAATAAATGTGGCAGAATTTCATCATCTTGTGTGGCATGCTTCATTCACAGGCAATCTTGTGGGATTGACGGCGGCCTGCCTGAGCCGCGAAG